>NC_059341.1:91554194-92154194 GCF_018350155.1 Leopardus geoffroyi | reverse complement strand
TTGCTCATGGCCAACATCACTAATTGATTTCAGTATTCTCCTGCTGAGCCCAGACACAACATCAGAATCTCCAATAAAACACTTTAGTTAGTCATTACCAATCTACTGGAATCTGCTGGAAACTGCTGGGGTCAGAAAGCTCTCTTGTAGCCAATTGAGATCTTGGAACACTGGTATAGGAAATCTCTGGACATGAGCTAATTCAAGACTGTCCTATCCTGGATTCACTCCTAATTGCCCGAATGTGGGCCACCCATTTCCAAAGTTCTTCCTCAGAAATATACCAAGATATTAATTCCCAAACTATTGGGTCTCAGAGACAAGCCATCTCTATTTTAAGTAACACAGAGTTTAAAAAGCTTGCCTGTCAGTGAAAGACAGATACCATATGTTTTCACTCATATGTGGATCCTGAAAAGCTTAACAGAAAACCATGGGTAAGGGGATGGGGGGAAAAAAAGTCACAGAGAAGGAAGGAGGCAAACTATAAGAGATAAATGCTGAGAACAAACTGAGGGTTGATGGGGGGTAGGGGAGAGGGGAAAGTGGGTGATGGCATTGAGGAGGGCACCTGTTGGGATGAGCACTGGGTGTTGTATGGAAACCAACTTGATAATCAATTATATTTAATTTAAAAAAAAAAAAAAAGCTTCGGCGCCTGGGTGGCTCGGTCGGTTGAGCGTCTGACTTCGGCTCAGGTCATGATCTCACAGTCTGTGAGATCGAGCCCCGCATCAGGCTCTGTGATGATGGCTCAGAGCCTGGAGCCTGCTTCCGATTCTGTGTCTCCCTCTCTCTCTGCCCCTTCCCTGCTCATGCTCTGTCTCTCTCTGTCTCTCAAAAATGAATAAACGTTAAAAAAAAATTAAAAAAAAAAAAAAGCTTGCCTGTGAGTACACTCTTGCCTAAATCTATCTCTTTTAGTGGTCACCACTGTATAAACAACATTGTAGTGACATTGATGGGGTTCTTTTTAAAGCTGAAATTATTGAGGCGCCTGGGTGGCGCAGTCGGTTAAGCGTCCGACTTCAGCCAGGTCACGATCTCGCGGTCCGTGAGTTCGAGCCCCGCGTCGGGCTCTGGGCTGATGGCTAGGAGCCTGGAGCCTGTTTCCGATTCTGTGTCTCCCTCTCTCTCTGCCCCTCCCCCGTTCATGCTCTGTCTCTCTCTGTCCCAAAAATAAATAAACGTTGAAAAAAAAAAAGCTGAAATTATTCACAGCTTCATCACTTTAATAAAAGTTTTTTTATATTTCTTTACAACGTCGTTTATCATGTATATAATTTTATAAAGCTATATTCATAATATATGCACAACTTACATTTTGTCTTTTTCAATACTGTCTTTTAAATACCAGTCTACAAAATTGTGAACACTTGAAGATTCTGCTTTGACTATAAAGTTATTTTGTCAGAAAAAAAAAAAAAAATACGGCTTTGTTCTGGAAAGAAGTCCCAGTGAAAATCCTATCAAATGATGTTTGCCATCATTGCAGGAGCCCCCCCCCCCCCCCGTGCTTTCCTCTGAGTGGTTGGGGGTTAAGCATCTACATTTCCCTGCTCCCTCTCAGAACCCCTTACTTTTTCAAGTCTCACAAGGGTGTGCAGGTTGATGAATTATGATGGGGTGATTATCTTACTGTGCCAACAACGAATGCTTCAGGCAGGAAAAGCAGGCCGATTGGAAAGAAGGGAGCCTTTGTTTACCCAAATGTGTTTTTAATTACAGTATTAACAAAGATAAGGCAAAACAAGAGAAGCACAAAATAATCACATGGGAGTCTAACAAAGTAAACATTCCAGCTGTTTGTTCTAAACCTATGATTTCTCCAAGTATCTTTTCCTCTCCAATAGTAGTTCTTTAAGAAACACCAACGTAAATAGGCCTTTGCTTCAACCACCAAATAACTGTGTGGGCAAAAACAAAACAAAGAAACAAAAAAACTTACCAAGTATAAAATAAATCATGTTAGCACTTAAAGATTAAAATGAAGCCACGGCTGATCAAAGAGATTCATTTGTTGATATTTCTTCATCATTATGAATATTTCAAATCTCGTGTAGTCAAACATGATTCATTACTATTTTCCAGAAAGTGGTAATATCTCCTCCAGTGTCATTAACAATGTTAATCTCGGTCAAGGTTCCCTGCATTAAAAATTTATAAAAGCAAAATGTTGCTATAGTAACAATTCTAGATCAATGATTCCCGGCCCGTAGGGTTCCAAGACCTCATTTGTATAGTAGCATCATGGACAAGCTGTTATATACATACGTGAATACATGTATACATACATACGAGCATACCATATGCTCCCCTCCCCTTTCACAGGGAATTTTTGTAAAAAACACAGAACACTAAAACAAACATACATGAAGTGAGTTCCGGAATTAGCGAAGCCGTTTCTGCCTCTAAAGCTTCTTTTGCATGTACTCACGGACCACTTGCAAGCCTTATCTGGGTAATGAAATTCCTACCACACCCATGAACACTTCTGTGGAGGCTTTCTGCTTAGCTCCCATCCCATTTCCTCTACCAGCTCAATGTGTTCATCAGGGATCTTTCCGTTGCAAGCAGCAGAAATGCACAGGAGCTAATTCAGACAGAGAAGGGGCATTTACTGGAAGCACACAGGTGTTTCACAGCCCTGGAGGACAGGAAATGCAGACAGCCCCAGGAAGCTCTAGAATCAGACAAAAGGGCTGTCATGGCCAAGCACAGGCTCTCCAAGACCTCGTGCAGGCTCCTCATGTGCACTCGCTTCTCTCTGCAGACTGGCTGTTGGTGCAGATAGGCAAAATGTGGTCAATTCAAATGCCCTCTCAGCTCCCAGTCTGCATGCTAATTCCCCACTCTTAAATGTCACTTTGGGGGTGAGAAGAAGGTGGCAATTAGTCTTCCATTGTTGGAACAGGGAATGTAGAGGACTTAGGGAAGAGATGGAAGAAAGGCACAGATTTGAGAAATGTTTGGGAAGTAAATATTTATACCTGCAGTATCCAAAGCCGGGAAGTAAAGCACACCTATATACTGTTACTTACCTCTTTTCTTTTTCTCCCCCAGTGTATCAAACCTAGCCAGTCTTTTTGAAATCTGTTAGGGAAAATAATTTTATCTATCTCAAGACCTATTGGGAAATGGGAAGGGTACAAATTCTTTTTTTTTTTTAAGTTTATATTAGAGAGAGAGAGACAGAGTGCACATAAGGAAGGGGCAGAGACAGAGGGAGAGAGAGAGAATCCCGAATAGGCTGTACTGTCAGTGCAGAGCCCAATGCAGGGCCCGAACCCAAAAACTATGAGATCATGACCTGAGCCAAAATCAAGAGTCGGATGCCCAACCGACTGAGCCACCCAGGCGCCCCAAGGGTACAGATTCTTTATGAATAAACAAATAAATATATATGGGTCCTTTCTGGTATATCAGTGTGTTAGTTGGGGACAACAGCAAAGCCAAAGACATCCACTCACAGTCTGTGACACTCATCGAAGAGTTAAGAAGAGTAGGAGGGCGCTAAGCAAAGTAAGTCAGAGAATGACGAATACTATATGATCTCATTCATATGTGGAATTTAAGAAACAAAAAAAGAAAATGGGGAAAAAGTCTGAGAGAGACAGAGGAGAGAGAGAGATTGGCAGACCAAGAAATAGACTCCTAACTGTAGAAACAAACTCGTGGTTTCGGGGCAGGGGCAGAGGGATGGAGGAAATAAGTGATGGGGATTGGGGAGGGCACTTGTGATGAGCACTGGGTGTTGTATGGAGGTGTTGAATCCCTAAATTGCACACCTGAAACTAATATTGTGGTGTATGTTAACTCACCAGAATTTAAGTAAAAACTTAAAAAAAAAAAAAAAAAAAAAAAAAACAACCAAAGACCAGTGGGAGGGACTGGGAGAAGCAGCAGCCTCCCTAGCTTCCCTGGGAAGTGTGCACAGCACCGAAAGAAAAGAAAGGGCCCCAAAGGGTAGACTTGCCTTCACTTGGCCCAACAGCCAGGACTGTGAGAGGCAGCTTGGGGATCCTTCTTTCACAGGTGGCATTCTAGAAGCCCGGAGAGCCCAGAGAAATCAAATTTTTATTGTGTTTTCCAGTTGAACAGCCTGTGGCATATCTTCTGTTTTGGAAGATCAGATTCTTGTCTTATAAAAGGTTCACTGGCCTAAATTCCTCCTAGAAAAGTCCAAAAGGCCTGGACAGGCAAGTTAAAGCTGAGGAAGGGAGTCTCCAGCTGTTTTCATGAGACCATCCCCACTTCCACCTAAGCTTGGCAGAGACAAAATGTGTTCAGTATGTGATTAACAAATTGAACCCAGGGCCTCATGGTTGTGGTTGAGTCCTTGTGTGTGGGTTAAGCACTGAGCAAAATCAAGCAGTAAAAATGCTTTAGTTCTGCCATCCCACAAGCCCCCACTTACGTTAATGCTTCCCTTCACGGGCACCTTCCACCCCTTTCCAAAACCTTCAAGAAAGGATTATAGTCATTAGCAGCTTAGGGTGAATAGATGTTATCTCTTCAGAGGATATTTTCTTGCTTTTTTGCTTTCTTTTCTTAATGTTTGTTTTTGAGAAAGAGAGAGAGAGAGCGCATGAGCAGGGGAGGGGCAGGTAGAGAGGGAGACACAGAATCTGAAGCAGGCTCCAGGTTCTGAGCTGTCAGCACAGAGCCCGATGTGGGACTCGAACTCACGAACCTCAAGATCATGACCTGAGCTGAAGTTGGAAGCTTAACCGGACGTTTAATGTATTTTCTTTTTAGCCTTAACTCTAACTGAAGGTCTCCCAGACTGTTAAAGGAATTTTAAGAAGAGTCTATTTAAGAATATGTAACAGTTTCCTCTTTTCTCCAATACTAGTCAGGCCCTGGTAAATCAACTGAGTTCTATCCAGGGTTGAGATTCAGCCAGCTCCACTGGTTCTCTCTGTTGCTACAGTGTCACCTTACCTCTGTACCGGTTGGACAGGATCTGAGCCAACCTGCACCCTGTCCCAGTGCCCCCTGCCCTCCCGTTCCTCCCTGGGACCTCCCAGAGCTCCCCACGATCCAGACACCTAAGCACAATCCTTGATGCAGTTGGGTCCTCCGGGGACCCTCTGTTCCAACCTAGCAGTCAGCGTCCAGTCTGACTGGTTGTGGCCAGTACCCTAATGGCTGCAAAATATTTTGAGTATCACTCTTGCTTCTACCTCTTGAGGGGTACTTTTCACTGTTTATATTACAAATTAAGGCACCTCCTATCCCCCACCCCCAGCCCCTATCAACAACCATCGCATCAAACTGAAATTTCTCTTAAAACCTATTCCCCTGGCTACCTTCAAGAAACAGTTGAAAAAAAGAATTGCTGACTAGGTAAATTCTGGAAAAATATGGTTGAAGAGAGGGAAAAAAAAAAAAAAAATATATATATATATATATATATATATATATATATATATGTAAAACCAGACCTATGATTAAACTTTAGTATGCCTAAGAATTACCTGGAGAGTAGGGCACCTGGGTGGCTCAGTTGGTTGAGCATCTGGGTTCGGCTCTGGTCATGATCTCATGGTTCATGAGTTCTAGCCCTATGTCAGGCTCTGTGCTGACAGCTCAGAGCCTGGAGCCTGCTTCAAATTCTATGTCTCCCTCCCTCTGCCCTTTCCCACTCACTCTCTGTCTCTCTCAAAATAAACATTAAAGGGGCACCTGGGTGGCTCAGTCGGTTGAGCCTCTGACTTCAGCTCAGGTCATGATCTCACAGTTCGTGGGTTCGAGCCCCGCGTCAGGCTCTGTGCTGACAGCTCGGAGCCTGGAGCCTGCTTCAGGTTCTGTGCCTTCCTTTCTCTCTCTGCCCCTCCCCTGCTCACACTCTGTCAATCTCTCTCTCAAAAAATAAAAAAAAAACATTAAAAAAATGTTTTAATAAACATTTTAAAAAATCTGTTAAAAAAAATCACCTGGAGAATATGTTTAAAATGTAGACGTCTAGGCTTTATCTTCAGAAACTCTGATTCCATAGATCCCGGATGATTCAGGAATCTGTTTGTAACTTGCATTCCAGACAAATTCAATGCAAATGTTGCCTGAATAACACTTAAGAAATACTGAACTCAGCTGTTGCTGTGAAATGCACACAGTTGCCTCCGGGCAGGACATCCACTCTTAACCAGGAATGCAATTTATCAGGATTTTATAGGCATTCATTTACTTCAATTCCTACAACTTGAACTTCAGACGATTATGATACAAGAATCCCTGATGCATTTCCATTGATTGGTGCTCCATTCTTCCTGGTCACCTACAAACGTACTCTTCTTTGTTTTGAAATTACAGAGTCTGTCATCCCAAGTAGTGGAACGTTTCATGTAAAGCTCCCTAAGAAGCATAATGTGGAACTTGGAATAACCATCAGTTGTAAGTAAAAGTGACTTTTTTTTTTAATGCAGCATTTAAAAAAGACATTAGGAAATTGTATTGTCAAATGGCTTACAGGTGTGAAAAATGTTTTAAGTGTCATTGCCAAGTTTCCCTGTAATGTTACAAACATACAGAGCCACTCACACCTCTAGCACTTAACTAGCGGTGTGAATGGGGCATTTACTTAAACTGTCTCCAGTCTTGTTTCTTCATCTGTCAAATGGAAATAAGGATATCTACAAAATATAGGATTGTTTATACTCTGGTTTCTCTTCAGATCGCATAAATCTTTTGCCTTTTACAAAATATAGAATTGTTTGAAGTATTATGTAAAATAACATTTATATACCTAGGATATAGGTATATAACATATTTATACCTAGTGCAGTTCCTGGCAAGTAATAAGTGCCCAATAAATGTGTCTCACCCCCACCATGAATAATTAAATGAGCATATAAATGCATATGGGTTCCCTACCTTTTATTATATTGTGATTAAGTCTTCACAATAATCCATTTCACTAACAAAAGTCGCATTTATTTCCTTTTAAAACTATCCTCCTATCTGCCCACTATGCATCTATAAGCCATTTTACAACACTGAAATATTATCTCTTAATTTAGTAACTTTCTGAATTCCTGCATGGTCCAAGGTGTCTGGGTAACCAAACCAAAAAGAAAAGCAGAACTATAAATGTGTTTAATTCCCTCCTTTCCTCGGGCTCTAGATGAATAACTGCTTTGGTAAAACAGCTTTGAAAATTTCAGCCCCTGTTTATAGAATGGGAATTGAAGTTTTTATGCTGTTAATATCCATAAACTAGGTTCATCCTTAAATGCCCCAAGAAATTGAAGGAAATGATTAATACATGAAGACCAAAGAGGCAATGTTTGTGATCAAGGAGTGGTCCCTTCAAGAAAGAGTGATGAGGTTACATCAAGGCACTTTATGCCATGCCTCGCTACACTCTGTTGGATCGCATTTATGTCAGCGGTTAAGGCAAAAATAGTTCTCAACTGGGCAGTGTGAAATGGGGGCTGTCCACTGCAACTTTGACAATATAAATGCAACACTGAAAATGAAATTTCAGTTATAACCAATACATCAGACAGATCTGGCGCAACACTAAAAATAGTGGACCTACAACACAGAATCCGTGTTAAGGACAAGAAGCTATGTGTGTGAGAGAGCACCTGTACCCACCTCCTGAACGCCAGTGTGGCCTCCTGGGAGAAGAGTAGGCCCGATGATATGTAGAAAGGTGAGGTGGGATTTGGAAGACTTTGGACCTCTTCTAGGTACCACCGAAGTCACTTATGCCTTTAACTGGGTCGCTTAGCCTCTCAGTCTGTTCATCATGAAATGGGATGCGGTTATTCTCTCAACAGCGCTGGTTACTGAAATTAAGGGAGAGCTCATCAGAACTTACTATTCTAAAAATGTTTGGGGCTCAGCGTGGCTGCTGCAACCCCCGTGTAGCTTCAAAGCTGCTCTCTATTCTGTTTATTCCATTCCATTTATTTATTCCTTCAGAATTGGCTATGAAAACGGCCTCTCTTGGAGTAGGGCATAAACTGCTGGCTTCTCACAGAGGCGCACTGTCCACTCCGTTCTTTCTTCCCTTTGCCTTCGTTAAATAAATGCGTCCTGAGTGCCTACCACGCCTAGGCCCTCTGCTACATTTTGAAAATGCACTCCCTGTCCTTAGAGATGTGTATTGCTTGTGCACAGGCCAAAGACACCCACTGCTCAGAAGCTTCTATTGCCACATAGTCATTTTACTTCCAAATTTTAAGTGGGAAAATTGTCTTTATGGTTTTTCATACAATCGATTTAGTCTTTTTTTTTTAAGTTTATTTATTTATTTTGAGAGAGAGAGAGTACGAGCAGGGGAGGGGCAGAGAGAAAGGGGGGGAGAGACAGAGAATCCCAAGCAGGCTCTGCACTAACAGTGCAGAGCCTGACATGGGGCTCGAACCCACAAACTGAGAGATCACGACCTGAGCCAAAGCCAAGAGTTGGATGCTTAACCGACTGAGCCACCCAGGCGCCCCTGCAATAGACTTTTCTTAAAAGTTGATATACATAGGGGAGGAGAGTAGGGAGATGGACAAAATGGGTGAAGGGGAGTGGGAGATACAGGCTTCCATTATGGAATGAGTAAGTCACGGGAACAAAAGGGACAGCATAGAGGATATAGTCGATGGTATTGTAACAGCATTCCATGGTGACAGGTGGTGGGTGGCCGCACTTGTGGTGAGCACAGCATAACAAATAGACCTGTCGAACCACTGTATTTTACACTTAAACTAATGTAACGCTGTGTGTCAACTATACCTCCGTTTTTAAAAATTTAAAGAAAAAAATTGATATACACAAAAGCGTAGTTTAACTATAAAGGAGAGTATCCATTTAGAAACTAATCCTATGATATTCTTTTTTTTTAAAGTTGGCACTTAGCTGCTTAATCTTTGAATACACTTTGAATACACTTCGACGTGTATTCAGGTACACACAAGTACAACATATTTTATTCATATGAAGAGTCATTTAAAATTATGCTTTTTGATGGTGTTATACATGTATTAAGGATTACATTTAATACCAACAATGGAAACTACCCCAAAACCCCCACAAGAATGGCCTGACTTTTAGCCAGTGGTAAGCTGAAGCTCCCAGTTTATGGAAGCTACCAGTATGATGCTATTCCTGGATGAAGACGGAGATATGACACATAAGCTTGTCAGACATGCTTGTCAGCCCGTCTATGGAGCTACAGCTCCATTTATGCAACTTATCGCCATACTGAGTTTGTGTCTCCTCATGGAAAATACTCATATTTTCCCAAATGAGAAAACAGAATTTACTTTAAAGAAAAAAAAAAAAAAGGCCAGGGGCACCTGAGTGGCTCAGTTGGTTAAGCACCTGACTGCAGTCCAGGCCATGATCTCACATTGCATGAGTTCGAGCCCCACATTAGGCTCTGTGCTGCCTGCCAGCTTGGAGCCTGCTTTGGATTCTATGCCTCCCTGTCTCTGCTCCTCCTCCTGCTCGTGCTCTCTCTCTCAAAAATAAATAAGAATTTTTAAAAAGGCCAGAATCCGTGTTTATTGTTATGAAATAGTAAACTCCTGAGGCCTCACACAGTTCCTGACGTATACAAGGTGCTTATTTTTTTTATGTTTTTTTTTTTTTTTTTTTTTTTTTTTTTTGAGAGAGCAGGGAAGGGGCAGAGAGAGACAAAGAGAGAGAATCCCAAGCAGACTCTGCTCTCCAAGTGCAGAGCCCAAGGCGGGGCTCAGTCCCACCAACTGTGAGCTCGTGACCTGAGCCAAAATCAAGAGTTGAAGGCTTAACCAACTGAGCCACCCAGGCGCCCCTACACGGTGCTTATTTAATCCCTCTCTTTGTTGAGTGAATGAATAAGGAGTCCATCAGAAACAATCTTCTACTAACTATCTTCTACTAACCACTGTTCACTCCAGAAAATGAGCCTTTGAAGGAGACAGTGAATATAGATGTTTAAGCAAAGGCCTTTGTGTGAGCCAAAGATACGCTAACTTGAAAAATGATTAAGAGCCAGCCTCAGAGCCTAGACCACCCCACTCCTCGATTCTCTTGACCTCTCTGTACCATGTTCTTATCTATTAAACGGTGCACTTGCTCCCTTCTTGATAGCATGGTTGACAAGATTAAATGAGTTGGTATACGCAGAGTGCCTAGAACCGATTATGAACCCTAACAAGTGTTCGTTATTATGATGATTGCTATTTATCTTACATATAGAGCCTCATGAAATATTTTAACTCAAGCTGTACCGCACACAGTTACGGCACTTGGGTAGGAAACCAAGGGATGCTGTTCTCAAACACACGCAGGTACTGTTAGTGAAACTGAGGCAATGCAGAGCTTTATTGACGTATCTCACTATCTTTATACAAAGTCCTCATCCGTCTTCTTCACCTTGTGAAAACCTGAGTGCTAAGAGGCAGACCCTCATCTCGGGACGCATTCCACTGGCGCCTTTTACACTTGGCTTAAGGCTCACTCTTCATACCTAATTGACTGAGAAATGAGCCTCTCTGACTTTGGATGTGGTGAGCAGTTTTAGACTAATTTTCTTCAGTTCCTGATGAGACATTCATAGCACATTAACATCAGGCATTACTTTTATTGATGTTATTGCTGTAACATGGAACAATTTATTATAGCAAATAAAGTGGAACAGCCTCGCAGAAGGATGGGGTATAGGACAACATCCTAAAACTCTGACAGCTCAGCCAATCAGATGCCAGAGCGCGAACCCTCTAACACGGCCCGGCTGCCTTCCAAGCCAGAGAGCCCCGGCTGCCTGTCATGCGCGGTTGTCAGTCAAGTCACGTTGATATGGGTGTTTTCTTTTGCTGTTTTACTACAGTTTGTATCTACTTTGTACCAGGCATGGAGATAAGCAATTTATGTATGTTCTTACATTATTAATCCTCAAAGTGGCCCCGTGGCGTCAATGCCCATTTTCTAGAATAGAAAGGCTCAGCTGGGTAACCTGCCCAAGACCCAGAACTCATCAGGGCCACACGGGATTCAGACCCATTCTGTCTGACTTCACATGGGTTTTGCTGCCACACAACCACCCATCGCTGCCTCCACCTGATTGATGACCCTTCCCGCATCCTATATCAGAAACGCAAAAGACAGCATTTTGTGAGTGGAGTTAATTTGTTGGCTTTCTTTTTTAGTTGAGACTGAATTGTTTTCAGGAACAAAGCCTTGCTTTTTTTATTTATAAAATCGTAAAGCAACGTTTATGACAAGCACAACAAATCTGTCATTTTCCCCTTAAGTCCTAAACGTATTTAAAGAGAATGGCTCAAGTTTTTTGCCAACTTTGCAATAAAAATTCTACTCACTGCTCCATTTCAAATCAAATAACTTGTTTTACTTGCCAGGTATCATATATACAGTTGCAAGTAAAGCTGAATGAGTGTGTGTGTGTGTGTGTGTGTGTGTGTGTGTGTCCAGTGTAGTTTGGACACGTTTCTAGTCCCTTTGAGGAAAGTACCTTGACTAGCAGAGTAAGATCCATGAATAGCTAGTTATTATAGAATGTTCTTGGGATGCTTTGTTGAGTCATATTTAATTAGCTCCAGAATTCAGAAGATTTTACCTGTCTTCTAATACAGACAAAAATTTTTAAACAAAAGCGTCATTTTCTACCCCTTCCGACAACTGTTTGAGAAGCAAAGAATACGTGTTCACTTTAAGAGTCAGTTCTGATAGTGAAGGATGACTAGTGGGTTTAAATCTTCAGAGGTCAAAAGATGATAGCTTGAACGCCGGCATTTAGCTCCGTTCCCACCCCATACCATTTTTAAATGACAGTATAAGATTTTTCAAAAGGCACAAAACCAAAAGGAGAAGGGGAAAATAGTTAACGGCAACCAAATTTGTTTTTTGGGTTTTTAAATATTTTTTTTTTAATTTTTTTTTCAACGTTTATTTTATTTTTGGGACAGAGAGAGGCAGAGCATGAATGGGGGAGGGGCAGAGAAAGAGGGAGACACAGAATCGGAAACAGGCTCCAGGCTCCGAGCCATCAGCCCAGAGCCCGACGCGGGGCTCAAACTCAGGGACCGCGAGATCGTGACCTGGCTGAAGTCGGACGCTCAACCGACTGCGCCACCCAGGCGCCCCTTAAATATATTTTTTAATGTTTATTTATCTTTGAGAGGGAGAGAGAGAGAGACAGAGCATGAGTGGCAGAAGGGCAGAGAGAGAGAGAGAGAGAGAGACACAGAATCCAAAGCAGGCTCCAGGCTCTGAGCTGTCAGCACAGAGCCGGAAGTCAGATGCTCAACGGACTGAGCCACCCAGGCGCCCCAACAGCAACCAAATCTGGAAATGGCAGAGAAGGTGGAACAAGATGAATTTATAGAAGCAGAAGGGAAAGCTGACAGGGAACCCGGTTTGCATTCAAAACTCCCAACAAAAGCAAGACTTAGTGGAGTCAGGAACTTCCAGCAGTGAGAGTGATGGTAGAGGGGAGACAGGAGGAATGGTGGGAAGTCTGTTAATTATTCCTAGATGCCTTCCCCCAGCCAGCACAGCCAGAACCTAAGTCCATTCTCTGGAAAGCATGACATGGAGGGTCTCCAGACAAGAGAGCCCAGCTGAGTGTAGCAGTACCACTCTAAAAACAGGTGAGGGGAAAGTGTATATACCGAATATATAGAGGGAAAGTGTATATACCTAAGACTGCCAGCCTTCTTCCCCTCCGAAGGCTGAAACAAGCCAGGTGGCAAGGCTTAATACCCTGAAAGCGGCAGAAAGAATCAGAGCCATCTGACCCAAAGAAACAGCCTGGCCTGAACTATCCAGGGAAGACCACAGGTACACCCAGCTTTCAAACAGCGTTTTAGGGGTGCTGTCCTTAATGTGAACAGACAGCTACGGAAAAGCAGACACCCGAGGAAAGAATCTAATATGCAAGACTGTAACCAGAAACAAAAAAGAAAAACAGAAGCCACACATTCAGGAAGGAGAAAACTTTAACAAGGAAAAAGCTTTCATTAACATTAGTGACAACCTGTGATGTTGTATCTGTGGGAGGCAGGAGACGACTACTAATATAACATAACTTACTGAGGGGGACAAAGAGCTCTCGGAGCATAATGTGGCAGAAATTAAAATATTGGAAAATGAAGCTGAGGGAAAAGTCCAGAAATGAGAACAAAACAAATAAATGAGGAATCTAGACTAGAGAAGAATTATTCAGGCTGAGTCCAAACGACACGAAATCCAAAGAATAGCCATTACAGAATGAAAGAGGGGAGAAGTAAACTAAGTGTTATTAGTTTACTAATGTCATTAGTGTTAAGAAATAAACTAACGCACGTTAAACATTTTAAGCGTTTATTTGAGCAAAAATAGACTCGAGTCAAGGGGCGCCTGGGTGGCGCAGTCGGTTAAGCGTCCGACTTCAGCCAGGTCACGATCTCGTGGTCCATGAGTTCGAGCCCCGCGTCGGGCTCTGGGCTGATGGCTCAGAGCCTGGAGCCTGTTTCCGATTCTGTGTCTCCCTCTCTCTCTGCCCCTCCCCGGTTCATGCTCTGTCTCTCTCTGTCCCAAAAATAAATAAACGTTGAAAAAAAATTTTTTTTTTAAAAATAAAAAAAATAAAAAGATAGATTCGAGTCAGGGAGTGCCAAACTGGAAGTAGTTAGGGGCACTCTACCCACAGGAGCCTGGGGAGGACACGTAAAGGAAGTGCAGATACAGAGAAAGGAGATTATTGGTTGGATGTAGCCGAAAGCCCAGTTGGCTGTTTGTGATTGGTTTTCCTTAGCTTTTTGATTGTGTAACCTTAAGACATTGACAGGCTGAGATTTTGGTTTGCTTCTATAGGCCAGCACAGCATTAGAGCCACCTCAGTCTAATGGCCTCCGTGTTTAATAAGTGTAACAAAAGTCAAGAGAACATCTATCTGGGTTCGCAGGGTCTGTGGGAAGGAAGTTCCTAAGATCTGGGTAGCAACCCTAGGAAGCAAACAGCCCAGACAGGTTGTGAACCTTTGCTAGAATCCCTCATCTGATTATATAGTATATATAGTATATATATATACACATATATATGTAGTATATATAATATATAGTATATATATAGTATATATAGTATATAGCGTGTATATATATAGTGTATATATAATATATAGTATATATATATAGTATATATAGTATATAGTATACATAGTATACTATATATACACAGTATATATGTACTATACATATATAGTATATATAGTATATATATTGCATAATATATATACTATATATATACAGTGTGTGTGTGTATATATATATGTTTAGTTGTTTAATGTTTATTTGTTTTTGAGAGAGAGAGACAAGATCATGAGCAGGGGAAGGGCAGAGAGAGGGAGACACAGAATCCGAGGCAGGCTCCAGGCTCCGAGCTGTCAGCCCAGAGCCTGATGCGGGGCTCGAACCCACAAACCATGAGATCATGACCTGAGCCGAAGTCTGATGCTTAAACGACTAAACCACCCACGTGCCCCTGATTTTACATATTAAGAGGAGCTTTATATAATCTGGGAAATCTGAGGAGTTGGATTCATAATAAAGCCAAGAAAACTAAGCAAACAAAGACACCAAGACAACAGACGACTACAGGGAAAACATGTCCTATGAAAAGGCATGGTATGTGACATGACTTGTCTGTGAGTACTGTTTACATAGTCTGAGGAAAATATTGATCTTATGAAAAATTAAGAGAAAACTGTGTTGGAAGAATGGGGGGAGCCCACAGGACAAGCAACATATATGAGTGTGGTGTTGGTATAGAGCGGGAGAGAACGAACTTCCCATCTTTCATAATAGAAGGTAAATGACTAGCACTGAAACGTAATGAAATAGTAACAGTTGTATGTTACTTACCAATAGAGCAACAGCCAAAAGTTGCACCTGGGGAAGTCGGAAGTAAAGGGCTGCTCTTGCAGAAATCTGACATGTATAATTTTGATATAAAAAGTAAAAAATAGAAATGCAGATTTTGAGAAGCAATAGAGTAGGTAGTGTCCTCTTGAGGATCAAGAATGTACGTCTGTGGGCAGCATGGAAATGTCGATCATTGTGATGTTATACAAACAGGTACTTGTGATTTAGGATAAAATTTCTAGGGACCTCCTCTTGTTGGAATGTGAAACAGCTGTCATTGCTGTCTCTTGTCAGCTGGATTGCAAAACAGCTGTCATTGCCTCTTTTGTCCTAGGCTTTCAGTTCTGCACATGTGACCAATTGATACTGAGATTTCAAGCACTTGTGAGAGCATTTTGGTTTTTTCAGAACTTTAATAACCATGTGTTACCCTTCTTTGCTAGGCCACACCCCTGACCCATTTAGTGTAACCTCCCCACCATATGATGTGTTTGTATGGCCTTCCCAGTTGGAATCACTTGGTGGAAAAGAGAGCTTCGTGCCTAAGAACTTCATGAGATTTAACCGGCCCTGCCTCTCCTTGCTACCCAACTTCTCTGGGGTTTCGTGGCCAGTGGCCAGAGCAGAGCTATCTAACTCAGAGTTGGTGTTCAATAAGTATGTTTTAAACAAATGATTCTGTGGAGATCTCCAATCAAATTTGAAGCACTGAGTGCTGGTGTATTCTCATTCAAAGGGTCACAAATTCCGAAGCCCTCAGGGGTGAGGCAAGTCAGTGAATGAGACCCATCCAAGTGAGGACAGTGACAAATGGGAAATTGAAGGCTCCCTCCAAGGGAGGAGTTGGAACATGTCCAGTGTTGATAGATAATCATTAGAGTGAACGCTCACGTCCACTTGCTTATGCACTGGTCCAGTCGCTTTAATGTAAAAACTCAATCCTTATAAAAACAAAAAACAAAAAACAAAAAAACACTCTCTAGGTAAGTACTGTTATTATTCCTCATCACCATTTGGACATGAGAATACTAAGGTACCTAAAGACTATGTCCTCAACTGCACATGGCTAATAAGTGGTAGGGCCAGGATTTTGAATCCAAGCATCTGGCTGCCAACTCTTGGCTCTTAATCACTATACCATATTGCCTCCCTAATTTTTTTAAATTTTTTAAAATATTTATTTTTTTAAGTAATCTCTGCACCCAACATGTGGCTCAAACGCATAACCCCGAGATCGAGAGTCACACGCTCTTCTGACTGAGCCTGCCCGGTGCTCTGCCTTCCTAATTTTTTAAAAGAAGTTACACATGAAATCTACTAACTTTTAAATGTTGGCAACTGGGGCGCCTGGGTGGCTCAGTCGGTTAAGCGGCCGACTTCGGCTCAGGTCATGATCTCACGGTCCGTGAGTTCGAGCCCCGCATCGGGCTCTGTGCTGACAGCTCAGAGCCTAGAGCCTGGAGCCTGTTTCAGATTCTGTGTCTCCCTCTCTCTCTGCCCCTCCCCTGCTCATGCTCTGTCTCTCCCTGTCTCAAAAATAAATAAAAATGTTAAAAAAAAAAATTTAAATGTTGGCAACTAATCTAACTTTTTAAAGCATCACAAGGCAAGCAAAGGATGCTTGGTTTGTGACTTCTTCTCAAAGAGTGGAGAATTAAAACATGGTACAGTAAAACCTTGGTTTGTGAGCATAATTCATTCCGGAAACATGCTTGTAATCCAAAGCACTTGTATATCAAAGCGAATTTTCCCATAAGAAATAACGGAAACTCAGATGATTCGTTCCACAACCCCAAAATATTCATATAAAAATGACTACAATACTGTAATATAATACCAAATAGTAAAGAAAATACAAAATATAAAGAAAAATAAACAAATTAACCTGCAATTGCCTTTGAAAACCTTCGTGGCTGGTGTGAGGGGAGACAAGAGAGAGGAGGGTTATTGTGCAGGACGACTTTCACTATCACTAACAGAATCATTGCTATCTGTTGGCTCAATGGGACCTTTTTCTTTCCATGCAACTTTAACAAGGAACCTATCCGATGACCTAGAATGAAACAAAACATTCCTAAGCTTACTCTTGAATGGGAAAGTAAAGGACTGTCCATAGTTGCTTTGAAATGACAAAAAAATACACTCGTGCCAGTTGTGGGCACCTTCCAACGTTCTGAAAAATCACTGCTATCTGCCAAACACCGCAGCCTGAGACCAAGCATCCGAGCATGGGAGGTGATCACCCATAATCCTGCAGCAAGAGAGAGAGAGAGAGAGAACCACCATTGGCTCACTTGTGATCACCTGACGTTCGGTGTCACATCCTACTCGAATTGTGAGACATCGCCCGTTTATCAAGTTAAAACGTATTAGAAATGTGTGCTCATCTTGCAGAACACTTGTGGAACAAGTTACTCACAATCCAAGGTTTTACTATACTAGGGTGTGCAAACAATGACTGGGCTCCCAGAGCCACATTCATTTAATATGCCTGCTAGGCATGGTAGTGACGGTGACAGGAGCTCGTACAGATTTGGACCCACTTCTGGGTTCGACTTTATGACTCCAGTGAGCCTCTACCCTGATGAATTTTGCAAGCCTCAGCTATGGTCTTGGTTAAAAGAAAAAGAGAAGAATCTAGTAAACGTGAGAATGGCCACCATATGTACCTACACACCATGATGACTTTCAAGCCTCTCTGCAAAGCTATGTGGGTTTGTCCAGGAGGTCCCAGTGCTAGTTTCCTCTGCTGCAAAGATGACAGAGATGGGTTTGGTGTAGTTTGTTGTCTCCACTATTGTTTCATATCAGACCATGTCAGTGGAACATGGATTTTATTAAAAACCAAGGGAAACATTGAATGCTCTACGATGTTACTACAGCTCAGCAAAATACAGTGTAAATTCATCGGCAGATGCTAGAAAAGTTGTATTTTCTGGTGATAACAAAGTTTTTGTTTTTGTGCCCTATGCCCAAAACAATTTGCGGTTGTGAAATATGACATGTGTAAAAATGCTCAATGTTTCTATTTCTCTAGCGGAATTATATCAGATCATTGAGTGGAGGTTTAAATTATGAATTAATTGTAGTGAATAGAATGTTTTGCATACTTTGCTAGAAGCTAAGAATAATGATTGAATGAAGCCCCATTAACATTTACTATGGACTAATTTAGACAGCGGGTAAGGTATTGGTATATGTGTTTGCTTTTTTTCAATGTTGTGTTGAGATATTAAACCATCTGTTCCTGAGTATAAACATTTTCCTGGGATTCAGATGGGATTATGGGATATGATATGGTTCTATGATTATTATGGGGTGATCAGCCTGTTTATAATAAAATCTTACTTTAGGGGCGTTTTAATGATCCTTAAAAGGAAATCACAACATACTTCAAACTGGTAAAACCTCTCCTCTCGGAGGCGAATTGTTTTTTTTTATAAATGTCGGTATGGGTTATTTTAATTATCAGTCTCCTACATTAAATGTAAACCTTCTAGATCAAGATAGTATTTTTGTACTTATGTGAGCTGTAGTTCATTTTCAGGATTAAATCTAAGGTAGACTCAATACCAAATGTATTGAGTCTCATCAGATGGAAACATCCCTAAGAGAAGTTATAAAGCCGAAAACTGACCACTGTGCAGGATAATGGAATAATCTGTAAACTCAATAAAAGTTACATGTATATATTTAGAATATGCATATGTATAAACATGTAATTAAGTCACACCAAATATTTACTATTCTCAGTAAAACAAAATAGTCACATTCCAGAACATTTCAGAGCATTCTAGGTGTGAATGTGTGAGCAAAATTTTAAGATTTACTGTCTATCTAGCAAAAGATTTCCTTCTGAAAGAAAGAAGAACTTTAAATCAGTGAATCTCATCCACTTTCCAGCCCCATCCACTTGAGTAATATGGCATGGTCCCATAAAAAGTGCTGTCTCCTCACCAAAAAGAAGGGAAGGGAGAAGGGAGCACATGTGAATACCCCTAAGGGGAGCCCCCAGTTGTGTCTGATACTCTCCAGTTGGGGTGTTCACCTTTCACCTTCCTCTTGGGAATCACAGGTTGAAATAGATTTAAACCTGATGGGAAGTTCTGCAGTTGCTTTCTCCAACTGCAAATTTAAAATGACTTTGTTTTGGGGCTCCTGGGTGGCTCAGTTGGTTAAGCGTCCAACTTTGGCTCAGGTCATGATCTCACGGGTCATGAGTTCAAGCCCCGTGTTGGGCTCTGTGCTGACAAGCTCGGAGCCTAGAGCCTGCAATGGATTCCATGTCTCCCTCTCTCTGCCCCTTCCCCAGCCCACACTCTGTCTCTCTCTCTGTCTCTCTCAAAAATAAACAGTAAAAAAAAATTTTTAATGGCTTGGCTTTTGTTTTTAAGTTTGTAAATACTTCAACACAAATATCTTTATATCAAGAAGGTGTAATGTGCACATTTTCTGATCTGTTTGCTGAGCAGCTTTGCTTTGCATACAAACTGTACCTGCATTAACCATTGCTACAAACTGGAAATGTACAGTGTGGGTGAATAATGGGTATAAAGATGTGACTATTCCAAATCTATTATTACAGCACCATCCAGCAGAAAACCAGGAGATCCCCTTGTCATATCAGATATCAAGAAAGGCAGTGTGGCACATAGGTAAGGAAAATGAATTTTCTGGTTCATTCCAAGGCATTTCTTTTTTTTCTTTTTTCTCTTTTTTAAGTAAACTCTATCCCCAATGTGGGGCTCGAACTCATGACCCCAAGATCAAGAGTCACATGCTCTAACGACTGAGGCAGCTGGGTGTAAGGCTTCCTTAATTAAAGTAGAAGTGACCCTTTCCACACCCAAGGTAGACCTTCCTAATGAATCATTTTCCAGACAGCCACTATTAATTGATTATATTCAACATTTCTCATGCAATGACTGTGTAGCTCTCCCACCTTATTTATTTATTTTTGTACCCACTGTAGACAATAATCACCTGAAAATATTTGTTAGGGTCCTTCCCGAATCTATCATAGGCTCTCCTTCACTGACTCTCTTCATTTTCCAGCTAAGAAACTGGAAGTGGTCCTACTTATGGTCCCAATTATAAAACACCCCACATAGAGATAATAGCTTGTGGGAGAGCTATGCGAGATGCCCGAATGTCCTCCCTAGCCAAGCCAGGTCCCTGAGCCTAGAACAATGTCCTGTTTGGCCCATATACCATTAAACTCAGGGAGTCTCAACCTTTCAGTGTCACAGATCAAAATATTTTTAAATGTTTGGGAATACTTATGTAAGACTTAACTTTCTATTGTCCAATTAAGACTTAAAAAAAAAAAAAAAGAAACCCTTCTATTATCACAGTCATTTCATTAAAGAAATGCTCTAATGCTCAAAAAGCAGGAAGGACATTGTATGGGTTTAGGTATATTGGGATAGGCTCAGATGCCATGACAGGGAGGCTCATAAACAGACTGGGTCAAACAAGACTGCACTGTATCTCATGTGACAGCTGGGAGGCAGGCAGGCAGTGCAGGACTAGGGCAGCAATCCTGCCATCCTCACCAGCTTGCTCCCGTCATTGTGGTTTTCTAGCCATGAAAGGGAAGTGAGAGTGGGGTCGAGGGAGTCTGGGACATGCATCTTCAAGGAGCGACCCAGAAGAAGAGAGAGGAAATTAGATGCAGGAAAGCAGTTAGCAATCTCTGCCACAGACATAATGCATGAAAGATAGTCCTTCCCAAAACATAACCTTCCTTACAAATATGTATGTGTGTGCATATATGCACAAACACGTATCCATTCTCATTATTTTTCTTATTTCATGATGGGCCTTAAATATTTTCAACAGACCTGCAGAGGTCCATGGCCAGTGTGAGACTCTCAGTGGCCACCTCCCAGATAGGTAGCATCAGGTTCACCCTTTCTCCCTGTGGCAGCCACAGTGTGTTTCCCGGGACAGGTGGAAAGGGCAGGGACACCAAGACTCTGACATCCACTAAGTCTCGCCCACCATCTCTCAGCCCTCTCCTAGTACCTGGAATTGCCCAGGAAGAAAAGGAGTGCACTGATGCGGAGAAGCATGAGGACTCCCAGTGTCTGTAAACCCTGCCCCCTCACCTCCCTTCCTGGGAAACTTAGAATTCCTGAGTGAAGCTTATATAGCTGTCCTCGACGACTTGAAGAAACCACTTAAAAAAAAATGTTTTTAATACTCTGAAATTTGGTGTCATGGCAGCCATCCAAAACAAGACTGGAAAAAAAGGATTTGTTCATAAAATGCAATTTAAAAATAGCTGGAGGACGTCCTTCCCTCTAAAGACTGCCATTACTGCCACACTCTTCTTAATGCCTCTTAAATGACCAGGGTAAGTGCTCATTCATCATGTGTCGCTGTGCATTTACTAACAGGACTGGCACCCTGGAACTGGGGGATAAATTACTTGCGATAGATAACATCCGGCTGGACAACTGTTCTATGGAAGATGCGGTTCAGATCCTCCAGCAATGTGAAGACTTGGTGAAGCTCAAAATCCGCAAAGATGAAGATAATTCAGGTATTGATAGCCTTCTTAGTTACAACTGACTTCTCTAACTGCCCGTCTGTCACAAAAGATATGACATCTTGATGTTTTACATGCGACAGCTGGCTAGTGACTTTGCAGCAGAGTCTTACATAGTTAAAGGGGTCTTTACATTGTGTGTTAAGAGGGTACTATGAATTTTCAATAGGGGTGCTTTTAAATTGTACATTTAAGATTTTTATTATACAACATTATTGCAGCTGTATCAAAGCAATGTTTAAAAATGAAAACTAAAGCATCACCCAATACTACCCTAACACAATGGAACTAGTCATTTTCTAGTTGATATTTGTATTACATAATCAGTGTGTGTTACACCTTCATAAGCACATTACCCACTTTTCAAACACTTAATATCTACCATTGTCTGTCTGTAATTTATTTATCATTTTTCTCTTCTTACTTAGATGGCTCCCAGTTATTGTAGATAGTACAATCACAGACATCTTTACGTATGGATATCTTTACTCAACTCTTCTTCTTCTTTTGAATTATTCCCTTAGGAAATATTTTTAGAAGTAGAACTGCTGAGTAAGAGTAAAAAGGAACTTCTCATGATTCCTGATGAGTCTTGTATCATATTGTTTTCTTTTTTTTTTCTTTAATTATTTTTAATTCTCAAGTTACTTAACATACAGTGTAGTCTTGGCTTCAAGAGTAGAACCCAGTGATTCATCTCTTACATATAACACCCAGTGTTCATCTCAACAAGCACCCTCCTTATTGCCCATCACCCACTTACCCCACCCCACCCCCAACAACCCTCAGTTTGTTCTCTGTATTTAAGAATCTCTTATAAGGGCGCCTGGGTGGCTCAGTCAGTTAAGCATCAGACTTCGGCTCAGGTCATGATCTCACAGTTCATGGACTCGAGCTCCACGTCGGGGTCTGTGCTGACAGCTCAGAGCCTGGAGCCTGCTTTGGATTCTGTGTCTCCCTCTCTCACTGCCCCCCCCCCCCCCCCCGCACTCTCTGTCTCCAAAGAATAAAAATAAAAATAAAACACTTAAAAAATTTTTTTTCCATGAGGTAGAGACTTAAAAAAAAGTAAAGAGTCTCTTATGGTTTGCCTCCCTCTCTGTTTCTATCTTATTTTTCCCTTCCTTCCCCTATGATCATCTGTTAAGTTTCTCAAATTCCACATATGAGTGAAATCATGTATCTTTCACTATAGAAAGCTTATGAAAGACATTGAAGAAGACACAAAGAAATGGAAAAATTTTCCATACTCATGGATTGGAAGTATCCTGTTGTTTTCTAAAAGGGCTGTATTCATTGGTAGTGTTTCCAGTAATGGAGGAACACAATGGGACAGGGCTTCTCAAACTTTAAGGGCCTCAGAATCACCTGAAGAGCTTGTTAGAACACAGTTCCTGGATATTACACCCAGATGAGGCCCAAGACTCGGCATTTCTAGCAGCCTTCCTACTGTGGTCCAAGGAACACAATCTGAGCAGCAGTAGAGGGTCTTTTATCTGATTATGATAAGAACCTAGAGCTGATTGAAAAAAGTCCATAATTGAACGACGAAGTTAATGTGGGGAATTAACAGAAAACGATAGCTATGGATAGCATAAACATTTAACTTAAAATTTTACCAATCTCAGGGGTGAAGCCAACTTCTTTGCTATGAATATCATTCTGCTGATCATAGTTACAAGTCTTTTTACTTGTTTAGATTCCTAAACCATACATATAATATACAGCTCGTGATCTCCAGTTTTGTTTTTGTTTTAATATAGTGAAAATTTAAAGAATTTAATCTGAATGTTTACTCCATTTAGATTTTTTTACTTGCCCCATATTTTCAAGTTTTTCTTCTACAGAATTAACAGTAGATTTTTGCCTAACGACCTCCCTTATTGAATCTTCCCAAAGAATTTGATTTTGTTTTCATAGAACCACTGTACTCATGTTTCATAGGTTATGTGAGATTCATCAGATTACATAGTTACAAAAACTAGTAAAACTAACATCAACAAACTTGGGAATAAACAAAATTGACTAAATTTTTAAGCTTACAACACAATTGTTAGCAGGAACAGAGATTCACAGAGGTACTAGAGAGAGAGACCTATTACACTAGAGCATTCGATGGCATTGTAAGGTACATTTTAGGGGCACCTGGGTGGCTCAGTCTTAAGCCTCCGACTTCAGCTCAGGTCATGATTTCACAGTCTGTGAGTTCAAGCCCCATGTCAGACTCTGTGCTGACAGCTCAGAGCCTGGAGCCTGCTTTGGATTCTGTGTCTCCCTCTCTCTCTGCCCTTCTGCCACTCATGCTCTGTCTCTGTCTCTGTCTCTCTCTCTCTCCCTCAAAAAATAAATAAACATTCAAAAAATTCAAAAAAAAAGAAAGGTACATTTTACAAAGAGGATGGAGAATCAGTTAATCCAGTAATGGTTACAGAGAGAGTGGTTAAGAGAGCTTCATTCCAACCAAAGACGAGTTATTGTCAGTGGTCTAGAATCTTCTATAATTAAACCATCTAGATCTAGAGTTTGTGATCATGTGGTTTTGATTCCTATCCAAAGCTAAAACAAACTGGTAGTTGCATCCATCAGCAGAGCTGGTAAGGATGATTGTATTCAAATATATTTTATAACCAACGTTTAAAATTTTCCACTCATTATTTCGCAAGCAACTGATTTTCTGTACCAACGTTTGCATTCTTCTCTTTACAAGCATGCTTCAGTTGCACTTTCTTTGGGGGATTTATTTCCAAAAAGGATAAAGCCTCAAGCATCAGTCTGGGCTGTGTCCTAGTGAAGAGGCAACACTCTGTGGAGAAACCCATTTTGTATGATTTGCCAAGCTAAGCAGATCTCAGCCACCTTCCTTGCAGAGTAAAAAACCCAAGCCAGAGATGAATATGTATAGTGCTCACAGTTGGCGGTGTTCCCAGTTCCAACACCAGGCTGTGCAGACATGTCAGGCAGGAGGAGTTCCAGAAGCAATAACTGAGCACTTGGAGAGTCAGGTCGTACTTTCAGTTGCTTCTTTCCTTCAGTTCATCTTTCCCCCCTTTCCCCTTTCACCCTACAATCCCTATGCCTAGTATGGTAATTATCATGCTTATTAATTTTTTTTTTATTTTTTAGGAGGTCGTATTTTTATTTTATTTAATTTTTTAATTGCTTAAATTTATTTTTGAGAGAGATTGAGAGAGAGAGAGAGAGAGAACAAGCGTGGCAGGGACATAGAGAGAGGGAGATGCAGAATCCGAAGCAGGCTCCCTCCGGGCTCTGAGCTGTCAGCACAGAGCCCGACGTGGGGCTCTAACTCGTGAACTGCGAGAGCATGACTTGAGCCGAAGTCAGATGCTTAACTGACTGAGCCACCCAGGTGCACCAAGGAGGTCCTATTTTTAAAATTCTAAATCCTTCCGTTGAAAACTGTGCACCTACCCAAAATAAGACTGTAAGTATAGATGTGAGAGACATATTTACCCAAAGCAGATTTTCTCGAATTGGCATATGAAAATATATACTCATTCAGACATGTTTTTATAACAGACCACTATTTGAAAATTACCATCTGATCATTGATTTGGAAGAATTTAAGTGTTTCTATATCCTCTTCCAACACGAGGATGTAAAGTACTATATAACTTGAGTAGCTGACTACTCTTATTCAGAGCAGAGCAAAGAGTGGGGGAGGAAATGATTCAAAATGAGTTAGTTCAAGGCAGACTATGTGGTCCTAAAGAGCACATGCTTTAAGATCAGGCCTGAGGGGCACCTGGGTGGCGCAGTCGGTTAAGCGTCCGACTTCAGCCAGGTCACGATCTCGCGGTCCGTGAGTTCGAGCCCCGCGTCGGGCTCTGGGCTGATGGCTCAGAGCCTGGAGCCTGTTTCCGATTCTGTGTCTCCCTCTCTCTCTGCCCCTCCCCCGTTCATGCTCTGTCTCTCTCTGTCCCAAAAATAAATAAACGTTGAAAAAAAAAAAAAAAAAAAAGATCAGGCCTGAGTTTAAGGTCCAGTTCCACCACATTTGAGCTATGTGAGTTTGGGCAAGCTACTGAACCAATCTGAGATTCCGCTGTATTTTCAGTCATGTACAGACAGCAATACTTGCCTTACGGAGCAGTTGTCACTTAGAAATATTTACTGGCACAGTTGGTGTTCAATACATGGGGACTATTTTTATGGCTACTGCTTCCTAAAATGCCTTTCTCCACCTTTGTTCTTATCATTCAGCAAGATTTAAATGAATGGGAAGTAAGCATTAATCATAACAAGTCACTGATTTGGGAAGTTTGACGCTGTGCTTAATCTGAAATTAAACTGGTGATGTGAATTATTACCATCCTTGGTCTCAATGTTTTAAAATGGCAATATTCAGCATATAGTCTCCACTCCCTAAAATGTTGTTCATATTCACGTTGGACTTTCTGTACTCTGGGAGTCTTCCAGTGCTTTCCTTGACCCTGCCCCCTCAATCCTTGTTGCTCTCATCAGTTGCAGAAAGTTTATAACCACACGTGATAGAACTTCTTTTCCTAAGCTAGCAATACTGCAGTTGGGTTTAATAGCTGTGGCTTCAAAATGTGGGCACGTCTTCCCATTACACTAATTTTATTGCTCTGCCTTGTACCTTACCCAAGGAGATGGCGGAACTACTCTCAAAATTGTTAAAGTCTTTGTTTTCCATTCAATCATGCCATCGGCATGTATTTGGTGTGTATGAGGTGTGAGGGTCAGCCAGTTCTTAGATTAAAAAAGACACAATCGGGCTGCCTGGGTGGCTCGGTTGGCTGGGTGTCCAACTTCGGCTCAGGTCATGATCTCACAGTTCATGGGTTCGAGCCCCACGTCGGGCTCTGTGCTGACGTCTGGGAGCCTGGAGCCTGCTTCGGATTCTCCCTCTCTCTCTGCCCCTCCCCTGCTCATGCCCTGTCTCTCTCGGTCTCAAAAATAAATAAAACATTAAAAAAAAAAAAAAAAGACACAATCCCTGCCCCCAAATCAGTCACCACCTTATATGAGACACAGAAGAAAATAATTGATAGTATGATGAATGGGCTAGGTGTAAGCACAAAATGTTAAGAGAATATGGAGACATCCATTTGAGCCTGGGGAGCTCAAGGATTTCTAACCACATTGGTCTTGAAAGGGTTTGGGAGGTGTTGTTAGAATTAACCAGAAGACAGTGAGCCAAAGCAGGAGATCAGAAAGCATGACACATCCTAGTAACAGATGTAGCCGGTGCACAAATTATGTGTAAGGACTCGGTAGTTGGCAAGTAGAAAGATATACTGAAGCCAGACCATTATAGTCCTAACCCATGTTAAGAAATTCAAACCTTACTCCAGAAGCCAATGGGAGCCATTAAAAGACTTAAAGCAGGGGAGTGAGGCCATAGTATTTGGTCAGTGATGACCTGGTTGCCATTGTTTAGTGAAGAATGGGGCACACTCAAGGGTCTGAATCAACTCTTGTTTCTAGTCCAGCCTCGGGGAGCAAGAGAGTGAAATGACTAAGAGCTCTAGGCTAGCTTCACAACTGACAAGCTGGGAAACGGGAAAATTAAATTCTCTGAGCATCCCTTTCTTCTGTACATCTCTGTACATGTCTGTACATTCTGGACATCTGTACATGTCCATTTAATGCCTGTTTCACATGGCTGTTTTCAAGGATCGAAGGAGGTGATACATGTAAGCGTGCAGCAGTGATGTGTGGTGCCTACTAGGGCTCAATGAATCCTAACTACCAGCTTCCAGTATTAGGATGCTTTTACGTTAATCTTAGCTTTATTTTACGATGTCCAAATCTTTTGGAACCCTTGGAATTGTAGGGATTTGCCTCCCTCCCTCCCCGCGATGTTCAGTGACCATTCTGCCTTCAGGAGCTTTTGTGTTTGTCATCTTTCATTACCACAGGAGAATAAGCCAAGTAAAGCCAGATGGCTCTTGCCTGGGTCCAAGGCTCCAAAACAAGGGCTGTTACCCAATCCTTAGGTCCCCAAAGATGCAAATAACCCTCTTGAAATAAAATCTATGTGTTTTTTTGATTGTGTCTAGATCCAGTGTAAATGAAGAGAGGGAGAGTGGCTAGCTGAGAAGCAGCCCTGAAGCAAAACAGTTGAGAATTTGGGACTTGAAGGAAGAAATAGGTGGAGACTTGCAAATGTGTGTCAAATAATTCCTAAGGGCCTGTGTGCTCTGTATTACTGCCTTTGCGCCAAATATATAGCTGTTAGCGATTTCTCTCTTGATCTGCAGATCAAGAGACCTCTCTTATAATATAGAGCATGTTTTTAGAGACCATAAATGCAATATTTTACCTCCATGGGCTCTAATTTATATAGAGAAACATTTCCAGGCTACAATTTGTCCCATCAAAAGCAAATTACCTTTATGCCTTTCCAAACAGAGCCTTGTGCACAGATAGCTTTAGTACCAGTGAAATCTGCCCTTCAAAGATTTGAGCTTTCATTTTTTTTTTTTTTCAGTAATTTCCCCTAGCTTTTCTCCCCCTCAAATCTAGACCGAAGTAGCAGAAAGTCCCCATTACAAGCAAGCAAGAATGATCCTTGCTGTGCTAGGAGCGGTGGTTAAGGGATGGTTTTGGCAAAAGACTGGCTTCAAGAAAGAACCTATAATAGATTTTTAAAAAGGGGGGGTATCTTCCCTTTTTTCATGCTTGATCTCAGAGTAATGGTTTTCTTTTTTTTAAATATTTATTTATTTGGGGGAGAGTGCAAGCAGGAGAGAGGTAGAGAGAGGGGACAGAGGATCCAAAGTGGGCCCTTCGCTGACAGGCTTACATCAGAGAGTGCAATGTGGGGCTTGAATTCATGACCTGAGCCAAAGTGTGATGCTCAACCGACTAAGCCACCCAGGCGCCCCTCAGAGTAATGGTTCTCAAACTCTAGTCAGAATCACCTAGAAGTCTTGTTAAAACACAGATGACTGGGTTCCTCCCCCAGACTCGGGGATTCCTATAGGTCTGAGGTGAAGAGAATGTGTATTTACAACAAGTTCTTAGATAATGCTGAAGTTCCTAGTCCCCAGACTACACTTTGAGAAGCACAGTCACAAAGCAGCGTAATGTGGAGATGTGTATGTATGTATATATATGTATATGTATATATTATATATACATATATAATTATCATAACAAAAGAAATTCAAATTCTCCTCTCTGACACTCAGCAACTCCTTGGAGCTCCCTTGGTACACTATTTAGTGGCCAGATAAAATGACCACACAAGAGTAGGAAGCTGTAAGGGGTGTTGTTCTAAATGGTTTATTTTCTCAGTCCTGTCCTCCAAGAAACATAGCCATACTCCGTGAAATGAATTCTGTCGCTTTTAGTTGAAGTGAACTTTGATTGACCTGTACGTTTATGCATTCCAAGGGCTCTCTCCCAAATCCAGGCCCCCCGTTTGGTCACAGAAGCAGCTGCCATTATGGATTCAAGCCGGATAGTGTTCATTTGGTTAAATAGTCAACACTCAAGACGCCCGAAAATAACATTGTAGATAAGTAACGCTGCAATTTTGCATCTGTTCTGTGGTCCCATTAATTTTCTTAACTAGAGCCGAGCAGAACAAACAAGTAGGCCGGCCCCCTTTCACGTCTTTCGCTAATAGTTGTAAACCTTCTGTTGCGATATAAAAGCTTCTTATAATATCATTAACATCTGTTTGGGCTCACTTTGAAACTTACTGGCGACCCTGCATTTTTGTCTTCTCAGAAAGTTTTTGTTCTGGCTAAACACTCCCGTTGCTCCTTTCTAAGCTGGAGCAGCCTCAAGGAGAGAGGGTCTTGGAATGCTTCCACCTCCAAAATGGCCTGAGCATGAATGGCGGTTATCACCCTCCTAAGCTGTAGGACCTTGCAACTGCCAGTTGGGCTAAAGCCCAAGAAGGCAGATGGAGTGGGAAGTGTAGCCTGAAGCTGACTCAGACACTCTCAGCGCTGTGGAGGGAGGATGCTCTAGGTTTGCTGGTCCCCACGGTGGCAGCCCGGGTCTTACTGTCGCTCTTTGAGTGAGCCATAGTTGGGTTTACATCACCTTGCGGAAGAAAACTAGACCTCAGAGTCACCGGGACACTGACTCTTGAGGCTCTCTTAGAGACTGCGTCCCTCAGAACTGTGACTCGGGCTAACAACATCCACTTATCCTCTCGCTCATTTGTCCAGCCGTTTACCAAAGTCCCCGGGGTGCCAGACATTGTTCTGGGGATATGAAGACAACATGTCTATTTTCAAGGTGATCCTATTCGAATGGCGGAGACAAGTAGAGAAATCATTCAAACATAGAGTGAAAAGTATATACTAGAACATGCATGCATTCTTGATGGGGGCAAATATTGGTTCTCAGGGAGCAAAGAATCTTAGACGTTACATTAGAATGGTTTGTGGCCCTTCAAAGCTCAACCTTACCTGACTGAATCCATTCTTCAGATTTAATTTCTCTTGTTACAGAGAATTTAAATTGAATTGAATGTTTCTCCTTGAGGAGGGGAACAAGAATGAAGAGGAGTTGAGAACACTGGTAGAATACACAGGAGCTATGGGATCCCCTGGAAAAGCTGCTGGCCGCGGCCGGGTAACCAGGAAGGCTTCCTGAAAGACGAGACACATGAGCCAAGTCTCAAAGGAAGGGTAGAAATTCTCCGGAGAAAGAAATGCGTTTGTGCGTAGGGAGTAACACATGCCAGGTTGAAGATGTTAGAAAAGCACTTTTCTAACTATGCTTTAAGGAGCTACGGCTGGTTCAGTGAGGAGAGAAGTTAGGAGATGGGACTGTGGTGGGAGAGGGGGCATGACCCTCTGGGGACTCAGAGGCTCCAGCTCAGCTCATACAAAGTGGTTGTATTTTATCCTCAAAAGAACTGAGGAACTACAGGAAAGCTTCAAGTAAGACAGTAACATATTCAGATTTATGCCTTAAAAATATGCTGGGAAGAAAAGAGGAGGAATTGTCTATTGGCAGCACTGGTGAAAATAGATGTGGGGGAGGGGCAAAGGCAGGAGCCCAACCAGGAAAACAATTTAGGAAGAAACTGTGAAAAAACAGGGCAGAGCTGAGGTGGGGGCCTCTTCTAGAGCGAGTGTCGGTGGGAAGTTCTGGGAACGTCGCCTGGTGGACAGATGGCTCATAAGGGTCTGGATGAGACAGTGTGCGTGCAGCCACCACCGTCTGTGAAAGTAAGGAAGCCAGACTAATTAAATAATCATTTACTCAAGGCATCCATGAGTGTTTTCTAAGGAAATGTCTATCTTTTTTTTTTTAAGTTTGTTTAAGTAACCTCTACACCTGAGGTAGGACTGGAACTCGGGACTCTGAGATCAAGAGTCGCATGCTCCTCCAGCTGAGCCACCCAGATGTCCCGATATTTTTACAGTTTTCGGGTGCCTGGGTGGCTCAGTCGGCTAAGCATCCGGCTTAGGCTCAGGTCATGATCTCGCAGTTCGTGAGTTCAAGCCCCGCTTCCAGCTCTGTGCTGACAGCTCAGAGCCTGGAGCCTGCTTCCGATTCTGTGTCTCCCTCTCTCTCTGCCCCTCCCCTGCTCACGCTCTGTCTCTCTTGCTCTGAAAAATAAACATAAAAATATTTTTAAATAAATAAATAAATAAATAAATAAATAAACAATTTTATTACGAAAACTTCAAATGTATTTTTTAAATGGAGAAGAATGGTGGCATGGACCATCCAACACCACCAAGCATCATGGACCATCCAACACCACCAAGCATCATGGACCATCCAACACCACCAAGCATCATGGACCATCCAACACCACCAAGCATCAACAACTAACTTAGGATCAATCTTGCTATACAGCTCCACTCTTATCCTAGTTTCCCCACTCCACCCACACACTGAATTACATTGAACAAATTCTAGACACCTATCACCCCACCTTATAAACACTATTAATGTATCTATAAATGATGTTCTTTTAAAGGATTTCTAAAAGATGTAGCTCCATATCATCACAGTTTAAAATATTAGCAATAATTCCTAATATCATCCAATATTCATTCAGTGTGCCATTTCCTTGATTTACGTGTGTGTGTGTGTGTGTGTGTATCATTAGTTATGTAGGTAGAGATAGATAGATAAACTGATAGATTGATTTAAAAAAAAAAAAAAGGGGGCGCCTGGGTGGCGCAGTCGGTTAAGCATCCGACTTTAGCCAGGTTACGATCTCGCGGTCCGTGAGTTTGAGCCCCGCGTCAGGCTCTGGGCTGATGGCTCGGAGCCTGGAGCCGGTTTCCGATTCTGTGTCTCCCTCTCTCTCTGCCCCTCCCCCGTTCATGCTCTGTCTCTCTCTGTCCCAAAAATAAATAAACGTTGAAAAAAAAAAAAAAAACAGGGGCGCCTGGGTGGCTTGGTCAGTTAAGCATCCGACTTCGGCTCAGGTCGTGATCTCACGGCCCGTGAGTTCGAGCCCCGCGTCGGGCTCGGTGCTGACAGCTCAGAGCCTGGAGCCTGTTTCAGATTCTGTGTCTCCCTCTCTCTCTGCCCCTCCCCTGTTCATGCTCTGTCTCTCTCTGTCTCAAAAATAAATAAACGTCAAAAAAAAAAATTTAAAAAAAAACAGTTGGTGGGGTGCCTGCGTGGCTCAGTTGGTTAAGCATCCGACTTCGGTTCAGGTCATGATCTCACGCTCCGTGAGTTCAAGCCCCGCGTCGGGCTCTGTGCTGGCAGCTTGGAGCCTGGAGCCTGCTTCGGATTCTGTGTCTCCCTCTCTCTCTGACCCTCCCCCGTTCATGCTCTGTCCTCTCTCTGTCTCAAAAATAAACATTTACAAATTTTTTTTTAAATAAAAAAAACAGTTGGTTTTAATTTGGTACAAAAAACCTACTCATTGTTTTTGGTTGAAATGTCTCTTAAATATTCCCTTTCTGGTCTTTGTTCCTGACAATTTACTTAATGAAGAATTCAGAAATAAGCTTCTATTTGTGTCATAATCTAACATAGCCTCACTTCTTCCTGTTTCCATCCCAACGTGACAGATAACAGGAGTGTGTCCTTCCTCACTAAAATACTGCCATTTTTTTAATTGGCATCCCCGTCACAATTTAAACTCATCGAGTGCCTTAAGAATTGACGTCTTGTTATTGTGAGGCCGCAGCTGCCTACTTTAAAAATGTCCCTACGTAAAGTGGCCTGTCTTAAACCCATTCACTCTATTCTGGTGTTATTTTGCCATCTTTGTGATGCAAGTTGCAAAACTGTCAAAAACAAAAAACAAAAAAACAAAAACAACAACAACAACAAAAACCACCCAGGGCACTCACTCTGGATCGCCTAAAGAAGAAGTGAAATAGAGCCAGTTTTTCCACCTTTTCCCAGCTAGTGGGACTGCACCCAAGCCCAGCTTCCTATACACCAGTGGTTATTTTCATCTGGACGGAAGTTTTAACTGAAACTTCCCACAGGTTGCTGGGTTCCGGTGCTGGGCAGCTGTCATTTCCCACAACTCCCATTAAGCACCGGTGGCCAAGTCCAGACTATTTGGTGTCCATTGACAAAGCGGTGTTCCTGCTTGCCCTATAAGGCAGAACAATAAGGGTCAGGGTCTTTCCATTGGCATAAACACCCGCACTGAATGACCAGTAGAGTGAGTGCCCCGGGGGTGACTACTATTTAATAATGCCAAGGTCTACTAATCAAATGACTCACCTAGAATTCTATCCAGAATATAGTTGGTAGCACAGTCTACAAAGTACATGTAATCTATACAATAATACCCTATTCCTTTATGTCAAAGCCAGCTCTGGAGGATGATGACGTATCATAGTGTCGAAAATTTAGACTTTTGGGGCGCCTGGGTGGCGCAGTCGGTTAAGCGTCCGACTTCAGCCAGGTCACGATCTCGCGGTCCGTGAGTTCGAGCCCCGCGTCAGGCTCTGGGCTGATGGCTCAGAGCCTGGAGCCTGTTTCCGATTCTGTGTCTCCCTCTCTCTCTGCCCCTCCCCCGTTCATGCTCTGTCTCTCTCTGTCCCAAAAATAAATAAACGTTGAAAGAAAAAAAAAAAAAGAAAATTTAGACTTTTGACCTCTGCCTCCACACGGTACTGCATCCTCCTGCTTCCTTCAGCAGCTCCCTAGCACATGATCACCACCTTGTTGGCCACTTGGGTAGAAGCCTGTAAGTAGTTTGTGAGCCGTCAAACTAAAGCTCTTGACACTGGATGTGGAGGCTTCTTGTCTGCCAGTACAGATTTGAGTGTAATATTGGATATTTTTATATCGTAAGAGGTTGATTTAAGCATTGCCGTGTGTGGTAGACGGTCTTGAATTCTCTGTGCATGGAGCTTATTAGGAGTAGAGTACCGAGGAAGTGGAGGGGATGGGTACATTCCAGAAGTCCCAGTCTATGGCAAGAATGAAGTAAACGCTGGCAGGAGAGAACATATCGCTTCCTACGCTACTCTACAGACCTTTCATTTTATGCTCATTGTAATTGTTCACTGTACACACAGATAATTGAATCGTTAATTCAGGCTCTTCTTTTCCTCCTTATTTCAGGGTTTCATGTCATAAATGAACAGCTGCTCCTTGCAGAAATGTGACTGTGGTAATGCTTAACTAGGATACAGTCTGACTGTAAAACTGACTGTGTTAAAGTAGCTCCGGGACCATTTCACTGTATCCTTGGGTACAGAAATGAAACAGCTCCTTAGCCATTCGCGGCTCCGGGGCACAAGGAGTAGAACGAGAAATGCCCAAGGACTTGAAGCATGTCACAAGCAAAGAAAAACACTTTGAAATCTGAGACTGCATATTTGTAACCCTGACACACTGAAAACCCCCAACAATGTTAAAGGTGTCCCATGACATCTTGTAGGCCAGTGCTGTGGGAAGACCGCATTAACAGAGGATTTCCTTCATACCAATGTTAAATAGTGAAAGTTAGTTCCTGACTGTGGCATCCTGGTATATGCTACCGAAACGTGATTTGCATGGCTCTTAATCTCTAGAACAGAGGAGAGAGAACCATTCAAACCACTACTTTAATACCTGTGAATTTATCCGTAGGATTGACGTTTTAAGATACAATCAGTGGAATGACGTGTGAGGGATTTTAGATTTCTAAGCCACCTCGTCCGAGCCCCGCTTGGCCATGTATATGCTAACGTTTGCTCCAACCCTGAGTAAAATGTTCTCATATTGGAAGTTAGCTTGCTTGGAAAGGCCTGGAAATAGGAACGGCCTGGCCGGGTCTCTGTCACTGCATGACTCTCTCTCTCCTGCTTCAGTTCCTCCTCAGCCATGCGCTCATGCCTCAGGTATTTGTGGCACACAAGTGCTGGGCAAGCCCTGTACTAGGCATGGACACCGTCCAAAGGGCCTGCGGTGCCAGCTCGGTGGCTCACTCACTGATATCAAACATCGGTCATTAGGCAGTGAACCCCTTCCCGGACACTAAGGTAACCACATCCCTGTATTAGAATGTGATATATCCTAAGGAGATTCTACTTCCCCAGATAATGATTTCCTGAGACGTAATGTTTTCACGATGACGTTTCGAGTTTCTTATTTTGTGTATGAATATATGTGTCTTCTTACTTTGCTTTTTCCAAAGAAACCAATTATGACTCCTTGGCGTTTATTGCAGATGAGCAAGAAAGTTCCGGAGCAATTATTTACACTGTGGAGCTTAAGCGCTATGGGGGGCCCCTTGGCATCACAATTTCAGGAACTGAAGAGCCGTTTGATCCTATAATCATTTCAAGCCTCACTAAAGGGGGATTAGCTGAAAGGTAAAATTTCAAGAAAATGCTACAATTACCTGTGTCTGAGATGGGTTGCTGTCCTCACAAGCCGCATAGAAATATGCTCCCCTCTCCTGCTTGGTTAGCTGTTGACTTTTTCAGATCCGCACAAAGAATTGATTTTAGAGCTTGAGAACTCTCAGGCAGAGCTCCGACTTGACTTTGAGGGGCATCTTACAGGCAGTAACAGATATCATGGGCTTAGCCTTGATATTACTCTCCGGAAATGTATACACTTGACCACAGTTGACTGGAGGTGGGTTTATATCGTGTCCATTTTGAGAGGAGACTGAAGTTCAGGGAGGTTAAAAAGGCTTGTCCAGTTCAATTCCGCAAACATTTACTGAGGCTCTGTTACCTGACAGGTACTGGGTTTGGCCGCTGTGTTTTCCAGAGAGGATGACCCAGGCTTTGTCTTCAAAGATTTGGGGAAACAAAGTGTAGTGACCCATCTTCATAATGTCTTGTAACTTAGAAGGTCCATCTGCTGTGTTGGCAATGATGCACACACACACCCAACCCCGCTAAACTGCTTTTCTTTCTGAGGCGTGATATGATGCATCTTCTAAACCCCATAACCAGATCTTTCCTCTGGTAGGCTTGCTCAGGGAAGCACACACGTCATTCACGCCGACACGAATAATGGTTTGCAGAGTAGAGATGCAGCACTGCAGAATTTTGGAGCTTCCAGGCACCTTGGAAGTCAGCTCCCCCAACATCTTCATCTGGGAGATATGGGCACTGAGACAGCTCAGAAAGGTTCACCCTGTAGGAATGTCACAGTCCGATATTAACAGAGATGCCGACGCTGTGGTATTCTTCAGATATTCTCTTTTCCTAGCTTCCCCTGCTAGAGGGACAGTCCCACATATCTCTGTTAGGGAGACAACAAGAAAAGATTAATATTGATCTGATTCAGCCACCTACCAGTCAAGTGTTCTATGGTTTACAACACAGATCTTTCATAAACTGGAGATCCTTTATGAATGAATTAAGTGATCTTTTTTTTTTTCCCTAAGAAAAAATTTCCTTGAGAGTAGATGCATCAGTAGACTCGTTAAGCGTGCTCTCATAACCTGTGTGACCGCGTGTCACCTCTGTTACCCCAGTTGCTGCTGCCCAGCGCCCCAGAAGCAAGCTGTGGTCAGAACCCTCAGCCTCAAGCAGCCTGTGAGCTGGGCCACTTCCCTCCCTCAGCGTGCTTACAGTGAGCCAGTACAATAAGAGGCTAGCGCTTGGAGAGATCTGAGTGTTTATACCATCCCCGAGCTTGAAAGCTTATGACCCTACTCCTTCCCCACCCAGTGCTTCCAAAGATGGATATGGTGAACATCAGAATTATGAATTCCAACCTGCCTGTTCAGAATTGGGTGAGGACGGAAAGAGAAAAGGCCAAAGGTTTATTAGTTCATCAATCAATAAGTTTTCTTTATCCATCTCTCAAGCAGCAGGCTGAGCCCTTTACATGAGATTCCCGGTTTAATCCTCAGGGCTCCCCTGAGAGATGATTATCCCCATTTTGCCCCCTGAGACGTGAGGAAACTGACACCCAGAGAGCTTAAATGAAGGTACCCGGACACACAACTGGGAAGTTGGATTACAATGTAACATTAATTGATTCCTGATGGAGCCTTTTCTATCCTTGGAATTACCAACAGAGGGACCCCGACGCACCAGGGTCTGGTGCAGGTCCCCACCTGTCTGAGCCTCACTTCCGGTGAGCTGCAGGAGGGATTGTGTTCAGCCTTTCAAATCTGTCAAAAGAAGACATGCCCCATACTAAACATCGCTGCGTTTATTGTCCAACATTGTTTCTTTCCTCGGGATCTTTAAGAGGTTACCAAATGACCCAGCGTTTTTTTGGAATGTAAAAAGCACACAAGTCCGTTCGAAATGCTAATTAAAACAGTTTTTCTGATTTTATTTGAAAGTAAAAAGTGATTCCCAGCAGATGCAGTCATCTTGTACCATTGCCCAGGAGAAAGCTAGAAGTGGCTTCTAGAGACCCTTGCCAAATCTTTATTACTATGAATATATAAAGTATGGTGGGGAATTGATATTCAGCAGCACACAGGGATTATTTCTACCTTTCCTATTACCATGTGGTGTTTCAGAACCGGCGCAATCCACATAGGAGACCGAATCCTGGCCATCAACAGCAGCAGCTTGAAAGGGAAGCCTCTGAGTGAGGCCATCCATTTGCTACAGATGGCAGGAGAGACCGTCACCTTGAAGATTAAGAAACAGACAGATGGTGAGTGGGTCGAGAGCCACAGTGAAGGGTTTTCAATGCATTTCTTTCCCTGCGTGTGTGTGTTTCTAAGGAAATGACTCTCCTGAGGGAGTATGTCAATATCTTTTTATTTAAATGGACGACTTCAAACTCCTTCTCTGTCTTTAAAGCCCAGGCAGCATCAAGTCCCAAGAAATTCCCCATCTCTAGCCACCTGAGTGACCTGGGAGATGTGGAGGAGGACCCCTCTCTGGCACAGAAGCCAGGCAAGCTCACTGACACGTACCCCTCCACCGTGCCCAGTGTGGACAGTGCGGTAGACTCGTGGGACGGCTCTGGAATAGATAGCGGCTATGGGAATCAAGGTATGTCCTAGCCTCAGGGAGCAGAGGACTGACTGTTGAAGCCCGTGTGCCTCAAAGATCCACCCTCTGCTTTCTGAAAAGAAACACCTTTATTTATTTTACTTGCGTCTACTTCAGCATAACCAGATTGAACACACTGAATATGGCGGCCTTGCATTTTCTCCTTAACACCCGTAAGTCATGAGCATTTATCAAACACTTGCGAGGCCCTCACTTGATCTACTGATGTCTAACTGTTCAATCCAGAGCTTGCCCTTCATACGTAGATTAATATGAAGCAACCCATACAATAAAGCAGTTCACTGAAGACAGGCCCCATTCTTACTTTTTAAGCAGGCTTTCCACAAAGATGGATTGGTAGCGCTGAAGGTGTGCGCTTCAAGAGATGAGTCAGTGACTTGTGACCCCATTTATTCCTGCCTCCTCCTGACTTTTAATAGAAACTTATCCAGGTTTCCCAAACACTCACTATTAGAGAGCTGTAACCACGATATATGAAAGTAGAGAGCAGATTTTTCTCCACAAGCATCATCCTCATGTGAAGAAGGGTAACCTCCTTTAAAAGTCAAACGCTTGGGGCGCCTGGGTGGCTCAGTCGGTTAAGCGTCCGACTTCGGCTCAGGTCACGATCTCACACTCCGTGAGTTCGAGCCCCGCGTCAGGCTCTGGGCTGATGGCTCGGAGCCTGGAGCCTGCTTCCAGTTCTGTGTCTCTCTCTCTGCCCCTCCCCCGTTCATGCTCTGTCTCTCTCTGTCTCAAAAATAAATAAACGTTAAAAAAAATTTTTTTTAAATAAAAAATAAAAGTTAAACCTCACTGACAATGTGAACGTACAAAAAGTGTTAGGCTGAATGCGGACTATAAACTAAAAGCTTCTTGTCCCTTCCCTTCGACTCTTGCCTTCAAATGATACATAGCATCAAAAGAGAAATGTGTCAAAACTTCTTTGTATTTCTCCCACATGGGATTGAGACGTGATTGCCCCCATCTGGATCTCTGGTGAAAATGCCCCTCGAGGAAAGGATGTTCCAGATCGCCCCTGTGGTGCCTAGAGAATATTTGAATTGCAGGTTAAGCCACATCTGCTCAACTACCTAAAGGTGGACAGACTGGCCACCAGCGGGGACTGGGGTGTCCTGGCCATCTTCACATGTGCTGAAAGCTGTAGGTGGGACACTGGCCACACAGAGGAGTTGGTTTGAAAGCAAGATACAACAGATACACTTTAAAGACCACGGCGGAAGGCCTCACAAATGCTCCTAATCTCTTAGACCTTGCAATTTCATTTCTGGGACTCTGTCCTAAGGAAATAATTTTACCAGAGTCAGAGATACAAAGACATTGTTTTAGGCACTATTTACAATGTGTAAATATTAGTGAAACAAAAATGTCAACGGACAGGGAATTAAATAAACTTTTGGTGTATCTATTCCAAACAAAAACTAAAGCTAAAACTTCACCTTCTCTTTTTTGCCTTGTATAAATTCCAGCCTTCACATCCCTTTTCTGCTCTGATTTAACTCGGTCAGAGAATAAAACACATAAACCAAGAGTCTGGAGTCCCACACTCACTTGGGTGTGGGAGTTGGTTTGTAACTTATTTAGCTACTTTTTAGGAGACTGTATCCAGTTTGCTCTCTTCCTGGTTCTGCTAGTTTTCTCCCCTCAAGTCCCATGAAGCGTAGAGGACAAGGAAAAGGAATGATATTTCAAAAGTTCTTGGGGCGCCTGGGTGGCGCAGTCGGTTAAGCGTCCGACTTCAGCCAGGTCACGATCTCGCGGTCCGTGAGTTCGAGCCCCGCGTTGGGCTCTGGGCTGATGGCTCAGAGCCTGGAGCCTGTTTCCGATTCTGTGTCTCCCTCTCTCTCTGCCCCTCCCCCATTCATGCTCTGTCTCTCTCTGTCCCGAAAATAAAAATAAACGTTGAAAGAAAAAAAATTAAAAAAAAAAAAAAGTTCTCAAGTCCTCACTTGTCAGAGAGGATACTGGAGTTTGGTGGAGAAAATATTCTGAAGACCCAAAATAGAATTGGAGCTTTTATTTATTTGCCAATTAATTTTTCCACATCATAATTGCTTGTGACGGCTTAGCTATCCCATCAAATAACTGCTCTTCTCATTGCCTGTGAGTTGTTGAGTCACCAGAGGTCTCAGATAAAGGGCAGAAGTCAAATTCTCTCAGCATAGACTCTGAGGTTTATTTATTAATGTGCTTGCTTCTTTATTGTTTGTTAATGTGGAGACTTTCATGTTACACAGATTGTTTGTAAGGATGTTCTTGATTTTAATGATGTCCACCCATAAGGTAACGTGTAAGAACTTAGCTACTCTCAGGGCCACCTGGCTGGCTCAGTCAGCGGACTGAGCGACTCTTGATCTTGGGGTCATGAGTTCGAGCCCCACTTTGGGTGTAGAGATTGCTTAAAATGAATAAACAAATTTTAAAACTTAAAAAAAATTGGGGCGCCTGGGTGGCGCAGTCGGTTAAGCGTCCGACTTCAGCCAGGTCACGATCTCGCGGTCCGGGAGTTCGAGCCCCGCGTCAGGCTCTGGGCTGATGGCTCAGAGCCTGGAGCCTGTTTCCGATTCTGTGTCTCCCTCTCTCTCTGCCCCTCCCCCGTTCATGCTCTGCCTCTCTCTGTCCCCCCAAAAATAAATAAACGTTGAAAAAAATTTTTTTAAAAAAATAAATAAATGAAACTTAAAAAAAATTAAAAGGGAAAGAACTTAGGTACTCTGCCCCTTTATACCATAGGATGAGGACTGCGATTAGCATACTAAATATAGGTATTATAAATAAATACTAAATATTACTTTCCCAAAGTAATAAAAAAATGAAGAACCACTTATTATTCATGAAGCTTTTGGAAATGTGAATTCCTAGATGGAGAATTGTGATCATAATAATATTAAATTTGACATTAGTAAGTTAGAAACCTTTATGAGGTTAGAGAGATGATGAAAACATAGTAACACCTTATATTTGTGAAACTCTAATCTCAATTCTCATAAGGAACATGAAGTTCCTCAGCGTGAGGGGAGAATTTAGGAGGCAGCTCTCCCACATCCTCGTCGGGAGCTCTGATGGCCCGAAGTTCTCACTCGTACGGAGCTGAAATGTGTCTGCCCGTGGCCCCTGCCTGTCGGTCTCAGTTGTGCCCTCCAGGTCATTCAGAACTGGACTGAAGTGTCTTCTACTCAACAGCCCTTCAGATACTCAAAGTCGACTATCGTGCCTCTTTGGAGTCTTTCCTTCTCCAAGCAAAATCGCCCCAGGTCCTTAACTGTTCCTCGCATAAAACTTACTTTTGAGTGTCTTTATCATCCTGAGGGCCTCTCTTTTGAGTACGTTCAAGTTTAACTTTATACTTCTTGAAGTCTATCTCTCAGAAAAGAAGGTTATACAACCGCCTGACAGTCCAGAGCAACTCAAGCCTGTCACCTTCATCACTGAAAATTTTAGAGCCTGTGAACACAGCCTATCTTAACCTCACCGTAAGAATTTTGGTGGTCAGATCCTGTCTGTCACTCATTTTGAGCTGATTGTTTACCAAGATCTCAAAGTATGTTTTTTTTTTCCTTTTCCTTGTGTTATTAGGTTAAACCCAGTCTCTCCAGATTGTGCTTGTGCAGTTGGCTTTTTTTCAAAGTAAGGCATAGAACCATACTTCCTTTTCCCTGGTAAATACTGTGTTGTGAGATACAGATGATCTTCAACGTACTCCTCCAGCCTCTCAGCAGACCTTCTACCATATCCCGGGAAGACCTTGCGCATTCTGACTGTACCCTGCAGTCCACAATAGCTTTTCCATTCCCAATAAGATGTCACACCTCCATGATGCACATCTTCCTCCTTGGGGCCAATGTCTCTGCAGCCACATTCCTTACTGTTCTCTGCTTCTTCTCCAAAGTGTCAAACTTGTCCCTTTCATTCATTCATTCAACAAATATGTAATGTCTGGCACACTAAAAGGCCAGCATACATGGATACACATGATGGGCCAGAGAGTTGGGGTCCCTATTCTCATGGAAGGGGTAACGCACTTGAAGGGCCAATTAACAAGCTCCTACAGTGCAAAGTATTAATTAGTTAACACAGGAAGAAGTAGGATGGAGTCATCAAAGCTGTGGGGAAAGGAGTGTGTTTAAAGAAGTCTTGGGGCGCCTGGGTGGCTTAGTTGGTTAAATGTCCAGCTTCGGCTCAGGTCATGATCTCGCAGTCTGTGAGTTTGAGCCCCGCGTCGGGCTCTGTGCTGACAGCTAGAGCCTGGAGCCTGCTTCGGATTCTGTGTCTCCCTCTCTCTCTGCCCTTCCCCTGCTTGCACTCTCTCTCTCTCTCTCTCTCTCTCAAAAATAAACATTAAAAAAAATTTTTTTAAAGAAGTCTTACAATGGGATGACTCTCAATTCTATTGTGCAACTCTAGGATGCAGACTTTTTCTAGTCTGCCTCTGGGTCAGCTTCTTCTATTTCCCATTCTCTTGACCCTTATGTTCATACCCTCCTGCCTTATCGAAATCTTATGCTTTGGCCCCCTTGTCTTATTTATGCCTCTCACTCAAAAAACCCTTTCCTTGGATTTAGCAGAGGATGGACTGACAAATTGCTTGTACCTGGACTCTCATTCTCCTGGATGGCGTAGCTCTTTTGTTGTCTGTAATTCTTGACTCTCAACTCAGATAGCTTTGTTTCTGTCTTATCCTACCTTAATCTTTAGATATTTCTTTCTTTTGAATTCATCTTTTTCAGCTTTATTGAGATATAATTGACAAATAAAATTGTATATATTTAAAGTATACAATATGATGATTTTGATGTACAAACATATTGTGAAATGATTACTGTCAAGTTGATTGACACATCCATCATCTTACGTTGTTACCATTTGTGTGCGTGTGTGTGTGTGTGTGTGTGTGTGTGTGGTGAGAATGCTTAAGGTCTACTTTCTTAGCATATTTCAAGTATACAATATTTTTAACTGTAGTCACCATACTGTAAATGGTGTAAAGTTAATCAAACTCTGTAAATCTCCAGAACTTATCATGTCTCCATTTCTCCCACTCCCCGGCCCCTGGCAAGTACATTCTACTGTCTGTTTCTATGAGTTTGACGTTTTGTTTTGTTTTGTTTTGTTTTGTTTTGTTTTGTTTTGTTTTTAGGCTTTACATATAAGTGAGCTAGTAGTATTTGTTTTCTCGCTCACTTATTTTATTTAGCATAATATACTCCAGATTCATCCATATTGTTGCAAATAGGATTTCCTTCATTTTTATGGGTGAATAATTTTCTGTTGTGTATATACATTACAGTTCTTTATTCATTCATCTGTCAGTGGACACTTAGGTTGTTTCTGTATCTTGACTATTGTGGATAATGCTGTTGTTATGTTCTATCTCTTCAAGATACCTACTATATTTCCTTCTGGATATATACCCAGATGTGGGATTGGTGGATCCATTTTGAGGTCATTTGTATCATTTGTATTTTCTCAGAAAAAAAAATCTGTTTCACACAGGTTTTTAAATGTATTTGTGTACAATTAAGGAATTTCTTGTTTGATTCTTTTTATTTTCTTGGTTTCTATAATTATTTCCCCAATATTGTCCCATATTTGGTATATTTGTGTTTTTATTCTTTTTTCCCATGAGCATGCTGGTAATGATTTATTTTTATTTAGTAGTTTTCTGAAGAACTGACTCTTGCATTTATTTATTAGTTCTGTTCTTATTTTTTAAAATACATTTTTGCTTTGAGTTTGATTAACTTTACTCCATTCTTCTTAGGTTTTCTGTTATGACTAGAATTGGGTACCTGATTCATTTATTTCCATGCTTCCTTCTACTTTTCATAAAGATATTGATGACTGAGAAGAGACATCAACATGATGAAAGTGTTGAATCACTATGTCATACACGTGAAACTACGAGTACACTGTAGGTTAACTAAGTGGAATTTAAATAAAAACTTAAAAAAAAGAGAGAGACGCCAACAGGTACAGTCAGAGAGCCCAAGCTCCCTTTAATATAGTTAGGGAACACAACATAGCACATAAAGAGAGTAGCCGGGGCAGAAGACTGAGCAGTATTCTCCCCATTGGGAGGGCTTTTCTTTCTCTCTTCTATATCTCTTCTGACCTCTACAAGCTCATGTTTTATCTCCTTCTATCATGTGGCCTTGCCCAATTTTCCTTGAGTTCTTCTATCTGTGCTTTGACCTCTTGCTTTATAGAGGTGGTGGTTTCAGTGTGCATCTTTTAAATATCGTGATGATGTATTTGGTCATACGTATCATTTTCTCCATGGCAGCCTTGTACTCATGAGTATCCTTCATCTGCTATTGCTTTGTTTTTCTGTTTCTTCTCCCCCTTGTTTTTTTTTTTTAATATTAACTTGGTATACATCTTATGACAGTTCCTTATTAATTATTGCTCATCTGTGGATGAGATGACTTCTTTCTAAGTTGGAAGTTTGAAAGAGGGTCTCTTTCAAAAAAGAGCCCAAGTTGTGCTCCAGGCTAGGAAAAATGACCCTCCCCCCCCCCCTCCGTTCACAATGACCTGTGATGAGTGCCTTCTTCCCCAGCCCACAGAGATGGCAACCGTAGGCTGCCAGCAGTGCGGAATTCCTTCCTGCTCGCCTGATAGATTGCTTCCTGCAGGTGGTGGCCTATCTGTAGGTGTGGTCCTTCAGCCCACCTCCCTGGCTTGCCCTGGTGCCAGACTGGGTCCAGGGCACTTCCTGCCACCAGCATGTGCAATCCATTCTAGTCTTCCAAACAAAGGACTGTTGTTTTGCTTTATGCCATGGCCCCTGCTTTGGAAGCGTGGGCCCTCTCCGAAATCGCTGGCCATAGGTGTCTCCTCATGGCTCCTTAATACCGCTTCTCACTCCGTGTTTGACTCGGGGAATTTGGTAACTTTTTTCATGTATTTATGGTTTGAGATTCTAGTTTTGCTGAAGATGAAGTTTATGTTGTCAACCCTTTTTGTCTTGAGATGATTTCTGGAAAAGGTAGAGAACTATTTTGCTCTGCCATTTTATTCTCATCTAAACACCTTGAATATTTCTTGGCTAGAACAATTACAAGTAGTTACACAAATGTATGATTTGATTTTCTCATTCTTAACGAAACTCGATTTTTATGAAACAAATTTTGGCAGGGAATTATCTGGCTCACTTGACTATCCTAAAATTGGCTTCCAAAAATGAAAGTAACGGCAGGAGCTACAGCCCCCAAATTGCACAGTTGAAGACTGCATTTCAAAACCATTCTCTGATTTCAAATTTTATGAATATGAACCAACATTGGTGAGTTCGCTTTTTAAAATTAATACTCAGTGTGAATTAAGAACTATAAATGTAACATATTAATCTGCACAGTATTGTGGTACTGAAAACCAAATAGTACAATATTGGAGTATCAGAATTTTACAGGTATCTGAAGTGTAGTTACCTTAAAAATAAAAATCATTATACCAAGATTGCCAACATTTGTACAGACCTATTTTCCATTACGCTAATGAATAAAACTAAACATTACTCTCAGTGAAAGGAATCTAGACTGAATTTTTTTCACGTTTATTTATTTTGAGAGAGAGAGTGTGTGTGTGCGTGCACACAAGCAGAGGAGGGGCAGAGAGAGAAGGAGAGAGGGAGATTCCCAAGCAGGCCTCGCACTGTCAGTGCAGAACCTGACGTGGGACTCGAACCCACGGACTGCAAGAGCCAAAACCAAGGGCCAGACGCTTACCTGACTGAGCCATCCAGGTGCCCCTAGACTGGATTTTATACCTTGTATCAGTTTGCCTGGGCTGCTATAACAAAATACCACCGACTGGGGAGCTTAAACAATAGAAATTCATTTTCCAGTGTTCAGGAGGCTAGAAATCCGAGCTCAAGGTGCCAGGTTTGGTTTCTCCCCGTCTCTTTCCTCGCTTGCAAATGGTTGTCTTCTCACCGTATCTTCACATGGCCTTTCTTATGTGTGAGCTCATCCTTGGTATCTCTTGTGTGTGTCTAAATAGTCTCTTATAAGGACTCCAATCAGAGTAAACTATGGCCTCACCTTTTGACTTCACTTAACCCAAATTACCTCTTTACAGGTCTTTAAATGCAGTCCCATTGATGGCGAGGGCATCAACATACGAATTTAGGTGCAAATACAAGTCAGTCCATAACATACCTCGCGTTATGTTATCAAGGATAAGACCAGATACTGAAACGTAGATGGGAAGGAAGGAAAGAAGGAAGGAGGAAGGGAGAGAGAGGGAAAAAGAAAGAAAGGTTTCCAATTCTAAATAAAAAGAGTAATGACTTAGGAAATGCATTTCTTAAAAATTACATCTGTCTTTCCATGGATTTCTCAATTTTGAATTTAAAATCTAGTTTCCAATAGCATACCTGCTTGTTAATTTTATGTGCTCACACCATCATTCAATAAAAACAAAGTCTAATTGTATTTCTGGCCGTTGATTTTTCTTACACCTGGGCCGCCTCGCTGATTCCGTTCCTCCTGTGGCGTTTAAGTCTGACTCCCCTCGTAAAGGGATATTCCTCAGGGCTGCTAACTTCTCAACTATGGCAACCAGCCTGTCTTTATTTAAGCTTAATTTCCGTCAGATATTCCCTATGTTCAATTATGCTCCCATCCTCCACCGGCATTCGTTAGGGATCGAGTTCACCTACATATGAGAGAAAACACAAAGGACGGCGTTTAAGCAAGTGAGTTATTTTTCTCCCACTGTAGGAGAGCCTGGAGGAGGCAGGTAGCCCCGCGGTGTCGTGGACCAGCATCTTCTACTTCCTCCTGGCTTCGCATGTCTCCTGTCTCTCCATTCATTGCCTTTTCTTATAAAACCTTCATCATGCCTGAACTATTTACCTCTTCACCGGCTCCTTACTTTGAGTATATTACCATCAATGATCCTTAAGAAACAAACAAACAAACAAAAACCTAAATCTAACCTTGCCCCTCCCTTAAAAACAAAATAACAAAAGCCCTCTTGGTGGTTTTCTGTTGTTATAGGGTAACATGGAAGGTCCTTAGCTTAAAGCACAGAGCTCTTTGTAATGTAGGTACAACTGCCTCGTCAACCTATCTCCTGACTTTTCCCTGCAGGACCTTTAACCCTATACATCCTGAACTTTCTCACTATTCTCCAAGCAAGCTTTGCTCTTTAGTACTTTATAGCACTAGGTATTTTGATCCGTTAATCAATCCCTGCCTTGATCCATTCTAAATCAGTGGAGAGGTAGAAATGGGGGGGCACTTGGGTGGCTCAGTCTCAGCTCGGGTCATGATCTCACAGTTCATGAGTTCGAGTCCCTCATTGGACTCAACTGTTGTCAGTGCAGAGCCCCGTTTGGATCTTCGGTCTCTCTCTCCCTGCCCCTCCCCCGCTTGCATGCTCACTTGCTCGCTCTCTAAAAAAAAAGTAGAAATGGAGTCAGCTATGGATTAAAAATTAACTATTTTTGGTTTTTTGGAGAGGAGGCATTTTGTTTTGTTTTGTTTTGCTAGAAAAGCTGAGTTGAATATGCAGCCAGAGAATCAAGATTGTTATTTCCCAGGTGCCTGGATGGCTCAGTCGGTTGACCATCTGACTTTGGCTTAGGTCATGATCTCACAACTCAGCTCCTGAGTTCCAGCCCTGCATTGGGCTCTGTGCTGACAACTCAGAGCCTGGAGCCTGCTTCGAATTCTGTGTCTCCCTCTCTCTTTGCCTCTCCCCTGCTTGTGCTCTGTATGTCTCTCTCAAAAATGAATAAACATCAAAAAAAATTTTTTTAATATTGTTATATCCCTACCCCTAACCCAAGTCTAGATGTTGGGACATAAATGAGGGGGAAATCAGACCAGCAAAGCAAACTGTTGGATTTGATTTAGCTAAATAGAACTGAATACCTAACGTTACAGTGGCTTAAATCTTTTTTTTTTTTTTTTTAAGTAGGCATTTCAGAGCTGGTATATAATTCTACAGTGTTGTCAAGGAACCACACTCTTAAATATTTCTTCTCTATTGTGCTTAGCCCTTGGCTTCCGTCTTTGGGTTTACCACATGATCCAAGGTGGTTACCAGGGTGCCAGCTATTTCATCTACATTCCAGGCAGCAGGAGAGTGTTGTAAAGAGCCTTTCTGGTAGTTCTGTTTACATGTCATTGGCCAGAACGTTTTACATAGTTTCCGTAGTCAACACTTAACATCAAGGGAGACCTAGGAAATACAGTCTTATCCTGAGCACTAATATGCCCACCCCCAAAACTGGTATTCTGGTAAAAGGATAAAGAGAAGAATGGATGTTTGGATAGGCAGCTGGTAGCCTGCCACAGTCAGCTCACTGCACAGTCTTGGCGTTGTTGTCCCTTGTGAGCTCATTGAGCCCCAACAGTGGGACCCAGTTGTGCTTGCCTTACAGCACAGCAGCAGTGGGAGAGAATGAGTCCAGAGGGAGCCAAGAAGAGACCGAGGGTCTCAACAACCCCCTGTTTTCTTCCGGAACTCGACAGGCAACTCATTGCTCTTCCTGTGGGGAGGCATAAGCCCAGATGGTAAGAGGGACCAGAGTGTTTCTGGAACACTGTTCCCTCCTTCAGAAACCCGCTGATGGAACATGAGGACAGGGCTCACCACGACTGCACATTTACCAGCCTCTCCTGTGAGGCCTGCACCGTCTTGCCCAAGGAAATGCTACCTCACCCTCTAGCTCTAAGCTTAGAGGGCACCTTCCCTTTGCACCTTTCGTGACCCACATTCTGACCCCCAAGCAGGTCTTGGTTCTTGCACATCAGTGTGTTCAGACTAAAAGGACAGCACTCCTCAGATGCAATTGGAACTGTCCCTTTCTATGCCTGTTTCTCCTCCTCTCTGTTCCAGACAATGCGAAAGTGTGCAGTGTTTGAGGATAGGAACCTAGTACTGTTATCTTTGCATTTCAGCTCCTCACATGTTACCGAACACTGAAGAAGCACCAAATGTTCACTCAGTGGTGCTGAAGCTTTCCTCCTCTCCTGCTCTCCCTGTTTCAGAGATCTTGAGAAGTTGAATGGCTTAGCACGTAGTAAAAGTAATGGGCATCTGTACTTATTAAGCCCTCATTATGTTTGAGAGTCTGTGTGTATTATTCTCAACCCTCTTATCAACCTGGTGAGGCACATGCATATCATTATCCCTATTTTACCCTGAGAAGAGTTGGCCAAGGTTACAGAGCAAGGAAGTGGCGAAGCTGGGATTTGAACCTAGATCTCTTTCTGAGTCCCTGTGCCAGCACAGTGTGGTCCAGACCCAGTTCTTCTGAGTCTATGCCTAACCCAAAGATACTTGAATTTTATCCCCTTTTCCTGCCCTGCTTTGTTGTAATGCAATAATCTTTTAATGCTGCTTATTAAGACAGGGCATCCTTGGTGTAGACAGACATGCTTCTCAAAAGAGGCATTTCCGGGGCGCCTGGGTGGCGCAGTCGGTTAAGCGTCCGACTTCAGCCAGGTCACGATCTCACGGTCCGTGAGTTCGAGCCCCGCGTCGGGCTCTGGGCTGATGGCTCGGAGCCTGGAGCCTGTTTCTGATTCTGTGTCTCCCTCTCTCTCTGCCCCTCCCCCGTTCATGCTCTGTCTCTCTCTGTCCCAAAAATAAATAAACGTTGAAAAAAAAAAAATTAAAAGAGGCATTTCCCCAGTAAGGAACAATGCTGCATCTCTGCTCAAGGCCTGCCTGCATCTGGCCCAAGTCACCAAGAACTACTTACAGACAACATTTGGAAGGAAAATCAGAAAGTTCATCTGTCCAGTTTAAAACCTGCTGGAATTTGGGGCGTCTGGGTGGCTCAGTCGGTTAAGCGTGCAACTCTTGATGTCAGTCGACTCGGGTCATGAGCTCACGGTTCATGGGATCAAGCCCCACATCAGGCTGTGCACTGACAGCATGAAGCCGGCTTGGGATTTGGCTAACAGGTTTACAGCTAATTAAGGCCAGAGAGGTGCAGGCTCCCCCTAGTTCTTTTTGTATAACAAAAAGTGAGACTTCACATGTTTAGGGAGTTGGTTTATCTCGTTGGGAAGGAGAAAATGGATAGCCTGTCACCGGGATCCAGGAGAAATGCAGTGGTGCACAGAGTCACCGCCCTTCAAGAAGAGATTCATGCGTGTTCCCTTAATTCACCACTTTTGACAGAAAGCAGTGCATCCATCACACAAAATTTCTTCCCAAACGGCTAGCCACATTTCTGTAGTTACTCAAGAAGAAAATGAGATATTGAACTGTAAATATTTGCTCTGCACCGTGGACTCCTAATGCTTGGTATCCTAAAGCAGAAGGTTCATAGAAGGTTCTTGCAGCCGTGGGCGTTCCCCTGCGTTCTTGAGATCAAATCCTTTTGATCAGAGCGTTATCCTTTGGGACATCCTGCTCCCCCTGCTCTCTCCTAGTAAGGATGGCATTATAGGCTCCAGCACGTTGAGGGACAGTGAGTTAAGACGAGCAGGGATGGCATGCAGACAGTCATGTGATCCCGTCATTTCATTGTATGTGAGAATGGGGGCCTCAGCCTGTTTACTGTAGTAACTGTTTTTAAATGCAGTCAGAAATACGTATTACATTGCAACCCAGTATATACATGTAAACACCTACAGAGACACACGCATGCACACACATAGCACACACAACCTGAAATGGTGGGTGAAGCCGTGCATCATGATCACAGCACAAGCTCGAAAGTCTGAGCTGCCAACAAGCCCTTGCTCTCCTCTTTAAACCTCCCGAAAGAATTTTGAAAAACCGCATACCCCATCACAATTTAAAGTTGTCGTCTAATGTTTTTCTCCCCAAATTTAAATACTTGCAAAGACCACAACTTCCAGTCTGCCGTTAGTATGCCTTAAATATAGTTTTGTCGAACTCTGGAGCCATGGATTTGGCTCAAATTTATGGAAGAGGTCCATTGTATAACCCAACGGCCAAAGCCATTCCTCACTGCCTCGCCTATCAAGCTAATCAGACTTAACTCCCTGTCAGAAGCGAAGTCAGTCTTCATTTTGCAATTCAAATAAAATAATAATGTGCCCACCTCCCAACCAACAACTGTTTTGAATTCTAACTCTGAGACACAGAGAGACAGGTGAATGAGAGAGAGGGGAAAGCCTTGCCAGGAGTCCGTGCCTGGTTGAAATAAGGCACTATTCCCGAGAGACCTTCTCTCAGGAGCGAGGCTTTCCCAAATTATCCCTTGATTTAATGACTGGGGGTTTTTGCAGCCCAGGGCCAATCTCCTGCAAAGGTTTGAGATGGATAAGACATGTGTCTTTCATTGGTAAAGTGGCAGAAGACCAACTGTGACGGTGGACGTGAGAAGGGAGAATCAACAGATCTCAGATCTCTGGTCCTATTCAGTAGGGTCAGTGTGGGGAAGACGTGCTTAGCGGTTTGTGAGTTCGAGCCCTGCATTCAGGCCTGCTGCTGTCAGCATAGAGCCCACTTTAGATTCTCTGTCTCTTTCTCTCTCTCTCTCTCTGTCTCTCAAAATAAATAAACTTTAAAAAAAATAAATAAATGCGGAGCTGATTCTTCTAAGGTTATGACTGGAACCCCCAGGAGAGTTCGCAGATACCCCTAGGTACTTAGGCCACTGTTCTAAGCCCTTAGTACCCTCATATGTAAAGTACACACAGTAAAAGTACCTACGTTCAAAGACGGTTCTGGAGAATAAATGAGGTCATTTAACAAGTCATTTCTCATCGGACCAAGTCATCCCTGACATGAGTGGGTCCTGGCCCCACCTACCCAACTCCGCCCACACTCGGCAACCAGCAGCCTTTCGGCCGCCCCTTGGGCCTGGAACCCCCATCTGGTGGCAAATTTCAATCGCAAAAGGACAGACTTGGGTAAGAAGCTCTTACACACCCTGGAAGTGATCACAGGTTTGTCTGGGCAGGAAATGTAGGCGCCTCACTTTCTAGAACTTGCTCTAGAGAGGGTTGGATACAGGTCTGGTGGGCACCTCCCCCACCCCGGTCCAGTCGATTTCCTGCCCAGACAGAACAGGGCAGGAGCCCTCATAAAAACAGGTCCAGCACCGTGGGCCTGCCTGCTTAGATCTGAGGGTCTTACCTCAGGGCTGTTGGAATCAGTTGACATAACGTGCGAATGTGTTTCAAATATAAGACCTGGGGATTATCTTGATGGCCTTCAGAATCCCGAGTTCAGTAAGGTCAGCTGCCTTTTTTTTAAATTTTTTTTTTAATGTTTATTTTTGAGACAGAGAGAGACAGAGCATGAACGGGGGAGGGTCAGAAAGAGAGGGAGACACAGAATCTGAAGCAGGCTCCAGGCTCTGAGCTGTCAGCACAGAGCCCGACGCAGGGCTCGAACCCACGGACCATGAGATCATGACCCGAGCCAAAGTCGGACGCTTAACCGACTGAGTCACCCAGGCATCCCTAAGGTCAGCTGCCTTAAACAAACTAACGGGAACCGCAGAAAAAGGCAAGTTCCCCAACAGATCTCCCGAATCTTTCTCAGAAACAGAAGATGACACTTTGTTTTTGTTCCAGGCTCTGGCTTTCAGGCGTCAGGCTACAGTTTCAACACTTATGAGTGGAGGGGTCCGAAACAGAGAGGTAGCCTGTCCCCAGTCACGAAGCCACGAAGCCAGACCTACCCAGACGTGGGGCTGAGTAATGAAGACTGGGACCGGTCCACAGTCAGTGGGTAAGGTTTTCGTCAACTGCTGCTTTGTGGCCGTTAGCCCAGATCCGAATCGCTCCACTTCCGATGGCACATACGGCTAGAGTGGGAAGGAGCCAGTGTCATCATGCCGGCCCCATGGCAGGGCTCAGAGACCTGTGCCTGCCTGGCTGGATCCCGGGACCACCCCACAGCCGGACAAGAGCTCATTTTCCCCCTGATAAAAACAATAGCATGTGGGAAAAACTACATCTGTAAACCCTGTCCTCACTCTCTGACTAGTCTCCTCTCCTTTCATTTAAAAGGTTGCTTCACCAAAGCATAAGAGACTCTTCAAAAACTGAGAACAAACTGAGGGTTGATGGGGGGATGGGAAGGCGGGGAGGGTGGGTGATGGGCATTGAAGAGGGCATCTTTTGGGATGAGCACTGGGTGTTGTATGGAAACCAATTTGAGAATTTCATATATTAAAAAAAAACTCTAATAAATTAATAAATAAATAAATAAATAAAAAGGTTGCTTCATGTCAGCTTAGGTTAAAAAAAAAAAAGGTACATCGAGGATCCCATAGTTCGAATTGAGATGTATTTTAGCATTTTGTTCCTTACCAAAGTATTTTAAGGAAATTCACAAAAACCGATAGCACGTGAATGATCTCTACTGACATTTATAAGTGGGAAAACATGTTTCTCTTAGAGGGAAGCTTGATTTCTCTTGCACTAGACAGATCAGTTGAAAGATAGGCCCACACGGTGCCATGTTGATGCAATTCACCCTGCAGGAGCCACGAACGCCCTCAAATTCAGTTAACAGGACCGTGGTCCTTCCCTCCCTCCATTCTCTGAGATACTCTGCATTTCCTAGAGCACCCTCACTTGGTGGTTACAGTTGGAAGAAAGCCAGATCCCCAAAAAGAATCTCCATTTTTTTTGCACGTGGGATGAAAGAGAGAGATGCCGAATTACGCCTTGGCGAGTCGTCAACCCAGACTGTGCTTTTTGACGACAGTTTTACAGGGGCTCCCGACAGTACGGAGGCTGAACAAGAGGAGAACTTCTGGTCCCAAGCGCTGGAGGACTTGGAAACCTGTGGACAGTCGGGAATTCTGAGAGAACTCGAGGTAGCCTCGGTCCTGCTACTTGTATTGTTTCTACATTCATTTTTTTTTTTTTTTTTTTTTTTTTTGGTCCTTTTGAGTTTGCATTTATCACATCAGTTCATTTAAAAGCTTTAACCCCTTTCCACAGGAGAAAGCTGACAGGCGTGTGTCTTTGAGAAACATGACTCTCTTGGTAGCTACCCTTTATGTTTATATTTTTGCTTGTGAAGCTGCCTTCCCTGCCCCCTTGCCTCCTGGACAGCAATTTGATTTTATTCAGTGCAGTTGAAAGTATTTATTTCCCCATTTCCACCCCCACCCCGAGCTTTCTGACTTGTGGCTTCTGCCATTGCTCCCTGCTAACGCACCTGTTTGCCACCGAATCGCTGGGGAGGGAGCTAAGCCCCCCAGCAGTGGCGCATCTCACTCTCTGAGTTGCTTTAGAAAGGTTTCTTTGGCATGTTTTCATTTGTACCTGGTATAGCAGTTGATTTGATCGTGAAGAGGAACATAAGAGGAAATTTTATTTTCTTTTATTTCGTTTTGCCCTTGAAGTAGATGACAAATGCAGCTGGTGAAAATGGCCAGTCTGTGTGAAAAAGCAGCCAAAATATTACACAGCACTTTGCTGTTAATTGCAAATCCTGATTCCGTATCAACTTAGTGTGAATTCTAGGAGTTGTGGCAAGATGGAACACAATAGCTGGACTCCCGGTGAGTTCTTTAATCAAAGCCATGAATTTGCTGACGATATTCACACTGTGGTCTAGGAGGTCCTGGACTGTTTCCTTTTATGTTCTTTTTAAATTTTCTGAGCTGTAAAAAGTGGCAAAAGTCTCATTTTTATTTTGACGTCATCTGAGGTCCCCAAGTCACCATAAGGAATGTGAATGGCATAACTGGGTGAAACTGCAATTCTAAAACGAATACTCATCTTTATATTGTTTTGCTTCTCGATTGCATGTGTGGATATTTTCATGTGATTCTAATGTTTGTGAATCTGCAAAGAGAATTATAAAGAAAAATAGTAGTTTGAATTTATAAATATAGTATTACCTGGCATGAATTGAAACTTCAGAGCACAGTTAAAGGGCCTGGAGGTGGATAATACTATAAAACTTAAATAAATTAAGACATTGGCCACCGATTCCTTCTTAGGCACCTTTCAAAAAGAGTAAAATGCTTAAGTATCTATCAGCTGGCTTATTTAAACTTTTACCACTTCCTGGATGTAGAACGATTAGCAGAAGGGGTCCAAACTGGATACTGAGCTCAATTCACAATTCTTGAACACACGCCTGCTTCTGAAAGCACGCTTGGCCCATATGCCTTTTCCACTTTGCATTCTGATACTTCTCTTTTAAAGAAACAACTATTCTTCTAATAACATCTTTCACAGCAAGTAAAACCAGGGCGATGTAAAAAGTGGCACAATATGAAATTGGGTTTTCACTCATTTCACTCAGTACTCTAGTCATTGTCCCCATTAGCTAGCAAATTGATTTATCTAATGAAAACAAACATCTATGAGCATAGAAATTATGTTGCAAAAAATAAATAAATAAATAAATAAATAAACAAAATAAAAAAATTAAAAAAAAGAAATTATGTTGCAAAAGCCTATAAATATAAACTTTTTCTAACATAGCTTCAGGCAGGTGTGGCCCTTGAAATTACAAATGCAGAAAGGAAACGGGTTGAGTGTGTAAGCCAAAAGGAAGTTAAAGTCCTCAATGAGGAAGAATGATTGGCAAATCTAAAGAGTCTTCTTTACACTTTTATCAAAAAGAATATTCATTCACTAGTTTAAATGAACTCTGATTGTGTGATTGTAAATGTTACTGTGCAAAAAATATTATGGGAGCTAGTTTCCTGCGTATGAAATTTACATCCAGCATTAAAAGTTACAGCATATTATAACCATAATAAATGTAAAAGATTAGCTAACATGAAAAATGATTACAATGGAAATGGAAATGAAAATTATACTAGTCACTCTTCCCATTAGCTGGCAATAATTTATGTTCAACTTTAGCACTGAAAAATGTTAAAACAGAAGAAAAAATTTCAGACTGAGACTTAGGACAAGTTACTTAATCTCTTTTACCAGATATTTATTCTTCTGTAAAATAAGGGGATTATAATGACTAATGCTTATATGGCACTTAACACAGAACATAACACTCGATAATTATTCAGTAGAAGTTATTATTTTTGCCATTTTTATTAATTAACAGTGCCTTAGCTATTTTCTGTTTAGGATAATATATGAAAAAATTTTAACTAGATATCAGATAGAAAACTCTTGAACATACCCCTCTAAGTTATATGTATCTCAGTTATCTCATTGAGAACTTGGGAGGTTATAACTATAAATTATTAATTGTGCAAAATGGAAACAGGCAATAGATAATCTTGAAGTGAAAACAAATCCTAGATAATTTAAAATAATCATTTTTAAACTTTATTTTAGTTTTTATATGTGTACTTTAATTTTTATATTCCTTCATAGTAATTCAACTGAAGTCCACTTTAAACAAAGCAATCAAGCTGTGCTTTGGAAACTTGGTTCCATCAGAACTCCTTTTAGATCAGTTTGGAACTTCCATAGTGGCTTAAGGTTCAGCCAAGCAGAATTGTGATTAAGTATTTTACTTCCGACGTGTTTCTCCTACTGGTCCCCTGAAAGTGAATGAATATAAATGAATATAAAAATGAATAAATGAATAAAAATAAAAATGAATATAACACATAGATGTTAACAAAGCAAATAATGTGTCTAAGTAGGTAAAAACAATAGAGGGGTGGTCAGCACAGCAAGAAAATAATCCCTGGGTTCTGTCATCAACAGTAGACAAAAAAATGTTGTATGTGGGTTAAGTGCCATAAAATAAAGGATGTCCCATGATACCAACAAAGCTTTCAATTTTAAAAAGGGATTTAACTGAAATAAAGCAATAATATGGTTAATCCACATTTGTTTCAATATTAATCTCCGAAAAAGTCAATTTTATATGCTTCAACCTAATACTTGACTGGGAAGCAATACAGCCTGGTGGTCAAGGGTAAGGTTTCTAGAGTCAGAGTGTGAGGGCTATAATCCCAGACTCTTGGGCAACTTGCTCAATTTATCTGGGCATCCCTTTCCATAACTGAAATGGGGAAGTATGATGACTGTAATACCTATCAGAAACTTAAAATCATAAATATTAAATGACATTCTACATACACATGTATATGGTATTACATGTGCTAACATGTTAAAGGTCAATGGCCAGTAAGGTTTTTTTTTTTTTCTTTTTCAAAATTATCAGTAAGATAACTGATCCGGTCAGGATATTGATAACTGGTTGTGTTTTTTGTTTTTTTGTTGTTGTTGTTGTTGTTGTTGTTTTTGTTTTTTTACAAGAGTTGTAGATATACCTACACGTGCTCCAATACTGGGCTGCCATTCGAAGATCATGTTAGTGGTGCGTGTATAGTCGAACGCCAGGTGAATCTTAGAGTCACAAAATCTTAGGGAGATAACAAATCAAAGCTCTATCACTTGGCAGCGTTCCCTTCTAACCAACCATTTTAGACGGTGCCCTTGGCTCCATCTATGTGATGGAGCCTACGTGACCTTGAGTAAGTCAGCCTCTTTGTGCCTCAGTTTCTGCACCTACAAATTAGGAGTAATAACAGTGTCTGTTTCACAAAGTTGTTGTGAGGCTTAAATAGGGGAATACAAGGACTCAGCAAAGTACGGTTACTGTTAGCATTAGCGTTCATGTAAACCACCGGTCGCATTGTAGCCGGCACACGGCACGTGGGGCTTGCTCTTTTTCCCATGACTTCGGGCACGTTCACCAATGCTAGTTTACCATCATCCAGCCATCGTATCAAGGAGGACGGAGCTGGCTCCAGGCACAATTTTGAAATTTTGGCATTTCCGAACCATGAAAAATGAACATTCTCAACAGGACATTGGTTTCAAATGCTTAAGTAGTTTCACTTCTAAGATTCAGTCATATTTGGGATCTAATCTCGCCTTTCCTTGTGTATGAACATATTTGAAACTGAACAGACTTCCCTGTTCACCGGTAAAATCCAATCTAAGTTTCCCAGCTTTTGAGCAAAGGGTCGAATCCGGTAGCACAATATAGGATTCCTCTTTAAACTCTCTGAGCATCTCACACAAAGGCCGTTTCTAAGAAAGGTTGACCCATGCTAAATACGCGGAGACCTCGCTGGTCTACACATTTCTGGGGCAGGTCACATGGCCCAAGGAGAGACCATATGCTATGGTAGGCAGGCGGCTTTGGGTAGAAGCCCTTGCCTTTGTATCAATAGCCCTGTTTCAGCCCATTGTTACCTCCAAGTGGAGCTACAGGCAGCATTGCAAATAGACGCCACCTGGTCCCGTTGAAAAGTTCTTAGTCCATTTCTGTAAGATATATTGAAGCTGCTTCACGAATCCCATCTTTAGAGCCCACTCAGTGGAAAGTTAATGGCTAAAATGTAGTTTACAGTAAGCAAATGTTACCGCTTTTCAATTTGCCTCAAAACTGCCAGGGGTGGTATCTGATTAAATAAACTCAATGGCTTAAGTACTTAAATTGGATTTGAGATGTGCATTATAAATGTCACTTGCAAAGCATTTTGCCTGACTTTCATAGTTCAATTAGTACGTCCATTCTCCAGCCTTTGGTTATGCCCCGAAGAGACTGTATCTTGACTGGGCAGAAGGAGAGATGTGCTTACTGTTGAGCAACCGAACCCTTTTCTTAGTCCATGGCTTAATCGTCTCTGAAAATTGTCAATGCCACAGGCAACGATCATGTCGGGGAGCACGATGAGTTTGAATCATGAGGCCCCAACACCTCGCAGTCAGCTGGGGCGACAAGCCAGCTTCCAGGAACGGAGCAGCTCGCGGCCGCATTATAGCCAAACAACGCGGAGCAACACCCTGCCCTCCGACGTGGGCAGGAAGTCTGTCACCCTGAGGAAAATGAAACAAGAAATAAAGGAGATCATGTCCCCAACTCCTGTGGAGCTGCACAAGGTCAGGATGCTTTCTTCCCTCCCCTTGGTCACATTCAGTAGCCATTTGGCTGCGCGTGAGCACCCTAATGCAAACATAGTGATGACACTGTACTGTCGGCTCAGCCAGGGAGAGAAGCCGGAGCTTAAAGGCAGAGCATTAGAGATTCTGTGCTCAAAATGCGATCTTTGGGAGGGTATCCTGTAAAATCGGGAGAATTCGCTTTGGAGCAATGAATTTCCTAATGATGCATTTATGGCCAAAATCTTCTTGCAAAAGTTAGAGGCTCTCACATCCCATGGAGTTGCGATGAATTGGTCTGTCATTCTAACTTCTTTGGAAATGGGAGGATTTTCTTTACAAAAATTTTTTTTCAACGTGTATTTATTTTCATAGAGAGAGAGCGCGTGCGCATGTGAGCAAGGTAGGGGCAGAGAGAGAAAGACACAGAATCCAAAGCAGGTTCCAGGTTCTGAGCTGTCAGCACATAGCCCGACGCGGGGCTCAAACTCATGGGCTGCAAAATCACGACCTGAGCCGTAGTCGGAAGCTTAACCAACTGAGCCACCCAGGTGCCCTGTGGATTTTCTCTTTTATTTTTTTTTTTTAATGTTTATTTATTTTTGAGACAGAGAGAGACAGAGCATGAGCAGGGGAGGGGCAGAGAGAGAGGGAGACACAGAATCCAAAGCAGTCTCCAAGCTCTGAGCTGTCAGCACAGAGCCTGACCCGGGGCTCGAACCCGTCAGCTGCGAGATCGTGACCTGAGCCGAAGTCAGACACTCAACCGACTGAGCCACCCAGGTGCCCTGTGGATTTTCTAAGTATCATACACTCATAGCTTCATTGAAAATGAGCTTCAGGTGTAGTGTAGGAATGCTTACTCTTTAATTGCAGGCTTATCAGTAGAGGGTTATATTATGCAGAAGACATGAAGTTCTCTTCCAGACATAATTTAGATGTGTTTGGGTCAGGACAGGGCAAGGCCTCATATGTTCCGTCTCAGCCTGTGATGGTTGCCTCATTTGACTTCATGGAAGAAAGCCCACTATGGCACCCAGAGCTGAATTTGAGTTGCTGGCAGAGTTTAAGCAAGGCATATGTAAGGGACACTGTTTGCAGAACCCAGGGAAGGAGAGCAGTAGTAAGGAGGTGTCTCTGATTTTCTTTCGTAGAACTAATGCTTTATTTTTATTTAATACATAAAGATGTATAGACAATAATAATCTGTCCCACTTTTCTTGAGAACCAAGACCCTCTCTGCAGTCAATAACCTATTAACTAGAAATTAGTTGTTTGTCTTACCCAGAAAAACAAGTAAATGTTGGACTGAGAGGAGTTAACAGGCCAGACACTCCCTTTTTTCCGCTAAAGACGTCCATTTCCCCAAGCACCCTATAAAAGATATTTTATACGTTTTGGAGCTATTTACTTTGAAGCTGACAAAGGATGTGATGAAAGAGAGACCTAGAATGGGAAGTTGAGTTCTGAACTTGGTGCTCCAATCCCCAGGTTGATTCATTTCCCACTCATTCACTCATTTCATACATGTACCGCGCATGCATTCACTTAACTAGTGTGTCGCAGATCATCAGCGGGCACACAGTCTAATGGGGAGACAGTCTGGGAAACAGGGGGAAGATGGTGAGGTGAGTACAATGAGAGAGGCAAGACCAGGCTGCCTTGGCGGGGGGCAGAGGGTGGACCCTCACCCACTACAGAAAGAGACAGGAAAGGCTTGTTGGAAGTAGGTGCCGATTCTGCAGGAAGGTGGAGGTTGAAGGAAGGAAGGAAGCTTGTGCAAAGGGATGTGAAAGATTGTGGTAAATGGAGGGAGTGGAAATACCCCGAAGTGATCAAAGCCTTGGCTTGGAGCCTTGTGCGTTAAGAGGAATTGCAGACGTACAGAAAAGCAGAGAAGTTTTGGATATTTTAGGGCGGCGACCCAGGTTAGCCCCATGCCACAAGTTATCTTGTGTGTCCAGCTACCCTGAATTGATGCGTCTGTTTGGTAGACACAGTCTTCACTGCCTGTCAAACGTCCTCATATGCTAATTGACAAACACCATTAGGAGGCTGTAAGGTCCCCTATGGTGGTTAAATAGCCGGAGCTATATAGTCCGTGCTCTTTCAGCTGTACTAAGAAAAAGTTAGCCTAACCTGATTCCCTCAGGTGTCTTAAGAATCCTGCCTTCTCTTCTCAAAAGTTCTCCTGCCCAGGCAGAGAAGAGATTACGTGATAACCCATCCTCCTCCAGCCCCAAAGGGAAAAGATACCAACATGTACTGAGTTCCTATTATATGCGATACTCTGTATTTTTAGCCCTTACGATAGCCCTTCTGAGCAGATATTTATTATCCCCATCTACAGGATAGGGAAATAGCAAGTATAAAATAGACTCATTTTTCCTTCTAGAGCGAAGCACTTTCCTCAAAAGATTATTGATAGTGCACCCGTGCAAAGACCTGTCTCCCCATCCTTCCTGCACTGAAAGCATTTAGCAAAGATAATGACGATGAATGGGGTGTGCAAGTTGTTACCGCTGAGGTTTGAAACAAGTGACGATGCCGAAAATCGATCTTATTTTTTGAAAAGGCAGCATCCGCTTGCCAGCCCGATGAGTGGCAGTGTGTGGCCTATCGCTGGAACATCTGTGTGGCAGTGTGTAAACCCGGAGGCCACCGGGTCACACACACGGATGGACCCACTTGACCTTTTCCCCTCAGTGGTGGCAATAAGGGCATCGTCTGAATCGATCCCAAATAAAATAGGACTCTCGTAAGTGGATGGTGTGCTGGGCATTATAAGGCACGCAAAAAGACGTAGTTGAGTGAAAGGGTAGCCAGGGAGGCTGCAGGCTGACCATGGGGAATCTGGGAGCGGTGTATGCTCACAGCCCGGGTAGCCTTTATTTTTTAAGTGAGTTCGGTTATTCGTCAGGCCATCCAGCGTTTGCTGTTAAGTGCGTTCTCCAGTCTTGAAGTGCGTGAGAAGAAAAGCCGCTCAGCCCGTGGCTGTGCTTGTATGTTGTACGTGGGGTGTCCTTTGAACGCTGCGAGATTGCCTGACACCATGAAAAAGCGCAGTGACTTGTTGATGGGATTGAGTTATCCTCCCAGTGGGGGGCTGCCAGCCTGTACTAATCCTTTGTAAAAATGAGAAAAGGCACTCTTTTGGGTGGTGGCCGTGGAATTAGAAAAACGTTCCTTCTTCAAGTTGAAGATAACCCCAAGCTGGATACACAGCTTGACAAGCAGAATGAGGGCTGGCTTTCAGTTCCCTGAGCCCCCTTGCTGGACTTTTCCAAATGGATCTGGTAGAGGAGTTTCCAAGGGGCGGCAAAGAGGAGAGCAAAGAGGCTGGACGAGGTACATGGCACGCCATCCTGAACGGGCTTGGCGTCATTTTCCGTCGCCATCTTTCTTGTGGCTGTTTGCTACTTGATGAAATCTGCGTCCTTGAGGACGGGTTACAGGTCTGGTTTTGTCCAAGCCAGCACCTACAAACTGATACTGTGTTCGATAGGAGCTAGGTCAAGAGGATACGGATGAGTGAGCAAGTATCCATCCTCATTTCTGGGAAGAAAAAACATAAAGCAAAAACAGCTCCAACTCTGCATGGCGGGTTACTAACGTCATCTTCATACAGAGAGAAGACAGCGTGGGCTTATCTTCCAATTTCTTGGGTTTCAGCTGCTTTCCATTATTTGCCTATGATTTTCCAACCAGTCCTCCTTGCCGTTCCTTCTCTTCCTTCAGACCTCCGGAAAATCCTAAGCTCAGGTCAGGGTCAATATGGTTTTCTTTCATTTCACGCCATCCGATATGTCTGAAGCTCTTCCGGGTTTGACAAAGTCTTCCTTCAAGCTGTCTACATTCATTCCTCAGCCCCATAAGCTAGTTGTCCTTCATGACATTTAGAACAAACATAAGAAATGCAGCCCCACTTCCTTTGTTGGCCGTGTGAATGGGGGAGGACATTAGAGCTGACATGATGATTTGATATTTGGTACGGTGTGGGGGACAGTGAGAGGGGTCACAGGGAGATAATACTCAAGTCCTGAGGCCACTACCTCTCAGACTGTGTTGGCCGAGACAATCCGAAATACATTTGACTTCACGATTCAGGACGTGCATACATCCACACTCATATAGGAATGAATCCAAAACTTGACTGCACAGTTTACACTAATATTTTCTATTTTTTATTTTTTTTTTCAAACGTACTCTCATATTAAGCCAATTGTGAAATTTATTGGAGTCTCAACCAAAAGTTTGCCTAAAAATTTTGGCCTAAAAAGTTTGCCTAAAAAGTTTGGCCTAAAAATCTCTGATGATCTTTACCATGATTACATGGGATGCTTGTTAAAGTTCAGTGTCCTAAACCCCACCCAGACTTACCCGGTCAGCACTTTCTGGGAGTACAGCCTAAGAAGCTGCATTTTAGCAACCTCCTCAGTGGGTTCTTTCGCACCAGAAAGATTGAGAATCACTTCTTAAGGTTTTGCTACTGGAGGTGATTTCTCTGTTTCAGGGAGGTCATTGGCAACAGCTGGGTGGCAAGGTAAAAGGGAAATGAGGCTTCATCTTCAGCCCTAGCCCTAGTCTTCTGGGTTTTATCTTTAAAATGAATTCCAGTTTGTACTGTAGCTTACCACAAATTGATTCTGTTTGCAGATAAGGAGCCTGTGATCTTAGCTACGGTTCATTGATAGCCCTTTCCCTTCTGATGCTTAAATATCCTTTACATCCTCTTATTCTATTTCTAAGACAAATTCTAGCTTCACTTCTTTGCATACTTGAAAGCAAAAAGATTGTTTTTCTGCAAAATAGAAAGTTACCCCACATTCAGAACATTTGGGCTCTTTTTTTTTTTTTTTAAGTCTATTTATTTGAGAGAGACAGAGACAGCAGAAGTGGGGAGGGGCAGAGAGGAAAGGAGACAGAGAATTGGAAACAGGCTCCCTGCTGCCAGGGGCTTGAACTCACAAAACCATGAGGTCATGACCTGGACCAAAATCAAGAGTCAGACGCTTAACTGACTGAGCCAGCCAGGCGCCCCTGGACTTTTTTAAATTTTTAAAATTTTTTGAAAGTTCATTTCTTTATTTTGACAGAGAGGGAGAGCATGAGTGGATGGGGCAGAGAGAGAGGGAGAGAGGATTTCAAGCAGGCTCCCCGCTGACACAGCACAGAGCCCGATGTGGGGCTCGAACTCACGAACTGTGAGAGCGTGACCTGAGCCAAAACCAAGAGTCGGACACTTAAGTGACTGAGCCACTCAGGCGCCCCATCCCTGCACTTTTTTTTTTTTTAATCATAATTGACATTTCCTTTGCCTTGTCGTTTGTGTTTTTAAATAAAATTGTATTCCTGAATTGTATGCAGCTATTTTGTATTTATCATTTTACGGAAAAGTTTTAAAAATACTTTTTCATCATCTACTTTTATTTATGGCTGCTGGTGGCATGACCCTGGAACATTCAAGTCATCTGTCAGGAACCTCTTTATTTCTTACGGCCTTTGCCACCATCAACTTTTTTCCCAGCCCAAGTTCACTTTGCGTTTTCCGTATATCTGAATGTTTTCAGAGGGGATCTTTGTTTTTCTTGACATGATAAAGCTGTTTTTCCCCTTGTAAGGAGTGTCGTTTTCAGTGCCTAGTGGCAGCTGATTTTGCAATATTCTTCCTGAGTCAGGAAAAGAGGCTCAGCCCTAGGAGGTAATATGAAATGCAAAAACATATCTTATTCAGACACATGCCTCTTTCTTCACCAAATATTTGGAGTTGGTACTCAAGATGAAGTGAGTCCTCATGGCAGGTGTAGACCTTCTCCAAATAGCTAGTATAGAATTGTCTTACTATGGAAGTCACTAGAAGCTAAAAATGACAAACTGAATATATGAACCTTTTGCTTTTGTCTACCCCTCTTTGCTAGCTGCGGTTTCTGTTTCTGCAGTCAAGGGGTGATCTGTTAGAGAGAATACAGACTTCGTCGTCAGGCAGACCGAGGTTCGGTCACAGTCTGACAGTCATTAGCCATGTCACTTGTCTACACCTTAGTTTTCTCATTTAGCAAAGGAGGGGGCAGGATCCTGCTCAGGAAAGGAGCCTTCACAAATAGCGTGTTCCCTGAGGAAGCCACCATCGTTCAGAGTCTTGCCTTAGCCATGCAATGTCAGTAACCCAGAAAATCAGATCTCTGCAGAGTCCCAGCCTGAAAAGAAGATTCAGCCGCTGCCTTAGAGCCCCCGAGAGGAGATATGAACCAGAATGAGAATCTATTTACAAAGACAAATGGATGAGTATCTAGTTACTACTAGTCACTACCTCAGTCTGACAGACATATTCTCTCCCTGTAAAACCAGGGGCAGCTGATAATCAGAACACTGTTGGAGGGACGTGGATGTGTAGAATAAGGGTTGGAGGTTGCATTGTATGTTTTCAATGAGTAATGGCATTCAGCCCTGACAGTCCTCCGGAGGGATCATTCCCTCAGCTTTGTCTAAGTATTCTATGGTACTTTTCAAAATGTCGAAAATGTAATTCTTTTTTTTGAGGGTTTTGGGGTTATTTTTAAATTTTTTTTTATGTTGATTTTTGAGAGAGAGAGAGACAGAGTGAGTGGGAGAGGGGCAAAGAGAGAGCGAGACAGAATCCAAAGCAAGCTCCAGGCTCTGAGCTGTCAGCACAGAGCCCGACATGGGGCTCGAACTCATGAACCACAAGATCATGACCTGAGCAGCAGTCGGCTTAACCAACTGAGCCACCCAGGTGTTTGGGTTTTGTTTTGTTTTGTTTTTTTTTAAGTTTATTTATTTTGGAGAGAGAGAGAGCACACACGAGTGGGGGAGGGGCAGAGAGAGAGGAAGAGAGAATCCCAAGCAGGCTTCTGCTGACAGCTGAGCTGTCAGCTCAGATGTGGGGCTCAAACTCACAAAAGGTGAGATCATGACCTGAGCCACAACCAAGAGTCAGATGCTTAAATGACTGAGCCACCCAGGCACCCCATAAAAAACATAGTTCTTATAAAAATGATAGGCTCATCTCAAAAATGAACGTATTTTTTTTTTAACTCATTAATGATGAGTGGGACGACAAAGCTTTTTCAAAGGGGGATAAAGACACTTTCTGTATGCCTCAGTCAGTGTGGGAGGGGGAAGCAATAATGCTAGAATGAGATTTCCAAGTTAGGATTAAAGCCGCCCCGCGACTTATGGGCGGGGGGGGGGGGGAAAGCAGAGCCTTTAAGGTTATCTTTTCATTTGCAACCCGACGTGGCAGAGCCCATTCTGCATCTTACTATTTTCCAGCAAGTTACCATCCGCCTTTGCAGAGTCTGAGCTCTGAGCCATAGAAATGTTAAGTCCAACAGACTGGCAGGCCTCCAGACTCAGATGACCCTCAGGCCTTCTCAGTGCTCCGATGTGCGTTATGTTATGGCTCTGACGTTAGTAGCTTCCCTTAAGTCTAACACTGGCCGGGGATCCTTCGTCTCTTCCTGATGTTTCTTTGTTTCTCTGTCGTGATCAAATATGTTCATTTATAGGTTGTAAGATATTGTATTATCTATAGGATGTTCAGTTACGGATGGCGTAGCTCTCTGAGGGTCACTCTGTTCCCCTGATGTCCTGGTCCTTGGAGACAGGTCCCGCAGAACCTCTTCCTTCACCAGTGTTCTGTCCTCTTACTTGTCTGGCTATAGTAAGGATTACGCCAACGATGGTCTTGCCCAGGGCTTGTCTCTTTCTTTGCCTTAGACAGATAAGAGCTCTCGCCTTGTTCTGAGGAACTTTGTAGTGTCCGACTTCCTGAATGACAGTGAGCCTGGCCCTGAATTCCCACAAGCCCGGAGGGTGAGCGGAAGGCCTTCCGGCTAGAGATGCGGGTGGCCCTTGAAGCGAGGAGGCCCACAGAGACTTAAGGAGATTGGAGGTCAGTAGGTTACAGAGGGAAATGGGAAGGCTCAGCAGCTGGAGAAGAGCCAGGCCAGGGCAGACCTGGGAGCCAGAAAGCAGAGGCAGGAGCAGAGGGAGCAGGTGAGGACCAGGCTGTCCTGAGACAGAGACTCTAACTTAGTGGTGGCGGCAGCAAGGGAAGAGGCTGGTGGCAGTGTTGCTGGGTGAACTGGGGAGGCCCTGTGCCCTGGGGCCTCGGCTCAGTTCATCCCAAAGATGTCGCTGAAGGTTCTTAGTCTCCTTATGGGAAAGAATTCAAGGATAGACACACAACATAGTGGACACACACAGCACAAGCAGGAACGTTTATTAAAGTGGAAGTATACTGGGGCACCTGGGTGGCTCAGTCGGTTGGGCGTCCGACTTCGGCTCAGGTCCTGATCTCACAGTCCGTGAGTTCGAGTCCCGCGTCGGGCTCTGTGCTGACTGCTCAGAGCCTGGAGCCTGTTTCCGATTCTGTGTCTCCCTCTCTCTCTGACCCTCCCCCGTTCATGCTCTGTCTCTCTCTGTCTCAAAAGTAAATAAACGTTAAAAAAAATTTTTTTTAAAGTGGAAGTATACTCTTGAGATGTGAGATTGGGCAAATGAGAGAAAGAGAGAGATGTGCACCCTGGGGTTTGGGTTTTCTGTCTTTTCTTGACAGCTGTCAACAAGGAGGTGGAACACTCATTACTTGGGGAGGAGATGCAGGATTTCGAGCCTCTTCTTCCTTACTTGGTCAGGGGTTTCCTGTTGTGACACCCGCCATCTTAGGCCTTTCTGGTTTGATCCAGCTTCCTGCCAGGACAGGATAGCTGGGCAGGCCTTTCTCATTGCCGGCCTCCAGGCATCCTGTTAGAACCGAACTGACTGCCTACCCTGACAACAGAGCCCATGACAACAGGTGACCAAGGTGCCCATGGCTTGGTCTGATCTCCCAGAGAATTTGGAGACTGATCTGGCTCTTTTCCCTTTGATGTGGCATGAAGTGATGGAGGTGAAGTTGCTCTGACATGAACTGGGAAAGCAGCACATAAATCCATCTCAGATCTTAAAAATTGTGATGCTCTCCTTGGTTAGGACTCCCTTCTCCAAGGGCCAAGTCAGCCCTGATGTGCTCATACTTAGAGCCAAAATCCAAGCTACGGAATCTCTTGTTGTCGAGCCCCTACTTCCCAAGCCTGTGGTGCCACACACTTGCCAGGAAGCAGCAGGAGGCAGTGTTTGAAGCAGCTGTCCCTTTCTCTCCCCTGCCAAGGAGGATCCCCAGACGGGGCAGCAGCTGTCTTTCCTGACCCAGTTTGTCTTGAAGCCCAGTCTGAGTGGCATAAACTGAAATGGCTTCCTCCTGGGCTGGAAGAATGCAGTCGGGAGGCCATACCTTTGCTTCTTCCAGCCTCACAAGTAGTCATAAGATTATCCTCCAAGCCAGCATTACTTGAATTATCGGGTTTAAAGGCAAAGAGCTACCCCAGTAGTGTCTGCAAGAATAAACCCAAGTGCCTGGTGATTTATGGGCAAAGGAGTACAATCTCTGTGAAGTAGGTGTCGATTTGGCCCTTAAGGCCATCAGGCAAGGGGCTGAATGATAGGAAGCCTGCCAGGGCTTCAGAAGTGCTTCTGGGATAACTGTCACTTGCCGTGACTTGCTCAAGATAGCAGACACAATGGCCCTTAAAACCCAAGTGGGGAGAATTGCCTCTGCCGCTTAAAGACTTCCACATGTGTCAAAACCAAAACCAGAAACAGTAGGTTTCTAATCTTTGCCTTGAGGCCATTGTTCAGACAGGTGAATAGACTTGCTTAGAAATAAAAAACAAGGCCCAAGTTGAATTGTGGTGAACGCTTCTGCCTCCTGTTAAAGCTTCTGGTCTCGGGAGGGTCAGAAACAATCACAGCGTGTGCGGACGAATAGTTAAGATTGAACTGAGCTTTGTAAAACCAGGTTCTGGCCCAGAGTTATGTTTCAAGAGGCTCATTGGCCCTTTTAGGACAGAAAAGTGTAGCCTGGTGTTCATAGTCCAGGTTCCCCGGCTGCATCCTGGGGGTCAGCACAGAATAGAGACGCCACAAGAAAACTTCGTTCCCAGGAGCCAGAGGAGCCATGAAGAGCCCAAGGAGCAGAAGTTCAGGCAGATGTTCACGGAAAGCCACGGAGGGGCTCTGATGAAAAGAAATACAGCAGACATGATAAATTATTCATCTTTCGCTTGTTGGGCGGTTGGAAATGGATAAAGGCTGCCTGGCCAGCTAGGAGATTATATGTCCGGGGGGGAGTGGGGGTGGTGGGAATCATGATTTAGTGGAAGGAACACGGCAAATGAGGTCAGATATTCAAGTACTGAATCCCAGAGCTTATGCATCGTAACTGGACAAGTACGTCCATCAACTTCTTGAAGATCAGTGTTCTCATTAGCAGGAAGGGAATAATTCTGCTACACAAGATTGCTAGGCGTTCAAAAGCAATCGTATGTAAGAAAGTGTCTGCGTAAGGAATTCATCTGTGGCAAAATAAAAAAAAAGGGTGGGGGGACTGAAACCTTGGAATCCTTAGAATTCTTTTTGGATGGGAAATAAATCAGAAGTAACCACCACCAGTCTCCATGCCAGCAGGAGGGAGGCAGCTACGTGGCACAATTTATTGTTGCTGCTTTGAGAGCAGCCGGCTGTGCTCCCCATTTTTGTGAATTATTGATTCCTGGAATCTTCTCCTTTGTGTCACTTCAAAATAATTTCATTTTTATTATTGGCTATCTCCAGGAGGAGAACCATAGAGTTAGCTCTTAAAATCCCTTTTCCTCTAAACTTAGGAAATCATTCTAGCAAAACAGATTAGTTTCATTTTGTTTTTTTCTTTTCAGATTAGTTTCAATTTTAAACCATTGGTTTGCCTCTTATCTTGAAGAGTTTTCCATCAAGTCTGAGGCTCAGAAAAACCAAGCCTCTTGGCCAACAACTCTGACCTTAAAGTTAATGAGCTAATCTGTTAACCTGCTCCGGTTGACATCCAACTCGAATATTTTGGTTAATGTATTACTCCTGACTGGTGTTGGCATTATTTGGTGCCCCTCCCAGGTTCTGGCTATGGAGCTGACATCCAAGAATCACAGGCCAACTGAGCAATGAAGAACTTCACTGTTATTCTAGGCCACACCAAATGCTGCCCCCAACGCAAGAATACTGGTCCATGTGTTGGAAAACATGCCTTAGATCTAAGACAGAAGTGGGCTTCTCCATGTCCATTGCATGTATAGGCTTTGCAACCCTCACATCTGGGTGCACCTCAAGAGTGTGGCTGGGCCTGCAGAGCAGATGCCCCACTACCCATCCAGCAAGAAGGACAGGGTCTCCAGGACCCTCACCCACACCTAGCTATAAGTGGAGCAGAAAGAACTAGGAGGCACTGCCCTCTAGGAGTCGTGGGGACGTCCCTCCCTAGTAGCACTACTTGTCACATGGTGGGAACATGACTAGAAACAAAGGGGCAAAAGGATACAAAATCCCACAGACAAGACACAGACAAAGCCAAAGAGAGGCACAGAAGCAGGAACCTTGAATAAAGAATCATCTACGAAGAAGCAGGGCCCAAAGAATGGCAGACTATCACCAGTCCTATTAGCTATTTGCTTTCTCTTCCTCATTCTCATCCACGTCCTCCTCCTCCTCCTCTTTGGCCTTCTGCCCCCATTCCTCCTCTTCCTTCCTCTGATAAAGGAGCATGAGGATGGGAGGAAAGGAGCTAGAATATAAAAATGTTTCCTCCAGTCAAGTCACCTTGGAGGAGTGGCTGATTCCAGACTGGGAACAGGAAATATTCATGATGAGTCATGGTATCTTGGAGCCAGAAAACAAAGAAGTTACCAAAACAAATGGGTCATGTCAAAAGGACATCGAAGTCAACATGAAAGAGTCCCCTTAGCCAAAGATGAGAGCGTTTGAGCCCCCAAAAGAGTAATGATGAAATTAGTTGAAATCCATTTATCTATATATAAACCCGGAGGTTCACAGGGATACTTTACTTAACAGAAGTCATCCTCCCGACCAAAAAAAAAAAAAAAAAAACAAAAAAACCCTTTCTGGGACACCATTAGAAGTGTTTAGTGTACCAATTCCCTACACTAAAAATGAAAGCATTAGAATTCATTCAGCCTTTCTGGTACGAGCTGCGCTTCAGGGTAACCAAATAGCACTAACTGATGAAAGGAGACTTCTTTTGTAATGCCCAAAGTTCCGAAACCTCCCACAAAAGTCCACCAGAGTCGTAAGTCAAAGCCAAGCGGCAAGGGTCGTTTATTGCAGGTTCGAACCTGGTCCTCTGCGCACTCGTCGCCGGTGACGCAAGAGGCCCCGATCAGGGTTGGTACAGCGTTTTTATAGACAGAGACAAATAGCACAGGGGAGGTTTCAAATTATGAGGGGCCTGATTAGTCGATTTTAAAGTAAGGACATTTGTTGTTTTCTGATTGGGCGTCCTTTGTCTGTCCTTTGGCGGGAAGGCTTTGTCCGTTACTTGTGGCGGGAGAGAAAAAGGGGAAGGGGGAAGGGGGAAGGGGAGGAATGTGTTAAGCAAGCAAGATTACAGAAGCGAGAAACGCCGGTTAGTTTATGTACAACCACTCATTCCATTACATATCAGACTACATTTAGGAAGGTTTACAACCCATTCTACTACACAGCGGGTTACATTCAGGAAAGGTCTCACAATGCTCATAGCAAACAGCAAGCAAAACAGACTTCTCAGCAATTGTATTTCTTATCAAAGATCCATAATAAGCAGAAAAGAGAACCTAGCTTTAAACTAAGGTAGGGCTGTCATTTGGATTGTTCCTTTCACTTTACCAAAGAATTCTACCTGGAGCACCTGAGTAGCTCAGTCAGCTAAGCGTCTGACTTTCGGTTCAGGTCATGATCTCATGAGTTCGAGCCCACGTGGGACCATCTGCTGTCAGCACAGAGCCTGCTTCAGATCCTCTCTCTCTCTCTCTCTCCTCCCCCTCCCCTGCTCACACTCACTCTCTTTCTCTCTCTCAAAAAAAAATAAAATAAAATAAAAAGAATTCTAGCTAACAAAAATATGGAAGCTATTATAGGATTAGAAAAAGAGCATCACTCTGAAGCCGCTAATGAAGTTAATTGATTCAGACAGTGGTCACCATTGGTCAAAATTTACATTTAGAAGAGAGGTTGATGGGAAGCCTTACAGTGGAGGAATGAAGCTGTCCCCACCTGGACACACCCCCCCTTCCCCCCCCCCCCCCGAAAGTGGGACAAGTAGACATTGAATGACGTGACGTCATAGGAAGCACACCCTTCCCCACAAAGCTGACCCTGACTCCAATCAAGGATCCCGAGGTAACTTCCATTTACAGGGAAATGGGCTCTAGAAGAGTGCACTGCGGGACAAAAGGTGCTGTTCCCACAGTAAGGGAGCAGCAGGGGGCATGTTCCAGCTGAGAGGACGCATAAGACACCTTACATTCCGGTGTAGACCTTGTTGGGATCCTGATTTGAACAAACCGACTCTAAAAACCACTTTTGAGACAATCAGGGAAATTTTGTCACAGACTAGGTATTGGAATGTGTCAAGGAATAGGGGTCAGTTTGTGAATGAATTAATGACCTTGAGGTTATGTAAAAAGAATGATCGTTCCCCGCCCCTTTCCGAGATTCATCCTGAGGTATGTAGGAGGGAAATGACTTAAGGATTGGCATTCACCTTAAAATAATCCCCCAAAGAAGGAAAAAGAAGGGTGGATGAAGCAAGTGTGGCCTGCTCTGAAGGGTTGTAGGATCTGAGTGATGAGTCTATGAGGATTCATTGTTCTAGCCTCTCTACTCTTGAATCTGAAATTTTTTGTTAAAAAATAGCTTTCTCCTAACTCAACTTATGGTGGTAATGATTTTGCAATATATGTACGCGAAGTCCCTTAACTTATACAGAGCTGGATGTCAATTATATCTCCACAAAACTGGGAATTAAAAAAAAATGTGTTAATACCTTTCTCCAATAACTCCCCTCCCCACCTTAGGAAAGGGGCAGACCTCACCTGAACTATGGCCTGAGGCCAAATCATAATTATAGAGGGGCCTAGGGGCCCTAGGTGGCTCGGTCGGTGAACCACCCTACTCTTGGTCTCAGCTCAGGTCATGATCTCACGGTTTCGTATGAGTTCGAACTCCTGTGAGTTCGAGCCCCACATCTGGCTCCGCGCTGACATTGCAGAGCCTGCTTGGCATTCTCTCTCTCCCTCTCTTTTTCTGCCCCTCCTCTGTTCCCTTTCTCTCTCTTTCTCAAAATAAATAAACTGTAAATTTAAAAAAAAATTATAGAGAGGCCTAAAAATTCTTCTTTGTAATGAGTATTCATTAAACAACCACACGCTAGCTAAGGAGATAGTGTGCCTTGAAAAGATCTCAGCTTCGCAGTCAGAACCCCTTGGGTTTGAACCACTTCTCTGTTGCTCGCTATTTTACTATGGACACGTTTCTAACTCTCTGAGCTTGAATTCAATTCCCCGTCTGTATGGTCTACTCCACAGACGTGGTAGAGTCAGTAACATCCTGTTTGCTTTTCAGTCTGCTCATTCAAGGCTCAGGCTTCATCTCTTATTAGCAAGAAGTCTGGTATTTCCTGCTGGAGGACGCTCCATCCTACCTCCCTGCCCTGCCCAAGAATGGGGGGGCTTCCTTAGCCCTTAGGGCAGGCCTGGCTTCAACGTCAGAGGCTGTCTCACCTCTCACGTCCACACGGTGTCGCCATTGAGCTTCATACTGCCCTGGCCCCAGCCACCTAGCCACCCAGCCACCCTGCAGCTGCAGCTTTTGAGAATTCCCAGCAGAGCCCTGGGGCGGGAGAGGGAGTGGGGAGCACGGCTTGAATTAAATGCCTCTTAGTTCACGTGCACAGCACCTCTTGGCCAGTTTTGACTGGCTTCCATAGTCAACCACTCGGTATGTCAGAACCAGTCCTTTCATTTATTTGACAAAACACTAACCCTACTATGTGGCAGACACCGTATTAGGGGTTTGGGATATATCAGTGAACAAAAAACAGATTCTTTCCCCACTCAGTGAGCTTGACGGGTGTGGGGGAGGGTGAATCTTCCATATTCTCTCCAAGGCCACCTGAGCCTGGGTCACCAACAAAGACTTCTCCTCACCTCCTAATGAGTTTTGGTCTGGAGGGAACTTTCTCACTCGTGTAGAGACCTACTTCTCCCTGTGCATCATGAGGGTGCATGTCAGATGGGGGCTGGATTTTACTAAGCTACGCACACGCATGTAGTCACACGTATACACACACACACACACACACACACACACCTTCCATAGTGAAGTAAGTTTTTCTACTTTTATACCTGTACAACTGCCATGAAAGTGATCCTTCCTTGGGAGTCATTTCAGATTTTAAAACTTCACATACACTACCTCATTTAAAACTAAGACTCTAGGGGCATCTGGGTGGCTCAGTCGGTTGAGCATCCAACTCTTGATTTTGGCGCAGGTCTTAATCCCAGGGTCATGGGATTGAGCCCTGCATCGGGCTCCATGCTGAACGTGGAGCCTGCTTGGTATTCTCTCTCTCTCAGTCCCTCTGCCACTCTCACTCTCTCTCTAAAAAATTTAAAGATAAGTAAATAAATAAAAAACCTGAGACCCTTACCCATCTCCAAGGATTGTTACGAGGATTAAATCAGATATCTTCACTGGTGATAAACTCAAGAAGGCTATGTTTTGCTCACTGCTGTATCTTTTTATTTTTTAAGTGCTATGTCCTTAGTCCTTAAAACAGTGCCTGGCACATAGTAGGGTGCATGCGCGCACATGCACACACACACACACACACACACACATACACATACATTCACATGCACACAATGATAGAATGAGCCTGCAAAGGCTATCATTCCATTAAACTTTAGTTCCCTCGATTCTTTTCCAAACATGTGATAGCCCCTCTTGTGTGTGGAGTACCACGTGGAGCAATTCTAATGTGCACAGGAATCACCAGGGATCTGCAGGTGCCAGTTCACTGGGGCTGAGATTCTGCATTTGGAACATGCTCCCGAGAGGTGTGGATGCTTCCGTTCTGGAACTCACTTCAAAGCACTTTTTTTTTTCTCTCTCTCTTAAAGCAAAGTTGCAACAAAATCCTTCCAGTGTACTTGTAGGAAAGAGCCAGGTAGGGGTAGAATGTTTATATATCTTAATTCATAGGATCTAGGTAAGATGCCATCTATTATGAAACTCACCTGATTTCAGAGAGTTAAATATATATATATATATATATATATATATATATATATATGCCTATCTTAGAACCTATGAAATAAGGAATAAGTGTGCCTGTGTCGGGAATCAGACAGACAGGGCCCTGCTATTCATTACCTTTGTGACCTTGGGAGAATTACTTAACCTCTATAAAACTGAATTTCCTCACCTCTGATATGGCAATAACCATGAGGGCTGTCTGGTGAATAGTACTGACTCAGCCAGCTTGATATTTTAGCGCTCTGCCCAGTGAAGTAAAAAAAAACACAAACACCACTTTTTGTAGTTCTTTCAATATTCTCGACTTCTCTGAAATACATTAAGTGGGTATAAAAAACAGACCTGTGTCGTCTTTACTTTTTGCCCTGTACAGCTCTGAATTTTCTACTGTTTTACAGACACATATTCATGTATTACTTGCATGAAAACAAAAGACAAGAAAACATTTTTTAAAAATAATTAGCCTAAGACAGAAAGCCCAGATCATTGCTTGAAGAGTGCATCAGTTTGTATGGAGGGCATCGGGCAAACCTTAGCGGTATCAGTGGCCAGCTTAAAACATTAGGTGAGCACAAAATGCTCAGTATGTCCCCTGGCAGGGTCCGGGACAGCATATGCTCAGTAAATGTTACGCATAAATGTGCTTGCCTCTGGAAGGCAGCCTCCTCTCTCGTTCACCGCTGTTTCCCAGCACCCAGCACCGTGTTTAGAACATCACAGAGACTCAGTACACATTTGGTGAAATGTGTGAATGACTGGATGAATGTATGAACCTCAGAGTAACCCTTGCAGGTGGTCAGATAGGAGGCATGAGGATCATGGGAAGCTTGAACCGACAGGTGGCTGCAGGTGCAGAGGGACCAGTGAGGCCCCTAACTGAGAAGGGGCAGTGCCTGGAGTTGCTAAGACCAAAGTCTGGTTGCTCTTCAGGCCGGACCCCAGAATGTGTCAGTTACAAGAAAACTTTCAGGTCTTTTAACTCATTTTTGCTCTCAGTATGGACGTTCTGATTGGGCTACCATACCATTGGCGTCCATGGCGCTTGCTCAAAGGAAAATGATATACTGAGCGCTTACCTGGCACAGCATCGGGCTCGGTGGGCAGGAAGGAAAGGCCTTTGGCTTGGTCCTGATATCCAGCAGCTGCAAAGGGCTGCTACTGGCTACCCCCAACACCCGGGTGCTGCTCCAGGAAAATAGAGAAGTCAGCCTGCCCTGGGAAAATGCTCACCTAGACCCATCCGAGGACTGTGATTAACAACAACGACAACAACAAAAAGACCAGGACTCTCCAGTAGTTCCCTTCTCCTTCCTTTTCAGTTCTGAGTGGGACTTTACAGATTCCAAGGATGTTCTTGGAGAAGGGGAAAGCAGCAGGGGGATGGGGAGCTGCCTAATGTATTACAAATCTATGATGCTACTGAGTAAATTTGTTTGACAGATTGTCAGACAATTGTGGCACGAGAAGTTTCACAAACAAAAGTCTCCAGGGGCGCCTGGGTGGCTTGGTCAGTTAAGCGTCCGACTTCGGCTCAGGTCGCGATCTCACGCTCCGTGAGTTCGAGCCCCGCGTCGGGCTCTGTGCTGACAGCTCAGAGCCTGGAGCCTGTTTCCGATTCTGTGTCTCCCTCTCTCTCTGCCCCTCCCCTGTTCATGCTCTGTCTCTCTCTGTTTCAAAAATAAATAAACGTTAAAAAAAAAATTAAAAAAAAAAAAGTCTCCAGCCAAGCTAAATGTCCCCTTCACATTTTCTCACTTTGCAGGTGACCTTGTACAAGAGCTCCGATGTGGAAGATTTTGGGTTCAGCGTAGCAGATGGCTTGCTGGAGAAAGGAGTATATGTCAAAAACATTCGCCCAGCTGGGCCAGGAGACCTTGGTGGCTTAAAACCCTATGACCGACTCTTACAGGTAAGACCTCAGGTGAAATTCTAATTTAACTTTCCAAAGTCCTACCTGACCGATGCCTACCCATCTTTCTTTGCCTCAACACTAGATTAGGGCCCCTTCTATATGGGATAAAAACCTTTCCCTTTGGTAAAATTTACCAGTCATTGAAATCGTCTGCTTCCCTGTGTATATTCCCCAGCAGCTTAGAAACAGCTTGAGAACAGAGCTGGTACATTACTCTCCCATCTCCCGGTATACAATACACGATATCTCAGCATCTCACACAATTATCTGAAAGCAAGAAGTCAAACCTTGTTTACCGAGTGGAATACCATCATGGTCATGTATAGTTTCAGTGAGTAAGCAAATTCCTGACTTTACGTACACTTTTTAGGAATAGCATTTTGTAGGAAGAAGAGAGGGTTGACATCAGTCTTGAAAGTGTATCTAACTGGAATGAGTCTGGCACCAAAGAGCTGACTTTCAAAGCATGAGGCTATACTGATCGGTTGGCCTTCAGACACGTGTTCACCAGAGCAAGTTGTCGTTGATCAATTACGGTTTTAAAACCAGTTCTGGCGATCGTCTTTACCATAGCAATGGAACAATTAGTCTTATGCTGGCAGGATGGGACACTTTTATTTTCCACAGATACTCTAATATTTGTTGAAAGAACAACTGTGGTTACTTAACTTCTATGTGGCTCTTCCTAAGGTATAAATTGGGGCTGCACTGTACTTCATGGAAGTTGAGGCTACAAAGGTAGACTGGGTTCAGACTGTGATGGGCCTTGAACGCCACAGTAAATCTCTTGGACTTTGCTCTCAAGCATATTAATTTCTTAAGCAGAAAAGTGACATAATTTGTTCATTTAGAAAGACCATACAATAATACCATACGTGGATTGGTGTAGAATGGGGAAGGGGAAGACCACAGGGAGGGAGACGAGGTAGGTGTGGGTGAGACACCTCTATCTGACCTGAGACCTTAATGCCTTCAGTACTTCCGGGTAGAGCAGTCTGGGAGGCAACTGGCAGTTTGGACTTGTTGCTCCGAAGAGATGTCAGAGCCAGATTTAGGAGATTAGGTTACTGAAGGCATGGGTGTGGATGAAGTGACCTCTGGTGGGCTTATAGTAAGAAAGAGAACAGAATCAAGGAGAGAATCCTAAGAATCCTAAGAAAAAAGGACAGGAAGAAATAAAGGTAGGCGAGAACTGAAATCAAGTTAAAATGGATCCAAACTGGTGTCATAGAGAGCCAAGGAAGGAGAGTTTTAGGGATGTGTGGCTGTCAGGCACAGCCAGTGCTAAAGGCCAAAGCAGATGAGACCCAGAAACACCGTATCTGTATTAGACAGTTGGGGTCATTTGTACACTGTGTCGGGTTCCAGATGTGACAAGATTGAGAATGGAAAGTCAAAGAGTGGAAGGAGGCATGTAGATGGTTTAGAAACCCTTGCCGGTGAAGAGCAAGGAGAAATAAAAGAAGATGAGTACATGCAAAAGCTGAGGAGGGGATGGGCTCACTTCTGAGAGATAGTTCAACATCACGGCCAAGAGCACAGCTCTGGGGTCAGCCAGACTGCCTGGGATCACATCCTATCTGGACCACTTACCAAGTGCTGATCTAAGGCAAATCTCTGAACCACTCTGTGCCTCAGCTACCTCATCTGGAAATTATAGGGATAATGTTCGACACTAGGACCACATGCCATGTGCGAGGCAATCTGCTCAGCGTGGGGATGTTGGGACGTGTCCCTGTTCCAAGCTCTCAAGGGCCTTACAATTTAATAGCAACGAATAAGTCAGCCAATGACCACCTTCCAGGGTGGTCAGAGAAAGGACAGACCTCTCTGCGTAGAGGGCTCACTTAAGCATCAGCAGACACCTGTTAACATGGCAAGTGTTACTCTGGGTTTTGAGAATTATCTCAGACTATGACAATAATTCAAAGTGGCTCTTCTTGATTTTTCAGGTTAATCACGTCCGAACGAGAGACTTTGACTGCTGCCTTGTTGTGCCCCTCATAGCAGAATCTGGTAATAAGCTGGACTTGGTTATTAGTAGAAACCCACTGGCCTCACAGAAGTCTATAGAACAGACTCTACCAGGAGGAGAATGGAGTGAACAGAACAGCGCTTTTTTCCAACAGCCTAGTCATGGTAGTAATTTGGAGATACGAGAACCCACTAACACATTATAGCAACGCTTTTTATAAAGCAGGACAAAAGACAATATCTACATGGTGCTAAAATATCCCTTTCAGATTTCTGTGGCATTTAAAGCACAGATAATCACGTGGCATTAACTGCAAGCACAGGGGTCTTTTAAATCTCTCTCATGGCTCATGTTCACTTCCCCTTTCAAGTTGAAGAGGTTTCTTTCTTGGTGACCACTATGGTATATGGCAGCCAATTCCCTGCCAAGCCCAATGGTAGAGAAAAAGAAAAGTAGACAGGCTACCCCTCCCCCCAGTTAACATCAGAGGAAATTTTTTACAAGTTCATCTTCCAATCACTTTTTAAAAAGAGAAATGTCTGTTTGAAAATGTTCTCTAAGACAATTTCCTTAATTCACTTTGAAATCAGTTTCTTACCGTGAAGTCGTTAATGTTAAGAACTTGACCAAGTCTTTCCACAAAGCTGGCTCTCCTAGGGGAACTCGAGTTTGAGATGTGGCCGGGGACTGCTGCCATGGGAGGGGTACAGGTGTAACATTAAAGTTCTCTTAAAACGTTTCAGCGATGATGCACGTAGGAGACCATAATAGGTGGTGGTAAATGTTTTGCCCCAATATAGGAATGATCTTAACTAAGATGTATGCTATTCCCTATGCAACAAACTAACAAACAGGATATGTCTTGTGACCTGTTTTTTTGTTTTTGTTTTTGTTTTTTTTAAGGACACATTTTTAATAGCTGCAAATCTCTGATAATGAATTAGAGTGCTTAGGAACACTGAGAATGAGTTATCTTATTTTTAAAATTCAGGACTAAGAACTTAAGAGAGAATGAAGAGTCTATTAAAATGAGGTTTATCTTAATGATAGGCAAATCAAACTCATCTTGCTTGATATGTTTGGAAAACTGTTTATAGAGGGGTGTACAGGACACGTACTTTAAAATGACACTGGACTATCTTTTGTTCTGAGCCATGCCACTTCTCGAAATTGTAAATACATCTTTCACAAAATGCATTGCCAATTATTACCATCCCTCAAAGCAATAAATTGTGACAGTTGCTTTTAATGTTTGTCAGCAACTGTTCTCATTTGTTCAGATATTTTGAATAGTTACACTAATAACTGTTATTTGGTGAATATTGAAAAAAAGATAGATCTGTATATGGATTGTAGAATCTCCATATTGAAATGATTATTTTGCAAACATCTTCATTTTGGTCAGTAATTCAAACGACTGCTTAGGTAAAGCATTTGAACACTGTGTCCTTTGTTTAAGGAAAAAGTTCACCTTTCTTTTTGTGCAAAGAAATATATTATTTCGATCATATGTCACAACCCGCCAGGGCAAGAAAGTATAAAGCAGAATCATGTTAAGAAAAAAAAAGAAAAAAAAAAAGATCATGAGTCACTTAAATATGTATTTTTATTTGTAACAAACAAGTATTAAGCTGTAAAGTATTTTTGTACAAATTTAATACTTTAATAGCATGGTATTTATCGTCTATGTATGGTTTTGGGGACTTCAAAATTGTTGCAAATATTTGTATGGAAAAAAAAAACCCTCTACCAAATGGAATAAAAAGTGATTTTGAAAAGCCAAAATTATGACATACAGTTTTTTGGTGCTTTGAATATATTTTATTCTAGATGACCCCTATACAATGCTTATTGCTGTAGAATTTTCTTTTTTTTAATGTTTATTTATCTTAGAGAGAGAGAGAGAGATGGAGTGTGAGTGGGAGAGGGGCAGAGAGAGAGACACAAAATCTGAAGCAGGCTCCAGGCTCTGAGCTGTCAGCATGGAGCCCGACGTGGGGCTCAAACTCACGGAGTGTGAGATCATTACCTGAGCCGAAGTCAGACACGCAACCAACTGAGCCACCTAGGCACCCCTAGAATTTTCTAAAGGGGAAAGGTTTTGCCTTAAGCTTGAAAAGCAGCATTGGAAGAATGGGAAGAATATGAGTTTTAAAATCAGATCTGGGTTTGAATTCTAGCTCTGGTACTCACTGGTGGTACAAAATTTAGTTACTGTGAGTCAGTTTCCCTACCTGTGATACTGAAGGTCATAACTGTACTCCAGGACCATTGTAAGGACAAGATGTAAAACATACAAAGTTTAAGTCCTAAAACAGCCTGCAGACAGAAATACCCCAGACTAATTATACAATTATTTTAGGTGACAAAGACAGATTTTAACTCAACAATCATAATAACATCTGCCCTCAGAGAACAGTACGTGTGTTCATGAAATACATTTATTATATATACTAAGATGTACCAATTTTTTTTTTTTTTCAACGTTTATTTATTTTTGGGACAGAGAGAGACAGAGCATGAACGGGGGAGGAGCAGAGAGAGAGGGAGACACAGAATCGGAAACAGGCTCCAGGCTCTGAGCCATCAGCCCAGAGCCTGACGCGGGGCTCGAACTCCCGGACCGCGAGATCGTGACCTGGCTGAAGTCGGACGCTTAACCGACTGCGCCACCCAGGCGCCCCTAAGATGTACCAATTTTAATGCATGCTATGCTACTTAAAACTTACACTTATAGTCCCAACATTTTCATTTTTGCAGACTGTCTTGCAGGCCTTGTAAATTCACAGGAACAAGGTAAGGATGTCCATTCTCACCATTTGTATCTAACAATGTATTAAAGGCTCTAGCCAGAGCATTAAGACAAGAAAATGAAATAAAAGGCATCCAGATTGGAAAGAAAGAAAACGATCTCTATTTGCAGATGATATAACCTCATATATAAAAAATCCTCACTAAGGAATCCACTAAAAACCTATTAAAACTAATAAATGAGGTTAGCAAGGTTGCAAGATACAAGATCAGTTGTATTTCTAAACAGTAGCAATGAACAACATCAACATCATGGGAAATTTTTTTTTTGCAAACAGTAGTTCTAAGAAGGGACTTGCATGTCAAATGTATAAAGAACTCATACCTCAATAAAAAGAAAAAGAACAATTTATAAATGGGTAGGGGCCCCCCGGGTGGTTTAGTCGGTTAAGTGTCTGACTTTGGCTCAGGCCATGGTCTCACGGTTCGTTGAGCTCAAGCCCCGTATCAGGCTGTCTGCTGTGAGCACAGAGCCTGCTTCGATTCCTCTGTCCCTCTCTCTCTCCCTGCCCCTCCCTCATGTGTGCTTTCTCTCTCTCTCTCAAAAATAATAAAATAAAATAAAATAACTTTATTTTAAAAAATGGGTAAAAAAGATCTGAATAGACATTTCTCTGAAGAGGTCATACAAATGACCGATAAGCACATGAGAAGATAATTAACATCATTCGCCGTAAGGGAAATGCAAATGAAAACCACACCGAAACAGCACTTCACACCTACTAAAATGGCTATAATCAGTAAGTCAGATAATAGCAAGTACTAGAACGTAGAGAAACGGGAACCCTCACACACTCCCAAGTATAAATACAAAATGGTACGGCTGCTTTAGAAAACAATCTGGCAGTTCCTCAAATGGCTAAATCGAGTTAGCATAGGACCCGACAATTCCACACCTAGAAATACAATGAAAAGAAATCAGGGGCACCTGGGTGGCTCAGTCGGCTAAGCCTCCAACGCTTGATTTCAGCTTGGGTCATAATCTCACGGTTTGTGAGATCAAGCCTCAAGTCGGGTTCCTGGGCTGAGAGCACAGAGCCTGCTTGGGATTCTCTCTCTCCCTCTCTCTCTGCCCCTCCCCCACCCCCCCCCCCCAAAATAAGTAAAAAGAAACTTCAAAAAAAAGAAATTAAAATCCATGTCCGCAGAAAGCTTGTACGCCAACGCATTCTATAATAGCCAAAAAGTGGAAACAACGCAAACGTCCATCAACTGATGAACCGAGAAATTCAATGTGCTATACCCGTATGACAGAATACTATTTGGTAATAAAAGGAGATCGAGGCCTTTTGTCTCACTGCACTACTGGAAGCAAGATAGGTCACCTGCAGCTCTACTGGAACCACCCGCAAAAATTCAGCCAGGGTTCCTGGTTTTGTCTCATCGGCTCAAACCAACATGGTGTGATCCAGAAATACAGCCTCCATATATGCTGCCATATTTTCCATCAATACACCAAGGATATGAGGCTTCATCTGGTTAGACTGAGTGATTCCCCTTGAATGGACTATCCAAGACATCCACCCAATAAAAGGAACAATGCTAGCTCTTGGTACATATTTATTAATCTTCCATAAAAAGACAGATATGAGAGGCGCCACAACATGAAGTCTGAAATCATTATGCTAAGTTAAAGAAGTCAGTAACAAGGAACCACATATTGTAGGATTCCATTTGTAGGAAATGTCTGCAACAGGCAAATCAATGGAGACAAAGTAAATTAGTGTTGCCCAGAGCTGGAGGGGACGAGGGGGTCAGAACTACGAGGTACAGGTACTAAGAGGCACATCTTGGAGAAGATATGCAAGTGTTCAAAAATCCATTGTGGTGTCAGTGGCACAACTCCATGAATGTACTAAAAGCCACTCCGTTTTACCCCTTTGACGGGTGAATTGTATGTGAATTATAGCTCATTAAGGTTCTTTTTCAAATGTTAGAATCACGGGTACATTTTTTTTTTCTTAACCTTTTCTTTCATCGGTTAACAATAAATAGAGCTCTAAAAAAAATAAAATCACTGAAAGAAAATAATTTTCCGGCGGTAGAATACCTTCAAAACAATGTATTCATAAAAGAAATAATAGTCATGTGCCATGATGGAGGGGTTAGCTAATGCTACAGTAGAAATCATATTGACTGTATAAATGTATCAAATCAACACACTGTACACTTTCAAGGTACACAGTAGTAACATATGTCAATGGTATCTCAAATACAGAAAAAGAAATGTACTCCCAAATCAGAAGGAATTTCCAGGTGAAGTGGGTCCGGCCGGCCGTGATGGAGCAAGGAGCCTTGCCAGATGAACACTTGGCAGAAGACCCAACATCCTGAAAAATGTGTGTCAGTTAATAATACGAGAGGCGTAATTACAGTCTGTCGTGACCATGGCTTCATACCATGGGCAAAGACCACCCAACATGATCATGGAAGTTAATAAAGGCATTATTGCAAAAATAAAACACTTTTTAAAGTACAAACTTTAAAAAATATATACATATATGCTATCAGTTCTCATGATGACAGAAGTTGAACTCATTATGGTTTTCTATGATCAAACGGATTTAAAATATCTGCTAACACAAACACCTTAAAATAAAACCCCAGTTACACATATCCTGTTTTGTACCTTAATATTTTCAAGCTACGATGTTCATTTGTGTTAAATAGAAAAAAAGACAGAGAGAGAGAGAGAGGGAGAGAAATTACTTTGCACAATCTGAAATCAAATTAAGTTTCTTGATTACTTGTGGGTATGAAAAGTTGCCGGGGGGTTAAACTATTCAGTCTCAAATTCCGAAGTTTCAAAGACACTTGCGGAGATGATTCTTCCACCTGTTAGGACAGCAATAAAAATGAGATTAATTTCGTGAAAATACACACAATTTGCCCTACGTACTTCTGTTTCCTCTACTTCCGCGGGAGACATAATATCTTCTCCACCCCTTGGAAGACCTGAGGAGACCACAGCAATCAGCTGTCGGCAACTTGTGGGATCATACCTGCTTTGGCTCACTGTGGTATCCCTAGCACCCAGCTTTGGGACGGGCATGAAGAAGTGACTATTTGTGAATGAGGGTGTATATATATATATATATATATATATATATATACATATATATATATATATATACACATACACACACACTATATATACATAATATATATATACACACTATATATATACATAATATATATATACACACTATATATATATATATATATATATATATATATATATATATATATTATACACACACACACACACACATACTTTCTACAGGTATGGCCACTACATAATTTGGCAGCTCAGTTCAAAATGAAAATGTGGGCCCTTTGTTCAAGGTTAAGAACTTCAAGATGGTTAAGTGCAGAACATTAAAGCAAGTATGAGGTAGTTTTAAGCACAAAGCCCTGAATGACTGACTACTGCTCAGCTGCACATCCGTGACACTGGCCTTGGGTGTGATAAGACGAAACACTGCAATGCCAGTACTCTTGGTACTGTTCGTGACTCCCAAGCACAAGGCAAGGGATCAGTACGGTCATGAGAAAGTTTCACCGCCATAGGGAAATGAGAAAAATAAGCACAATCAATCTTTCACAATGCTAAACCTGTTCAATTTAGAGGACTATACTGGTTAACTTTATGTATCAAACTGACTATGCCATGGTACCCAGATATTTGGTCAAATATTATTCTAGATGTTTCTGTGGACCTATTTTTACATGAGGTTAACATTTAAAAAAATTTTTTTAAGGTTTATTTATTTTTCAGAGACAAAGACAGGGTGTGGGGGGGGGGTGGGCAGAGAGAGGGGAAGACACAGAATCTGAAGCAGGCTCCAGGCTCTGAGCTGTCAGCACAGAGCCTGATGTGGGGCTCAAACTCACGGACCGTGAGATCATGACCTGAGCTGAAGTCGGATGCTTAACTGATTGAGCCACCCAGGTGCCCCAACATTTAAATCAGTAGACTATGAATAAAGCAGATTACCCTCCATAATGTAGGTGGGCCTCATTTGATCGCCCGAAGGCCTTAAGAGAAAACTTAAAAGCAAAAAGATTGACTGCCTCCCAGAAAGAAAGAATTCTGCCTGCCCTTGGATGCAAACTGCAATGTCAATTCTTCTTTGGGTCTCCAGTCTGCAGGACTACCCTGGAGATTTTGGACTTGTCAGCCTCTACGATCATGAGCCAATTCCTTAAATAAATCTAGACAGATAGATGACAGGTAGGTAGGTAAATAGACAGGGACACAGACACAGGCTACTGGTTCAGGAGAACCCTGACTAACAGAACTATCTTTATTTAGGGATTTTGTGATTACTCCCTTTCTAGATTTTTTTTTTTATAATAAAATGTCATTTTCTTTCAAAAAAATTCTGGAAATCACTGCTTTATAGGATAAATTTTTAAATATTGATGCATATGCTTTTATTTAAAGGGGAATTTCTGTTTTGCACCCCCCCCCCCCGTTTTTGGTTGTGGGACACAAGGCAAAAAAAGCAACAAAACAAAACAAAACCAAGCAAAACAAACAAAACTCAGGACAATATTTTAAGCTTTTTTTTTTTCAAAACCCAAAGCTATTAATCCACAGAAAAGCCAAAGCTTTCATGTAGGAGAGGCTCAGCCATCAGTACTTGCAGAATTAAAATGCTGATGTGGTTCTTATGCAGCCACCCGTATAGGAAAGAAAGGTATGAGGGCAGCCCCTGTCAGTGAATTTGAGCTTCTAGAAATTACATATCTCACAATTATGGAAGACACAGAAGTCCCTAATTTATCACTCGCAAGCCTTTGAATTCTTAGTTTCCTCATTTCCAGGGATTTCTGTAGATGTCACATGTTTTTGGCAAGGCTTGCGAGAAAACTGACCCTCTGAGGCCAGCGCTGGACTCTCCGTGTTCACAGACCAGAGCTTAAAAACTTTGGCAAGCTCGGCAGCGAAGACGGGTAACGCTGTCATTGTCTCTTTGTACCATCCCAGAAGCCAGAAGCCACCATCCCACGCTGGCGTGAAGAAATATAAAGCAAGAAACTTTTAGGCCAAGACTTTTTGTTTGGAATTTTCTGTTCCAGGTCCAAAGCCTTATTACCCCAGGGTCTTTGTAAGAGGTGATACAGTCAATTTCAGGAAAAGATGTTTTGCTGATTTGGCAATTCCATATCAAAGAGTTGACTTGGAGCACCAAATGAAGCTTAGAATCGGCAGGGATCCTACTACTTCCAAGAAGGTAAAAAAAGAAACTTTGGGTTTTTTTTTAACTATGCCTCCTCTTGTCACTTTCCTTACAAAACCTGTCCCTCGGCCTCATTTCCCAATCCTAATGTAGCTGGATCCCCCCAGGAAGCCCAAGCCAGAGCCTGAGAGTCCTGCTCGGGCCCAACCCCACCCACATATAACCAGCCATTAAGGCCTGTGCACCCCTTGTCCCTAAGCATCTCTTTTCCAACCCCATCGCTACCACCTGACTTCAGAACCTAATCATTTTGTTCAAGCCACTGAAATCATCTTTGCGCTAGGAACTCATCCCCTATGGCCTCCCAAAACACTACTCAACTCCGAAGTGACCTTCCAAAACTTCAGTGCACCGGGCTCTTAAAATGCCTCTAGCATTCTCCGCTGTGTTCAGAAGAACGTTCAGCCTCTTGGGAAGAGCCTGTGTCTTCCGACTCTTCCAGTGTCTTCAGCTCAGCCTCCGATGGCGTGCGTACTCCAGCCACACTACTCCATACTTGCGATGGCCCAACAGGCCAAGACGTCACACGCCGCATGTGCCGGCAGCATCTCAGAGGACAGTTTCACTGTCCCCTATCCATGTGGGGTCAGAGGCTATCTCTGTCCTCCTTTCAGAACTCTGCTTGGTACTGACAGCTCACATTAGCACTTTCCCCTAGGGGCTCCCACCCTGGCCCCTTTCAAGGTCATAGCCTTGAAAGCCTACGGACCCCAGCACGTGAAGCGACTCTCAAACTTCTATTGGAACTTCATTTGTTCCAAGAATGTTGATAATTACCCGGCCGCTTTCACAGACAGTGGGGATAAAAGTGAGACTGTGGCCTACAAAGGGGAAGGGGAGGGTGACAAGGAAGCTATGCGGAAAGACGGTGCAGGATGACAAGGTCTCTCGGCACGCCACCTGTGCCGACCTCATGCCAGGCGACAAAGCGCGCTAGGATCGACCGGGCACAGGGGAGAGGACACGTGGCAGAGGGGAGAGAACACTTGTTTTTAGGTCCGATAGCACAATTTAACACTAATGAAAAATCCACAGCCACGTATCAGCACCCTGAAGTCAACACGACTTAAATACAGCGGGAGCACACGAGAACGTCACTCTTACCATCAGGACTTTGCTTGGACTTTCAGCATCACTCATGCCACAGGCTCTTTTGGACCCACGGGGTTTTGATGGATCTTCATCTGTATCCACCTCATCGGGTGAAGAGAATTTCCACTCTCCGGCCAAGGGGAACGTCCTGTCATCAGCTGCGGAGGCCTTGCTTCTGGGTGTCACGGTGCTGGCTGTGACTGCAAGGTGTGATGGTGTTGACGGCTGTGTGCCGGGCCTGCTGCTGTCTCCAGAGCTCTCCGACGGGGATGCGGAATCCGCCAGAGACGCGCAGCTCTTGGAGAGCTTGTTTTGCAAAAAATGTTTCAAACGGGTTTTTCTAGGGGCACTGCTTTTCATAATTGCACTCCGGAGGTGAGACTCTTCTGCGATGACATACACTCTGCCGCGGCCCCGGGTCACCGCCGTATAAACGTGCTGCCAGTGCTGGCGGCCCGCCTTCCCAACCACATACACGACCGTCTGCTCCTCAGACCCCTGGGGGGGGAGGGGGGGAGAATGCGGTGGGAAGGGTTAGTTTTGCACACGGTCTTCACACGGTCCACCAAGATAGAAAACAGACAAGTCCTAAAAGGGATCTCTGCTAGTCGGCCAGAATATTCACCTAAATCCACCTTACGCTTCCGGTTTATTCATTATCCGAGACCTCATGATTCCTAACTGTGCTGTTAAGTTCAGCTCTGACGGATCCAGAGCTGGCTGGTAGAAACCCAGCAAAAGCTTGAAAGATTGCATGCGGTGCCAAATCTTCCCTCATAAAAAGAATGTTCAATGATCGTGTAGGCTCTATGGATAAATGTGTTACCCTATTTGTACCTACAGGAGAATAGATAAGTTCGTTTGTTTATATTCATATCAAGTATCTGCATATAGACATTTGAAATACTATTCTGCAAATGGCAAAGGCGCTTTAAAACTTAACAAAATTTTAAAAACAACTGGATACTTTTGGGGCAGCTGGGTGGCTCAGTTGGTTAAGGGTCGGACTCAACTTTGGCTCAGGTCATGTTCTCGTGGTTGGTGAGTTCAAGCCCTACGTTGGGCTCCACACTGGAACCTGCTTGGGATTCTCTCTCTCCCTCTATCTCTGCCCCTCCCCTGTCTCCCTCCCTCCCCGCCCCTCAAAATAAATAAATAAATTCTAAAAAAATAAAAAACAAAAACTGGATACTTCTACATAAAGAGTGATCACAACTATGTAACACAAAATAAAATTACTCTGATCCAAAAACGTACCCACAAATGAACACAAATACCAAACAGAATGAGTCACACAAAAAAAGAAGGAAATCCTACCAAAAATTTAACTAGTCTATCTCCAAAATGGAGGCCCTATGGATTATTTTTTTCTCCTGCTTTTCTGTATTCTCCCGTTGTTGAACATTTATTACTTTCATCAAGGTGAACAAAACAAAAGAGAACAATGAACTTGTGCTTTTTAAGTTTAGCAAGAAGAATTACATAGGCAAGAAAAATGCCCAATGTCACCATGTAACTGTGAGCAAACAATTTCAAGTTTTGGGACTATTCAGAGTCCCTATTATTTTCAGGGCCGACATAAACTAAGAAGTGCTTTGAACCATTCTCTCTCCCAATGTCCCCATACTCCCCCCACCAAAGGGATTGTGGGAAGACAAATGAGAAGACGAGACAGGTAGGAAACACAGATCCCCAGTTAAAACCCTCTTCCACAGCAAGCCCTTCTGTCTTACCTAGACACAGAATATTGCAACCAATGCTTCAGATTATCAAAGTGTGACAAATACTTCCTTCTGGTGCTGCTGAGTCTCAGAAATGTACTTCAATGACACCTGATTATGCAAACGCCAAATCCACTGCATAGACGCACAGCACCATTTGTCCCTCTGGACTTCATATTGGGTACTCCTAAACTGGTAAATGTCTAACCTAAACTTAGTTCACGGAGCTCCTAATCAAGGAGCACAGAAAAACCCAACAGCTTCATAGTCCGTCTCCCTCGCACTCACACGTGCTGCAATCCACGGCCCTCATAGCATCTATAGGGATACGCATAAAAAGCAAATCCAATCAGATCCGACTCCGCTTAAAGCCACAGCTCCCGAGCTCTCAAAGCAAAGTCCTAACTCCTTACTATGGCTCGTCTGGCTCTTCAGAAGCCAGCCTTGGACCTGCTCCCTTCCCTCCTCCTCTCCTCTCCTCCTTTCCATGCACAAGCCATGCTCCATCCAGCACCACGAACCTCATTGTGGCGCTGCCAGTGCCAGCCCCCTTCTGGATCAGCTGTCCCATCCATGCACATTCCAGAGCCCCAGACTCCCTCTGTCACAGAACGTTTACTGAGCTGGAATGTAACTGTCTGCCGCCTTCACTGTATTCCTCCTTGCTGGACTGTAAGCTCTGCAAAGGCAGGGCCGCGTCTTTCTTGTTCACTGCTCTTTACCCAGTGTCTAATGAATAATTATAAAAATTAAACAGCCATGCCAAAGGTGTGCTTAAAAAGCAGGACATGGACATCTGACGTCACGGCAATAACCTGCTATAAATTATTCGTCCATTTTTCATATCTTCCTTGAATCATGAGAGCTTTCAAACTTCTTAAAGGAGGCAGGTTTCCTACACTGACTTTTAAATTATGTATACGTCCGCTCTCTAAATGTGTTCTAAAACTCTACATCTGTACGAATAAACACAAACCATTGATTCCTTTCATGATGTTATAGGCTCAGAATCTGAAAATATACGGACCTTAGAATAGGGGTTAAAACACTCTCTCTGCAAACGGTCGAAAAATAAATACTTTAAGTTTTGCAGGCCAGCTGTTCTCTATGGCAACCACTCAATTCTTCCTTTGTAATGCAAAAGCGGTCAGAGCCAATACGTAAATGAACAAGTGCTGCTGTGTTCCAATAAAACTTTCTTTACAAAATCTGGTAGTGGGCCAGATATGGATCCCATATTAAATCATACAGTCCTAGAAGGTCTTAGGAGGTGATCTGGCCCCCAATCCTTCTACCTTCCCTTATCCCCCCTTACTTCTGTGACCTCGTCTCTTGTCACTCTCCCACACTGGCCTCCTTGCTGTTCCTGTTCTTCAAATGACAGACAGCCTGCCACCTAAGAACTGTGGCCTTGGCTATTCCGTCAACCTAGAATGCTCTTCTCTCGGCTACCCACATGGTTAACTTCTTTACCTCCTTCAAGAGTTTGCTCAAATGCCACGTTCTCAACGAGGCCTACACTGACTATTTAACGTTACAACTGCATCCCACACCTATCCCTGCCCTTTTTCCATAGCATGTGCCACTTTCTACCATAATATGCACAGTTGACCCTTGAACAACATGGGTTTAAAATGCACAGGTCCACTTACACATGGATTTTTTTAAATAATACATACAGGGCAGTCCTGTAAATGTATTTTCTCTTCATAATAATTTTCTTTTTTTTAATGAATATTTTTTCAGGTTTATTTATTTTGAGAGAGAGAGCACGAGTAGGGGAGGGGCAGAGAGAGAGAGAGAGAGGGAGAGAGAGAATCCCAAGCAGGCTCTACGCTGTCAGCGCAAAGTCGAATGTGGGGCTCTATCTCATGAAATGTGAGATCATGACCTGAGCTGAAATCAAGAGTCAACTGCTTAACCTACTGAGTCTCCCAGGAGCCCCTTATTTATAATTTTTTTAATATTTTCTTTACTGCAGCTTACTTTTCTAAGATTTTGTTTTAAAGTAATCTCTACGCCCAGTGTGGGGCTGAACCTTACAACCCCAGATCAAGAGTCACACACTCTAATTCTTGAGGCAGCCAGGTGCCCCTAGCTTACTTTATTGTAAAATAACGTATATATTATTAATGTATAACATACAAGATACATGTTAATTGTTTGATGACCATTAAGGCTTCCAATTAATGGCAGGCTATTAGTAGTTAAGTTTTCAGGGAATCAAAAGTATACATAGATTTCTGACTGCAATGGGGGGTTGGTGCCTCGAGCCTCCACAATGTTCAAGGGTCAACTGTAGTTTACTTGCTTTACGGTTGTATCTGTCTCTTTCCTCCTCCCCAGCAAATGTAATCTTCACAATGGCAGGTATCTTTCTTTGTTTCATGGACTGATCTAAACCAAGCACCAAGGACAGTCTGACTCAATAAATATTTGTTGAACTGAACATGGAAGAAACAAACTACACTGATACAAGATAATAATCACGAATGTTCTTCGAGGTAAGAGATGCTCTTTCAACCACAAAATGACACATTCAATAAAAGGAACAACTAGAGATATTTACTCCAACCTTAACAAAGTAATAAAAAGACCCCTTCAAACTTCATTTGTCCAGAAATGTAACAGAAGACTGGATTATAAATTTGAGGAAATCTCTCAGGAAAAAAAAAAAAAAAAAAAAAACAGCAAAATAATAATGAGATGGAAAACAGGAGAGAGGTAAGAAATTCAGACAATCATTTCTGGAGGCCCAACATAATAGAGATTCTAGAAAGACAAAACACAGAAAACACAGGGCAAGAAACTTAAGGAAATTATTCAAGAAAATTTCCCCAAACTGAATGATACGAGTTTCTAGAATTACAGAGAGTCCATCATAAAGATCCACGGGAGAAATTTTGCCAGGACCTGCAGCCAGGAATATGTGTACTTCTTAACAACTGGCTGTTTTGGGTTTTTTTTACCCAATAGACACTGTCCACTGACTGCTTCTCTCTTATTTTGAAAACAAAGCCAAATCTTCAGCCTACATTAGCAAGCAAATAGGTCAGTGTGCATATCCGCATCCCAACCCTCCCTTGGCAGGAATGCTTTTACCACCCTTACCTTGATCTTCTGCATGACATCATTTCTTTATCTTTTAAAAGGAAAGGCTGAATTGGGGCCATTTTTTTGAAAGCCATTTCGACTTCTTTTTGGAACTGAGATGGAGTAGGTTAATAAATAAAACACCATCCATTAAAAAAAACCACACACACACAAAACAGAACCCATATGCTAATTAGTTTGCCTACCAGTAGAGGATACAGACTAACCTAAATTTTTCCACATGCAAATGTAGGCTGATGCAGCTTCATGATTAAAGCAACATACCAACATCAAAGAGGGGCACGCAAAACAACGAGTTAAATAACAGAACCACAAATAGCTTATGAGAAGTCAAGAGTATTAAAATGAGCTTAAAAGCAAATTGCACTAAATGCAATGTTGTGTCCAGGATTAGATCCTGGAACAGAAAAAGGATATTCTTGGGAAGCTGGTGAAATCCAAATAAAGTGTGGAGCTTCGTTAATAGTAATTATTCCAACGGTAATTTCTTAGTTTTAACACAAACACCGTAGTTATGTAAGATGTTGACATTAGGGAAAGTCAGATGAAGGGTATATGGGAAGAGTCTCTGCTATCTTTCGAACTCTTCTATAAAACTAAAATTATTCCCGGGGCGCCTGGGTGGCTCAATTTCAGCTCATGTCATAATCCCAGGGTTGTGGGAATCAAGCCTTGTGTCAGGCTCCACGCTGAGCTTGAAGCCTGCTTAAGATTCTCTTTCTCTCTCCCTATGCCCCTCTCCCCAGCTCATGCTCTCTCTAAAATTAAAAAAAGGGCGCCTGGGTGGCACAGTCGGTTAAGCGTCCGACTTCAGCCAGGTCACGATCTCGCGGTCCGTGAGTTCGAGCCCCGCGTCAGGCTCTGGGCTGATGGCTCGGAGCCTGGAGCCTGTTTCTGATTCTGTGTCTCCCTCTCTCTCTGCCCCTCCCCCGTTCATGCTCTGTCTCTCTCTGTCCCAAAAATAAATAAACGTTGAAAAAAATATAAAATTAAATAAAATTAAATTAAAAATAAAAAACTTAAAATTAAAATTATTCCCAAGTAGAGAGTAGTTGCCTCAGAAGAACAGAGGAAAGGGATGTATTTGTCAAAACCCATCCAACTTGATAAATTTAAATACGCATGCAAATTATACCCCACTAAAGCTGATTATACAATAATAAAAAAAGCAAGCTGCAAAAATACATAAACATCAGGAAGCCATTTATGTAAACTTTGGTAACCTTGTTCCTTTTTACAAAATAAAGGCAACAAAATTAAGAAAATCTTTGAAGGTACTACTCCATGGCTTCGAAACCAGTTCAAATCACTTCATAAATGTCCACTGTTACCTGAAAAGTGTGAATAGTTCTTGCCCAGGCATGTTTTATATGACAATATTTCATCAGTTTTTCAAAGTCCACGGTTATTTCCAAGCCAGCCATATTATTAATGGTCAAAGATCTTCTCTTTCCAAAAGTTACATCAGTTACATCCTATGATCAAAACAAAGAATTATTTTGTATGTTTTCAAATAGGCACACTGTAAATATAGTCTATTTTTGTGCTGAATATTAAATGCAGACTCAAGTAAAATTGCACGTATATTCACAATTGTTAAGAACTTTCAAAAGGCTTAAAATCTACACTTGAGCACAAACTAAATATATATATACACCCAAACTTGAATAAATTTGAAACTTAACCTTAAGCTGATTCTATGGAGAACAGTCTGTGTGCCTGACTTATTCTGAAGTCTATACGTTTCACTTCTTGCACTGACTATGTAAGTCTGCACATATTCTTTGCAAAAAGTTTATATTTCCTCACATCCTCACTGCTTGTAAAGAATAAGCTTCTATGTTTAAGACGGTGTTTATACAATGAGAACAAATTCAAAGAAACCTCAATGGTTTCTGTATTTAAGCAGCAACCAAAGAAATGATGTTTTGCAAAATATATTAAGTATGTCACTTGTCCCTTATTTTTTGTTACTTGAGCCCTCCGAACTTAATAAAAATGTTTCTTCACAAAGTCTTCCAGAAAATATGAGAAAGAAACCTATCCCACCTCATTTTATGAAGCCAGTTTTACTCTGACACCAAAACCAGACAAGACGTTACTAGAAAACTACAAACCAATATTCCTCATAAAAGTGAATGCAAAACTCCTTAACAAAAAATTATGGAAGAATGTCAACAATTCCGATATGATTAGGTTCTGAATCAAACCTAGGGCAATTAAAAAAAAAATCTACCTCTAATAAGGTACTATTTTTCTGTTGTCACCTACCTTTGTTATAAAAAATATTTCTCCATTGCAGAGTCGAATATCACTTTCAAAGTCATGCTTATTTTTAGCAAAACCACGAAGAGTACCATTAAAGTCTTCACCACTGGCCTCTCGTTCATTACTCTCCTGACTGGGAGAGGTATCTTGAGGGAGTAGCTCCGAGAGATACACGTTCCTGGTACAACAAATTTTATCACCAACTCCAAACTGAAGTCTATTCCGATGGTCTCTGAGTTAGAAAATGAGAATACGTCATCAAGGTTTGGAAAGCCTCAATTTCATTTTGTTTAGGCATTAACCCCCACTCAGATCTGATCCAATTCTCAAAATAATTTCCAAACTCTCTCTCCTTTACTTTTGTTCTCCAAATGTCAACAAGAAATCAGGCTCCCACAGTCATGGTCTGATTACCTATCCTGTCTGTGGCACCTCAAACTCAATGACATTTCCCAGCCAGATGTTTTCAAGTTAGAAATCTTGGCATAAATGCTGATGTCTCTCTTTCCCTCTATAGATTCTAAAAGTTATCCAAATTTCTTACTTGACACATCTCCAAAGGCAAGGGAATTAAAAGCAAAAATGAACTATTGGGACCTCATGACGATAAAAAGCTTCTGCACAGCAAAGGAAACAACCAACAAAACTAAAAGGCAACCAACGGAATGGGAAAAGGTATTTGCAAATGACATATTGGACAAACAGCTAGTATCCAAAATCTATAAAGAACTCACCAAACTCCACACAAGAAAAACAAATAATCCAGTGAAGAAATGGACAGAAAACATGAACAGACACTTCTCTAAAGAAGACATCCAGATGGCCAACAGGCACATGAAAAGATGCTCAACGTCACTCCTCATCAGGGAAATACAAATCAAAACCACACTGAGATACCACCTCACGCCAGTCAGAGTGGCCAAAATGAACAAATCAGGAGACTATAGATGATGGCAAGGATGTGGAGAAACGGGAACCCTCTTGCACTGTTGGTGGGTATGCAAACTGGTGCAGCTGCTCTGGAAAACACGGTGGAGGTTCCTCAAAAAATTAAAAATAGATCTACCCTATGACCCAGCAATAGCACTGCTAGGAATCTACCCAAGGGATACAGGAGTGCTGATGCATAGGGCCACTTGTACCCCTATGTTTATAGAAAACATGTTTATATGGCTTCAACAAGAGCTAAATTATGTAAAGAACCTAAATGTCCATCAACTGATGAATGGATAAAGAAATTGTGGTTTATATACACAATGGAGTACTACGTGGCAATGAGAAAGAATGAAATATGGCCTTTTGTAGCAACGTGGATGGAACTGGAGAGTGTGATGCTAAGTGAAGTAAGTCCTACAGAGAAAGACAGATACCCTATGTTTTCACTCTTATGTGGATCCTGAGAAACTTAACAGGAGACCAAGGGGGAGGGGAAGGAAAAAAAAAGTGAGACAGGGAGGGAGCCAAACCATAAGACTCTTAAAAACTGAGAATAAACTGAGGGTTGATGGGGTGGGGGGGGTGACAGGCATTGAGGAGGGCGCCTGTTGGGATGAGCACTGGGTGTTGTATGGAAACCAATTTGACAAGTTTCATATTAAAAATAAATAAAATAAAAAAATAAAAGTTATCCAAAGTCTATGGATTCTGCCTTTTAAATTCATCTTCTCCTCTCCAATCTCTCCTACCCCTGCCCTATATCACGTCTTATCCCACGTACACATATTTCTATTCTTGTAACTATGATGTTATATCGGAATAACAGCAGCAAGTTGAATAAATGCTGGTGATGTACCAGTTACCGTCATAAGTGCCTTAGAGATATTATTTCATCCCATCCTGACTACAACTCTATGAGGGAAATTCTACATCGGTATCCTATTTTTACACATATGGACAAGTTAAACTACCTGCCTGAGATCACAGTCACTGGGACACAGACTGGGTGACCCACCGCTGGTGCTTTCTAACCCTTTGTTAGGCTACTAAAGTGGGTTTTTTTGTGGGTCATCCCTCAACAAACTGGGAGTTCCTCCTGCAACTTCCACATCTTTACATTCTCTGCACTTCACAAACAGTACAGTGTTGATAAATGCAAGAGAAGTGAGTTAATTTTTCCTGTGTGCAAACACAGTAGCTTTTCTACACTGCTATTTCTCTGATAGATGTCCCCAGGGGTGCTCTCTATGGGCATCCTCTTGCTAAGGGTCTTGGACATGCTTACACATATATTATATTTGAAAAAAAATTCTCCTGAATTCCCCATACTCATCTCTGAGAAGCTGGAGGTTGCCAACTTGAAAACCACAAGAAACACCGTATTCCTTATTTTTCTTATTACACTGATTACCGAAACAGTTCCCAAGGAGACGTATTTAATTGAAGAGATCATTTCACTTCACAAATGAGAACAAAAAAGATTTTTGAGCATGTGGCTACAGTGATAAATGTCAAATAAAAGAACAGCAAAGGAAGGGCTATCCTCAAGCATTCAGATCCCTTGTGCTCACTTGATCAGGCGGCCCGTGTAGTGCTTACAACAGCAGGCGTTGATTAAGTCACAGTCTTGCCTGAAACACACAAACAAGCAAGGGTCACCTTAATGATACCTGCTTTGTGCTCACTTCTGTTACCAACAATTACAATGTACTACACTCTATAAAAAGTTTCCAGGAGTCTCACCAGAGAAAAGCATTTTGTAATTTTCATCTTTTTTAAAAAGATTTTATTTTTAAGTAATCTCCACACCCAATGTGGGGCTCGAACTCACAACCCTGAGATCGAGCATCATATGCTCTCCTGACCGAGCCAGCCAGGTGCCTCCAATAATTTTTATCTTAACATAAACCGTTTCCATTCAGATTTCCTGGGAGTTTCCAAATATAATATTTGGTAGAAAGAGTCCTGTTTAAAAACTTCCCTCTGCCATATCTAACAAAGAAAGACCTCAAAATTAGAGACAGAATTAGCAATGAGAGTCTCCCATTCATACAGTACCTGTATTGGTAAGTTACGAGATTTAAATGCTACACTAAGCACACTAAAATACTGCAAATGCTTTACCTTCTAAATGCAATGAATTGTGACATTTGTGCATCCTGTAGGTCATTTTCTTTGAGCAAGGTTCCAACTGCAGAATATAAATCTAATACAAGAATATAAGAGAAAAAAAGTTAACAAGGAAAAGCACCAAATTACAACATTGTTTCAATGGAGAAACTAACGCAAACGGAACACAAGTTCTCTATGGGAACATCAACCCCATTTGCTACAGCAGCCAGAGCAACAGAAGAGAGAATGGAGATAAGGGTTCCAGATACCCTATCCTCAACAAAGAGGTCAACCACTAGCCATTAGAACGGCTCCTAATCTAGAACACAACCCCTCATCACTGATGGCTTGTGAACGCTGAATTTAAAATATGAGCAGGAAGACAAAATATGTAATAGAATTACTGCACCGTAAGACTTCTTTCTGTCTCAAGTTCTGGTGGGAATGAGAAATAATTTGAGACTCTATACGCTTTGCATCTGTCATTTCACTTTTAATCTTTACAACATGCACAGGAAGCTGTTATTATTATATCCAAGGTTGATATTTAGTAGAAAATATTAAGATACTTCCACAAAGGATGGCAAACAGCTACTCCCCAAACACTGCAACGCCCCACCCCCCACCCCAACCATGTGTTTCCTACCTACCCCCAGAACCCCCAAACCTCCCCATGGTCCAGCAACTAAAAGGTTAACCCTGGCACAGCAGAGGCATCCATTCTAAGAGTGACCATACCTCAGCTATTACATAGTTTGACCACAAACACTGATTACAGTCTAGATATAATGTGGAGCCGGGGCTCTTGGAAGTAAAAGCAATTTTCCAAAAAGGGTATGGTGCCTGGCCTCCCTCTTTCAGACTTCAAATCATTGGCAATGATGACATCCACTTCCAACCTCCCTCAAAGCAGAGAAGTAGGCTTCCTCTAATCTGTCTTACCAATAGTACAAAACAGTGAACATTTCTCATGAGAGACAGATGTAACAATTTGGGTAAGAACATTCTAGGCTTTCGTGCCTTTCCCTCACAGCAGATGAATCCCAGGGGAATGAAAAAAACAGCCTAGGCCTTGTGATGCCCTGCTCGAGGAAGCCTAAATTAGTTGCTTACTGAGACCTTCCTGGTTCAGATGAAGGGAAGATTACCACTAAAAAATGGCCAATGCTCAGCTCGCCCCCCAGCCAAGCCCTGGGCTGCCCGAGCAGGAATTTCCAAAGGTCTCACAGGGTATTGTTTTCCTTTATATGTACAGGATCGTGTTGTTCTGCTCCTTGCTTTTTTCACTCTCCCTACACCTTACAGATCAATACGTACACCATATTTCATTGATTCTAAGATATACATTTTTCTCCCACTTTCGCATCTCTGAAATTCCAGCCCAGCTCTGAAGCCTGTCTTAGGCCCCTGTACTTTGGAATATATGGAGTCATGTACTCAGTGATTTCATTATCAGTGAAAGTGCACTATATGCCTCTCTCTAAGGAATACTTACTCAGTTCTTTTAAGGAAGGGACTAATTTCACAGCTGAAGTTTGTGACTGAGATAGAAAAACAGCATCAGCTGAGGGCTCTGCTGCCATTCTGAAACGGAGCACTTTTTTTTTGTTAAGCACATTCTCATTAACATAAAGAAGGGGTGTCAGAAAGAAAACCAACCGTATTTCAGGTAAATCTACAAGGAGTGGCAAGGAGGGCAAGTTATTTAACTGCCTAAGTCTTACTGTATTTCATAATTAATAGCACCTACTCTTAACTAAACTGTCGTGAGAATAAATATTACCTATTAATTCTTCATAATACATGTAATAAAAAACATCACAAAACGATGCGGCTTATAATCCCATGTATGTAAAACGGAAATAAATTATACATGCTTGTGTATGGATATCATAAGGTTTAAAGGATAAACACCTAAGTCTTACTACAGAGCAAGAGTGGTGGGCGAGTAATAGTGATAGTATGTGACCTTTTGGGGTTGCCTGAGAGGAAATCAAGAGGAAGAGTACAAGGAAATACTCATTTTTACTTCAAACACTTCTGTATTATTTGACCCTTTTTAAGGAATATAAGTTATTTCTATGATCAGGGGCACCTGAGCGGCTGGTCGGTTGAGCATCGGACTCTTCATTTCGGCTCAGGTCATGATCTCACGGTTTTGGGATCAAGCCCCGCGTCCGGCTCTGCATTGGGCGCGGAGCCTATTTAAGCTACTCTCTCCCTCTCTCTCTGCCCCTACTCCCACTCTCTCCCTCTCAAAAAACAAAACAAGACAAAACAAAAACCGAAAGGGCATTTAGAGAATACTACATATCATATGATCCCATTCCAAAAGAAAAAAAAATTACTGTAACACATGAATGGACACGAAACCAAGGGAACCACATATGCGACACACAGAGCAGGAAATGCTTACGTGTAAAGCCGTGCGTCACCTGCTTCACATACGAGCGAAAGTAGCTCAGTAGTTAGGGCACACCCGTAACAACGATGTCAACTACAATAAATTCCCAGCAGTGATCATTTAAATCCTCACTAATTCAATTTTGAGTAAACCATCACACTATTTTTTTTTTAAAAAGTTTGCTAAATTTAGAATACAAATAACGATCAAAAGGTTTACTCTACTTGAATTAACTTGTAATAGTTCATTTAAGATCTATTATTTACAAAAAAAACTAACAGTGCCTCAAAACTGAAGAATGCCCTCAACCCTCCTAACAGCCCCACAGGCAGTGCCACTATGATTCCCAGTTTACAGATGCCTAAGTGATGTGACCTGCGTCGGGAGCCTGTGCTCTTTTTGACCTTGTTGTGTTGTCATCCTAACACCCACAATCAGAAGCAATGCTTGTCATTTTGTAAGAAACCGTAAGAACTAGTAGGAACTCCAGTTGGCAACAGTTTCACAACCACTACCTCTGGTTCACAAATGTACCCAAAGCAACAAATGTATTTGCTTTCCCAACTGTTATAAAAGAAAATCTTCATTAATTAGGATATGCTTTCTCCTGAATGAACTTGGATTCCTGGAGCTTTGCTTCATTTTAAACTAATCATCTATATCCAATTATTCACTCAACAGATATTTACTGAGCCCTTAGTGTGTTATGTGTCAAAAGCTTACTTCGTGTGTGTGTGTGTGTGTGTGCGTTCGCGCGTGCATGTGTGTATCGTCAGTCCTTCCAAATTCCTTCCAGCATGAGCTGTTACAGATAAGACCTGTTAAGGCAGGTTTGGTCACATATGTTGGGCTAGGAAAGCTTACTTCTTTACAAAATTCTAAGGTACTCTGCTTTTGATGATTAATAAATTAGTTTATGTTTTTTTTTAATTTTTTACTGTTTATTTATTTTTGAGAGAAAGAGAGAGAGAGAGAGTGCAAGCGGGGAAGGAGCAGAGGGAGAGGGAGACGCAGAATCCGAAGCAGGCTCTAGGCTCTGAGCTGTCAGCACAGAGCCTGATGCAGGGCTTGAGCTCTCAAACTGTGAGATCACGACCTGAGCCTAAGTCAGACGCTTAACCGACTGAACCACCCAGGCGCCCCGTAGTTTATTCATTTTCGGTGCCTAAATTTTTTACTAGCAACATTTATCTTCACCGTCAAATAAAATTATAACTAGTCATTTAATAGGTACATTGCAAAACTGAAACCATAACCCTACACCATACAGAGGCTTACACTTACAAGAGCGATGATCACTTTTTGAGAACTGAGAACTGGCATCCTCTTCTGGGAGTCGGATAAAAATAAATGTTTTATCTTGTATTGAGACAGGGAATGTTGGATTATCAGAGATATTCAGCTCTGCATCAAATATTGGAAACTGGCGTCTTGAGATTCTTAAGTGAAGATAAAATAACACACCAAGAACATGAGTATCCAAAAAAGTGTCTTCGTATATCATCAGAGATAATGTCAATACTATAACTAAAATCCGCTAATAGATAATAAATAGGGTGAAAAGCCTTCCCATATATGTATAGTAAATAGTAAATGAGTTTTACAATAGACTTAGCAAGACCATAATGTTACATTTATCAATCAATCCCCTGTCTCTAGCAAATTAAAAGCATTAGAGAAAAATGTCGGGGAATTTACCATTCTGGGAAGTTGACCTACCTTCCTCCAGACCACAAACGAACTATACGAGGTAGGTATTAGCCTCATTTCACAGGTGAGCAGCACGAGGCCCGTGGCCAGAGGGAGAAAGCAGGGGAGCTAGGAGGCAAATCCGGGCCCTTCTGGCTCCATAGCCCTTCCTATTTACATTAATGTGGACTCTTTGGGGCCTTTTCCAAATGCTTACATCACACTCTTTTTCTCCTTTTTTCTGTGTATAGCATTTACGTGGCCTCATTTTCTCAGCGGAACCAAATATCCACATCTTCTCTTTGCTTCTATCCCCTCATCCTTCTTTTGTTCTTAGTTTCCCAAGATTAGCAAATCATACCAGAAAGCAGAGTCCCTATGCTACAAGCAGGTGCCTTGTCACAACACAGTCTCTCCTTGGTTATCTGGAAGAAGGTGGATTCCCTGACAAGACCCAACATCAGCCTGGCTATCAGACCTAGTGGTACCCTACTGACACCTTCAACCCTCCCCAACAGGGTTGAAAGGGAGAAAAGGGAAGGAGGCCACCCTGCTGAAATATCCCTGCAGATATAATTTTGGGAGTGCTGAGAATCACCATGGATTTCAGGTTTTGCTTCTGACCCAGAACATGAAACATAACTTCTATCTCTAGAAGTCCTTCCCCGGTATCATTGGGGTCCTTCTGACATTAAATATCTGGTGATGATGATTAGGAAGAAATGATAAAGGTAGCACAGCCCAAATGACATCAAAAGCGTTACTAAGAGGAATTCCTAAGTTTCAGATAAAACTGAGTTCTAAGAAATCTAATGTACATTGGGTTCTTCCAAGATTTTCAGATTTTAAAGTGACCAATCATCTACCAACCTCCCCAAAGTGAGGTGGCCTTTGGGTAGGAGCAGAAGGGTTATACAAAAAGGGTCTAACTGCGTTCTTTTGCTTAATGTCTTAATATGAACCTACAACATCCTACCCTATCCCTGTCAATTCCTCCTATAGTCCTACCCAGGGCAGACAGGGGCATTAGAGAAGGTCGGTTCTAAATGTTCTAATTTCTGCTGACATCCAATGAAGAAAATGTTCAAGCAACAAAAACATCATTTTATAAGAATGTCAATCAAAAACAAAGATAAATTTTGGCCCAATGAATAAAATGGTCTCTTAGTATTCTGAGATCCCATTCCATCTATTAGAGGATCACTCTAAAGGCTTATGAGAAGACTAAGGGAAGAAAAGGATTCTTTTCTACACTAAGGGGAGTAAGATGCTATGGGGGCCACCAGTATTCATCAAGGAGTACAATAGTGTGTTCCTTTTTTTTTTTTTTTTTTTTTTTTTTGGCTTGGGGCTCCCCTTACAAAAATTGGAGATAATTCTTCCCCATTCTCCTTTGAACTCTAATGAACTCATTTCCAAGTCTCTGTTCCCCTTGGGCTTATTCTAGTCTCTAAGGTTGATAATAACTTTATTCACATATATACTTTTTAAATCAGGAAGATACATTTCTTTTTTTTTTTAAGTTTACTTATTTATTTTGAGAGAGAGTGAGTGAGAGCATGCAGGGAAGGGGCACGGAGAGGGAGAGAGAGAGCGAACGAGAACAAAAGAGAGAGAGAGAGAGAGAGAGAGAGAGAGAGAGAGAGAGAGAATCCCAAGCAGGCTCCATGCTACCAGCTCAGAGCCCAATGCGGGGCTCAAACCCACAAACCGTGAGATCATGACCTGAGCCGAAATCAAGAGTCAGTCACTTAACTGACTGAGCCACCCAGACACCCCCAAAAAAAGTCATTCTTTTTTTTTTTAACGTTTATTTATTTATTTTTTTTTTAATTTTTTTTTTTTCAACGTTTATTTATTTTTGGGACAGAGAGAGACAGAGTATGAACGGGGGAGGGGCAGAGAGAGAGGGAGACACAGAATCGGAAACAGGCTCCAGGCTCTGAGCCATCAGCCCAGAGCCTGACGCGGGGCTCGAACTCACGGACCGCGAGATCGTGACCTGGCTGAAGTCGGACGCTTAACCAACTGCGCCACCCAGGCGCCCCTAACGTTTATTTATTTTTGAGACAGAGAGAGACAGAGTATGAACGGGGGAAGGTCAGAGAGAGAAGGAGACACAGAATCTGAAACAGGCTCCAGGCTCTGAGCTGTCAGCACAGAGCCCGATGCGGGGCTCAAACTCACGGACCGCAAGATCATGACCTGAGCCAAAGTCGGACGCCCAACTGACTGAGCCACCCAGGCACCCCCAAGAAAAGTCATTCTTAAATTTCAATAATAATTCATGCTAGACCAGTAATGAAAAATATTACCTTTGTTTTTCTAACTGTGGGTCAAAAAGTATATATATACCTGAAGGCTAGAATAGGTTCGCTAAAAAAGCACAGTAAATGTACTGCACTGAATTGCCCTAATTCAAAAGCTAATATGTATTTTTTTTAACCTTTGATTTCTAATATAACAGAGAGAGAGAAAACGCAAAATTTTAGTTATACTGTACCTCGTAGCATTGTTCACAATTAGCTCAGATTCTGCTCTGTGGTTTGTCTTTAGTTCAATAGCACAATTTCTTGACTTAAGAGTCTCAAAAAGATCTCTCAGCACATTACCAGGTTCAATGCTGGGTAACTGTCTAATATCACCTAAAAGGGGAACAAAAAGGATACAGTAGGTTCTAAGTAACGAGGGTCCTGAAATTTAGAAGTTGTTTTTATTTCTCCCTACTGACATATGTTATAATTACAAAGACTTACTCTAAGAAAAAAAAAAAGCCCCAAACATCTTTGTTTAAAATTACTTAAGAACATGAACTCTTTAAAAATATTTAACAACAACAAAGCACTGAAAGTAAACAATATGAAATGTAAAAAAGCAATAATACAATAAGGTAAAATCTGAATTGAATTCCTTTCAGGGAATTCCTTGGGGTTCCTATAACCCCAAGCAAACTGTGCAGGGATGTATATTTTAGCCAACATGTGAAGAGAAAAACAGGCCTTAGATCCTTAGATATATGGTATTTAGTCCCCTATTCAATCTTGCTCAATGTCTTAGTAGACCTGGAAGAATCTACGGACTCAAATAAATAAACTAAACACATGAAATACAAAATAAACAAACCCAACATATTTGATAATAAATTTCAGTAATACAGTGATAATGTTTGGCTCTATTAAAATTCTCTTTAAACAAACAAAACTTGGAGTTAAAAAAAAAAAAAAACTACTTTTTCAGCGCAAACTGGGGAAATGCTTAAGCCATTAACAGAATCAACTGCTCAGAACACATCCTCAAAGACCTAAGAGAATTATTTATATACAATTTGATTCTCACAACGCGATTCTATTTTTTCTCCATGAAATCACACACTCTACAGACCAGAGGTACCCAACAGAATCTAACTAAATCTCACCAGAACGGGAAAGAATTTAAGAGGCTAGTGAGGTCTAATTTGGGTTATTAGCTGAAAATCATAAATTTACTCCTAAGTGGTCTGTAATTCAGACTTTGTATTATTCCCAAATGATCCACATCGTTATTTCCTCTGAGTGTGTGACATTTTTACCACCTGAACGGTCATCATTTAGGTGATTAGCAATAACCCCTAACAACTCTATTTCATTTCACCACCCGGCCTGCTAATATCCTGGCCCAAATGAAGAACCACCCAAGCTAACAGAGGGAGTAGTCAGACTGAACTCAGGGTAGCTGGAGTGTGGACTCTGAGAACTGGCTTCCCACCTGCAAGATATGGATATTAAAACCACCAAACGGTGTAAGCAACCTATTAACTGCAATGCTTTGAATAAACAAATTAGGATTCCAACAATATTTCACTTACCAAGGATAATAAGCTTAGAAAGTTTGGAGTGCTCACACAATAAATTTAAAACTGACTTGAAGATCTTGACAGATACCAAACTCCCTTCATCTACAACCAGAACTCTAACGGAGGAAAACTTCCATGGGCTGTTCTTGGCCGGGTTTTTTTTCTTCCAGTAATAGAAACTATAATTGACCTATAAGCAAAGCATGGCATTTTAAAATTCAGGTTATAATAAATTTTACGAAACAAAATTTTAACATGTTATTTAAAAAAAAAAATTCTTTTTTTAAAGTTTATCCATTATTGAAAGAGACAGAGCACATGGGACGGGGGGAGAGAGAGAGAGAGAGAGAGGGAGAGAGAGAGAGAGAGAGAGAGAATCACAAGCAGACTCTGCACTACCAGCCAGAGCCCGATATGGGGCTTGAACCCAAAACTCTTGGGGCGCCTGGGGGCTCAGTCGGGTAGGTGTCCAACTTTTGGTTTCAGCTCAGGTCATGATCTCCAGTCCATGAGTTCAAGCCCCACGTCGGGCTCTGTGCTGACAGCTCAGAGCCTGGAGCCTGCTTCAGATTCTGTGTCTCCCTCTCTCTCTGCCCTTCCCCCCACTCACACTCTGTCTCTCTGTCTCTGTCTCTCTCTCAAAAATAAATAAATATTTAAAAAAAACTTGTTTAACAAAGTTCTTAAATGAGGGGCAGGGGGATGTACATAGAGTCACATAGGGAAACAGGCTAAAGAAATAGAGAACACAAAAGTTTTAGGGCTCAATACACAGAAAATATAGATCAAGTAAATTTAAAAAGAAAAGATCAAATAGTTCAAAAAATTGCTTCCTGATAAGTACTATGTGTGTTTAACAAGCTTTGCACACAGCACTATTCTAATGCAAAATCTCCACCTCTCTCTTCCTGCTCTTGATTAAAGAGCTCCCTATTCTTTTCCAACCTTTTCTTGGCCTTCTGAGATGGTCCTGTCACTTTGACTCACCCCCTCTCCCCACTGGAATACTCCATTTTAGAAATAAAAGGCTGCCTTCCCAACCTATGAAAATACTATTTTTCTTCTAATATTCTAAGCTCTCTTACTTCCTTACCATTTAAATGTTTATTTTATTTATTTTTGAGAGAGAGGAAGATGTAGGATCCAAAGCAGGCTCCGAGCTGTCAGCACAGAGCCTGACGCAGGGCTCAAACCGACAATCTGTGAGATCATGACCTGAGCTGAAGTCGGACGCTCAACCGACCGACCCAGCCACCCCTTACTTCCCAACGTTTAAAAACATACCACCAAGGCTGACAGCTCAGAGCCTGGAGCCTGCTTCAGATTCTGTCTCCCTCCCTCTCTGCCCCTCCCCCACTCACACTCTGTCTCTCTCTCAAAAATAAACATTAAAAAAAAAGTTAAGGGGCGCCTGGGTGGCGCAGTCGGTTAAGCGTCCGACTTCAGCCAGGTCACGATCTCGCGGTCCGTGAGTTCGAGCCCCACGTCAGGCTCTGGGCTGATGGCTCAGAGCCTGGAGCCTGTTTCCGATTCTGTGTCTCCCTCTCTCTCTGCCCCTCCCCCGTTCATGCTCTGTCTCTCTCTGTCCCAAAAATAAATAAAAACGTGGAAAAAAAAAAAATTAAAAAAGAAAAAAAGTTAAAAAAAAAAATACCACCACCACCAACAAAACAACTAAAAGAACTATTTATTAAAGATGTAATGGGGCGCCTGGGTGGCTCAGTCGGTTAAGCATCCAACTTCAGCTCAGGTCATGATCTCACAGTCCCTGAGTTCGAGCCCCACATCGGGCTCAGTGCTGACAACTCAGAGCCTGGAGCCTGCTTCCGATTCTGTGTCTCCCTCTCTCTCTTCCCCTCCCCTGCTCATGCTCTGTCTCTGTCTCAAAAATAAATAAAAACTTTAAAAAATTTTTTTTTAATAAATAAATAAAAAATAAAGATGTAATAATATTTACTATTTTAAAAATATAGATGAGGAGAAAAATTTGGAAAATACAACCAGAGAACATTAAATATTTTGGTATACATCATTCTCAAAATGTTTCTACATTGTCACTATATATATAATACACACACATGGATTTTTTAAATGGTATCGTATCTTTATTTAATGTTTCTACTGCAGCTAGGTTCAACATATATCTATTAAGGAAAACCCTTCATATTTTCCACATGAATGCATCAATTCCCTTCAATAAAACCCTCATTCTCTCAGTGGCCTTGTCTCACAATAGAATGTTTGGAATCACTGCTAATTTGATTTTACGTATTCAATCAGTTATCTTAGAAATGCCTGGTTGACATTTTCCACTATACTTTTAGTGCTACCAATTCAATACAGGACCTATCTATGAGCCTAGATTACTCCCACAGCCTTACAGCCATGTTCCCTTACACACTAACTCAAAATGAAATTGCCTGATGAAATATAGGACACCTAGCTAAAACTGAATTTCAAATAAACGATAAATGACATTTTAGTACAAGTATGTGTGATGCAATATTTGGTACATCTTATAGTAAAGACTTGTTTTTATTTTTATCTGCTCCATCTGGTAACCCTAGCCCAAGGATGATAAATAAATGGGACAAGTGCCCCATCAGTGCCTTTCCTATGGTCCTACACTCTCTCCTGCCCCTAAATGTGGCTTCAGAAATACTCTCCCAGCATTCCAAGCAGATATTAAGACACTGCCAATTTCATTCTAAATGAAATTCAAAATGATCCCACTCTGGCTCTCCTCTTCTAATCCAACCCTTAGACTCATCAGACGTGAAGGTGTAATGGAAAAAAATCCTAAGCTGATCAGAAGACCCTTCCATCAATGAGCTACACTGAACCTCTCTAGGACTCTGTTCACCCTCATGACAAATAAAGGTAATAGGTAACGTCATTTCTGGGGTTGCTCATGGCTCTGTGATTCTATACAGTCTTCCTTAAAACCGCTTTCTTCATTTCACTCTCTTGCTTAGGAACCTAAACAGCTCCCCAGTAAACCAAGTCCAAGCTTCTCTGTTAGGTCTATAATAAATGAGGAAAGTTGGGGCGCCTGGGTGGCGCAGTCGGTTAAGCGTCCGACTTCAGCCAGGTCATGATCTCGCAGTCCGTGAGTTCGAGCCCCGCGTCGGGCTCTGGGCTGATGGCTCAGAGCCTGGAGCCTGTTTCCGATTCTGTGTCTCCCTCTCTCTCTGTCCCTCCCCCATTCATGCTCTGTCTCTCTCTGTCCCAAAAATAAATAAACGTTGAAAAAAAAAAAAATTAAAAAAAAATAAATTAAAAAAAAATAAATAAATGAGGAAAGTATGGCACCCCCGGAAGAATAATAAGCAGGGAGGTGAGAAATCTGAATCCAGGTGTGAGGTGCACTCCTGGTTAAGATCGTGGGCAAGTCCTTTAATGCTCCCAAATTTCAACTGGCTCTTCTACAAAATGACTCACGTCACTGATTTATCAAGGATTTAATGAGATGGCAAACTACTTTGCAAACTTTAGAGCTCAAATTCCCAGTCGAAACCAAATTCAATTTTCATTATTTTGCAATACATGGAATTCATTCCAATCAATGCAGTCACCTCAAAACCCATTATGATCGTTTTCCTCAATGCCTGTGGAAAGACCTGCCCCCTAAATAAAATGTCCTTCTCCTCACCTGAGGCTCTCTGTCCTTTAGAGTCCAATTCAATGATCATTTCCTTCAGAAATCTTCCAACAGCTAAGTTCCTGGATCTACAAAATGACAGGTCAGAGCTAGAAAAGCCTCTCCAGCTCTTTACAAGTTTGAAATCTATGACTTCTAACTACAGCCAAAACTCTGTTTTTCAAGCATGTTAATTCATTTGAAAATTTCATTACGTGTGACTATTTGCCAGGCATTGTTGTGGGTGACAAAGATAAAGAACCAAGCTAGATGATGAAAGTCTTCCCTTTTATGGAGCTTTCCTTCTGTAAAATAGAATAAAACCTTTCCCTTCCAATGCAAATGCTTCTCAAAATAAGGCCTGTGGACTGTAACATGTTTGTAACCAGTCCCAGCAGAATAAAGCTGGTGTCAGAATCTAAACTAACTACATCATTAAGCATACGCTTCAGTTTAGCTGCCTTTTATTTTTCCATAGTAGTAAGACTTTCTCAGTGTAGGGAGCAGTGTACTGATTTACTGTCCAGCACTAGCTCCTTCCTCACGCAAACCAGTAACAGTTTACAGCCCGGATGTTCTGAGTGGCACTGACCTCAATGTTCAGCTGCTACAAAGCGCGGATCCGTAAGACATTCAAGAAATACCTACTGATTGTCATCAGGAAGAACTAAAACATCAGCTGATTCAACAAAGCTTATCTTTAAGGCAAACGTTTTATCTGCAGAGACAAATGTAAAAAGTTTTACCTGACACAGTGTATAAGCGTTAAAACCAGTCTTCTGTCGCAATAAGACAGCTGCTTTTCCTGTTGGTGCTGTTAATAACACGTCTATAGCCTTGTCGGCCTTCAGTAGACTTTGCTCGGTAAAGGTAATCCATTCGTCTGGTACATCCCGGTCTTGTTCAAAATCTTCACAAGCTTTTTTTACTTCTTTTTCTTCCAACTGCTCCATATGCTTAAAAAGACGGCTAACAATCGTGGTCTTCCCACAACCGCCTTTCCCACTTATGACTGTCACAGCATTGGAACAAATCATTTCCAAAGCAGCCACCTGATCCTGATCCAGCAGAGCGTCACTGATTTCTGCGTTAACCTCATGTTCACCATTGTTCCAAATATGGTCACCACTGTCCTGGCTCTCCAGAATGTCCACAGAAGTTTCCACATTGCTCTCATCAGGTTGACTTTCGTCCAGTGCATCATCGCTTCGTGAGTTCTCCGGTTGTGCGGTGTGAATAGACGCAAGCACCCTTTTGACATCGACATGTAAATGCCATGGGGGCCTCGTCATCAGGTCACATATGGAAGAGGCAATGTCTTTCTCAGCCTGGTAAAGGTCATAAAGAAAGATGCAGCCCTTCTGGTAGGTCACCACACCAATATCCTTCAAAAACCTCAGAGACTGCCAAGCATCATGGAAAGACATATGGTCTGACAACTTAGAAGTGAAGTCAGCTTCTTCAACACATGTGTGCCCTTGGTCTCTACATATATGTTTCAGGTTAGAATATATTATTAATGCATTTTGCTCCAAAGCAGTCATCAACTGGAGGAGAGACTTGCACTGACAAAATGATGTCCAACTTGCCTCACACTGCAAAAGCTTCAGTTCTGTGTAGGTTATCTTTAAGAAAACACAGTTCAAGTTGCTTTATAAAAATTATAAATGTCGATGAATCTTATTAGAAATACAGTAAAAACTATGTAATTTGTCAATAACTGCTTAAGTCCCAGAAGACATGTTTATCAAGTTGGAGGAAAAAACTCTGTACCTAATACATCACCAAGTTTTTACTGTCCTGTGATTAAAGATCTATATACAAGGCACCTGGGTGGCTCAGTCGGTTAAGCGTCCGACTTTGGCTTTGGTAATGATCTCATGGTTTGTGGGTTAGAGCCCTCAAGAGCCTGGAGCCTGCTTCGGATTCTGTGTTTCCCTCTCTCTCTGCCCCTCCCCCACTCTGTCTCTCTCAGCCTGTCAAAAATAAATAAACGTTTAAAAAAAATTTTTTAAAGATCTATATACATTTTTAATTAAAATTCTATTTTCTCAAAACAATACATACACAGTTTCGAAAGTCAGATAACACCATGAAGCTTATCAAAAGACAGGAATCCCCTGCCTTACTCTTTCCATGCTGACAAAGTCAACACTTCCAACACTTTCAGTTATTTATTTCAGAATTTACTCCACATTTCCAAGTACTGTTTACGCTATCCTTTGTGGGTTTTGTTTTTTTTTTTTTTTTTTTTTTTTTTTTAGATTTTCGATATTTAGTATGAACTCCCTACTATGGAAAGTCTTTCTCTGGGGAAGCTCTCTCTTATACCATCACCTCCATACCTTCTTCTCCTCCTCCCATCTTTGAACAAAAGTTATAGTATACATTTTGTTAATCAGTTTTGGTTACATTGATGTTAAATAGGATTCACAGCTGAGCAACATGATATACCACGATTACATGAACTTTTGTGTCAAACTCTTGTGTGTATGATGACTGCTTCACCTTCTTGGCGTGTTTAGTTGTCTATGTGCCTCTCAACAATTCTGCCCCAACTCTACTGAAGAGGCAGAGAACTTCCTTCACCATGATCCACTCAGCAAGTTCTCCACCAGCTCCATTTTTTTTCATGGAGACATCCCTGCTAGAACCCTCCTTATAGCTTATGGGCTGAAATGTGTCCCCACCCCCCCAAATTAATATGTTGAAATCCCAACCTCCTAGTATTCCAAACTTGGCCATATTTGGAGATAGGGTCTTTAAAGTGGTAATTCAGTTAAAATGAGGTCACTGGGGTAGGCCCGAATCCAGTATGACTGGTGTCCTTATTAGGAGAGAAGATTACAACAGACAGGCACAGAAGGAAAATGATGTGAAGACACAGGGAGAGGTGTCTTCTCATGACCATGTACAAGCTCAGGAGAGAGGACTCAGAAGAAGCCAACCAGACCAACACTTTGATTTTGGACTTCAAGCTTCCTGAACCACGAGAAAATAAATTTCCATTGTTTAAGCCACCCAGACTGTGGTACGAAGCACAGATTTAGATGGTCAGCAGCCCCAGCAATCTTAACCCCAGTAATGGTCTTTATTCTTGATGGCAGTTCACACACTGAGCAATGGACTTCAAGCCTCCTTCTCCCACTTGAGTCCCAGAATATGCATTGCTCTGCCTCTCTTCTCTACTCGATAAATACATGCAATAATCAAATGTTCCAGAATCTCATTTTGCAAAACATACTGAAACCATCATCATTTTACATAGGGAACAAATTCATTGTTCCAGTATTACTCAAATTGTGGGGGGAGGGGGTTCTAGGAACATTCCTGGAGATCCAAGAATTATCTCAGATTTTTTAAATTGTATTTTCAATTGGAAAACCGCCCATAACCAAGTCCTGCAACATTTAAGGGCCACATTTGGTTCCCAACACCCCTGAAGCCTCATAGCGTCACTCCTACTTTTGGTCTATAATGATAAGAACAGAAGTGGGTTCATACGTAAATGATATTATTGTGCCAAATAATAAAAGTTTTCAAAAGTTCAAACAGGAAAGGGAGGGACTGAAATGAACTTGCCAAATTCATAAGAACTCGTGCCTTCAATGAGATCTGTATTCAAGTTGCAAATGGCCGTTTAGTTACCAAAACATGTTTCCTATTAAATTATATAATGAAATTATTGACAATGTGAATGTCATCAGTTTTGTTATTTTGTTTTCCTTTATAAATTTACTGTGTATGAGCTACAGGTGTAAGAACTTTATAGTTGGTTCTAACACTAAACGAAAAATAAATCAACATTGCAGTCCAATACAAATTTTTTTCCTTTGAAAGAGATGTAAAAATTGTCAAGTTTGAGACCTCCCCCCGCCCCCCATACAAGATGCTGCTGAGTAAATGTCTTACTTACTTTACCAAATCCAAGTTTCCACGGATGTGTACTTAACATCTCTTCTATGGCTCCCAACACCTCCTTAGAACCTGAACTTATGAGCCGTTTAAAGTGTCGAGGCAGAAGAACTGGAAGGAATTCCATTATTTTTGGAAACTGCAAAGCTGTCATTACACTTATAAATGGAACTATAGGGTAATAGAAAAGAACACATCAAACATACAAATGAGCTCACAGAACAATTGATTTGATGGACTTTCTCACCCAGCACAACCAGTTTAAGAAATCCTAATCAAAGAGAGATCAATAAGTGTATTTCAACCAGCAAGAAAATTGATTGTATTATAACAATTGATTTTGTACTAAGGTGGTTTTCACTGTGTTTAACTCCAAAATTTATGTTCCTCAAATGCTTAGACAACTGCTTCTCGGCCTTCTGCTTCCTTCTGGTTACAATATAATCAGTAAAATTTGTGACTCTGTGATACAAAAATAAATTTAAAACTAAGCGTAAAAAATACCTCAGTACATTTTAACCTTTATAATCATTTTTCTGACTGTAAACATGATTCTTTTGTCACTGAAGTCATTCAATGCTGTCCTGCCAAATTTATTTGATATAATTAAGAAATGAAATATTCCACTCATGCGGATGTCCAGATAGCAAGTCATAATATATAATTATTTTATACCATTTTGGGCTGAAATTTTTCTAAAATGGAATACTCAAGAATATGAGTATCTTTCTCCTCTGCCGTCTTAAACAGAATCGTAACTAGAACCGAATAACTAACAACTGAACTTTTTCTTAATGACTCAAGGAAATCCCATGGACACAAAAGTTAGAGACAAAGACAGAATCACAGTTTTAGAATTGGGGAGGACCTGAAAGGAGCTTAAAGATCATCTTACCCAACTCTCCACATTAATGACGAGGAAACTTGAATGACAATGACACATCCCAAAGCGACAGAAACACATTTTCAAAAACACATTTTAAAAAAGAATACTGGGGCGCCTGGGTGGCGCAGTCGGTTAAGCGTCCGACTTCAGCCAGGTCACGATCTCGCGGTCCGGGAGTTCGAGCCCCGCGTCGGGCTCTGGGCTGATGGCTCGGAGCCTGGAGCCTGTTTCCGATTCTGTGTCTCCCTCTCTCTCTGCCCCTCCCCCGTTCATGCTCTGTCTCTCTCTGTCCCAAAAATAAATAAACGTTGAAAAAAAAAAAAAATTTAAAAAAAATTTAAAAATAAAAAAGAATACTAAGCCAAGATACTATAGGGGTAATGTCTTAAACACACTAGTCATTAAGTATTTCCATTACACTAAAAGTGGATGATAAAAATCACACCTACTTGTGTTTTCCAGAGGAAGGCACATCTCATTTTCTGGTAGAGACTCTTCCTGTACATTCTGTTTTGACTGTTTTTGATGATTCCTTTCAATTTCCTTTTGGAAAGTTCTTAATGTTTCCCTAAGATTTTCAAAGTTGAGGTTTTTATAGCTTGATACAGCATTTACCCATGCTAAAAATTTATTTATATGATCACTGGAGACATTACAGTCTTTAAGAAACAGGGAACAGATATTTTTTTGATTGGGTGGTGACATATCGGACTGTAAAAAGTAAGATGGAAATCCTTGAACTTGATAGCTCCTCAGTCCCAAAGGTTTCACTTGTACTTTCACTCGCCACCAAGGACCCGTTACTGGAAAACGTCCAAACACTTGACATTGCTCTTGAGTGTTTTCATCAGGAATTACAACTTAAAAAAAAAGTTAATTTAAGATATTTAAAACCCCTTTTTCAATATTTTACCAAATCTACCACTCTCTTTAATCGCCCCACAGCACCCTGTACAGATAGATGTCTATGAGGGAATCCACATTCCACTTACCTGTTTATCTGTCACCCTCTACTACACGGAAAGCTCTCTAGAGTAACAATGTTTCACTTGTCCTTGTATTCCAAGAGCTGAGTATGGTATAGGGCAAAAGTCTGCTGTTTCTCTTCTAAAAACAGTCATCTCTACTATACACCCATGCCAATAATGACCTTCATGCCATTTCTAAAAACTGGCATGGCCCCTCCCACCACAGGACCTTTGCATAAGCTGTTCCACCTGTTTCAAATGTTCTCTTCCTTACTGTTTACCCCATTTACTACAGACCTCAACTTAATTGTCACTTCCTCAAGAAAGGCTTCCCTGAATCTCAAGAATATAACCTCTCCTAGCACTGCTTACTATTCCTTCTATGCACTAAATAATAGTATAGTTACTTCTATAATTATTTAAAGAATGTCTGTTTAATTTACCAAAGGATAAGCCCCATTAAGACAGAAATTTCATTATCTTATCCCTCCTGGGTATACCTGCAACAAACACCACCTTGCTTGGAACAAGATAGCCAGTCACTAACACTTTTAGGATAAATGACTACACCCTCCACAAACACTTGAAAACTTTCTGTGGAAACTTGTGCTGGCCACTCACAGGTAACTCTTCAAATTCAATTAATTAAAATTAAATAATATTTAAAATTCAGCTCAATAGCACAAGCTGCACTTCAAGGTTCTTAGTAGTCACATATGGCTGGTGGCTATTGTACTGAACAGAGCAAATACTGAAAAATGCCATCAGCACAGAAAATCCTACTGGTCTTTGGTTACCACTAAAATATTCTTAAATAAAATATTCTTAAATATCAGTCACAATGTACACATAACAGGTATAATTTATAGCACAGGAAACTACACAAGGTAAACAAACCCCCATCGCAACGGTATTAACACAAGGTTAATGAATCAACAACGCCTTGAGATGTTTCTTGCGTACGTGCGTCTATTTTCGAAGTAGCTGAAAAATAAATACACATTCGATTCCAGGCAGGACAGGAAAATAGTGTGAAAGTCTGATTCCGGGTGTGAATACAGGCTGGACATTCAACTGTTTCCTCGACTATAAAATTACCTCAAAGAGTTGTGAATATCAAATGAGATAATACACACAGAACACAAGCTTCACGCATAGTATTTACTCAAGTCACTGCTATTATTATTATTATTATTATTATTATTATTATTATTATCTTATCCTAAGTAGAATGAAAACAGCGAGGCCGTCCTAAAAAAAAAGTCTGTTAGCAATGAGGCGCCTTACTTAGGACAACACCAGAACGGGAAACACTTCAGCCTCCAATCCCATCCCCTTGGGGCAGGGGGCTTCCTCACCGCGGAGGAGTCCGGGGAGGCCGCCAGCCTTTACGCCCCCACTGCACAGCTCCTCGGCGTCGACAAACACCAGATCTTCAGTCTCCTCCGCTTCGTCCTGATAGTCATCGTCCTCCTCCACCAAGTCCTTGGGTGGGAGCAGAGGTCCCTGCAGTTCGCGCAAGTGCTGGGTCAACCAGGCCATGACGATTCCCCCCGAGCCTCTCCCCACATTCCGGAAAACCCCGGCAGGTACACGGCCATGATCAGCCAATCAGCTTCGCGACGTCCGGCCTGCGCGCGCGCAGGGGGCGGGGCAGCGGCGAAGCTCCGCCCCAAGCCTCCCGCGGGAGGCGGGGATAAGACGCAGACGCCGGGGACGGGGCGAAGGGCAGGGTGAAGAAGAGAGTGCACGCCGGTAACCGGACTCGACTGTCCTCGGAATTCCTGGACCAACCCCGCTGGCTGGACAGCGTCGGGGGGGCGGGGGGGGGGCGGCACTTGCAGAACTTCTAGCACCTCCGGAGAGAGAAAAGTGAGGGAAGCCCAGGTCTAGTGAGCCAAAAAGCCCGGAAAAGCAAGCCCTCCCCAGCACCCTAAAACGAAAACCCAGATGCCCTTCAGGACAATCGGCCATCACCCAAAGCACAGAGCAGCGAATCTCCAGTCGAAGGACCCGTTTATTCGTGGCTGCTTTGGTCCTCCGCTTTCTTAAGGAGTTAAATTCATATCATCAAAGGCTCTTATTCAAGGTACAGTTCTCTACGCCCCGTTCCAGACGCAGAGTATAGGGATCTAGGGCAGGGACCCAGGATTCTGTCTTTTTCATGCACGTGCCAGGTTATCTATTTCGATGCTCAGCCGGGTTTGGAAACTACTGGATTAGATGACATTCAAAGTCTGTTTCCTCTTTTCCTCTGTGAGTGCACACTGGTCTCCCAAGCTCCTTGCAGCTGGACTACCTACCTGCTAACAGTGGGGCAAAACAGCATCTACTTATAGCCAAGAGTATGGACAGGGACTGGGGAAAGGAAGTAGAAGAGAAAGCAAAGAGGCTTAAAAAGTTATTCCGGAGTCATGGTTCCCATACGGGATACTGTTTGAAAGTCATGGTACTCTTTGAGGAACACCATAAAACATATGATTACCTTACTATTTTTATACTATTTATTATGAAATTACTCTATTAATAATAAACCTAAAATACCTAAGCATGTGCTGTTTGCTAAATCCCAAAGCATTTTATGATAGATTTTAATATACATTAACAACAGCCAGCACCAAAGTTTTAAGAGAAATCTATGGGAGAAAATACTAAATTGATTTTTCCCTTTGGATACAAATCTCTCTTCTTGTTGCTTTCAGAAAAACTGTTGTAGCTGACAAAACACCAGGTGTTTCCAAGATTTCCAAGGATCATCTGTGTGAGGTTGAATTCCTTGCTTAACACTCAATAAAGGCTGCTGTTCCCACCACAGTATTAAACCTGGTCTGCCACAGTCCTGGTCTCTTGGATGGAAATCAGTGGTTACCTTCTTTCCTTTGTCTTACCTCACCTCTCAACCTTTGACACTGGTAACTGTTATCTCCTTGTAACACTTTGTTCCCTGGGCTTTCCTTACCTGTGTTCTCAGGGCTTCCTCCTACTTCTCTAGCCATGTATAGTTTCCTTGGGCTCCTCTACTGCCCTCTTAAGTACTAATATTCCCCAGAAGTCCATCCTAAGCACCTTCTCACTCTGTAACCCTCCCCTCGAGCATCTTTCACCTACTCTGGCATCTACACTCACTGACTCCTAACCTCATCTCCAAACCTGTGCAAAAAACCGCCTAGTAGATGCCACTGCTGGATGTACCTCAGCTACTTCAGACTCAGTGTATCTAAACTGAAAGTTATCTGCTGCCCAAATCTCGGTCACTTATGTGTGTCCGAATAGTATATTCTTGTTACCAACGTGGTGATTAGGGGACAAGACTCCAGAGGTGAAGCTACTGTTTATATAACTCAATTGCATTCCTCGAAGTAAAGTGACGATTTGGGATGGTGCAAACTTTGCTTCCCTACCTGTTGTTTCTTCGTTTTAAAAATGTTAACTATTCAAGGTTTCTGAATACCATTTTTACCCTTTTTACACAGTAAGCAACAATACTCCAATCTGGCTATGCATGAAAATCACTTGGGATGTTTCTAAAAGTGAGATTCCTGGATCTACCCTGAAGGTACGTGTCCACAAACACAGACATGGAGTTATTCACTCTGTAATTGTTGTAGTAGCAAGTAAGTGGAAATAGCAGAAATGTGTATAAGTAAGAGACTTACTGAATTATGACACATCCATCCAATGGAATATTCTCCAGTGACTTTAAAAAAGAAAGGAAATGGAGCGCCTGGGTGGCGCTGTCAGTTAAGTGTCTGACTTCAGCCAGGTCACGATCTCGCGGTCCGTGAGTTCGAGCCCCGCGTCGGGCTCTGGGCTGATGGCTCAGAGCCTGGAGCCTGTTTCCGATTCTGTGTCTCCCTCTCTCTCTGCCCCTCCCCTGTTCATGCTCTGTCTCTCTCTGTCCCAAAAAAAAATAAATAAACGTTGGAAAAAAAAAAAAAAAAGGAAAATCTCTATGAACTGATAATGAGTGGTTTTCAAGATATTCAATTAAATAAGAAAAAGCAAAAGCCATGCATATAGTTTTATTTATGTGTATGTGGATATGCTTGTTGAGGGAGAAAGAGGGAAGGAAGGGGGATAGGAAGACAGGAAGACCAGGAGAGGTAAACCCAGAAATTAATGAAAATAGTTACCTACAGGTAGGATAGAAAGAAGGTAGAGGAAACAAGACTGGGAACAAGATCTCTGAGCGTAACTTTTTATAATGGTTTTAACTTCTGAACTGTGTGAATGTTTCACTTATTCAAAAATAAATAAACCAAAAGCAAACCTGAACTGGACACAAACAGAAACAAATGAAAGTGTCTATCAAACATATACTATAACCTTTCAGGGAAAATAATTACTTCAAGTTACTTTTGAATACTTTGAATAAATACTTTTTTTTTTTTAATTTTTTTTTTTTAATGTTTATTTACTTTTGAGACAGAGTGAGACAGAGCGTGAATGGGGGAGGGTCAGCGAGAGGGAGACACAGAATCTGAAACAGGCTCCAGGCTCTGAGCTGTCAGCACAGAGCCTGACGCGGGGCTTAAACTCACTGACCGTGAGATCACGACCTGAGCCGAAGTCAGCCGCTTAACCGGCTGAGCCACCCAGGCGCCCCTGAGTAAATACTTTTAAGTTACTCTGACCATAGACCCTTAACAGGATATATGCGGAGGACAAAAGATCTACAAAGTAATCTTAAACTTCACCACACACTATGGTTAATGCTAGTTTTAATAATGTTATGATAATTTTGAAATTATGTATCATAGGATAAAGCAGATAAGTAAATGCCTTTATGTTTTTATCAAACGAGGTTTTTAATGTATATGAAAAGAAAACAAATGGAATGAGAAAACTCCTACAATATTAAACTTGAATTAGCAATGTCAATATGAGCTGTGGTTTCTTAAAATATATTTTCTAGTTCTGTCTATTGAGAGGACCTGAAAAGAATGTCATCCCAGTAACTCTGATCACATCTACCACCCTAAATCTTGGTTTTGGAATACCATTTTGTCATTCAAAGAAATGGAGGCTTCTTAAGGAGTGGCTGTTTCTACCTCCGAAACAAGGAAAATAGAAGGCAGACCTGGGACTTGTTGTACCAGATGGCAAGGAAGCCCTCAAAAACCAATGGGGTGATGATAAAAAGATTCAGGCGCGACCTTGAAGGGACTTCCAATAGCCAAATTTCGGGAAGCTTGAGAATCAGAAAAATCACTGCACTTGATTGTAACACACTGAGTATGTAAAAAGTGATGTGTCCATTGTGATACTTCCTAAAAACAAAAGCAAAACAAAACAAAAAAACACCTTTTAAGGAAGAAGGAAAGGGGAAAAAAAAAGGAAAAGAAGAAAAGAATGTCAGGTAAGAAATTTAAAAAGAAATTCTAAAAATATAAAACACCATTTTGCAATCTGCAACGTAATAACGGATTCAAGCAAGGGTCACAAAAGGATAAAAAAAAAAAAAAAAACATTGAGTGAAAAGTCAATGGGAAACCATGGCTCAATAGTCTCACGGCTATAAGAGATTACAAACTGCAAAAGGGAAAATGTATTTTTACAATGAAGATTCTTGTCAGTCACCCCTTTATCAAGTTTTCAAACTTCACGCCATTAATGAGACAAACTGATGTGTGTCCCATGGTAGGATGCAGTATAATGTACAGATCAGCTGTGAAGTATTTTTGCCAAAAACATTTAACCTGGTTTTTTTTTTTTTTTTAATTTTTTTTTTCAACGTTTATTTATTTTTGGGACAGAGAGAGACAGAGCATGAACGGGGGAGGGGCAGAGAGAGAGGGAGACACAGAATCGGAAACAGGCTCCAGGCTCTGAGCCATCAGCCCAGAGCCCGACGCGGGGCTCGAACTCACGGACTGCGAGATCGTAACCTGGTTGAAGTCGGACGCTTAACCGACTGCGCCACCCAGGCGCCCCCCCCGGTTTTAATTAAGGCTGTAGACCACATTGTTCAATGAAAATATGTGAACTACATATGTAATTTAAAACTTTCTAGTAGCCACATTAAAAAAAGAAACAGGTACCATTAATTGTAATGATGCATTTTATTTAATCAAATATATCCAAAATATTTTTATTTCAACAGGGTAATCGACATAAAAATCACTAATGAAAAATTTATGCTCTTTTTTTTCATGCTAATTCTTTGAAATCTGGGATATATTTTACCCTTATAGCACATCTTAACTTGGACTACCCGTATTTCAAGTACCCAATAGCTACATGTGCCTGCTGGCTACTATATTGGATAGCACATTTCCAGATCTAATTTCCAACTTGCCTAAAATCCAAGGAACTGAGGTATAAACTAAATAATGCCATGAGGAAACAAAGATCTAAAATAGAAGTCAGAATACAGTTTTCATAAAGGGCCAGATAATAAATATTTCAGGTTTTGCAGGCCCTGTGGTCTCCATCACATAATTCTCCTGCCTCCTCCTCCGGCTCTTCCTCCTCCTTCTCCTTCTCCTCCGTTTCCTTCTTTCTCTTCTTTTTTACAACCCTTTAAAAATGTAAAAGCTGTTTTTAGCTCTAGTGCTATTCAGAAACAGGCCATAATATATGCAACTTGACCTAGCACATGTGACATTCTACAAGACAACTGACCTGGATTTTCTGAAAAGCCAGCATCATGGGGGAAAAGGTAGGAAAGAACAAGAGGGATTCCGGGATTGACATAAGTCCAGTCACTGAAGCCAAGAGTATCAGGAATGGGTACAAGGTGAGGCTAGAGAGGTGGGCTAGAGCCAAACATGCCGTGCCTTGGGAGGCCTCCGTAAGGTTAGTGAGAAACCACTGAAGGCTCTAAACAGCTTAACCATTTTCTCCTGAAACCGTGGCTATTCATCTCACACAAAATCAAGCTCTCGTGTCAATGTCTGCTTGAAATCTATCCTAGGAAATTTGTTAAATAAATCAATCTGAATCATGAAGCAAAGAATTTTCAGTATCTCATTCATGTTGCTTCTCATGCGGAAGTTTTTTTCCCCTATGTTATCTATAATGTGTCTTCTGGTTATTTTGGAAATGTATTTGTTTTAGAATGCCTGGAGGGGATCAAGGCAGGTAGCCCACTGTGAAGTTATCATTAGTAAAGCCTAAACATTTTATTGGGAGAGCAGGGAGGGAATAAGGTTTAGTGACCTGTTTAATTAATGTAACGAAGTAAAGCACACGGTTAAGGTGTAGTCACAATAATGATGGTTTCACAGTTACACGAAAGCACTTCAGATTAATTTATCCTGATGAGTGTTTGAATTAGTATTTTGTCTGTTTTGTTTGTTAAAGTAATGTCTGGAAGGAAATGGTAGAATCAAAACAAGAAATGGGTTAGGGGCGCCTCAGGGACTCAGTCGGTTGAGCGTCCAACTTCGGCTCAGGTCATGATCTCACGGGGGTTGGCTTGTGAGTTTAAGCCCCGCGTCAAACTCTGTGCTGGCAGCTCAGAGCCTGGAGCCTGCTTCAGATTCTGTCTCCACCTCTTTACCTCTGCCCCTCCCCTGCTCACGCTCTGTCTCTCTCTCAAACATAAATAAACATTAAAAAAATTTTTTTGAAAAAGAAATGGGTTAAATAATAGGACCGCAAAAAGATTGGTAATTACATACAGAGCAGAAATTATAATCAAAATGTGTTCAATTTCATTTAGTCAACAGATATACCTATGTGTGGCATGTAGTACTGTTGTCAGCAGATGCCTAGTTCCCCTCTCGTCCTAAGCACATAGGACTTTACTTCCCCACCTATTTGAAGTCAGTCATGGCCATCTGACTTGCTTTGGTCGATGAAACGAGAGCAACGTGTCACTTCAAGGTGGAAGTATTTAATTGTGGGTGCTCCGCTCTCTGTCCCTAATTATTACTTACCTTGATGATTGTGGGAATGTGAGGTACATCGGCGATCCATCATATGATGGACAGCTGCCCTGAAGAGTTCTAGAGACCAGCAGGAAACTTTGAGTCAATGAGAATAAATCTTGGTTGGGTTAACCCACTAAGATTACGGAGTTGTTTGTCTTGTCAGCCGAACCTAGCCTATCCTTCCTGACATAAGGCTGATCACATACTAGGTGGTTGTGTTGGTGGGCACAGTGAGAGACCTAAGGAAACAATTATAAACCTTGCCACAAAGTTCCTATAAAATAATGAAGGTATGTACATTGGGAGTTAATGGGATGAGGGGCTGGAAAACCGTGCTAAGGGCTGATTCAGCAGTGTTTTGAATGCTAAAACACTGGGATAGCATTGTGCGGTAGGAAAATGGATTAAAGAAGTATAAAGCCTTACCCACAAAGAGTGGATATCTAGTTTCATAAGTCTCCAACCAGAAATCCGGACTCCTAGTAGTTCAGTAGTGATAGACCAAAAAGGGAAAAAAGACAGAATAAAAAAGTCCTTTGGGAGTGCCTAGTTGACTCATGATGTTATTTAATACGTAAGGTATGTCTTTATAGTGTTTTTAAAAAATGATATGTAAGATGACAAACTGATATGGATTTTTAACGTGAAAGAGAAAAGTAATGTCACCTCTGAGGAGACAGGTTGGGTAATAAATACCACGAGATCCCATGAAGCCTTCATGGCCTCTTCTTTACCACCTGGGTGCCTCCATAGAAATATTGATCTCAGTAATTGCCATTGATGTTACGCCCCTGTCTCTAAATGTTACAAAGTAATGGCCCCAGTTATCTCAATTACAATTAAATTTAGTCTACATTATTATGTAAGTTTTTACTCAAGGTAAAATCACGTGAAGGGCTAACTCCATGCCGTTCTATTTCTATTTCAGCATATAAGTCTTTAAGTTCTAGGAGAGTATGTTGATGAAAGAATTATTGCTTTCTTAAATATGCTTTCTAGAGGCTCCTTTCCTAACATGTATGCCATGATTGAAGTAAGCACAGAAGCAAACGCACAACAACTCTGCTACCCCAGAGGTACGGTGCTGCAGATAGATCCCTCGTTGGCCATCTTGGTCTTCAGTTGTTAGGCAGTTTATGAAAATTATTGATCTGACAGAATAAGTGGGGGAAAAAAGCAGCAGAAATTTGGAAAGTATTAGTGAGAAGCAGCAAATGGTTACAACCCATTTATTCAGTCAGTACGTATTTCGGGACAGTTACTGGGCACTAGAGAAGGATAGTGAACAAAACAAGTCCCTGCATATTCTAGGAGAAGGAAATAGACAAAGAACAAGGAAATACAAATAGCAAGTGGTGCTAAGTACTACGGGCTACACTGAGATTAAGGGGAGAGAGGATGACGGGAGTGGAGGCTTCTTATTTCAGATAATGGTGATCGATAGAAATAGAGACAGATAGTATTAAACTGACATTGATAAGATAGTGTGCTGTGTTGGCTCTGGGATGAATTATTGAACAGAAGAAGTGCACATCGAGGAACAGGTGAAAAATGTAATAGTTATGCAATCCATAATCAGTAATAGAGGAAGAAGACTGACGTCATGGAACAGAAATATATTTGGGCATTCCACAGGGTCAGCCTGGTTGCAGAAGTCAGAGTGCCTTCAGATTACCAGCTGTGTTTTCCTGGGCTCATTGTAAATGGCTGGAAAATTCCCTCCATCTGTGCAAAGATTCTACCTATGACACATACCTCTGGTCAAAGACAAAAAAAAAAAAAAAGTCGCCCAGCTCACGAAGCATTGAAGAAAAATAAGATACAAAGAACTAGGGTGGAATGATAAGGAGCAAAAAGGGAAGGAATGAGTGAAAGACAAGTAACATGCAGAAAGAGAATTACACTGAGGATAAAGCCATTATATGCAGGGCAGTAGAAAAAAGAATTTGAAAATTCTCAAAAAAAAAAAAAAAAGCCATAAAGCTATAACAACAGTTCATTTTACCCAATGGCTTATTTCATTAAGGAAGATAAAATCTGTGAAATTCCACTTTTCATAGACGAAAACAGAATTTGGAGAGGGCACGGAAAGATTCTTTCACACCCAGAAAAATAGCACATTTATGTATTTTTATCTTCCTTTATTTATAAACAAGAAAAGTAGCTAATTTTGAGTGCTTATGATGTGTCGGCCATCAAGTGCTTTTAGTGAATTAGCTCCTTCACTCTTCCCAACAGCCCCAGGAAGTAGGTACCAGTAAAATATCCATTTTACTTCTGAGGAAACTGTTGTGAAAAGGTTAAATAACTTGCTTAAGGTTGAAAGCGGCCGAGCCGGGATTTGAACCCAGGGAGTCTGGCGCCAGTGCCTGTGTTCTTTGCTGCTGCGTGTCCAAGCACAGCTCTGTGTTCTCAGCATCTGTGCACAAAGCCAAGAACACTGGGGTTGTGTGGAGACAAATATTGCTGCAAAAGAAAACTCCTTGATTTTCTGCCTTCGCTTACTTGTTTGAGATTTGTAAAACATACACACGTTCCTTTGAGATCCTCAAGTAGGTGTAAAACAGTTATAAAGACAGCCACAACATGACGTCATCTCTGAGTGATCCATAACTCAAATTGCACGGAGGTTACTTTTCACGCAGCTGCTGGATCAACCTGTAAGAACTCCCTGCTCCGCGGTTTCAGATCAATAGTGCATGTGGGAGAAATGAATGCTCCTTACCTCTTTCCTGGCTAGCTCTGTTTTGGAAAGATTATTGTTGGCTGACACCTTCCCCATAACATTTGACCACTACTTCACATTTTGAGAAAAAATGCTTCCTTATAGCTCCCACACTGCTCTTTAAAAAGCTCCACCTATTATCTCTTTGCTAAGTTGTATCATTGCCAAATAATAGGGGGAAGTACAAGGTTTGAACTATTTCTTTGGGGGGGGGGGCGGGATTCACTTAAGAAGATGATACTCAGATATCCGGACATCTAATTAATCCCTAAATTGCATTTATTCTCCTTTTCCTCTAAAATGTCTCTTCGATTTCCCCTTCATTACTATGTTTCACTCAGGGCCATTCCTAGGGTGTGTGGAGCCATGGGCAACTATTTTTTGCAGCGCTCCTGTCTGTATAAACGATTTAGGCCACCCTAAATCAACATGGCAGTGCCATTCTGGCAGCCCAATCTCATGCTCACACAATCCTAAAACAAAAAAACCTGCATTGCCCAGTAGGTGCAATTAGCTTGCCGGGTCACCCTCCCGGAACCAAGACCTGGCCACAGAACCCCAGGATGATAGCATAGTCGAGAACCACAGAGCAACTTGGGATGTCTGATCAAGGCCACTCATTGGACAGGCAATGGAAGATCCTCCACAAACAGAGAAACTGGTACTGAGCCCACATGGGGCCCCGGTTCTGGCTGGAAGCGCCCCACCCAGATGGATGCCAATCCATTCTCAGCTGGTACCAGGTACCAGAGAGGGTCTGAGGAGATTTAAGGAAGTCACTTCAAAGAGTGAGACCCCCTGATGCCTGGGGCCCTCGTTAGGAGCCCTGAGTTACAAGTCTGAAAGTTATACCAACACCTTATTCTGTACCTTCTCACCTAACTTACTACAACTCTGTCCTGGCTGGCCTCACAACCTCCATTTTCCTTCTTTTTGTGGTCATTGTTCTCCTGGTGCAAACATATTATTTCACTGTCTTATTTTGTGCCGTGTTGCCTCTTACTGATTTTATCAAATACCAAGCCCTCAGTTGTAGTCCTCATTTACATTATGGTCTAGATCCTAGCCCCTCTCCCGGTGCCTGGGTGGCTCAGTCAGTTAAGTATCTGACCTCAGCTCAGGTCATGATCTCACGGTTCGTGGGTTCAAGCCCCATGTTGGGCTCTGCTGATAGCTCAGAGCCTGGAGCCTGCTTCAGATTCTGTGTCTCCTCTCTCTGACCCTTCCCTGCTCTCACTCTGTCTCTCTCTCAAAAATAAAGTGATATCTAGTAGATAGATCGATCCTAGCCCCTCTCATCTGCTCAAGATCATTCACTCCAGCAACCCTTCCCTGGTTAAGTGTCTGTTTCTTGATCTCAGCTCAGGTCTTGATCTCAAGGTCCAGTTGGTTGTGAGGTCTGGCCCCAGGTTGGCTGTGAAGCCTACTTAAAAAAAAAAAAAAAAATTCATTTCTCTGTCCTCACTTCCCCCACCAGCCACCAATCCATTTCTTAGCTCTCCTGCACCAAAATCACTTAATAGGATTGTCTATATTTATTTATCCTCCATTCCTCTCCTCCAGGGCTAATTTGTGCTCTGCCCAAAGGCATTTGATAGAGGAGGTGCTGGTAAAGGCTGAAATCTAATTCATTCTTTGCTTGCCAAGCAAAATGCTCGACACAGGACTTTGTCATTTTTGAGGCACAACATTTGAAATTGATCTACCTCGAGGCATCACTGTTTCCAATTGGCCAGCCAGAAACAGTCTTTAAAAAAAAATTTTTTTTTTAATGTATATTTATTTTTGAGAGAGACAGAACACAAGCAGGGGGAAGGGCAGAGAGAGAGGGAGACACAGAATCCGAAGCAGGTTCCAGGCTCTGAGCTGTCAGCACAGAGCCCGATGTGGGGCTCAACCCCACGAACTGCGAGATCATGATCTGAGCGAAAGTCAGACACTTAACCGACTGAGCCACGCAGGTGCCCCCAGAAACAGGCTTTTTTTTTTTTTATTGATTTTGCACAAAGGTCCTGCATGTTCTCCTGGTCTTCGTTAGCCCACTTCAGTCAGACTTCTACTCCCATCGTTCTCCTGAAACTCCTCTGCTCCAAGGCCACCATGTGGCCACGAACACAGGACACTCACATCACTACACCCCATGGTTGGGGTATTTGTTTCCTATTGCTGCTATGACAAAGTACCACAAACTTAGTTGCTTAAAACAACACAAATTTATTATCACACAGTTCCAGAGGTCAGAAGTTCAAAATGGGTCCGCAGGATGCCTTCCTTCTGAGGCCCTAGGGGACAGTGCGCCCCTTGCCACATCACTCCAAACACTGCTTCCATTGCCCCATTGCCTCTGCCTCTGACTCCAAACCTCTTGCCTCCCCCTTCTAAGGACACTTGTGATCACGTTGTTCCCACCCTGACAATCCAGAACAATCTCCCCATTTCCAGATTATTAACATGGTCCCATCTACAAAGTCCCTTTTGCCATGGAAGGTAATGTATTCACAGGTTCTGGGGAGTAGGATGTGACTGTCTTTGGGGTCGTTTGCTCAGTCTATCAGTTAGCTCTCAGCTGTCCTCTTACATGACTTATCAGAGCCACATTGGACGCACCTAATCTCTCCTTCTGCCTTCATACATTTTGGGCCCCTGGTTTCACCATCTCTTGATTGTCTCCCTGTCTCGTGTCTGCTGCTTCCGAGTAGTTGCCTTTTCTGGTCTTCCCTGTTCTCCCTGACCACTTGGTCTTTGCTCTTCTCTCTACACTCTCTTTATTTGGTCTCATGTCTTTTTTTTTTTTAATTTTTTTTTTTCAACGTTTATTTATTTTTGGGACAGAGAGAGACAGAGCATGAATGGGGGAGGGGCAGAGAGAGAGGGAGACACAGAATCGGAAACAGGCTCCAGGCTCTGAGCCATCAGCCCAGAGCCTGACGCAGGGCTCGAACTCACGGACCGCGAGATCGTGACCTGGCTGAAGTCGGACGCTTAACCGACTGCGCCACCCAGGCGCCCCTGGTCTCATGTCTTTAAATAGCATCTATATGCCATGATTCTTTTTTTTTTCTTTTAATTGTAGAGAGAGAGATTGAGAGCACAAGCCGGTGAAAGGGACAGAGAGAGAGAGAAAGAGAGAGAATCCCAAGCATGCTCCACATGCAGCAGAGACTGATGCGAGGCTCAATCCCGTGACCGTGGGGTCACGACCTGAGCTAAAATCAAGAGTCAGACACAACCGACTGAGCCACCCAGCAGCCTCGTTATGCTGTGATTCTTAAGTTTGTATTGCTGTCTGTTCCTCTCTTTTGAACTATAAGCTTGTATTTCCAACTGCCTGCCAAAAAACCCCATTTAGATCACTAATACACATGTAAAACTCAATATGGCCAAATATGAATCCCTGATCTTTTCCCCTCAGATCTTCCCCACCTACAGTCTTCCCCATCCCACAGTGATGGCAACTTCATCCTCGTGGTTGCTCTAGCCAAACTCTCTGGATTCATCCCTGACTCCTCTCTGTCTCCTCCATCCCATAACCAATCCATCAGCAAGTTCCACTGACTCTACCTTCAGAACAGGCCCAGAATCTGACAGATCTTACCATCCCCACTGCTTATACACTAGTCACCCCTCTGCCTTCCTTTCTGTGCTAGCTTATCGCAGCAACCTCCTACCTGGTCTCCTGCGCCCAGCGCTCTCCCGATAGAGCATTTCTCAATGTAACAGCCGTAGCGATCCTTTTAAAACAGGTCTTAGTATATTACTCCCTTGTTCAAAACCCAGCGATGGCTCCTTATCACACTCATGGTAAAAGCAAAAACCTAAACGGTTCTACAGGCTCTGCCCTACCATCAGTCTCACTCACAGTATCTCCTCCTGTTCTGCCCTTGGATCATTCTGCTTTGGCTGCACTGGCCTCTTTCTTGTTCCTTGAACGCATCAGTCTCAGGGCACTTGCCCGGTGTGTTCCCCCCTGTCCGGAAGTGTCTTGCCCAGGGATCTGTGCGTCTAGCTCATTCACCATCTTTGAGTCTTTGTTCATATATCATCTTCTCAGTGGGACCTTCCCTGTTCACTCTGCCAAAGGCACCTGGTTGGGAATGTGAATTGTTAGAACCCTTTGAAAGTGATTGCAAAGTGTCTTTTAAAACATATTAACACATCCTTTAATATAGTGATTCCATTTTGGGGGATCTCTCTCACAGAAATAGAAGGCGTGGAAGAGCCCTGTATAAGTTTATGGGGATACTTATTGTACATCTTTCTTAAACCAAAAAGAAGCCGGGAACAATCTGATTGTTAGTCGATAGGAAAGTGGTTGGATTAATTATAGTAAATCATATTAAAGAGCATTATGCAGCTATTAAAAAGAATGAAGTTTCTTGGGGCACTAGGGTGGTTCAGTCTGTTAAGCAACCGACCCTTGATTTCAGTTCAGTTCATGATCTCAAGGACATGAGATTGAGCCCCCGAGGTGGGCTCTACACAGAGCGTGGAGCCCGCTTGGGATTCTCTCCTTCCCTCCTCTCTGTCTTATAAGAAATCAACATTAGGGGCGCCTGGGTGGCTCAGCCGGTTAAGCGGCTGACTTCGGCTCAGGTCACGATCTCGCGGTCCGTGAGTTCAAGCCCCGCGTCGGGCTCTGTGCTGACTGCTCAGAGCCTGGAGCCTGTTTCAGATTCTGTGTCTCCCTCTCTCTCTGACCCTCCCCCGTTCATGCTCTGTCTCTCTCTGTCTCAAAAATAAACGTTAAAAAAAAAAAAATCAACATTAAAAAAAAAAAGAAGAATATCTAACTTAGTAACTAACTTAATTACTAAGCCAAAGGATGGCAATACTGGATAATTAAGCAAAAACAGCACATTGCAGACTAATGTGTAAAGTATGGTTACATTTTTGAAAAACAAAAACAAAACAGAAATTCACATAACTGTCTTAAGATCACACAGAAGATGTAGCTGGATAAACACTACACTGTTAGTATCAGTTTCCTGTAGGGTATGGGAACAGAGAAGGAAAATAATTGACTTTTTCTTGAAATATTTTTGTGTCACTTTATTCACTAAAAGGTGCTCATAACAATTCAGGAGTTGCAATTATTTTTTAAGGTTAAACGGCACACCACTCAACAACAACCTCATAATCCATTTCCATTCACTTAAGTGTTTGCTGATCACCTACTGTGTTTCAGGCACTGTGCTAGATGCAGGACGATGGGATGGGTCAGGCACAGCGGTGCTGGTGGCAGTGGGGAGACAGGGTATGCTTGTTTTCCATCCAATATCTGAGGGTTTTTTAAATTAAATTATTTGCCCATTTAAAAGTCAGAATATTTTGCATTAAAACTTTAGGCTTCTAAACTTAGTATATCTGGCAATACTGGGCCTGCATTCTCTCTTAGAAAAAATTGACATAAACTACGTACTTTGTCTCCTCTTTACATGAGGCCCATTGTCTCTAGTTGGTCATAGTTCTCACTGCCCCCTATTAAAGGCACATGTCCCTTCTCACTTGCTTTCCTCCTGTATGCATTTGAATCTGTAACTCCTGACCTAACGAAGGCAGGGTTGTGTGGATGCAGAGGAAGTAATGGGTAAAGAGGTGTGAAGGGCATAGACTTGAGAGGGCTTGGTGACCAATTTGTGGGGGGGACGGTGTGGGGACAAGGAGACTTGCGTGGATAATTACGTTACTATCTAAAACATGGAATACAAGAAGAGAGCCCAACTTGGGGGAGGCTAAGAAAAAAGATAAGCATTCTGTTTTGGACAGTTGGAGATGTCTGTGGAATATCTAGATAACAGTTGAACATATGGATCCTAAGGAAATCATCAGAATAAGAGAGAAAAATTGGGGAGTTGAAGGGGTAGTTTTTATACTAACTAAAACAATGATAGTTGACGAAATTGTGAAGGGGGTGGTGGGAGAATGAACTCTAAAGAACATTCCTTGTAGACTAGAGGAAGGCACTAGCAAAAGAGTCAGAAATGAGCATCCAGGAGAGAGAGGAAAATCTAAAATCGTCATAGAAGCCAGGGACTTAAGGAAGTTTCCCAGGAGGGGCTCCTGGGTGGCTCAGTCAGTTAAGCATCTGACTCTTGATTTTGGCCCAGGTCATGCTCTCCAGCCCCAAGTCGGGCTCTGCTCTGGGTGCAGAGCCTGCTTAAGATTCTCTCTCTCCCTCTCCCTCTGCCCTTCCCCCACTTCCTCTCTACCCCTCCTTCTCCCCTCTGCCCCTCTCCCTTCCTTATTCCCCTCTGCTCCTACCTCTCCTAGCATGGGTGAGTCCACACTCTCTCTCAAAAAAAAAAAAAACTTTCCCAGGAGAAAATGGTTACTACCCAGATGTCACTGGGCGTCATATCTAGTCTTTCAGAACCTAATCTTAAACACAGATGGGAGTCTTGAGCTCTGTCCCAACCCTATCTCAAGCTTGGGGAGGGAACTTACACAAGTCTTTAAAAATTTGGGGGCCTCTGATACCACATCTGTAAGTAAGGAAATTGGGCCAGATGATTGATCCCTAAGGTCTTTTTTTAAATTTTTTTTTTTTCAACGTTTATTTATTTTTGGGACAGAGAGAGACAGAGCATGAACGGGGGAGGGGCAGAGAGAGAGGGAGACACAGAATCGGAAACAGGCTCCAGGCTCTGAGCCATCAGCCCAGAGCCTGACGCGGGGCTCGAACTCACAGACCGCGAGATCGTGACCTGGCTGATGTCGGACGCTTAACCGACTGCGCCACCCAGGCGCCCCTCTAAGGTCTTTGAAGTACTAACATTCTAGGATTGTTAGAAGCTGCCTTCTCCAGGCAGCTATCACTAGTACCTGTTGTTCTTGAATCCATGCAGCTGTACGAGTGAGTGAGTGTGTGTGTGTGTGTGTGTGTGTGTGTGTGTGTTTCAGTTGCTTCTATATACAGAAGGATGACTGAGGCTAGATTTGGTCAGTTCTACCTAATGAAAAGAGGAAGCAAGTAACTGCTCCTTGAGAAACAACTTAAAGAAGCCTCTACTGTAGCTTTCCCAATTCCCATAGATCAGTTATAACATACACATGAATTTTCTTACCCTGAAGTTACTTCCAAAAGTAAATTCATAGGAATATGAGAACAGTGATTTACAAGGAACCAGTTGTTCTCTCCACCCCAGATCAATCACTTCTTACAGGGGGGAAATTTCCCTTCTGGTTTCTAATGTTTTTGTTAACTATGTTATGAGTTTCTTAATGGTGACATCTTTCTCCTACATAGTAGGCCCTCAATAAGTGTGTGTTGAAACAAATGTGTTTCTTAGCTTATTCAATGTTTATGTTTATCAATTAGATTAAGAATGGGTACCTCCACAGGGGCGCCTGGGTGGCGCAGTCGGTTAAGCGTCCTACTTCAGCCAGGTCACGATCTCGCGGTCCGTGAGTTCGAGCCCCGCGTCGGGCTCTGGGCTGATGGCTCAGAGCCTGGAGCCTGTTTCCGATTCTGTGTCTCCCTCTCTCTCTGCCCCTCCCCCGTTCATGCTCTGTCTCTCTCTGTCCCAAAAATAAATAAACGTTGAAAAAAAAAATTTATAAAAAAAAAAAGAATGGGTACCTCCACTTAATTAGAAAAAGGTATGTTTAAGAAGCATAATTTCAGGGGGTGGCTCAGTTGGCTGAGCGTCTGACTCTTGGTTTCCACTCAGGTCATGATCTCACGGTTTTGTAGTTCATGTGGAGTCTGACTCTGACCATGCCCAGAGTCTACTTGGGATTCTCTGTCTCCTCTCTCTCTGCCCCTCCTCCACTTGCTTTCTATCTCTCTCTTTCAAAATAAATAAATAAACATTAAAAAAAAAAGAAGCAGCATAATTTTAGGAGGTCCTTAAAAAGAAAATGAACCTTGGGGAAAGGAAGCATCATAAGAAAAATCTGTGGAAAATGGCAGGTTCTGGAATAAAGAGAATTGGTTGTGATTCAAGTTGAAAGATGCCAAGATCAAGGAGGAGGGTGGATACAAGTTATAGCTGTCACAGTGCGTGGAGTTAAACAATTATTGCTCAGTCTATGCCCACATACAGAGATGTTGCATATCCTCTTTCAACGGTAACTATCTGTTGCACTGCATGCAAGGGCAGTCACATTTCCTGCAGGAAGGGGTAGAGGAGGGATCTGCCACCCTGAATACTCAGGAGCTATTACAGTTTTCTCCTGCAGGGCGGATTTTAACATCGGCTAAGCTAACACCGTTAGTCAATCCCCTCTGTGATGAACGTGCACATTTGATTTTTGTAAGCTCACCATACACCTTCCCCATTAAATTCCTTCCAACAGGTTCCTGATAAGGCCCAAAGCCACTTCTTGAGCATGAGGCTCATGTGCAATGGCACTTGTTGGAGTTGCCAGGTGAAACACAGGGCACCCAGATAATTTGAATTTCTGAATGACAACGAAAAATCTCTAATGTAAGTATTCCCAGAGTTTCCTGGGGTTTTTTTTTTTGTTTTTGTTTTTGTTTTTGTTTTTGTTTTTGTCTAACCTGACAGCCCTGCATTCTGTATTCCATGAGGTTTCTGTTACTGATGTTTCTGATTGACTTGGTTACAAGACTTCAGCCGTCCCCTCCAGGGTGCTTTTGTACCTCTGCTGCCCTCTAATGGTCACAGTTGGTCACTGGCACCAGAAAGGCTGGATCACTCCAGTCTAGAAGAATTTTGAGGGAATGGGGATGAAGCATGTCCATTCAGCAAACATTCCTGGAGGGCGATCTTGCTTTGCTCCAGGCATTGTGCTGAGCTAGCTAGCAATTCCACACCCTCAAGAAGTCCCAGGCCAAAAGACTAGAGAGATTTGTTTGTTTCTAATGTATCTCTATTTCTGAGAGAGAGGCAGAGCACGAGCAGGGGAGAGGCAGAGAGAGAGGGGGAGACACAGAATCAGAAGCAGGCTCCAGGCTCTGAGATGCCAGCACAGAGCCTCGCGCGGGGCTCAAACCCACGAACTGTGAGATCATGACCCAAGCCAAAGTCAGACACCCAACTGACTGAGCCACCCAGGCACCCTCAGGATGAGAGATTTGTACAGAAAGCATACTGGAATCAAGGTCAGATGTCTCAGAAAAAGATGTCCTGTTCTAAAATCTGTCACTGACAGTGCTATGCACTTAGATTTGGGAGCTTCTGTTTTCTCTTCCAAATAGAGTACAGACAGCAGGAAGGAAATAATTACTATTTGAAAAGTGCAGCAGAGTTCATCTAGAGAAAACAGCTTTGGGCAAACGCTTGGCCATGCAAAGCCAGGACACGGAGTCTAGCAAGGATGAGAAAAATTAAACATAAGTAAATAAAACTGATAAAACTGCTATAGATAAAGAGGAAAAGGGCATTATCCTTAGATGACTTATGTGGATGATCACTGATTTGGGAAATGGGCTGGAGACAAAGGATTGGGGTCTTAAAGAACAGGCAAGAGAGGAACCAGGCGAAGACACCTATTGTAAATGAGAGCGTGCACATCTAGCAGGACAGCAGCTGGCCAGCCCACGGGGCAGTCTGAAATCTGAGTCTCAAGTTCCTTAATTTGCTCAGTTATCTTCCTCGATTCCTTCCAGTCTTTTATAAAGCAAGTTACAGGCAACAGCGTTGGGTTCCTAGGTCCTAGAAATGAAAGCCTGGGGCTCTGGGGCCAAGTTAGAGCGAAGGAATTGAGACAGAGCCAGAGCATGAAGGGGAGGCAAGGAAGTAGCAGTAAGGGGATTAAGGAGAAATAGAGCATTGCTGGTTCCCGATGACAATAGGCCATGCAAACATCCTCCTGGAAATACTTAGAAATAGTTGGGTGTTGACTATATTTCCTACAGTTACAAAGCATAGGTACCTGAGATATTTTACTTGTATAGGAGGGCCCCAGAAGGCTGGAGAGTTTTGTGACTCTTAAAGCTCATATATGATGTGGTTATTGCTAATCTGTGCGATCCTGTACTGTTCCAACAGTCTGTGGTTCTTACGTGGATTCCAATCGAAAGAGAAATGATATACTAAAGGAGCACAGAGAAATGGGTGATAAAGGTCAGCTGCTGGGACCGTGGTGCGACTCCATGACACGTGTATCACACCTGGCCTTCCTCCACTAGCTCCTCGAATGCTACTCTCCTCTTGCTGACTGACCAGGCTAGAACCCTAGAGGCATCCTCCACTTCTGGCTCTCTCCGCCCTCCCTACCCCTGCAGCTCCTCACCAAATTCTATAAATTCCACCTCCTAAAAATATGCTTACTCTGTCCGCTTATCTCTGTCTCCTCTGGACCACCCCTGTGCAGGCCACCATTATGTCTTCCCGAACAACCTCCTAAAAGGTCTTGCTGACTCAAGTCATCCTAAAAATGAACCCCATCAATAGCTTCTCATTGCTCATAGCATGAAACGTGATGAAAACTTTCTTTCTGAGCCGGCTGGTGCCAGCCAACTACTGAGATCACTCAGATAACTGCTGAGTTTATCTTCTCCCCACCACTGCCCTCTTTCATCCTAAGCTCCAGCCATCCTGAATTTTGTGTTCATCGGTACGTTGGGCTCTCTCTTGCTTCAGATCTTTGTACAAGTACAACTTCCTCAAGGGAGTCTTTCCTGACCCTCCCTAGAGGGAAAGTTTCTCATTCTGTGTGGCCAGTTCTCCTAGAGATAATAATGGTAATGTTAGAAATTATAGTGTCCACTGCAAGCCAGGCATATCAAGATGATTAGTAGGAATACACCATTATTTTTGCAACAGAGTAAATAAGAATAAAGAAACAAAGCTTTAGACAATTGGTCTTTGGGATAAACTATAAACATACTTGAAATAAACTAATTAAATACTAATATCCTTATCTAAGGATATTAACCTTAAAAATATGGAAGAAACTTTCATATAAATTCAGTGATCTGAATTCTTAATATGCAAAATTAAAAGCCACGTTCAATTTTGGGTTTTATCCAAACGTGAATTTTGACATTATCCATAAAACCAGAAAGAGCTGCATTTCACATAGTGCTGTGAGGCTTGTACGACATGGCAGAATTTCAGTTTCCATTAAATAAACAATAAATGACTTTAAAAATTAAACACAAAGTTAAATTTTTCATAAAGAATTGATTTACTAAGTGCCTGCACTGTTCCTTCCTAAAATGTAAAGAAAGCGACCCCTGGTGGAATGCTGATGAAGCGTTTCTCTAGTGTTTTGAATTTATCGACTCAACCACTGTAGGGGTGATAAAGGTCTGTGTGCCAGGCATTGTGCTAGGCTCTGGAGACAAAGACAAGACTGAAAAGCAAAGTTCAGAAGGTTGAGAGGCAATGATTTTTAGAAAAAGCCGATCATAGCTGCAGGGGTTAGAGTGGAAGTAATGAATTTGGTAAGGGACGGTGGGAGAGATGGTCAGGGGTGGCTGCACAGAGTAGGGTAGCAATAGAGACAGGCTATTTGGACATGGTACCTTCTGGAAATTGTCAGTGGTTTCATCTGGTGGTGCATGAGCACTTATGGGACAGTGGAAAAGTAGGCAAGCACCTAGCCTTTATCCTATTGCATTGTGCCTGTCAAATGGTCTTTGCTGGATATGAACAGACTTGTAATAAATCCTGCACAAAAATACATTGAGTGGGCGCCTGGGTGGCTCAGTGGGTTAAGCATCCGACTTCAGCTCGAGTCATGATCTCACAGTTCGTGGGTTTGAGCTCCATGTTGGACTTCGTGCTGACAGCCCAGAGCCTGGAGCCTGCTTCGGATTCTGTGTCTCCCTCTCTCTCTGCCCCTCCCCTGCTTGCACTCTCTCTCTCCCACCCCCCTCTCTGTCTCTCAACAATAAATAAACACTTAAAAAAGTTAAAAGATAAATAAATATCATGGCAATGAGCAACAGCAGGGTCGCTACAGTTTATTGAGGCATTTATATGTGCCAGCAGCTTTTTCTCCATTATTTTAATCCTCACGACAACCCCATAAGCTATGTGTTGTTAGTCTCACTGTCCGGTGGAGGAGGCTAAAACTTGCATAGGTTAATGATTTGCACCGGGCATTTAGCCAGTAAGCTGTGTGGCTGAGCAATGTGACGGCCACTGTGCTACTCTGGTCCGGTGGGCCTGGACCCCAGCACTGGGTCGTCAGAAAAGATAGGGTGGATAAAGCCACGAGGACAAATGAATTCATCAAGGGAGGCTTGAGAGGGAAAGAGAAGGGGGAAGGGTGGAAGCCGAGAGAACAGCAACAGTGGAGGGAGCAGCAGAGAAGGCGAAAAAGGAGAAGGCAAAGAAAACGGAGAGAGAGACCACCTAAAGGAATTAGAATTCCAGAATTCCTTTTCAGAAGGAAGTAGAATTCAACCATGTCAGACACTGCAGAGAAATGAGGTGTGATCAAGTTTAGATGTTGATCACAGATGGGCAGTTAGGAGCCCACTGAGTGTCTCAGAGAGACAGATGTCCCTGGAATGGAGGACAGCCTTCTATCAAGGGAGCTGAGGAGCTGTCGGAAAGTGGAAGAAGGGAGCGAGCCAGTACGGTAGGCTTTGTCAAAGGGCCTGGCTGATGAGATGGAAGGGTTTCCCCGTAAATTAAATATTGAAGAAGGTATCATTCGGAGGAGGGGCAGACATGGAGAACAAGAGGTTGACGGTAAAGTAGAAAGAATGACTGACCAAGTTTGGAAGCAACAGAGGACACAGAGTGCAGAGGAAAACAGGCAAGAAGAGAGATACGCAGGAAGAGGGGGAAGGAGGAAGCCCCACATACAGGGGTCTGTCTGTAAGCAGAACAGGGAAGGCAGAGTCAAGCCCAAGGCCTGCCTTTTACCTCTGGAGTTGAAACCGGGGACAGTGGCTCAGAGTCAGAGGATAGGAAAGGACAGGAGGCTCGAAGAGAAGCCTTCTCACAACCACTGTGGGGTATGGAGGTTACGGATGAGCCGAGACCAGCAGGAAGGGGCTGGCTGGAGTCTGGCTGGAGTCGGCAGGCACACGCCAGCATAGCAGGGTTTCAGTCTGGGAGCAGAGAAAGCAGATCACAGGAAACTAGAGAGGAACTAGGTAAATTTTTACAGGGCAGATATTTTGCAGGTCAGCTATGGCAGAAAAGAAACGAGAATCCTGCCAATATTTGAAAAAATAGGGGGTAGGGTAGGGAGTGAAGCCTGGGGATGGACAAGGGTGTCGTGATAGACTGACATAAAAGGGGGAGATTGAGAGTGGGGATCGTAGTGTTGGATGCCAGTTTGGTGGGGACAAGAGGGTGGGAGCACAAGGGTAGGAAATTGTGACCCAAGGGGAAAATGCTAGGCTTTTAGTGAGAAGGTCTATCTGTGTGCCAGGCATCATGCTAAGCACATCCTATATATATATATATGATTTTGCTTAACCTTACAGCAAACCTACAAAGTAAACATTACTCTTCTCTTTTACACGTTGATTTGCCACATGGCGTGTGCACTAAATCACAATGCTGAGGTTGAGAGGTGGAGCAGTTGGGTGATGAAAGACGAGGGTGGGTCACAAGAGGGAATTGTTCTCCTAGATTGGATTTGAAGGTTGGGGAAACAGGGAGCTGGATGTGGCTAAGTCTGACACTCCGGGAATGGCCACCACACCGTGATGGCCAGGAGCAGGGATAAAGATACGAGCTAAGGGAGTAAATTATAAGCACAGAAGCAAGGGTACTGGGGAGACAGGATGAAATACCCGGATTGTATGAGCTCTAAAGGTAGTGACCTTAAGGTATGGGGCTGGCCTGGGCAGGGCTGGCGACATAATTTATAGGGCCCAGTGCCAAATGAAAATATGAGGGCCTCCATTTAAATAGAGCGCTGTTGGGGTGCCTGGGTGGCTCAGTCACTTAAGCGTCCGAATCTTGGTTTCTGCTCAGGTCACAATCCCGTGGTTTGTGGGTTCAAGCCCCGCATCGGGCTCCTTGGTGAGGGTGCGGAGCCTGCTTGGAATTCTCTGTCTCCCTCTCTGTCTGCCCCTCCTCTGCTCACACTCTGTCTCAAAATAAATAAATTTTAAAAATTATATATAATGCTGCTAAAGTTACTAAAATATAGAAAACTCTTTCCTTTTTTTCTGCGGTCTCTTGGCCTGTCATGGTGTTTTTACTTGTAATTGCATGTCGTGGTCCCTTGGACATGGGGATACTTGTAGAGTGAGTGCAGACCCTCACAGGTGCCCCGTGGGGGCTCTGTCCCGTGACTCAGTGCAAGGCCCATTGGCTTCCGATTTCTGCCTCCCTGATGTGCTGCACCTGAGCTGAATGGAAATAAGTCGGTCTCTCCTTCCATAGCCCACCATTCCAACCAGAGCAGAAGGGCAGCCGTGAAGGAACCACAATTCCTGGATCGGGGTGGGCAAGAGGCTAACCCTTGCCGAGGACCCACCAGACACAGTGGTGCTGCCAGCTGTGTCTGAGAACAGAGATGGTCCTGACGTGCCCTACCTAAATGCGTCATAGGGAATGTTCACTCAGCCTCAGCCCTACCTGTGCCCACATCCAGTCCCCAGCCAGGGCCAGGGAGCAATGATGGGACACAGGGGCACTTGCTCTGCCGACATGGCCCGCTCACTACCCCAGGGAGGGGACAGGAAGGGGCAGAGTGGGCATCACTCCAACTGCTGGGGGTGTAGGAATTGAGGGGAAGTGTAGGAAGCCAAGAAACTGACCAGGGAAGGTGGGGAGACAGTGGGAGGTGGGACTCATGAACTGTGGCTCCAAGCCTCTTGAGTACTGTTCCTTCAGACTTCACGTACAAAACATAAACTAAAAGGTAAAATTGTTATATTAGATTGCTAGGGCTGCTGTAGTGAAGTACCACAGACTGGGTGGCTTAAAAAGCAGAAATTTATTTCCTCACTTGTTTGGAAGCTAGAAGTCCTACATCAAGATGTCCCTTACAGGTTGGTTTCATCTGAGGCCCTTCTCCTTGGCTTGTAAACAGCCATCTTGTTTCTCTTCCTTTACCACGTCTTTCCACTGTGTCTGTGTCCTAATCTCTTCTTTGTACAAGAAAACAAGTCATATTGGATTAAGGCTTACCCCAGTGACCTCATTCAACCGTGTCTTTAAAGACACCATGTTCAGAATCTTTTTTTTTTTTTAACATTTATTTATTTTCAAGAGAGAGAAGCAGAGCTTGAGTGAGGGAGGGGCAGAGAGAGAGAGAGAGGGAGACACAGAATATGAAGCAGGCTCTAGGCTCTAAGCTGTCAGCACAGAGCCTGACATGGGGCTGGAACTCCTGAACCATGAGATGACCTGAGCTGAAGCCAGACGCTTAACCAACTGAGCCACCCAGGCGCCCCTAAGGACCCCATGTTCAAATATAGTCCCATTCTGAGCTACTAAGTATTAGGTATTCAACATAGGAGTTTTGAGAGACACAATTCAGCCCATAACAATTGTTAAGAGTTTCAAGACAACACTACAGAGCATTAAGCCCCAAGCAGGGGTATTTCTGTGCACGGACGCTATGTGACTACACCAGACACATGCCCCTGAAGCCAGCCCTGGGCTGGGAGATTGATTGTATAAGGACAGCAGCAGGCAGCTGGAAGCATTGGACCGGCCCCTCCCAGACCGAGAGGCATCAGGTTCACAGCAGAATGAGCACCCTTCCCAGGACAGAATTGTAAATGAAGCAAAGCAGTGCACTTGATGAGAGCCAGGTTTCCTTGAGATGATAGGATGAAAATGCCTTTGAGCAGGTTGAGAATAAAGAAAAGTTTCTTTGCAAGCAAATGAACATCCCACTGCACAGAGCAGAAATGTCCAAGAGGGAGGTCAGCAGTGAGCAAATGAACTCTGGAGGGAGTGTAAAGAGTGGATGGGAGTATAAAGAGGATACATACTGGAGGACCTGACATTTCATTACTTTTCCATTACACTGGTCTTAAATTCCCAGAATTTTTAAATTAAATTAAAATTGAATTGAATTCTGATCAAATATTAACATTTCTTGATCCAACCGCTATGGTACTTCCTATACAAATACGTGGTGTTAACTGATTGACCAGTGGAAAAGTGTTTCATGCCGATCTACCCTTGCTCTCTCGTGGCATCCGTTCCAATCAATGCAATATTTACAGAGAATGGATTATGAACAGGTACCTACTGTAGCCCTAGTATACGGCCCACTCTCCCACACTGGAGACAAAATCATAATTGTTATCACAACACGGTAGTGCTCTAACAAATTAAGCTTAGTCCCTTGTATATTTGCTTGGGAGTCATTATCCTCGTTCTTATATTAGTCTCTTCCAGAGAACAACAACGAAACAGACTTGTCTGCAATTATATGAATAAAAATACAAGCAATTAATAAATTTAAAGAGCTTCTCTATAGTGGAATGTCACTATAGGAAATTAATAGCCCATGAGATAGATAAAAGCATTTTTCTTACACAGAAAGCTACCAATAGTGACATATGGTGCATATGATTTTTGTTTTATCTTTAAATCCCATCAACTAAGATTACAAAAATAATTTTAAAACTACTCAAATAATGACAATTATTTTAAAAATTAAAGTAATACATGTTCCTTGCAGAAAAAATTTTAAATATAGATAAGCAGAAAAGAAAGGTGGCATCATTATAATCCTAACACCCACTTCCTTTTAGATGCTTTTGTTTATTTTTTCTAGTCCTTTTTCTATAATTATAGGCCCATTCACTTCCTTGTTGCAAAAAGTAGAATCCTGTTTACATAGTGTTTAGTAATCTGCCTTTTCCCACTAACAATGTAAGATGAACATTCTTGTAGAACATTGTGTTAACGACTACATTTGGTTATAATTTATTTTTTAAATTTCCTATTATTGGACACTTACATTGATTTCAGTTATTTACTGTTATACATAATGTAGAAATGCACATCCTTCCAGCTATAATTTTTTGCACCAATATGATTATTTCCATGAGATAGATTCATAGATGTCAATAATATCTCAAAGTGGGAGATGGAGAAAGGGGAACCCTCTTACATTGTTGGCAGGAATGCAAACTGGTGCAGCCACTCTGGAAAACAGAGTGGAGGTTCCTCAAAAAGTTAAAAATAAAACTACCTTATGATTCAGCAATTGCACTACTAGATTTTGTAAGATTTTATTTTTAAGTAGTCTCTACACCCAACATGGAGCTCGAAATTACAACCCCAGGATCAAGGGTCACATGCTCCACTGACTGAGCCAGCCAGGCCCTCCCGCACTACTAGGAATTTACAAAATACAAATACTAAATAATAATTCAAAAATAATTCAAAAATACTAATTCGAAGGGATACATGAACCCTGATGTTTATAGCAGCATTATCTACAATAGCCATTATGGAAAGAGCTCAAATGTCCATTTACGGATGAATGGATAAAGAAGACGTGGTATATTTATACAATAGAATATTAGTCATAAAAAAGAATGAAATCTTGCCATATTTGCAATGATTTGGGTGGAGGGAGAGTGAGCTTAGAGTGTGCTAAGTGAAATAAGTCAAAGAAAGACAACATGATTTCACTCGTGGAATTTAAAAAACAAAACAAATGATCATAGGGGGAAAAAGAGAGGTAAACCAAGAAACAAGACATTTAACTATATAGAACAAACCGATGGTTGCCGGAGGGGAGGTGGGTGGGGGGATGGGGACTAAATAGTGTACTTGTCATTAGCACCAGGTATTATATGTAGGTGTTGAATCACTAAATTAATTGGACTCCTCAGGGCTCCTCGGTGGCTCAGTCGGTTAAGCATCTGACTCTGGATTTTGGCTCAGGTCAAGATCTCACGGTTTATGGAATCGAGCCTCAACTCTCTCTGGGCCTCTTCCCCTGCTCTCACTCTCTCTCTCTCTCTCTCTCTCTCTCTCTCTCTCAAAATAAATAAATACACATTTAAAAAATTGAACACCTGAAACTAACATATACTGTATGTTAACTAACTGGAACTTAAACAAAAACTTAAGGGGGCGCCTGGGTGGCTCAGTCAGTTAAGCTTCTGACTTTGGCTCAGGTCATGATCTCACGGTCTGTGAGTTCAAGCCCCGCATCGGGCTCTGTGCTGACAGCTCAGAGCCTGGAGTCTGCTTCGGATTCTGTGTCTCCCTCTCTCTCTACCCCTCCCCTGCTGACATTCTCCCCCTCTCTCTCTCTCAAAAATAAACATTAAAAAGAAATTTTAAAAAAACTTAAGAAAAAAGTCTCAAAGTATATGCATGTTTTTAAGCCTTTTAAAGAAAAATACCTTTAATCAGGAAGAAAAGGTTAAGAACTCATCTGCTTGTACAATTATTAGGTATTTCCACTTAGAGAAGTATAGTGAAAAGCATACCAGATTAAAGCAGTAAGATCAAGGTTGAATTTTTGCCTTGTCCATTGACAAACTGCAAGATCTTGATTCATTACTCAACCCTTTTAGGTCTTGTCATTAGAGTTGACAATGAGTCAACAATACAGTTGTGCTTGAAGTTAAATTAGTTAGATCCACACACAGTAAATATGAACAGGAAAAAACCGGGAGAATATCCATGAATATATAAATGGGAAGAATGGGAACTCAAATACGAATGTAACTTAGTCACCAGGCATTCAGTGACATTTCTTTAGGTCCTGTTTGGGCAGAGACATGTTGGTTGACCATAGCTACACAAGAAATGGATGGCGAGCTGCCAAACTGAAGGTGATCCCCCAGGCCCTGCCCAGGGAGTGGCAGCCTTGGCTAGGCAACCTCAAACATCATAGTGTCCTTGAAGGCACTGTTTCCCTAGTGCATGAGATGGTCTCAAGCTTCCTTCACCAAGAAATACTTAAAATCAATCAATCCCCCTGTACCATACCATACTGCTTCATATATAGCTTGCCTATAAGGAGATAATACACTAAGAATGTTGACGTGAGAATTCAATTCTCTGGACAGTTAGGCTTTTCATTATAAAGTAGAAAATCAGTATGCTGATTTTTATCAACATCTATGAACTTGATCACTTCAGATCTGCCATTGAGAGATAAGTCCTTTCCAAGGAGACTGAAGAATTCTAGCCTCTGAGATGGCAGGGCTAAGATGGTTTCCCCAATATTCACCAAGGTCAGTGCCACTCTGGTGGAAGCCAGTCTGGAGTATCAGTCACTCCTATTGCGGTGAATTGCTTTCTTTAAACTCCAAAAAGTAATGGAAAAAATATTTTGTTAAGTGTTTCATTTGTTTAATAGACATCAATGAGTATCTAATTTCATACCCTGGAGGAGGTCACAGTCTTAACTCCGAAAAGAGACATAAACAATATGATAATGATTACAAACAATAAGCAAAATGTAAAAGTTTATAAATCTAAATTACTGAGAGAGAACAGAGGAGATGATTATATCAGGGAAGTTTGAGAAGGATTCATGGAGGAAGTAATATTTATGCTAGCTCATGAATGGTGTATAAGGATATACCTAGCTGAAGGTGGGGTGAGGAGAGGCGAGCATTCCAGATAGTTGGAACAGCATGTGCTAAGGGCTAAGGCATGGAAATGAGAAGGGACATGGTATGCTTTAGGAATCATAACAAATTTAGTGGGACTAGAACAAAAAATACAAAATCAATGGAAAGGAACAAGAAAGGTAGTGATGGGATTTAATACTAGAAAGATAGTTTGGGACCAGCTTATGAAGGTCATTTTATGCTATTTAAAGGATCTTGGATCATATCTTGTAGTCAAGATAGAGAAACATGTTGCAAAAGTGAGATAAAGTGACTGGATTTTTTCCTAAAGATGTTTTAATTACTGGAAAGACATTAACCTGAAGGAGGATACTTGGTGAAGTGCCACATGGTTCTGAAGTTGACTTTATCCTGTAGAATACTTTTTATCAACAATTTTGTGGATAGAGAAAGTAATTTCATCAAACTGTCCAATCATGCAAGCCTGGGAAAAAAATGCTAAAATGTTGAATGATTGAATTAAAAATTTGAAAGACTACACTATCAACAATAGCTAAAGTATGGAAAGAGCCCAAATGTCCACCGAAGACTGAATGGATAAAGATGTGGTGTGTATACACACACACACACACACACACACACACACACAATGGAGGATTACTTGGCAATCAAAAAGAATGAAATCTTGCCATTTGCAACTACATAGAGGGAACTTGAGGGTATTATGCTAAGTGAAATTAGAGAAAGACAAATATCCTATAATTTCACTCATATGAGGACTTCAAGATACAAAACAGATGACCATAAGGGAAAGGAAGCAAAAATAATATAAAAACAGGGAGGAGGACAAAACATAAGAGACTCTTAAATATGGAGAACTAACAGAGGGGTTGTGGGAGGGGGGATGGGCTAAATGGGGAAGGGGCATTAAGGAATCTACTCCTGAAATCATTGTTGCACTATATGCTAACTTGGATGCAAATTAAAAAAATAAATTAATTAAAAAAATTTGAAAGACTCTTCTAAAAATGTTTATTGAGCATCTATTATGTCTCAGGAAATTTTCTAAGTGCTGGGGATCCAGTCATGACCATGTCAAAGTCCTTGGCTTCATAGAGTTTGTATTCTAGGGAAGAAGACTGATGATAAACAAATAGATAGGTATGTAATACAGCGTCATGCACTGACACATGAATTGAAGGAAACTGGTACATTGTAAAAGAGGATAGGGAGTAAGAGCAGAGAGAGAAATTCTGGAGGAAGAGAGTTCCAGGCAGGGGAACATCAAGTGCAAAGTCCTGAGATGGAAACAAGGTTGGCATGCAAGAAGGCTAGAGTGGCTGCAGCTGACATATGATGGGGAGCATGATAAGAGATGAGAGTGGTAAGAAATGGAGTTAGGGGCTGCCTCAAAATGTTGGATCAGTGATTCCAAATAAACAAGATAGCAGTGAACCACAATGTGTATTAAGTCATTCAAAACTAGTTGGATGGTGTTAAGGCGATAAACATATAATAAGCTCTGGGTTTTATTTTGTGAAAATCAATTACACAAGGAAAAGATGAAGGAGATCTATGCTATCGGCTGTTTATGTGAAAAAGATCTCAAGGCCGTGGTAGATCCCCAGGCTAGTAGGAGCTCATATGAAATGATGGCTTTGACAGACACACATACCGACACTTAACACAAACTCAGACTAGATTCACAGAAACATACCCCAGTTAAGTAACAGAATAAACTAATACTCTTTTTACATACAATATTTAAAGTATTACGTTTGATTTGGTATGATAAATTTTAAGAGAGCTGTTGATTTAAAATGTTTCCCATTATTCAATGACAAGGATGCTGAGAAAAGTAAACACATCCACTCATACATATTTTTCTCAGCTTCCCATCTCATCATTTCGGAGCTCTGCTTATTTACATATTTACGTATGTATGTATTTACTCACTGTATGCCCAACATGGGGTTCAGACTCACAACCCTGAGATCAAGAGTAGCGTGCTCCCCCGACTAAGCCCACCAGGCGCCCCGTGAGCTCTGCTAGTGTAGAGCTCTTAGATCTCAAGTGAGAAACGATCCCATGCGGACACAAGCATGGTTTTACAGACTGGGAAGTGGAGGCTGTCATTTTGGGCTCTTCAAGCCACTGAACCAAGGAGCAAGATGTAGCTTATGACACAGGTTCTGGGTAATGATTGCCGCTGTCAAGGGGGAAATGAGATTGGGGAGCACAAGGAGGACAGGAAGGCTTTAAGACTGAAATCCGGGGAACTCCGCTTACTAACAGTTCCATCTCCAGTGATGAAAGTTAATGTCGGGGCGCCTGGGTGGTGCAGTCGGTTAAGCGTCCGACTTCAGCCAGGTCACGATCTCGCGGTCCGTGAGGTCGAGGCCCGCGTCAGGCTCTGGGCTGATGGTTCAGAGCCTGGAGCCTGTTTCCGATTCTGTGTCTCCCTCTCTCTCTGCCCCTCCCCCGTTCATGCTCTGTCTCTCTCTGTCCCAAAAATAAATAAACGTTGAAAAAAAAAAAATTTAAAAAAAAAAAAAAAAAGAAAGTTAATGTCAATTCCAGCACCAATAAAGACCACTGAGGGCTCACACCCTTTAGCAGTGAAGATTTGGCACACACCATCAGGGAAGGAAACCGAGAGACCCAAAGTGCTGGCTGAGGCCAAGGGAGCATGGAAGGAGAGTGAAATTGCATCCTGGTGACAAATCACAGAAACAAAGACAATAGCAGCCGCGCAGGCTTCCTTTGTTTTGTATGTATTTGTGTCTATTCACCACTTACTTACTTTCCCTCTCTTTTCTCCTATATTGCATAAGAATTGTTGGAGATGATTACCTCTATTTTTAGAAAACTTAGGCAGAAGATATATTAAAATCACCTGGAGACAGATATAATGACTGATGAGAGCCCGTACGTCTTTTGAAAGAGTGACAGCACCTTCGATTATTTGACGAATATTTGCATAATATTGTTATTGTTACCGGAAATTGAAACAGAAGGTAGAAAGGCGAGAATACATGCTGAATAGCCACAGGGTAGGATTTGTCTGTTCTTGCCCTTCTGTGCTTTCCTTTGTAGTTTAAAGAAAACTGCATCTCCTGGATGCCCTTGACAGCTGACTCCTCATTATAGAACCCGGAAGAACTAGAGGAGCCTTTTCTTTCTCTGCTTCTTATTGGGCCCCTGGCAGTAACATAGGAGCTGCACAGGTGGTGGTCGGTCCACGTTCCCGCTTTCCTCCATGGAAATGCATCAGCATTGCACGCATCAGGAGCAAGCTCTCTGTGGCCTCAGCAGAACAGTGGTCATGGCTCTTAGTTACACCTCTTCTGTTTTTTTCTCCTTCATGCACAACAGTGAAAATGGCTTCCTGTAGTTCTTAATCTCTGGATAGCTACACATTTTCCTTTTCTTTTTTTTTTTTTTTTTTCCGCTTCTGGCCTTTCCAAGTCTTTGATAACCAACTCCCAATATTAAATTCCATCTGTTTGAAATAACTAGCAAGGGTTCTCGTTTTCCGTAAGGACAAATACTGATACAGATGAACCCATGGCCCAACCTCTGCAAAGAAACCATGAAGTAGATGGGGAGGAAAAGGATGGTCATTGACAGGCCAGGGGAAAAAAAAAATGGGGAGATCAGATAACAGGATGTCTTTATAAAGTCCAGGATAGCATATTGTGATTTTTGATGTGTAGCAGTTTCAGGTAAGAATGGAGTCCAGAGGGTGTGGCCTTGGAAACAGTGGCTGAAGTAAAGTAGAGGTGTAGTTTCACTGTGATTGATGAGATCTGTGATGCAGGGATGCTACTTGGGTCACTCAAATGGCCATTGAAACAAGGACAAACAATGCTGGGTATGACATAGGGAGAAAGATGAGAACATGTTAGATTATGTCTTCTAAAATACGGTAATAATTTTTTTTTAGAGAAATACATTTTAATGGCCAAGACAGAATATTAGAAATCATATGAATTATTTCCCCCTCTTCAAACTGCTAAACAAATGCATAATGATTGCTCTGCCTCTTGTCTCAAGCCTTAGAGCTACTGGCAGTGACTTAATACAAACATGCACACTTGGCTTTGTAAGCATACTGGAATCTCACATTTTCCTCCAGGGCACATAAAATAGAAATAATAAAAGTCACAGATTTATATTTGCCCTTGGCTGAGATCACTGCAGCTCTTTTCTTAAAAAAAAAAAAAGGGGGCGCCTGGGTGGCGCAGTCGGTTAAGCGTCCGACTTCAGCCAGGTCACGATCTCGCGGTCCGTGAGTTCGAGCCCCGCGTCGGGCTCTGGGCTGATGGCTCAGAGCCTGGAGCCTGTTTCCGATTCTGTGTCTCCCTCTCTCTCTCTGCCCCTCCCCCGTTCATGCTCTGTCTCTCTCTGTCCCAAAAATAAATAAATGTTGAAAAAAAAAAATTAAAAAAAAAAAAATCCTGAAAGAAAAATCCCGTGTTACAAACATAAAATAAAAAGATATATCAGAAGATCCAATGTTTAATGGTCCAGCAAGTGCACTGTAATTAGCTAATATGCTTTCAGAACGACATGAAATTATCGTTAGTGAATAATGGGATTAAGAAGACTACCGGAAGTTATGCATACTTCACCCCAAGGTGCTGTCAGAGTGACTTCATTTTACACTCGATTTGCGTACTAGATTCCTTAACCTCTCTTTTGCTGAAACCTCTGCAGTGATGATACAGCCAATATTACCCGGCATTTCTCTTCCAGGAAACAAAAATAGCACCAACGCGTTAATTTGGTATCAAGAGAACAAAATTTGTGGCAGGGTCACGCTCCTCAAAAGCCAGCACGACTTTATCTTTTAGCTGGATTTGCCTATGTTTTTATCATATTTACTGTCCCCTGTAACTCACGCCCACAAAACAGTCCCTCCAGGATAGAGCTCATTAGAATTGGTATTTTACCCTGGAGTACGCTTTGCTATTTCCCGTTATAATTAATGTATCGTGGGCCCCATTAGCATTGTTACATAGGCTCCATCTCTACCTGCTAGAGAAAAACACTGTATTCTGTCACACTTTCTCTGCACTGTGGCAAGTTTTATCTTCAACTCATAACTACAGCCCCGAGTCTACTAAATTCAGCAGGTTAAAAGTCGTATGTAGGTTAAAAAGGGATAATGGGACCTAAGTCTGAGGAAGGGATAATTTATGGTTAAAAATTTCTCTCTCCAAAGATCTTTTCATTTTTTTTTTTTTTTAATTTAACTGTAGGCTATGCCTTGCAGTGCTAATTTGTAAGGAGAGAGCTTAAGGGTAATTTTTAAATATTTTACCAAAATCAACTGTAATTACAAAGCACGGTGCACTGTGATCTGTTCTCCACTCTTCTGTATCTTAGCTGGTCTGGTTTTTGGATCTTGGCTTGCTTTTTTAATTTGTTACCTTTTTTAATTTTAATTAGGCTCCACGCCCAATATGGGGCTTGAACTCATGACCCTGAGATCAAGAATTGCACAGTTCACCCACTGAGCTAGCCAGGCACCCATTGGATTGCTTTTTTATAAGTCCTCTCAAACTTGTTATTCAGGAGATACAAGATAGATCTATGTGGGAGCTTCAGTCGCTGAGGCTGTAAGATAGAAATAAGAGCAATGGAACAGAAATATTATTGGTGGTTGATAATTGTTATCAAGGGCACAGCTAAGCAAAGAGGTAAATATCGACATGTATAGAATATTTTTTTCCAACATAAAAATACCTTTATTATTTTCTGGTAATAAAAATGATACATGCTCATTATACAAGTTTTAAATACATAAAAGGCAAAAGAAAGTAAAGATCACCCAAATCCCATAGCCCAGAGAAAGACATCATTTTTGGCAAAGATCTCTGTATGAAACATATATTATTTTAAAATATCCAGTGTCAGAAATGGGCCCATATTAAACATATTATTCTATATCTTGCTTTTTCACTCAATAATATTTCAGGGACAAATTTCCATAGCAATAAATGCAATCTAAATAATCTTTAATGACGGTTGTATATGACTCAATAGTATATATGTGCTAGAATTTATGTAACCCATTTTCTGTTGAAGGATATTTAGGCCATTTCCAAAGTTTTAATGTCATGAATATCATAAAGTACATCTTTGCCCTCATGTTTACATACTTGTGTAGTTTTTATTCTTTAGGACAAATTGTAAACAAATTGCTGGGTAAAAGTGTATCATTTAAATGTTTGGTATATATTGCCAAATTTGATACATACTGTCTCTAGAAAAGTTGTACCAGTCTTCACCCCTGCCAACAGTGAACAAGAATGTCCCTTTGTTCATATTTTGTCAATTACTTTGATATTTGCCAATCTTGGAGAATTAATTAATAATTAATACAAATAAGATAAACACATTTGTTATTACTGTTTTTATTTTCAAATAGGGTATGCCTTTAATTTTTTAAAGTTTACTTTTTTATTTTTGAGAGAGAGAGAGAGTGCATGTGGCACATGTGCACAAGCAGGGAAGAGGCAGAGAGAGAGGGAGAGAGAGAATCCCAAATAGGCTCTGTCAGGGCAGAGCCTAATGTGGGCATCAAACCCCGCAACCATGAGATCATGACCTGAGCCAAAATCAAGAGTCAGACACTTGACTGACTGAGCCACCTAGGTGCCTCAGGAATACCTAATTTTTAAGTTATCCATTTTCAGAGCAAATATTTCCTGGATTTGAATAAAGAGTTTTCAATCTGTGTCCATACTTCACTATCAGCGTGACTTGGGATAAGAGTCAACTTTCTTGATATCATTTTCCTTGCTATTATAGTAACAGAACCCAGCTCAGTTGGCATTCAGAGTGTAGGTGATGAAAGCACTTATCACACTATTAGACACCTCAGTGTTAACTGAGTCTGAATCTCCTGCATGTAAGTTCTTTCTACCTGCTTACTCTCCATTGCAATCAATGTTGGTCTGTAAGAAATTTTAAAATTAAGGAGCCAATACAAAACTTTGGAAATACTCGCTTGCAATTTATAGAGATTGCCACAAAGTTTTCAACAAGACAGATGACATTAATAAGAAGGCTCTAAAGTGAAGGCTTGGTAAGCAGTGTAGATCTTTGGAATAAAAATGCCTTCCAAGAAAATACTTGCATGTCAAGTTCAATGGACCATCAAATATATACAAATAATTTGACAGAAATATGGAAACAAAATACCACAAGTATCAGTTTATCCCCTATCAAATGCTCGTTTATCATTGCTTAGAAATGGTTTGGGAATATTTTCTACCATGAATCAAATCTATAAACAATGTATACACAATGTCTAATTCCTCCTTTCAAAGATATCTCCGATTTAATACTTAACATTAATAACTTTTATCTGAGAATAGTGGGATGGAACCATCTAAGCAAATGAATAATGGTAGTATGGGTATTAGAAAGATGCACTTTAGGGGCGTCTGGCTGGCTCAGTCAAAAGAGCATGTGACTTTTTTTTTTAATGTTACTTATTTTTGAAAGAGTGTGAGTGGGGGAGGGTAAGAGAGAGAGGGACAGAGACTTAGGATCTGGAGTAATCTCTGTATTGTCAGCAGAGAGCCCGATGTGGGGCTAGAATTCACAAACTGCAAGATCATGACCTGAGCCAAAGCTGGTCGTCGCTCAACCAACTGAGCCACCCACGCGTCCCATGAAGAGCATGCAACTCTTGATCTCAGGGTCACGAGTTGAAGCCCCACGTTGGGTGTAGAGATTACTGAAATAAATAAAACTTAAAAAAAGAGAAAAGAGGGGCGCCTGGGTGGCTCAGTTGGTTGAGCGACCGACTTCAGCTCAGGTCATGATCTCGCGGTCTGTGAGTTCGAGCCCCGCGTCAGGCTCTGTGCTGATGGCTCAGAGCCTGCAGCCTGCCTCAGATTCTGCGTCTCCCTCTCTCTCCGTCCTTCCCCTGCTCATGCTCTGTCTCTCTCTGTCTCTCAAAAATGAATAAACATTAAACAAATTAAAAAGAGAGAGAGAGAAAAGAAAGATGCACTTTGGGTGCAATGTAGATGACAGTCGTGATATACTAGATACCAATGATTTTGAAGATATTCTAAATGACTATTTGGTTCATTCATTTTATAAATATTGATCAGGCCATATTATGTACCAGGTACCATACTCATTGTTAGAGACACAAAAATGAGCAGGATATAGTCCCCGTCCTCAAGAAGTTTCAGTTTTGTGGAGAAGAGAGAAGTCAACAGACAATTACATTATGGAGTGATAGGGAAGTGAGGCATGTGTAGGTGCTTCAGAGTCCTTAGGAGCAGCCAGTTGAAGGTGCCGTTGGTAGCTAGATGAATGTCCTGGAGAAATCATAGGTCAATGGAAGAATCGGACCTGTCATGATTGCCATATAACACAGACTGCCTGGTGCACACTAATAGCAAAGCAACCAGCTACCATGGGGACATCAGCTGTGCCATAGGGTGAGGGGAAACCTCTGTGAATCCCTACAGAAGGGCTGGCAGAGAAGCTGGAGTCTAAGTCCAGACAACACTCACAGATGGCTCAGTGAGGCTGGTCTCCTGGAGAGCCACCAGTTAGCATTAGAATTGAGATTACAACTTCCCCATGTTGTTTTCTTTCATCCATCCATTCATTTACTGACTAGAACATAAGCTCCATAAGGGCAGAGATCTTTGTTGGGTGTGATTTTTTAAAAAAAAATAATTCTTAATGCTTATTTACTTTTGAGAGAGATAGAGAGCAGGAGGGGTGGACAGAGAGGGAGACACAGAATCCAAAACAGGCTCCAGGCACTGAGCTGTCCGCACAGACCCCCACACAGGGCCCAAACCCACGAACTTCTCGAGATCATGACCTGAGCTGAAGTCGGACGCTTAACCAGCTGAGCCACCCAGGCGCCCTCAGTTGGGTGTGATCTTCACTGTGTCCCCAGCTCCCAGAACAATGCCTGACATAAAGGAGGCTGTTGATAAATATTTGTTCAGTGACTGAATGGTTAGATCAATGAATTCATTTAACTTACATCTAATGACTAAAGAGGTGGGTAACTGTTAACAGAGGAACAGGATAGTGAAAAAAGGCAGAAGACATGGCAAGCCTTGTGTGCTTACTGAAAACCTGTTGGAGTCAACAAATGAGCTCTCACCTCTATCCCTTTCTATAAAAGCTTGAATCTGTGGGGGCTTCTGTATGCAATGTGGAATACAAGAAAGAGTGTGCGCTTTGATATCAGACAGCTGTGCTTTTAAATCCTGGCTCTTCCATTTCTGGGAAAACCCCAGGCTCAAAAGTTATTTAACCTAAGTCAGTTTTCTCATCATAAAATGGGATTTGTACCTTCAGTGTGGCTGTGAAGGATTAACAGGAAAAAGCATGAAATGCTTTGGACCGAGCTCCCTTTGCCCTCACCCATCCTTCCAGCCCCAGAGCTGGGGTTCTGCAGAGCTCTGGTAGAGCTCTGGGCCCCCAAATCCCTGGATGTCCATCCTGGGACTCCTTTTCTATTTCTCTTCCTCCCTTCTCTCTCTCCAACAAGTTTCTCCAAAAAGCCTTCCTTCCCCTCTAGAAAATGCATAGTAATCTCTGCCTCCTCCTCCTCCCACTTTTACTTTCAGTTCCACTGGTTTGTGGTTCAAATACCAGATGTCACCCAACTGTTCACTGGGGTGGTTGCCTTTTCTTCCTCACTCAGTGTCCTATTGGAGCCAATACAGTGCCTTGATTCTGGCAGGTGCTTAATAACACATGCAAAGAACAGATGGGTAAGATGGCTGGCCCTGAGGACCAGCCTGAGTATGACCTCTCCCAACTGCTTACCTGGGCCTTTATGTGGCCTGTCAATCAGACTAAGGCTTATTGTGTTCTGAACCTCACCATGAGACCATTTTTCCCAGAATTGTAGCTTCATGTTCCTGGCCTTGGTCTGTTAACCTGACCCTGATTCCTGATGACTTCTGCCTTCTTTTTTTTTTTTTTTTTAAGTTTATTTATTTTGAGAGAGAGAGAGAGCACGAGCAGGGGAGAGACAGAGGGCGAGGGATAGAGAAATAACCCCAAGCAGGCCCCACACAGTGTGGAGCCCATCGCGGGGCTCGATCTCATGAACCACGAGATCATGACTTGAGTTGAAATCAAGAATCGGACGCTTAACTGACTGAGCCACGCAGGCGCACCCCCCAACCTTTTTTTTTTAAAGATGACTCCCTGGGGCACTCCCTGGTGGCTCAGTCGGTTAAACTTCCGACTTAGACTCAGGTCATGATCTCCCGGTTCCTGAGTTAGAGCCCCATGTCAGGCTCTGTACTGACAGCTCAGTCTGGATCCTGCTTCGGATTCTGTGTCTCCCTCTCTCTCTGCCCCTCCCCAGCTCACACTCTGTCTCTCTCTCAAAAATAAAGAAAAACATTTAAAAAAATTTTTTAAGATGACTTCCTTTTTTTAATCATTTGTTCTTAAATCTAGACTCCAATCTGACCAATTAACCCAAACATACTAACTCACACACAAAAAAAAAAAAAAAAAAAAAAAGCAAGAGCCTATTCCTTGGATGCACAGCAGGCTAGAGGTCTACCCTTTCATCACACATGTTCTAGAGAGGGAAATTCCATTTATCTTGTGGAAATGGTTTTCTTGGAGTGTTTCTATCCATCATCAGAAAGACAGTCCTGGGGCGCCTGGGTGGCGCAGTCGGTTAAGCGTCCGACTTCAGCCAGGTCACGATCTCACGGTCCGTGAGTTCGAGCCCCGCGTCAGGCTCTGGGCTGATGGCTCAGAGCCTGGAGCCTGTTTCCGATTCTGTGTCTCCCTCTCTGTCTGCCCCTCCCCCGTTCATGCTCGGTCTCTCTCTGTCCCAAAAATAAATAAACGTTGAAAAAAAAAAAAAAAAAAAAGAAAGACAGTCCTAATCCCCACTTTACTCAGCAATTTTTTTATTATGTGGGTTCTTAGAACTTAATTCAACTTAACTTGTAAGGAAACAGCTCTGTATAGGATAACATGCTAGGTCTTGAAGAGATGGCCCCTGCACACTCAGGGAATGTGATAGAGTAAGGCCCCCAGTTCCCCAAGGACATCCATGTCCTAATTCCAGAAGTCTGTGAATTACTTCTGCGAATGAGTTACGGGTCTTGGGATGCATCGATATCCTTGGATTATCTGAGTGGGCCCAATGCAATAATGAGGATCCGTAGGAGGCAGGAGGGCAAAGGAAGAGAAAGAGGTGATGAAGAAACGTCCAAAGAGAAAAAGAAAGAGAAATCTAGATTCAAAAATGCCACAATGCTGGCTTTGAGGATGGAGGGCAAGAGGCCATGAGTCAAAGAATGCAGGCAGTCTCTAGAAGCTAGAAAAGGCAGGGGAATGAATTCTCCCCTAGGGCCTCCAGAAAGAATGCCATGGACTTCTGACCTCCAGAATTGTAAAATAATTAACTTTTTTTTTTTTTTTTTTTAAGGAATTTTTACACCCAAATGGGACTTGAACTCATGACCCTGAGATCGGGAGCTGGATGCTCTACTGACTGAGCCAGACAGGCACCCCAACTTATATTGTTTTAACCCACAAAGTGCGTTATAATTTGTTCTAGCAACAATAGGAAATTAATACAGGTAGTTTACAGTCTAGTAAGAGAGAAAAGATGGCACAGGCAACATCGGTACAATTGAGAAAATAACAAGTATGAAACAAATACAAAAACAGTGCTATAGAAATGCTAAGGAAGTGAGTACTTCTGGCTGGACAGATTAAGGAAGCTTCCTGGAAGAGGTAGTTCTGCTGGGCCTTGAAGGCCTGGGTAGGATTTCAACAGGGGGAGACCCAGTAAACAGCAAGAGTAAAGGCACAGAGTTGGAAGGTACAGAATCAAAGAAAAAGCTAACATAAGCCCTTGTGACCGGCCATTTTCTCAGAAACAAAAACTACTTGATTAAAATTTCACACATTCTACTCAGGATATAATGGTCTCTAGGTTTGTAAAAAATAAAAATTAAAAAAAAAAAAAAAGTAATAATAGCCAAAACTGTATGATATGTGATAAACTATCCTAAGGGATAGGAATACAGAAATACAGATCTTGGGCAAGAATCCCCTCTCTACACAGAACATGTCAATAGCCAAGGGTGAATCTGGCTCATTTTCAAACAGACAGGCTTGACAGGGAGGAACAGAAAAATACTAAAGGTTAATTAAGATAAACACAAAGGTAATTCTTTAAAAAGGCACCTGTTAACATTTACAAATTAGACACTTCTTACAACCTTCACAAGCAAGCCAAACTGAATAATGCAGTCTAACTGAACTGAATGTACTTAGCAGACTGGTGGCACAGGGGCTCATGTTGATGATGATGGAGAAGACCGTAGAATCTAGTCCCTCTTTGGTAGGTTTTGTTTGTCTAAAGCCACAGCTCATGATCTTAAGTAATTTTGGATGGCTCTCATATAGCCTAGGTTTGTTTTCGGAGTTGCGAAGGAAGGAGTAGAATTGTCCAGAGAGTAGATCCGCATCACCCAAACTCACCATCCATAGTCCTTTTCGCATTACTTATGGTAATGTTTTCGCAAGATGATACCTGTACTCAGAGGCCTTAGCAATACTTGCTTTCTTCTTTATCTTCTGGTGAAATCGATTCCTTTTTGTACTGCTCACATTCGTTCCAGGAAGATTCAGAGGAACAGCTGGTCTCCACTGGCCTGCTCCTGTAAGAAGGGTCTGGAGCTTCTGCAGAAGGGTCCAGATCTGCACCACAGGCCCCTGAGTCCTGCGATAGAGCTGAATGCTTTGCAGACCAACTTTCTTTACAAGAAGAACTGGGCGTGTTGCATGCATCCTCTTTTCTCTCACCCCCTGTCTTTCTGTGAAAGCCCAGAAATGTAACCTCAGACTGGCTGCATTCAAATGGAACTTTCGGAGTCACTCCATCTTTTCTCAAACCTTGATCATGAGGGTGTGAATGATTATTCTGGTTTTCATCATCTTCCACGGGAATACTTGGTACGTTATCCAAGAATAGAGGAGAAGGGCACCTGAAGGACTTCAGTGAAGTGGGAGGGTCCTCCGCAAAATATAAGCAGGCTTGAGTACTTTCAAGAGTAGTTAGGACCTAGGTAACCAAGAAACAAACATTGAGTGAAGTTTGAATAACCTCTCCTTTCACCTTTTTTTTCTGCCTACTTATTAAGGAACAGCCTCTTGTTTTCATGAAATAAGTTCAACAATAGAGTTTTGAATGAGAAGCTATTAAAGATTAGCTAGACCCTTTCTTTCACAGACTTGAACCAAAGTATAAAAGATAGGGGCCCAGAAATCTGTATTTTAAAAGCTCCCCAGTTGATCCAGATATGCAGCCCACATTGAGAGCTGTTGACCTGATTTAAAAGAGCATGTAACAGGGGCGCCTGGGTGGCGCAGTCGGTTAAGCGTCCGACTTCAGCCAGGTCACGATCTCGCGGTCCGTGAGTTCGAGCCCCGCGTCGGGCTCTGGGCTGATGGCTCAGAGCCTGGAGCCTGTTTCCGATTCTGTGTCTCCCTCTCTCTCTGCCCCTCCCCCGTTCATGCTCTGTCTCTCTCTGTCCCAAAAATAAATAAACGTTGGAAAAAATAAATAAATAAATAAATAAAAGAGCATGTAACATATCTTTAAACACACACACACGCACGTACTTTTTAAAAATGTACTTAGGGAGTTTTACTATTTACAAAGTGTTTTCACACCCATTCCCCCTTTTAATCTGTGCAAACAATATTATTATTCTCATTTTACAGACAATAAAGCTGAGGCTCAAAAAGGGAATAAATATCACTAGCCAGTAAGGAACAGACCTGTTGCTTAACCTCAGATCTGGCTCCCAATTCCATTATTCTTCCACTGTACCTCTCATAGCTCCTTTTGGGCCCAAGATTTCAGGTCATATAGCTTTTACTGGTGGTGTCAGGCCTCGAATATACCTCTGCTGACTCCCAGGCCAGTGTTCTTTATATTCTGATTATGTTGACCTCTTATTCAAAATCCCCTCCTGCTTCTACAATAGACTCAGGATTAAACCCAGACTACCACAATGGATTCATGTCCGTCCATCATCTAGAACTTCCTATTATTTTGAGCACTCCAGCTTTTCCCTTATGACATCCCACTTCTCTGAACTACCTGCAGTATTAGTGCCATGGAATCCATCGCCTCTGAGCTTTGCATGTATAGACTCTCGCTGACTAAAGTGTCCTTCTATTCTTACTATTGCCTAAATTCACCCTATTCCGCCAACCACAGCACAGCCGTCACTTCCATCAAGAAGCTTCCTTGACTTCCATAGGCTGGGGTGTATTCTGAGCCTATGCTCCCATACTGACCTGGGCTTCTACCCACCCTGATGCCATGTTTACTGATCTGACTCACTCTGGACCGTAAGCCTGAGGGCAGCAACCGTATCTTGATTACTGTTGTGCCCTCAGCACCCAGTACAAAGTCTGGCACATGCAAAGTAAGCGCTAGCTAAATATTTGTTGAACAAATAAACAAATAACTGACTGGATGATTACACTGATGACTAAATTAAAAAATCAGTAGGGGAGATAAGTGCTACATTCTTAATGGACCAGATCTCTTAATGAAGGCTGAATACAATTCTCTCCAAACTACTCACTTATGTCATTTCATTAAATTTTTTGTGGTGCCCTGATCCCACCCAATAATGACCTCTACCAGAGTACCAAAGAATGTGACTTGGTGACTTGGAAAAACTATCTATTAGGTTAGAATTCTGTGTTAGGGGGGCGCCTGGGTGGCGCAGTCGGTTGAGCGACCGACTTCAGCCAGGTCACGATCTCGCGGTCCGTGAGTTCGAGCCCCGCGTCAGGCTCTGGGCTGATGGCTCAGAGCCTGGAGCCTGTTTCTGATTCTGTGTCTCCCTCTCTCTCTGCCCCTCCCCGGTTCATGCTCTGTCTCTCTCTGTCCCAAAAATAAATAAACGTTGAAAAAAAAAAAAAAAAAAAAAAAGAATTCTGTGTTAGGGGCTGGATTTGCCTCATTGATAAAGAATTTACTTAGACACACAATGTATCCAATTTAGATTTTCCATGGTTCCGTGGGCTTGGTTTTGAATAAAACCAGGTGTACGTACTTCATCCATTGATGGTCTTAACTTTGCCCGCGTGGTAGCACACTGGCCCGCCAAAGAGAATAGCTTGGCAGAAAAATTCCGAGGACAGGGATGCACTTTCTTATCTAGAAACGAAAGGCATGAATCGAGTCCTCTCTTCTCCATCAACTCCATAAGGAGATCCCTCTAGGAAGAGAAGAAGATAAGGTATCTTTGTCTTTTAGAACTCTATCCAAAAAAATGACCAAGAAATGGGTGCAGAGATGAAGACAATTCTTACCAGCTGGATATGCTTTGGATCATCTAACACCACTTTACAACCTGTCAGAACTTCCATGATTACCTATAGGGAATATATAGAAAGTCAGCTACATATGTTAAATATATACATATAATTAGTTCAACAGTTAACCTTGACAATGGATATAGCTCATTCTAATCAATGACTGTATATTTTATTATATGACAGATTGCATGAGATTAATATATAAGACATTGGGTAACAGGAAGTCAGTAGGTCTAAAAGTTAAAGCCCTTAAAAAAATTCTTAGAATCTAGAACATTCCTGGTGATAAACTCTCCTTCTTTGTTGACTGGTACTTGGTACTTACAATTCCAAAGCTATAGACGTCCGTTTTAATGGAAAGTTTGCCCTGTCTGATATACTCTTCAGGCATATACCACAGATGTTTAGTGCTGCTGCTAGCCATGCTTATGGTAGAGCTCTGATATTCCGGGTGGGGTCGGAAGTGCGCCATGCCAAAGTCCGTCAGTTTGGGTTCAAACCGATCATCCAAAAGTATGTTCGCACTGAAATTGTAACCAAGGACAAATGAGACCAAAACATCATAAAGGCATTCCAGCGAAAAACAAAATGGCAAGCGTACCCTGATATCTGGTTAATTCCAAACACTGACGACACCAAGCCGTACAGAATTTTCCATGAGGGTATTTTCCCATTTTTCTTAAAATATAAATACAAGGATTATATAAAACTCAAAGATGAAAACCTGGCCTAGGGACAATGGGCTTTTCAAATTTATAGATACATAGAGGGAGTTGGTAGATAAAGCTGATGATTTGCCAATAGGAGGAACTAAAATGAACCAAAGCAGCTTTCCTTATGCTCTTCTGATATGCGGTGAGCACACTAACTGAGTTTTAGTCAGCTAACAATCAAGTACCTGTTATGTACAGAGCTGTGCTGCCGAATGCCCGGCTTCTCGGCAGAGAGCCACCAACCTGCAGCGATGTGAAGGATCTTTGGTAGCCCCTGCCTTAAGGATAGCCCTTCTCTACTGTCCCATCTCTATGACTTTCTACGGACTGAAGACAAAAATGTCTTTGAGCCTTATTTAAAATATAGATATCTGCTGAGGTAAAGACAAAGTGCTTAGAGTCAGTTTTAGCTACTTGTCACATAAAATCCTAAATAATCACTTAACATCTTGGCTGACAGTAAGCCTCAGCTTACATTTACCTTCAAAAGGCTGTCACAGCAGGGATGGAAAAGGCTAAGCCCATGCATTTCACATGGCCCACACCTGGGGTGAGTCCCAGCTCTGCCTTTCCCTGGCTCTGTGACGGTTGATGGGTTACTTCACCCCATAAGTCCCAATGTCGTTTTCCTCACATGTGAAATGAGGCAAACAACAGAACTCACAGAACTGATAAGGGGAATAGAAATAGCCTACTTTCTGGCACACAGGAACGGTCGATAAATGGTAGGTAAGATGAAAATTACTAATTAATCATAAGAGAGCAGAAGGATATTGATAAAAGAGGTGGGTGGGCCAAGAAAAAGTAACCTATTTCTCAGTTTTGCTTCGGGCTCTTCAGAGCTTGCTCTTTGTCCCCTGAAACCAAAGCTTCCAAAATGCCAAGTGGTATATTTGAAGTACTACACATTGTTATTAAAAGTGGTAATAGGGGCACCTGGGTGACTCAGTCAGTTGAGTGTCCAACTTTGGCTCAGGTCATGATCTCACAGCTCGTGAGTTCGAGTCCCACGTCGGGCTCTGTGCCGATGGCTCAGAGCCTAGAGCCTGCTTTAGATTCTGTGTCTCCCTCTCTCTCTGCCCCTTCCCTGCTTGTGTGCTCGCTCTCTCTCTCTCTCTCAAAAATTAAAAAAAAAAAAAAAAAGTAAGTGGTAATAGCCAGAGGAGAAAAATAAGAAATTCTTAATCTTCAACAAATATTGAATCTTACAAAAGTTCCAAAAGTCCTTGCTGTCCCTGTACGAGTGCGCCGACAGGCAGACCCTAGTTTCATGGGTCTGAATTGCAGGTGTTGTAATAATTCAGAGTATTCAGACTCCTAGTTCTGTTTCCAGGATTCAGAGCTGAGGCCTTTAAGAATTCTAACCCAGACTCTGTCTAGAACTAAGCTGACAACAGACAGAATGAAGAGATTCTCCGGGGCCCTTTAAGGGTAGAGAAGAACATGTCCTATACCTGACGTCACCCTCTATCCTTTAAGGGTGGCAGGAGAATTGCAAAATCCAAAGAGCCCGCCGCCTCATGTTACCCGTCCTAGGGCCTTTTCCCGTGGTGTGATCCTTGCACTTACGAGGAGAAACTCAGAGAAGGCCTAGCCCTCCCCATTTGAATCAACGATCACGGTTCTCATTTTTCTCCTTGCCTTGTCTTTCCTCTCCATTGATTTCAAACCCGGCAGCTTCTAAGGCCGGCCCGGGGCTCACACATCTGTGTCACTCATCATCTATCTCACTTGGAACACAGTGCTGACCACCCTGACAAGCCTCTGAAGACGAGGAATCCCCTAGAGCCAGATCGTACCTTCTCCCCAGCTCTAGGTGAGTACAGACACTTGGTTTGTAATTACTTCTTCCACAGGTGGATCCCCTGATCATTTTGGAGTGCTGGGTATTTAGCACAGGAGTTTGCGACGTGTGCCAGGAGGTGAGATGGGCAGAGAGGTTCGTTAGGTCCCGTTACCAGGCCCCAAACTCCTGCCCCTCCAGCTCCTGTTGCACTGACAGCCTAGCTGTCTTCTGCATACACCCCTAACCCCCACACGCACACCCTTTATTTCAGCCAAGGGGGGGCGCAAGAGCTCTGAATGCCAGAGTTTCAACGGCACACGTCTAGCCCTCTCCTTCCTCAACTCAGCTCTGAAGACAGTATCAAATCATAACTTAAAACGTCAGACCTGGGGCACCTGGGTGGCTCAGTCGGTAGAGCAGTTGCGCGTCTGACTTTGACTTGGGCTCAGATCACGATCTAGCAGTTTGTGAGTTCGAGCCCCGCACTGAGCTTGCTTCTGTCGGTGTGGCACAGAGCCCACTTCAGATCCTCTGCCCCCACCCTCTGACCCTCTCCTGCTCCCACTTGCTCTCTCTCTCTCTCTCTCTCTCTCAAAAATAAACATTAAAAAAATGTTAAATGCTACACCCATGAGGATGCAAAAAGCTGAATTTGCAAAACACTTAGATTTCCTGAAGAATGGGTCTTTTCTAAGCACAAAAGAAGAAAAAATAACGAGCAACAAAAACCAAACCCATACTCTAATGCCATTATTTGAACCTCAGCAAAACTAGTGGGAAGCTTTCAGCAATTGGTGACTCATGCTTCTGAAAGACTTAGGGAGAGCAAGTAACCACAATGTGTGACACAATAAATCCCACAGAGGACTTTGGGTCAGCGAGAGGCCATCAGTGAGAACGTGAAATTGCCCCAGGGCACTGCATTGACACTTTTCATGATGATAATCTGGTGAAGAGACAAGTTGTTTACCCGCAGACTAGCATGAATTTTACTAGCATGAATTTTACGTCCAGTGATTTACTTACTCTGTTCTAAATAAGTTCATAATAGCTGAGGAAGAAGAATGTTCTATTTTAATAAAATAGTAACTGCAAAAGCCCCTTGAACAATGAGTTCTACCCTAGTTCTTTCCCCTGCTACAGCCTTCAATAGAACGTTCATACGCTGCCTTCAACTATCATGCAGGTCAAGGGAGTATGTTTATCTTAGGGGGGTAAAACCAGGCTAATAAAATAAAGAGAACATAAAAGAACTACAATCAGATACCAATATAGTGAAACAAAAGGGCAGCTTGCTAACCATGGCGCTTACCAAAGAGACAGACAAGAAACCTGTCACGGCCCACACCTTCAGCTTAGTGTTTCTACAAGCCATTTCTTCTGTTCTTTCCCACAAAGCTACTTGCTGTAACACAGACCATCACCTCTCTAGATAATTCTTTTAGTAGAAGGATCAGTGGAGGTACACTGAGGAGATGGGGAAAATCCTACTACACAAGGCGGTCAATTTGTATCCCGACTCTGGGGAGTAATAGGCTCTCTCTCTTTTTGTGCCAGCGATCTCCAGGACAATTCTTTTTGGGGCCTGAACCTCCTCCCAAAGGCTACAAGGATTGCTTTCTCTGCCCACCAGTTTTTTTCCTGATTTAGCCAAAGCCCTTGGGCCTAAAATATAAACAGAGAGTGCAAGGACACACCTAGACTATAATGCAGAATTTGGATTTAAGTAAAAATAAACGTTTGACCTGTAAGCATACGATTGGTTTTTAAAAATACCTATTTAAAAAAAAATAAATAAATAAAAATAAAAATAAAAATACCTATTTTTAAAGTATTTTAGGGAGAGTATTATTGGTGTCTAGTAACCCAGTCTGGAGTACCTGGCAATTCTCTGGGAAAGTCCAGACTCCAACCCATTGGCTCCAGAGATAAAGACGACCCGCTGGCCTCTTCCTGACAGCCTGAGGCAACAGGACATCTCACTGTCTGTGTCACTACTGTTGCAACACCAAGATACCCCTCACCAGATGAGGCAAGATGCAGCTTCTCAGGGAACCTACAGGTTACTGGAAAAGGGCACACATGCCCCCTCCCCCCACTTCAACATGCAGTACATCTGACAAAGTTGAGGCCCTTTATTCCGCCTCAGACTGTGCAGCCTTCTCTTTCTTTTCCACTGAACCCAGGCAGGACCCAGGGACGGTATTAAAGCTTGTTACTGCTTTACTGATGACTTGTGAGTCTTAGGCTCTCTGTGTCAAAGGCCCAGCCAATAAGGGGTATTCGTGCTTTAAATGTGAAATTTCATCTCTAACCAAACTAGCACAACTTCCCTAAGGCTCAGTTTCCTTGCGGGTAAGAGGAAATGAGAATGCTTACCTCTTAGGGTCGTTACAAGGATTAAATGAGAAAATGTAATCAGAGTGCCGGATACACAGGGGGGGCCTCGAAATATACTCTGAAGGATGTAGGCTGGCCTTTGTCCATCCTATACCCACCTTAAAATCCCAAGAAATTTGGGTGGGTATGTCTAGAAGTTCAAGGCACCAATCTGAAGGAACAAAGGTACAGGAAGTTGCAGGATGACCCTGGAGATCTGAGGATCATCGGGTTAATCATTTTCAGGGCATCCGTTGAGTTTCAAAATAGTTCCAGAGAAGTTCTGGAAAAACCTGAGTAACGTAACATTTCCAGATACTCTAAGATCATGGAGAGAGAAAAAGAATTGTTTGGTATATATATGTGCATGCATGTAGGTACCCATGTGTATAAATAAATGAATGTTGGGATTTAGAGACTGTGATGGTAAAATTAATAGGAGAAATTTTAATTTATGCAACATTTAATTGTGCCAGCATCCCTTAGAAATGATGAACGTATTTGGAAATTTTAGAAGAAGGGAGACACAGCTGCAGGGAGAGGAAAATCTGGGGGAAAAGAATTATTTACATCTAAAATACTTCCGAAAAGCAAAAGTAGGTTTTTACGGGGAGGGGATTGGGGGTTGGGTAGAGAGGAGACTCGTTAATTAACCAACCAACCGGTCAAACAAACAGACTTTGCATTCCCTTCAGGATCTGCATCCCTACTAAAAGCTAAGCGGGAGTCCTAGCCACACAGCAGGTCTGGTGGGGGGCGGGGGGGGGGGGGGGGTGGTAAAGGAAGGTGGAGCTTGGGTCCTCAGGCAAGGGTGTTACGGTGGGAGGAAGGGGCTGATCAGTGGCTTCCTAGCCTCCCTCCAAACCACTCAGTGTTTCTAGTCCCTCACAAACGAAATTCTCCACGCACTCAACTACCACCATCTCTGATCAATTTCCCTCTTCTAAAAATTCATTTTTAAGCATATGGCTTTTTCCTTCCTTTCCTTCCTAGACCACCTCCCTTGTATGAAAATCTGTTTCACTTGGCAGGAGACACATGGCAATACCGATGAGAGAACATGATCTTATAGGAAACATTAGAAATGTTCACTGAGATTATCTCGGCTTTGGAAACATTAACAGGAATGAATGCCTGGGATGAAAAATGCTGAGGATAAAATGCACTTCAATGTAAAATCGTTCATAAATGTGAAAACAATTAAGCTGGCTAAGGGATAGGATGGAAATAACAAGAAGGTTTACTGCTTTCAGATGCTTTCATGTGATCCTGTAACTCAAAAACATCTTCGTTTCCCAAATAAAAATGTGAGGGTCTTTTGCCAAGAACAGAGACTTCAACTCTTCAAGATTCTTTTCTTTAAATCCTTTTCCTCCTTAAATTCCACCATCTGGAAATGAATTTTGTTTTTCTAACATTCTCTTTGAAGAGTTCAAATTACTAAGACATATTTGGGCTAACTAAACCACCAGACTTCTTGAAAATACCTTTGAAATGTGGGCTTGGCTTCCTCCTTGGGTATTCTGCAGCTGCGTCCTTGACAGTGTCTCCTTAGAAGACTCTTTATTCTCACCGCTTGAACAAGACCAAGATTCCCAATGCAGACCTCCAGGCCTAATCTCCCCTCAGAGTCTGCTGCCTACTGCCATTTTCACTAAGGGTCCAATGTCAACATTTCCCAATTTGCACATACTAGTTAGTTATGTTCTCTTCTGCCCAATTTCTCCGTCTTTGCCCATGAAACCAACATGCTCCCAGGAATCCAGGCTAGGAACCCTCAATTGCCTGATAAGACCATGATTGTTGGACCCACACAAACATGGAACCCCACCACCTTCCCCATCTACAGACATGGAACAGAGCCAGATCACAAACTTTAGTAAGTCAGCTTTCTCCTCTGCCGCACTGATGTAAGACCAATGATACAGAAACTCAGGGCTGTTGGGAGGAGTAAGTTTTTCATTGGGCTTTGTAGTCAGGTCTTAAGTCAGGCTGGCTATCACAGAACTCCTCAGTCTGTCCGCAGCCTATCAGCTTCCCCGAATGCACTACCACTTACCAGTGCTAGACGGTGCTTATTCGTGTTTTGGGACTTTGTTTATACTGTTCCCCTGACCTGCAAAGTACTCCTCCCTCCCTTATTTTCATTTCAATCCTCAATGCAGCCTAAGATTCACTTCCTCCATGAAGTTTTCACCCCACTGCTCTGAATTCCAGTGATACTCACTCCCTTCTCCACGTTCCCACTGTGCAGCCCGCACCATACCATTTGGTACTTCCTCAGAGAGACCAGCTTGTGTTGTTTACATAAGCATGTTGAGTCTATAGAAGATACCGAGCAAACATTTGTTGATATAATCAACGTGTTAATTAAGAGAATTTGAAACCATAAGTGGACCCAGACCACTCTGCATATGGCAAATATACGGCCCAAATGCTGCCAAAGCAGCTTCCCATTTTCTTGGCAGACATCACTAATTGAGTTCAGAACACACCCACCCCGGGTTCTCTTTCAACACTGCAGGTGGGAAGTCATTACCAATCAATCAACGATGGAATGTGAGCTGTAACTGATTTGCCATCGCTGCTATAGTACAATCACTTCCTTTTCAGATGAGGTAAATGAGCCCCGCATGGTTGTAATGACTTGTCTTTTTGCAAAACAGCTTGTTAATGGCAAAGTCAGGACTACAGTCTAACCCTCCTTTTTCAGTTTGCTACTCTTTCAATTTACTACAGTTAACCGAAAGAAACATCTTTTTATTCAGCTACTCATAAAAGATTAAGAAACTGTTGATGACAAAGCAGAAGTAAAATGGAGTTTCTCTCTTCTTCAGGTACGTAGAGATAATTGTAGGGGCACAACGATGGTTAACGGGTGAGTCACAGGAAGACAGATTTTAGCTCAAAATAAATGACATTCTAATCGTTAGAGCTGCACCCAAATGGAGTGCTAACAACACGCCGTGCAAGGGTCCGAGGACAGGCTAGATGAGACACTTGGAGGCAGAAGGAAGAGTCCCCATGAAGTGGGATGAATTACAGCTTATTTCCAAGTCTTGGGCTGTGCTTTACATACGTTATATCTCACTTCATGTCCACAGCCCTAGGAGAAGATTCAGTAGTCACCTGCCTGGTTCCAGACAAGGACTTTTCTCTTAAGAGTAGAACATAATCCTTAAATAAAAATTTTAAAAGCATGATATAGAAATAAAAAGAAGACATTAAATAAAAAGCTATAGTCTCCATCTAAATGAAGCCTCATTGATATTTTGGTATGTTTTAATCTTTTTTTTTAATTCATGAATTTGTAGTTCTAAAAGTTATAACTGTACCGTATACTAGTTCAATTTGGCCTTTTTAAAAAAATTGTTTTAATGTTTATTTATTTTTGAGAGAGACAGAGTGAGAGCAGGGGAAGGGCAGAGAGAGAGGGAGACACAGAATCTGAAGTAGGCTCCAGGCTCTGAGCTGTCAGCACAGAGCCCGATGTGGGGCTCGAACCCACAAGCCATGAGATCATGACCTGAGCCAGTCAGACCCTAACTGACTGAGCCACCCAGGTGCCCCCAATTTGGCCTTTTCCCTTTAATCTCAGTTTATATACATTGTTCCATGTTATTTCATACTATTAAAAACATTATTTAATTGTGTCAAATGATGTATGACAAACTCTCCTGTGATTCATCAGTCTGAGGTCCAGAAAAGAAAATAAAGGTAACAATATCTTCCATTTCTTATTCCATCAAAAACAGAGCCCTGACTTAGTCACAGAAAAGGTCGCTATTGGACATATTTTGAAATGTCCTTTTTTGAGCCAATTATCGGGGCCATGAAATAAAATGACACCTCCCCTAAAAGCTGCCTTACAGAGAATGAGAAAATTAATATGATGCAGGCAGAAGAACAGGAATCTCAGACCTTCCTGAAAGCACTAGGCTGTGCAAACAGGAACCAAGAATCAGGGAGGCCCAAGTTTAGAGCAAAGTGAAGAATTCATTTAAAAGATTCGGGAGGGTGACCTGGGTCAGCCAGTTCACATTTGGTCAAGCCTGCTGGAGGCTGAATGTCATTACCATCAGATGTTCAGTGCCCTGAATGAAATGAGTTGGTTTCATTCCAGTTTCTAGAGAACAGGTGCACACATCACCAAAGGAAAGGGGAGGAATCTACTGTTATAGCTGGTACTAATTAACATCTTTGCTGGCAGGCTCAGCAAAAAGGCCAAGAGTTCACTGGCTGTAGAAGGGCTGATTTGCTCTGGAACAGGCAGGGACACACTGATGAGCCCTATGAAACCACAATCTCAAAGAAATGCCCACAGCCCTGGAACTCTACACCCTGACTCGTGCCCGGGCAAGCATAGTCTACAGATGGTTATGTTTGAGTCCTCGAACCCTTTGGAAAAGCCAAAAAGGCAACAATCAGCAGCAGCCCCATCACCAACTAAAAAAATTAATACATTGTTAGCACATTTCCAGTTTAAATCCTGCCTCTTCCGTGAAATTCTCCATCTCTGACCAGATCTCTCTTGGTGCTCTTTATCTGTAATACTGTTGGGCACTCTGTCTCGCAGTGTTGCTGAAATGATTTTATAGTTGGCCCCATCCAGACAAGTACCTAAGATACTGGCCTGGAAGAAATGGCCTCCTTCCGAGTGTGAGACCTCCTAAGAGACTCCAGAACCTTTCTGTTCCCACCTATGGCCCCAGAAAAGCCTCAGAGTCCCTCGTAAGAGCCTCATTTATCCTACCCAGGTCCTCAGGCTGGTTGGCATGCAAGCCCATCGCACCCCTGCCCACCCACGTTCCTCACTCTTCCCAGGAGCCCTTTCCTTCTTCTCCAGTCTTGTTTCTTCCTCTCCAGCTAACCCATTTGTCTTGCTTTCATTATACACTTGGTAAATGTTTACTTGACTCTTTCCCTTGAACAAATAATTGCCTCCACTAGGACTATTCTCCCCCCTTCTTTCAACCAATCCACTGCCATGACCCATCTCCTCAAAGACTGGGCTTGGAACTCTGTAATTAGAGCGAGCCTCCTCAGAGCAGGCAACCACTGAACATCTTTAGTGTTGCACCATATATCTTCTGGGTTTGTGTTATCCCTCTGATCAGCAGGTTGAACCTTCAAGGACAAGACTATGATCACCCACATCTACCCCACGTGGTCTAATACAATGCCCTGCATACAACAGGTGTTCCGTAAATATTTATTAACTCAAATAAACATGATTTGCCAAATGTGCAATAACCATATGTTAACACAGAAGTGGTCAGTCTTAAAACAGAGCTTAGTTTGGAGGTCTACTTTTCGAACACAATAAATTGATGATAGAAGTAAGTGCTGTGGACACAATGTTTGGGTCCCCCTCCAAATTCACGTACTGAAATCCTACCCCCCCAACGAGATGGTATGTGGAGGTGAGACATTTGGGAGGTGATTAGGTCAAGGGGACAGAGCCCTCGTGACTGGGATTAGTACCCCTGTAAAAGAAGCCCCAGAGAGATCCCCTTCTACCCTGTGAGGACACAGAGAAAAAGATGGGCATCAATGAGTCGGAAGGTGGGCCCTCACTAGACACAGAATCAGCTGGTGCCATGGCCTTGGACTTCCAGCCTTCAGAACCGTGAGAAATAAATGTGTTGTTGATAAGCCACCCACTTTCTAGTCTTTTGGTTATGGTTATTTATCCTGAATGGACTAAGACAGTAAGTAAATTCAAAGACTGGCTGGCCATCATCATCTCTTAGCCTCTGCCCCTGCTATTCCTGCCACGTTTTCACCAATTATAACATACTCTCTGCCAAGCACCATATATATTTTATGTCATTTAATCCTAAGAGATAGATGCTCTTATTCTTTTGTTAGCATTTTGCAGAGGGGAAAAACTGAGGCTTACAGAAACTAAGCAATTTGCTCAGAATCCCATGTTAAGAAGAACATCGCCGGCTTCTTAAATCAGATGTCTGACACATTAGGGGAAGTGAGCTGAGAGGAAAGGATGGGAAGAAGGTGGAGAGGAGAGTATAAAGAAGAAAAATCATTTGGTCACATTTTGCAGAGCGTTAGCCAGTCAGATCCCCCTCCGGAACTGTGGTGGCCACCGTGGTGTGGTCCAGATCCCTCCTACAGGACCCAGGGACACAATGGTGGTTCCCCAGCCAGGGGAGGGGTGGCTGTGGATAGCCCACAGCTGTTGATGCCGTTGGTGGGAGGGGGCTGCCTTGCCATCAGGATATTTTCAAAGGGCCACCCCAACACCAGTGCTCCCCGTGGCATCGGAAGGGCCTCTACTACGATATCCCAGCTCGACTTCTGGGCCTTCCTCCTTCCCTCCCTTACTTTTGCCCGATTCTGCCTTCCTCCTTCCCTCCCTTACTTCTGTTGTTCCTGACAGCACTCTAAAAAACCTGCTGCAGGCAAATCTCTCCCCTGAGCCTATTTCCTAGGACCCTGCCTTGAAGACACCTATCCAGAACGAGAAAGCGGGTTATCAGGGCCACAGCCTGAGCTCTATCTAACCAGATCCCTGGAGACAGATGCTGGCAGGGCACATCCAAAGCTGGGGAAAACCTTGGACACAAGGCAGAGGCTGGATCTGTATCCCTCCACCACTACCACCCATCCCCCCCACCATGCTCCCAGTTGGTGGTCTTCCCTTGTCCCCCAGGCCCATCAAGTATCAGAACCTTGAGAGTCTCGCTTCTCACTGCTCTCTCCTATCAAGTTCTGCTTCCAGGAAAGGATTTGACGAACTCAGTCACACAAAAGGGAAATTAATAACATTGATGTATTACTACTGCTTGGGACAGAAAACAAGCGATACTCGCGTTGACTTTATACCCAAGGAAGAATATATACAGCAAAATTCCAGATATTTATTTACTTCCTCAGATAAAATATCTTTGAGCACCTACTGTGCTGAGCTGGTGGTAAGGTAGGGGGAAGAAGGATTCCTTCGGGTTGGGGGTGGCCACTTCAGCTCTTCGAAACAGACCCCTGACACCTTCGCTGTGTATATCTTTGTCCCACGTCCCGTGAGGGAGCACCCACTTTGTGCTGATTCTATGGGGCCACTAGAGTTGATGAATTACCATTACCACACTGCCACAGGAGCAGACATCTATGGGTGGTTCCCCTTTGAGCCCCAGGGCTAAGTAAAAAATCTAGTCTTTTTATATGGAGTTCATTTCACCAGAAAAACAAGGAAGTCAGCAAGCAATGGGCTCCTCTTTTGCTCAGCTCGAAAGCACATCAGAAGCTTTTTCAAGATACCAGGAGATGGTTCCGAAAAGGCAGCAGCCTTTTAAATTCAGTCATCCCTGCTACTCAACAAAGGTGTATTTACCCACTGTTGAACAGATTCAAGATGAAGGGCACACAGAAAAAATTCACCAGGGGGATTTTGTTACAGCGTACCTACTCTCTGAAAGATTCTTTAGGTCTACTGAAGAAAAAGAAAGACGGAAGATGCTGCCTCTCATTTCGTCCTGTCTCAAAAATGCACACCGGAGTTACTGCTTGGCTTGTCACTGATGTAAAGCTAGGAGGCTGCAGGCTGCTTGCTAGAATCAGCAAGACACTGGGGACTCGGGGACAAAGAATTTTAATCACCGTCTACTGTCTACTGCGGTTATCTTGCTGGGAATCTCCGTACAGGTCACTTAACCTTTCCTTAAACTTCACTCGAGAAGAAAAAAGTGAGATTAATACAGGTTCGCCTCAAAGTTTAGTGTCAACTACGCAAAACTGTCTACCCTACGTTGTTCGTTAGTAATTCCCAAAGATAATATAAACTCTCCCTTTGCCAATATAAATGTAGCTTCTTAACTTGGGTAGACACATTCTCATTAATAAAAAATAAATAAATAAAATCACTAGAAGGTACACCTGAAACGAGTTGGATATTGTATGTCAGTTATACTGCACTAAAAAAGTAAGATTTGGGGGGCACCGGGTGGCTCGGTTGGTTAAGTGTCTGACTCTCGATTTTGGCTCAGGTCATGATTTCATGGTTCGTGAGTTCAAGCCCTGCCTCGGGCTCTGCGCTAGCATTGCAGAGCCTGCTTGGGAATTTCTCTCTCTCTCCTTCTCTCTCTGCCCTTCCCTTGCTCTCTCTCTCTCTCTCTCAAAATAAAAATAATAAAATTATATTTTAAAAAGTAAGATTTTTAAATACTTAGATGAGCACTCTTTATTTAATTTTTACACTTATTTATTTTGATAGAGACAGAGCACAAGTGGGGCAGGGGCAGAGAGAAGGAGACACAGAGTCGGAAGCAGGCTCCAGGCTCCGAGCTGTCAGCACAGAGCCCGACGCGGGGCTCAAACCCACAAACCGCGAGATCATGACCTGAGCCGAAGTCGGACGCTTAACGGACTGAGCCACCCAGGCACCCCAGGTGAGCACTCTTAAACCTTAAACACACGTACATTATCAGGGAAATTGCAGGTTAGAAAAGAGTGTGAGGCATGACTCCCCTGTGATGCTGAAAGGGGCTGTCAGGTGCAAGCCAAGCTCTGAGACAACTTACCTTGATACACTGCCACAGATGACCGAGCACGGCTCCGTGTTGTGCAAATACTGAATGGCTCTGGAGGTTCCTATTAAAACACTGCTCCGAATGTGCCAAGACAGTGGGGCTGTGTTACCCTAAAAAGACAACGGTAGTTGGTCTGGGAGCAAAACACACGGGTGCGCATTACACAGAAGTATGCCAGAAGAGAGGCAGATGGTGAGGTGGGGTAAGGTGGGTGAATGAACCTTTTGGTTTCCCATAACCTATTTGTGATTCAAGATGGGTCTTCCTCTACCAGTGATTCTAGTCCTCTTTACAGCTTTCCATTGGTAATGGAAATACCCAATAATTTGAACCTTAGCTTAGTCAAAATACGGTTAGGAAGGTAACTATGTTTGTAAGTTCATTAAATAAGATTTTAAAAGTATTTGTGGCATAATAGTGTGGGTAACGGGAAAACAATCTGTTTTTCTTCTGACCCTAACTGAAACGTCACCTGTTCAGAATGACTTGTTAAACTTATCTTTCACAAATACGGGGAATCAAGGCATCAATTCAACCTTCTTCTCTTTAAGGAGTCTGCATTGCCTTTATGCCTACCCTACGTATTGAATGGTATTTTGTGTAAAGTTATGCAAATAAAAATTATGTAAGAAACAAGAGTAGTTAATGTAAACTCATTGAAGATATGGAATCAATAAGAAGTAAGGATCCAGCAAATCTTTTGGCCACCATGTTGCACAACACACAATAACTCAGGTATTTATGCAGTTGTTTTTAAGAGTAAAATATTAATTCATGGAAAAGTCCTCTACTTCCTTGGGAAACCCATTGTTGGCTATCCCCTCCTGTGAACACATGTTGGCTCCTGGATCTCAGGAGATTTCAGCAGCTCCCTCAGGGTTTCAGGGGGTCAGAGAGTTGGGGAGAGCAATAGATCCGACTTACTACACACTGCAATCTGTCAAAAAGTGATCCATTTCTCATATATGGATAAACAAGGCAGAACTTCTCACTCTCCGTAAAATACGCAGTCAACTCCAGTATGTTTGGATGATGGAACCTTGAAACAAAAGATTTTTAAATCCATCAAATTGTTCATTCAAATAGAAAATGAACAGTGCTGTGGCTTGGGGGTGATAAGGTGGGAATGGGGAATAGGTCTAAAGCAAAATATAAATTTGGCCAAGGGAAAAGTAATCTCACTGGACACATGACATGACACAGATCTGTTTTCCAAATTGGTCTAAAGAGTTCTGACAAATACTAGCCATTCTCTGGTTGTGATCATGCAACTATAAATAAAATATCCAACTATAAGAGAAAATTTAAGAAAGTGACGATTTCTTAAGATTTGGGAGTCTTGGGAACTTTACAAGAAATAGACAATACTCTCTAATATAATAAACTATGTTTATCAATATGAAAGCCGATGTAACTTATTTATTAAATAAAGATAATACAACTGAAACTATTCATTTCATTGCTTGAAGTATACTGTCTAAATCACCAAAATAGAAGAGTACAAGAGACTATTTTCCATTCATTTAGTTCGTTCATTTAGTGAGTATTACTATGTCAGATTCTGTGCTAGGCACCAGTCACACGACTAGAGACGACATCCAGGATCTTCATAAAGCTTTATAGTTACCTAAAATCCATGTGGTTAGTAAAGTCTGATGTTGAAGAACATATCACTGATTTTTATTGTATGCATGTATTTATTTATTATTGAAGATTTCTTAAAATGTTTATTCATTTTGAGAGAGAGACTGTGCACACATGAGTGGAGGAGGGGCAGAGAGAGAGGGAGGGAGTGTCCCAAGCAGGCTCTGCACTGTCAGCACAGAGCCCACCATGTGGCCCACCCCACTTACCTTGAGATCATGCATGACCTGAGCCGCAATCAAGAGTCAGACGCCCAACAGATTGAGCCATCCAGGAGCCCCTAACGATTTTATTTTTAAGTAATCTCTACACCAAACGTGGGGCTTGAACTCACAATCCCAAGATCAAGAGTCACACGGTCCACCAACTGGGCCAGCCAGGTGCCCCAAATATATCACTGATTTTTTTTTTCAACGTTTATTTATTTTTGGGACAGAGAGAGACAGAGCATGAATGGGGGAGGGGCAGAGAGAGAGGGAGACACAGAATCGGAAACAGGCTCCAGGCTCTGAGCCGTCAGCCCAGAGCCCGATGCGGGGCTCGAACTCACGGACCGAGAGATCGTGACCTGGCTGAAGTCGGACGCTTAACCGACTGCACCACCCAGGCGCCCCTATCACTGATTTTTAAATGACAGAGTTCTGGGGTGCCTGGGTGGCTCCGTTGTTTAAGCATCCGACTTCAGTTCGGGTCATGGGTTCGAGCCCCATGTCGGGCTCTGTGCTGACAGCTCAGAGCCTGGAGCCTGCTTCAGATTCTGTGTCCTTCTGTCTCTCGGCTCTTCCCCCACTTGCACTCTGTCTCTCTCTCTCTCTCTCAACAATGAACATTAAAAAAAAGATTTTAAATGACAGAGTTCTATGTCAGTGTAGCCTACATTTTCAGCCTCTTTTCCTTTAAAACCCTGTTTCTTGAATGCCTGTATCATCACTGTGAAAACCAATGGAACTCAGGTAACAAACATGAAACATAAAATGTGAAATTCACCTGTGATCTCAGTTCAATTATTTATTGACTACCTACTATGTTCTAGGCATGCTTGGGGATATTAAAATAAGGTTGATTTTTTGTAAGATTCTATTTACAAAGCCCTCTTATTTAGTTTCTTCAATAGCAAAACCTTCCTATAAAACACACACACACACACACACACACACACTCACACATGGCTTCAGATTTCTTTTATTCCTCCTATCATAAAGAAGGAAGTTTTGTGTGTATGTGTGTGTACAAGATCCCTACCCCTATTACAATTCAGACCATATCTATAAAATGCAACACAATGGACTGAAAAGGAACGGAGCTGGTGCATTTGGCTGCCTAAAAAACTCATCTATACCACTACCTGGTAACCTTAAAATAATTTAAAGAGATAAAAAATCTTTTGGAAAGCAGCTAGCAGACCTCGTACAGACACAGTCATGGCCCTGGTTCTCTGCTCTCTCGCTCACAGGGCAGAAATAACCATTTGCTTATTTTTAGATATTGCCAATCTAGCAGTAAAATGGACACTGTATAAGTTTGTGAGGTATGGAACATGGCACAGCCATAAACACTGCTGGTTTTGCATCTATAGACCCTTCTCATCCACCTTTCGCTACAAATTTTTAAGTCAGCGGGATTTTAGATTATATAGGTCGGTCTGAAGGTCAGCAGATACAATACCTTTTTTTAAATGTTTATTTATTTGGGGGGGGGGGGGAAGGGAACACACACAGAATCTGAAACAAGCTCTAGGCTCTGAGCTGTCAGCACAGACCCAACACGGGACTCAAACTCGGGACCAGTGAGATCATGACCTGAGCCAAAGTCAGATGCTTAACCAACTGAGCCACCCAGGTGCCCCTGATACGACACCTTGAAAATCAATTCAATCAGCATTTGTGAGTGTCAGATAAACACAATGTGAGGCACCACCATGTGGTAGACTGGACAGACTTGAACGATAGACAAACCTGGGTTTGAATCTCTGGTCTTCTTTTTATCAGCTGTGTGAACTTGGGCAAGTCATTTAATCTCTGTGAGACTCTTTCTTTGCTATGGTCTGAATTGTGTCTCTCCCTCCACTCGCTACCCCCTGACCCAGTTCACCTGTTAAAGCCCTAACTTCCAATGTAAAGGTGCTTGGAGATGAGACCTGCGGGAGGTAGTCGGGGTTAGGGTTGGATCCCTCATGATGGGATGATGGGATGAGTGCCCTTATTAGAAGAAACACTGGAGAGTCAGCTCCCTCCCTCTCCACCATGTCAGGACAGAATTAGAAGGCAGTTGTCTACATGCGAGGAAGAGCGCCCTCATCAAGAACCAAATCTGCCTTGATCTTGGATTTCTCAGCCTCCAGAACTGTGAGAAATAAATTTCTTTTGTGTAAGTCACCCTGTCTCTTTTGTGACAGAAGCCCCAGCAGACTAATATTCTTCAACTCTACACCATAATTAAAGTGTCACTTCCCAAGGTCCTCATGAAAATTAAACGAAAAGTTAACTGTTTAGCCAGGTGTTGGGTCCTCAAAAATTATTAGCTCCCTTCCCTCCCCTTGGGAAAGGAGGGAAAAAAGGAATCAGAAGCCACATCCCAAGGACTTCACAATTCTGTTTAAGGGACAGGGGTTTCACACTTCCTTACTATTGAACTTAAAAAACTCACCCTCAGGTCTCAGCCTAGATGTTACGTTTTCCGAGAAGGCTATACTGCTGCCCCCCCTCCCCCCGCCCCGGGCTACCATTTTCTGCACCCTCAGTGCTCCGTACTTGCCCATCCTACCACTTAGTTTACTGAAATTGCTTGTTTACTTATGTGCGTCCCGTCCCTCCTAATCCCACTTCAGCCAGCATGTTCTGAGAGGAGAGGGCTACATCTGATTTATTCATTAATAAATATCTGAGAAGGAGGAGATTGAAAACGATTTAGGAAATGAGTTGGGCCTTCTCCAAAAGGTAGGATCTGCCTCAGTTTCCCCATCTGTACAATGGGGACAATGGCAGTATGTACCTCACAGGATTGTTGTGAGGACTGCAGAATGAATGCGTGTAATGTATTTGGTATTAAGCCTAAAACTAAATAAATATTAGCAGTATAAATGATAAAAATATCACACCAAGAATATTCAACATCATGGAGCTGTTAATTCTCTTAAAAGTCATATATAAACACCTCACCAGAATAAATCCAAATGGCTAAGAGGTATAAATGTAAACAATGAAATCATAAAAGTACTTGGCAAAACCATGGTAGAATTATTTTATAACCTTTCACTGGGGAAGGTCTTAGAAACTGTGATATAAAACCCAGAATCCATAAAAGAAAGAACAGATTACATTCAACTACATTAAAACCATTTCCACATAGCAAAGACTAGAATAGGCAAAGACAAATGTCAATCTGGTAAAAAATTTGTATTTCATAACATAAGACTAAGACTAATTTTCTCTAATATATACAATGCTTCTACAAGTCATTAAGAAAAATAACAGCCTAACTTTTTTTTTTTTTTTTAATTTTTTTTTTTTTTTTCAACGTTTATTTATCTTTGGGACAGAGAGAGACAGAGCATGAACGGGGGAGGGGCAGAGAGAGAGGGAGACACAGAATCGGAAACAGGCTCCAGACCCTGAGCCATCAGCCCAGAGCCCGACGCGGGGCTCGAACTCCCGGACCGCGAGATCGTGACCTGGCTGAAGTCGGACGCTCAACCGACTGCGCCACCCAGGCGCCCCATCAGCCTAACTTTTAAAAACATGGGCAAAGAATAGCATCAGATATTTCATAGAAAAGGAAATATGTCTCTTAACATGTGAAAAGATTCACTCATAATAAAAAAAAAGAAATTTAAAGCACATTAAGAAACAATTTTCACCTAGCATATTGGCAAAAATTAAGAATAAACGCTTTGTAGGGCGCCTGGGTGTCTCAGTGAGTTGAGTGTCCAACTTAGGCTCAGATCATGATCTTGCGGTTTGCGGGTTTGAGCCTCACATCGGGCTCTCTGCAGTCAGTGCAGGGCCTGCTCCAGATCCTGTGTCTCCCTCTCTCTCTGCCCCTTCCCCACTCACCCTCTCTCTCAAAAATAAATAAACATTTAAAAAAATGCTCTGTTGGCAAAAATATGGTGAATGCGGCACTCATATGTGCCTAGTGTAGGTATAAATTTGTATAACTTCTTTTGGAGGACAATTTGGTATTTTGTAATGCGTGTAACCATTTGACCCTGTAATTTTATTTATGGGAAGTTAGATCTACTCAAACAGTTACAAAATAACATATATACAAGCTTTTCTGGGACGCCTGGCTGGCTTAGTCAGTAGAACATGTGACTCTTGATCTTGGAGTCGTGATGTCCTACAGTGGGTGTGGAGCCTTAAAAAATAAATTAAATATTTAAAAAATAAATGAAAAAAAATAAGCTTTTCATGTTGCAGCATTCTTCTCTTTTTTTTTTTAACGTTTATTTATTTATTTATTTTATTTTATTTTTTTTTTAATTTTTTTTTTTTTAATGTTTATTTATTTTTGAGACAGAGACAGACAGAGTATGAACAGGGGAGGGTCAGAGAGAGAAGGAGGCACAGAATCTGAAACAGGCTCCAGGCTCTGAGCTGTCAGCACAGAGCCCGACGCGGGGCTCGAACTCACGGACTGTGAGATCATGACCTGAGCCGAAGTCGGCCACTTAACCGACTGAGCCACCCAGGTGCCCCACGTTTATTTATTTTTGAGAGAAGACAGAGACAGAGACAGAGTGCTACCAGGGGAGGGGCAGAGAGGGAGACACAGAATTTGAAGCAGGCTCCAGGCTCTGAGCGGTTAGCACAGAGCCTGACATGGGGCTCGAACTCATGAACCGTGAGATCGTGACCTGAGCCGAAGTCAGATACTTAACCGACTGAGCCACCCAGGCGCCCCTGCAGCATTATTTTCTAACATTAAAAGATTAGAAAAAAATCTAAAACTCCGTTAATGTAAGAATGGTTATTCAAATTACAGTACAGGAACACAACAGAATACTAAAATAAGCAACGTGAACAGTATATTTATGCTACCTCTGATGGGAAAATAAGAAAACAAAATACAGGGGCACCTGGGCAGCTCAGTCAGTTAAATGTCCGCGTCTTGATTTTGGCTCAGGTCATATATCTCACGGTTTGAGCCTTGCACTGGGCTCTGTACTGACAGTGCAGAGCCTTCTTGGAATTCTCTCTCTCCCTCTCTCTCTCTGCCCCTCCCCTGCTCCTGCGCACGCACATGCATGTGCTCCCACGCTCGCTCTCTCTCAAAAGAAATAAACTTCAAAAAAAAAAAAGAGAGAGAGAGAAAAAAATACATACATACGTACTTGATGTAAATGCATATAAACCTTTTTCTGGGAAGAGGATCATAAGCTTTCATCAGATTTTCAAAAACCCATTAACTCCCAAACAGATTTCTAACCACCGCTCTTGAGTTAGAAGTTTCTCGTGCACTGTATGTTGTTGCCATATTTTATTTTATTTTATTTTTTTTTTTATAATATATGAAATTTATTGTCCAAATTGGTTTCCATAAAACACCCAGTGCTCATCCCAAAAGGTGCCCTCCTCAATACCCATCACCCACCCTCTCCTCCCTCCCACCCCCCATCAACCCTCAGTTTGTTCTCAGTTTTTAATAGTCTCTTATGCTTTGGCTCTCTCCCACTCTAACCTCTTTTTATTTATTTATTTTTTTTTTCCTTTTTTCCTCCCCCTCCCCCATGGGTTCCTGTTACGTTTCTCAGGATCCACATAAGAGTGAAACCATATGGTATCTGTCTTTCTCTGTATGGCTTATTTCACTTAGCATCACACTCTCCAGTTCCATCCACGTTGCTACAAAAGGTCATATTTCATTTTTTCTCATTGCCACGTAGTATTCCATTGTGTATATAAACCACAATTTCTTTATCCATTCATCAGTTGATGGACATTTAGGCTCTTTCCATAATTTGGCTATTGTTGAGAGTGCTGCTATGAACATTGGGGTACAAGTGCCCCTATGCATCAGTACTCCTGTATCCCTTGGATAAATTCCCAGCAGTGCTATTGCTGGGTCATAGGGTAGGTCTATTTTTAATTTTCTGAGGAACCTCCACACTGTTTTCCAGAGCGGCTGCACCAATTTGCATTCCCACCAACAGTGCAAGAGGGTTCCCGTTTCTCCACATCCTCGCCAGCATCTATAGTCTCCTGATTTGTTCATTTTGGCCACTCTGACTGGCGTGAGGTGATACCTGAGTGTGGTTTTGATTTGTATTTCCCTGATAAGGAGCGACGCTGAACATCTTTTCATGTGCCTGTTGGCCATCCGGATGTCTTCTTTAGAGAAGTGTCTATTCATGTTTTCTGCCCATTTCTTCACTGGGTTATTTGTTTTTCGGGTGTGGAGTTTGGTGAGCTCTTTATAGATTCTGGATACTAGCCCTTTGTCCGATATGTCATTTGCAAATATCTTTTCCCATTCCGTTGGTTGCCTTTTAGTTTTGTTGGTTGTTTCCTTTGCTGTGCAGAAGCTTTTTATCTTCATAAGGTCCCAGTAATTCACTTTTGCTTTTAATTCCCTTGCCTTTGGGGATGTGTCGAGTAAGAGATTGCTACGGCTGAGGTCAGAGAGGTCTTTTCCTGCTTTCTCCTCTAAGGTTTTGATGGTTTCCTGTCTCACATTCAGGTCCTTTATCCATTTTGAGTTTATTTTTGTGAATGGTGTGAGAAAGTGGTCTATTTTCAACCTTCTGCATGTTGCTGTCCAGTTCTCCCAGCACCATTTGTTAAAGAGGCTGTCTTTTTTCCATTGGATGTTTTTTCCTGCTTTGTCAAAGATGAGTTGACCATACGTTTGTGGGTCTAGTTCTGGGGTTTCTATTCTATTCCATTGGTCTATGTGTCTGTTTTTGTGCCAATACCATGCTGTCTTGATGATGACAGCTTTGTAGTAGAGGCTAAAGTCTGGGATTGTGATGCCTCCTGCTTTGGTCTTCTTCTTCAAAATTCCTTTGGCTATTCGGGGCCTTTTGTGGTTCCATATGAATTTTAGGATTGCTTGTTCTAGTTTCGAGAAGAATGCTCGTGCAATTTTGATTGGGATTGCATTGAATGTGTAGATAGCTTTGGGTAGTATTGACATTTTGACAATATTTATTTTTCCAATCCATGAGCAGGGAATGTCTTTCCATTTCTTTAAATCTTCTTCAATTTCCTTCGTAAGCTTTCTATAGTTTTCAGCATACAGATCCTTTACATCTTTGGTTAGATTTATTCCTAGGTATTTTATGCTTCTTGGTGCAATTGTGAATGGGATCAGTTTCTTTATTTGTCTTTCTGTTGCTTCATTGTTAGTGTATAAGAATGCAACTGATTTCTGTACATTGATTTTGTATCCTGCAACTTTGCTGAATTCATGTATCAATTCTAGCAGACTTTTGGTGGAGTCTATCGGATTTTCCATGTATAATATCATGTCATCTGCAAAGAGCGAAAGCTTGACTTCATCTTTGCCAATTTTAATGCCTTTGATTTCCTTTTGTTGTCTGATTGCTGATGCTAGAACTTCCAACACTATGTTAAACAACAGCGGTGAGAGTGGGCATCCCTGTCGTGTTCCTGATCTCAGGGAAAAAGCTCTCAGTTTTTCCCCGTTGAGGATGATGTTAGCTGTGGGCTTTTCATAAATGGCTTTTATGATCTTTAAGTATGTTCCTTCTATCCCGACTTTCTCAAGGGTTTTTATTAAGAAAGGGTGCTGGATTTTGTCAAAGGCCTTTTCTGCATCGATTGACAGGATCATATGGTTCTTCTCTTTTTTTTTGTTAATGTGATGTATCACGTTGATTGATTTGCGAATGTTGAACCAGCCCTGCATCCCAGGAATGAATCCCACTTGATCATGGTGAATAATTCTTTTTATATGCCGTTGAATTCGATTTGCCAGTATCTTATTGAGAATTTTTGCATCCGTATTCATCAGGGATATTGGCCGGTAGTTCTCTTTTTTTACTGGGTCTCTATCTGGTTTAGGAATCAAAGTAATACTGGCTTCATAGAATGAGTCTGGAAGTTTTCCTTCCCTTTCTATTTCTTGGAATAGCTTGAGAAGGATAGGTATTATCTCTGCTTTAAACGTCTGGTAGAACTCCCCTGGGAAGCCATCTGGTCCTGGACTCTTATTTGTTGGGAGATTTTTAATAACCGATTCAATTTCTTCACTGGTTATGGGTCTGTTCAAGCTTTCTATTTCCTCCTGGTTGAGTTTTGGAAGAGTGTGGGTGTTCAGGAATTTGTCCATTTCTTCCAGGTTGTCCAATTTGTTGGCATATAATTTTTCATAGTATTCCCTGATAATTGTTTGTATCTCTGAGGGATTGGTTGTAATCATTCCATTTTCATTCATGATTTTATCTATTTGGGTCATCTCCCTTTTCTTTTTGAGAAGCCTGGCTAGAGGTTTGTCAATTTTGTTTATTTTTTCAAAAAACCAACTCTTGGTTTCGTTGATCTGCTCTACAGTTTTTTTAGACTCTATATTGTTTATTTCTGCTCTGATCTTTATTATTTCTCTTCTTCTGCTGGGTTTAGGCTGCCTTTGCTGTTCTGCTTCCATTTCCTTTAGGTGTGCTGTTAGATTTTGTATTTGGGATTTTTCTTGTTTCTTGAGATAGGCCTGGATTGCAATGTATTTTCCTCTCAGGACTGCCTTCGCTGCGTCCCAAAGCGTTTGGATTGTTGTATTTTCATTTTCGTTTGTTTCCATATATTTTTTTATTTCTTCTCTAATTGCCTGGTTGACCCACTCATTCGTTAGTAAGGTGTTCTTTAATCTCCATGTTTTTGGAGGTTTTCCAGACTTTTTTCTGTGGTTGATTTCAAGCTTCATAGCATTGTGGTCTGAAAGTATGCATGGTATAATTTCAATTCTGGTAAACTTATGGAGGGCTGTTTTGTGACCCAGTATATGATCTATCTTGGAGAATGTTCCATGAGCACTCGAGAAGAAAGTATATTCTGTTGCTTTGGGATGCAGAGTTCTAAATATATCTGTCAAGTCCATCTGATCCAATGTCTCATTCAGGGCCCTTGTTTCTTTATTGACCGTGTGTCTAGATGATCTATCCATTTCTGTAAGTGGGGTGTTAAAGTCCCCTGCAATTACCACATTCTTATCAATAAGGTTGCTTATGTTTATGAGTAGTTGTTTTATATATTTGGGGGCTCCGGTATTCGGCGCATAGACATTTATAATTGTTAGCTCTTCCTGATGGATAGACCCTGTAACTATTATATAATGTCCTTCTTCATCTCTTGTTACAGCCTTTAATTTAAAGTCTAGATTGTCTGATATAAGTATGGCTACTCCAGCTTTCTTTTGGCTTCCAGTAGCATGATAAATAGTTCTCCATCCCCTCACTCTCAATCTAAAGGTGTCCTCAGGTCTAAAATGAGTCTCTTGTAGACAGCAAATAGATGGGTCTTGTTTTTTTATCCATTCTGATACCCTATGTCTTTTGGTTGGCGCATTTAATCCATTTACATTCAGTGTTATTATAGAAAGATATGGGTTTAGAGTCATTGTGATGTCTGTATGTTTTATGCTTGTAGTGATGTCTCTGGTATTTTGTCTCACAGGGTCCCCCTTAGGATCTCTTGTAGGGCTGGTTTAGTGGTGACAAATTCCTTCAGTTTTTGTTTGTTTGGGAAGACCTTTATCTCTCCTTCTATTCTAAATGACAGACTTGCTGGATAAAGGATTCTCGGCTGCATATTTTTTCTGTCTAGCACACTGAAAATCTCGTGCCAATTCTTTCTGGCCTGCCAAGTTTCAAAAGAGAGATCCGTCACGAGTCTTATAGGTCTCCCTTTATATGTGAGGGCACGTTTACCCCTTGCTGCTTTCAGAATTTTCTCTTTATCCTTGTATTTTGCCAGTTTCACTATGATATGTCGTGCAGAAGATCGATTCAGGTTCCGTCTGAAGGGAGTTCTCTGTGCCTCTTGGATTTCAATGCCTTTTTCCTTCCCCAGTTCAGGGAAGTTCTCAGCTATTATTTCTTCAAGTACCCCTTCAGCACCTTTCCCTCTCTCTTCCTCCTCTGGGATACCAATTATGCGTATATTATTTCTTTTTAGTGTATCACTTAGTTCTCTAATTTTCCCCTCATACTCCTGGATTTTTTTTATCTCTCTTTCTCTCAGCTTCCTCTTTTTCCATAACTTTATCTTCTAGTTCACCTATTCTCTCCTCTGCCTCTTCAATCCGAGCTGTGGTGGTCTCCATTTTGTTTTGCATTTCATTTAAAGCGTTTTTCAGCTCCTCATGACTGTTCCTTAGTCCCTTGATCTCTGTAGCAAGGGATTCTCTGCTGTCCTGTATACTGTTTTCAAGCCCGGCGATTAATTTTATGACTATTATTCTAAATTCACTTTCTGTTATATTATTTAAATCCTTTTTGATCAGCTCATTAGCTGTTGTTATTTCCTGGAGATTCTTCTGAGGGGAATTCTTCCGCTTGGTCATTTTGGATAGTCCCTGGCGTGGTGAGGACCTGCAGGGCACTTCCCCTGTGCTGTGGTGTATAACTGGAGTTGGTGGGCGGGGCCACACTCCGACCTGATGTCTGCCCCCAGCCCACTGCTGGGGCCACAGTCAGACTGGTGGGTGCCTTCTCTTCCCCTCTCCTAGGGGCGGGATTCACTGTGGGGTGACGTGGCCCGTCTGGGCTACTTGCACACTGCCAGGCTTGTGATGCTGGGGATCTGGCGTATTAGCTGGGGTGGGTAGGCAAGGTGCACAGGGGCAGGAGGGGCAGGCTTAGCTCGCTTCTCCTTAGGTGATCCACTTCAGGAGGGGCCCTGTGGCAGCGGGAGGGAGTCAGATCCGCTGCCGGCAGTTTGGCTCCGCAGAAGCACAGAGTTGGGTGTTTGCGCGGAGCGAGGAAGTTCCCTGGCAGGAACTGGTTCTCTTTGGGATTTTGGCTGGGGGATGGGCGGGGGAGATGGCGCTGGCGAGCGCCTTTGTTCCCCACCAAACTGAGCTCTGTCGTCCGGGGGGCTCAGCAGCTCTCCCTCCCTTTGTCCTCCAGCCTTCCCGCTTTCTGAGCAGAGCTGTTAACTTATGACCTCCCAGACGCTAAGTCGCGCTTGCTGTCGGAACACAGTCCGTCAGGCCCCTCCGCTTTTGCAGGCCAGACTCCGGGGCTCTGCTTGGCCGGCGAGCCGCCCCTCCGCCCCGGCTCCCTCCCGCCAGTCCGTGGAGCGCGCACCGCCTCGCCGTCCTTCCTACCCTCTTCCGTGGGCCTCTCGTCTGCGCTTGGCTCCGGAGACCGTTCTGCTAATCCTCTGGCGGTTTTCTGGGTTATTTAGGCAGGTGTAGGTGGAATCTAATTGATCAGCAGGACGCGCGGTGAGCCCAGCGTCCTCCTACGCCGCCATCTTCCTGGAATCTGTGTTGCCATATTTTAGATCTCTGGGAAGATCTACAAAAAACTGATGACTGCTGCCTTTGGGACAATCAGCTGGGTGGTTAAAGACAATAGTGGAAAACTCCTTTTCTTGGTTTACCCTCTGGCACTTTTGGAATTCTGAAAGATTTCAATTTGTTACTTGTTCATTACAAATAAATACAGCTTACATGTAGAAATCTACTATTACAATGCTGGCTTTAGTTTCTTGTTGACTAAATGGTATGCGTTAAGTTTTTCTGATTAGAACTCTAATGTTTTGATTGGTGGCCCAGGGTACGAAAGCAGGATTTAGCACAATGACTCCTCTTCCACCACCATTTCACATATTGGTTTAGAAAACTTCTGAAAAGAACATTTCTTTTCACAAAGGGTGCCAAGTGAAGCCTGTAGGGTTAAGGACCTCCGATGAGCCGGCTGGACAGCCGCACAGCTGCAGTTATGAATATATATGAAAATGAAGTCATTTTAGCTTGTCTCTGAGGACTCCTGGGCTCATGAATGAAATCCCAGAAAACAATATGCACATCAAAAGCACTTGGTTTCTCTGTCTAAACGCTCTTCCCGAAGACGGTGATACTGACAAAAGTTTCTTGACTAAAGTGTCTCTAAGGAAGGGGGGAATGGTAGAATAGACACAATTCTAACGTTCGAGGAGTTATTTTACATTCAGCCATGTTAGTCACACATGATTTAATCCACTTCCTTGTGACAGTTCCTTGTTAAAATACGTTCAAGTGAATTATGTGAATGGTCTATTGTAAAATGTGTTCTGAAGAATATACTAAAGCAGATGTCAAAAATTTACCCAAAGTCCTAATATCCAACCCACCTTTATTACATGCCCACCATGCCAAGCACTGTGTTATAGAATCAAAGATGCACAAAGATGAAAGCCAGGCACAGAGGCAGAAATTCCAGACCAAATATACTCACAGTAGTAAAACTTCAAGCTCAGATAAAAACTGCTTCCATTGTTTCTTACATTGCATTTTTTTCTCCTAAATATCATGGAGAAAAATAAGAAAACAAAATTAAGGAAAGGATCTCTGCTTCTGGGATTTTTAAACCAGGGTCTACAGTCTTCCTGAAACCAGCTGACCTTTTTGATGTAAATGCATATAAACCTTTTTCCGGGAGGAGGATCTTAAGCTTTCATCAGATTTTCAAAAACCCATGAACTCCCAAACAGATTTCTAACCACTGCTCTTGAGTTACAAGTTTTTCGTGCACTGTATTATGTTGCCATATTTTATATTCGAACCCTTTTACCATATTTTGTACACATTTACATACATTTTAAAATATTGTATGTATTCAAAGAAAATCCCATGACAGAAATGCCCTACTTGGTCTCACAAAGGATCCAGTTTGTGATAGCTGTATTCTGGTTAGAAGGGGATTTCACCAATTCAGTATTTATGATTTGGGTCATTTGGATATGTCGATTCAGGTTTACCTTTGTATTAATGTTGAAATGGTGGACTTACTAAGAAATTGAAAAACGTAACTCCTTACTTCAAAGAATCTTCAGAAGCTAGCCCAGTGCCTGACACAGGAATATTTATTGGAAACATTAATGAATTCAGTAATATTGTATGAGCGCCTACTCTGTCCCTGGTATTGTTCGTGATGGCTTTAGTTTATAAACCTTATGTCGCTGCGCGTCTCTGCATCTCAAGATCCTAACTTCCACCACGAAAGAGTTAAGTACATTGTTAGGCTCCATCAGCTGTAAGTTTCTATCATTTGTAAATTGCAATACAGGGCAGGGTTTTTAGAGCTCTGTTCTCAGGAAGAAAGGGAGAGAAATCCAACAGGAATTCTGGAAGCTATTTTCCAAGTTAATCCAGGAAGTCAGAAACAATAAACGAGGCTAACAAATCATTTTCGCGGACCACTTTATGAGAATTTACATTTTAAAATACCATTGTCCTGGGAGCCAGGTGGATTTGGTCTCAGTCTTATTTCTAACACGCAATATTTGTGACTTTTTGTCACTTAACCTCCTTGAGATCGCTGTTTTCTTAATCTGAAAAATGAAGGGGTTAGTTTTTGTGTTCATGCTAACCTAGCTTAACTCTCAAAGTTTGGGTCTGTGCACAAGGAACATCAGCTTCACAGGGAGCTGGTAAGAAATGCTGACTCTCAGGTCCCTGCCCAGGTGTGCTGAACCAGAATCTGTATTGTAAGGTCTCCAGGCGATCTGGTTGCACCCATCTAAGGCATCTTGTACACTTTCCCACTTCAGTCCCTCCAGGAAAGGTTACTGAAGTTAATGTTCCAATTTTACAAAACCACATTTCTTTAGAAACAAATGCTCTATGGCTAAGGCTTCATTAAATTTCCCATCTTTCCCCGGTGTGTGTGTGTGTGTGTGTGTGTGTGTGTGTGCACGCACACACACACACAGGCACACACTTAGGACTTTGTATGGTGTCTAGGCCTTTGGTAACTTTGTTACTTCCTGTCCTTTTACTCCTAGAGATCAGTAACTAAATTCACGAAAAGGACATACACACATGCTTCATTCAATTCACCTAACGAACATTTACTGAGCAACTTCCATGGGCCAGGCTCTGTAATAAGGCTCCGGGATACAAAGATAAATAAGATCTTTAAAAACCATCATCTAGTCCATTGGGAGAGGTGCATGAAGAAACCAGTATTTGGAGGTATTGCTATGGTGCTGTGGCTGCACATTGGAGGGTCACCAAAACTATACCAGAAGGATTGGAGGCAATCAAGGAAATGATCATTGTCTCTAGGACAGGAGGGAAAGGAGATCTAAAGGCAATGACATTCCATTCTGAAGCCAGACTCCTGGAATAAAAAGTAAATAAATAAATAAAAAATCCCAAACCTCCCAAAACCTTCCAAAAACCTCACAAAAACTCCCAGTGTGAGTTGGTGGCAGCCATGGAGAGAAGAGGAAAGTAGGGAGAGGGCTGGAACCTTTTGGGGAGGTGGCCGTGGGGCTCAACCCCAAGAGAACATACAAATGGGCCTGGGACACACTGGCCCTAGGAAACAGGCTTCAGTTAGGCCACCTCTAGATAACCACATTCTCTTTGTTGAATGGTGTTTCATTTCTTTATTAGACCGTTTGTCTCCTCAGGAATCTTGAGATGTCCATATAAAATCAGTGGGTATAGAATGCTATGTAAGGACTGGAGAAATCAGGTTAATAATTAAAGAAAAAAAAGGGCCCCATAATCTAAGCTGCAGAGGAGGAATCGCCCGAGATCCATCCTCTCCCCCATTTGCCCAGCCCTATCTCACCGATCGTGAGATTTGGTCCATGTCACCTCCTGGCTTAGACGTACCTTCTCCTTGCCTCTGCCCTAGCTCAGAGTGGGGCTTCTCAACGCTGGCTACACATCCGAACCACGTGGGGAGCTTTGAAAAAATACGGATGCCCGCCACCACGATGCTGACCTAACCTGATGCTGAGGGATCATTTCAAAAAAGCTCTTGAGGTGACTCTAATGTTAGGCTTGAGGACATGGGCTTAAGTCCCATCCACCTCTTCACTACCCATCTAAAACCCCCTCTATCCACCTCCAGCCTAGTCCTTGCCATCTCTGCTCCAATGCCTCTGCCGACTTCCAGCCCATCACCTAACCTGTGCTCAGAGTTATATCTCAAAAACACAAACCTAATCCTTTCACTCTCCCACTTAAAACCCACCCACCGACTTGAGCCATCTTTCCCGCGTCATCTGCCATTACCTTCCCACCCCCTGCTCTACGTTCCCTCCACCCAATGATCTGTTATTAGTAAGGCATATGTTTGCGCACACACACCTCCAGGCTGTTACACCTGCTATTTCTTCCACCCAGAAAGCACTTCCCATGCCTCGCTCCCCGCCAAAATTCTACTGGGCTTTCAAAATCCAGCTGAGAGGTCACTTCCTTTCGTTCGCTTTTCCCATTTGTCTATTGCAGAAATGTTTATCAAGTACTTCCTCTGTGCCAGGCTCTCTTCTGGGTGCTGGATCTGCCCCTGCCCTGGCTGTCTTTTCTGTGCTGCCATGACCTCCTTGTGCAAATCCGGGCTCAACTACTTCTCACGCTGTAGCTTAATCTTTGCTTTCTTTACCTGACCGTTTGCCCCACAGGACTGAGCTCCCAGAGGATGGAATGATGCCTTATTCATCCTTGCCCAGCACCCATTTCACAGAGAGAGTTGAATGAATGTTTATTGACTACTGACTAACGATGAAGAACAGCAGAGCAGTTCCTCTGGGTGTATGTGTGCATACCTGTCTCTTCCTGACTCCTGGGTGTGATACCCCAACACCCTTTCTGCTTTACTGGCTGCAGTCACTCAGCTTTCTCCTAAACCCCAACTCTGATCATTGCCTCGCTCCTGCTATTTGAAGCCTCCCCTTTCCCACCCTCTTGAACTGTGATAAACGATAATTTATAAAGTAGCACCAAAGACCAATCTGGGGCTTGGCCTGTGAAGTTGCCTGGAGGAGACACGGCCCATCCTAAAAACAAGACCAAAAACAAAACAAAACAACACAAGAAAACTGGAGCAGACCAGCACAGGCAAAGTGCCAAGCTCCTACACAGCTCTTCAGAAAAGGCTTTCTCCTTCGACACATCTGGGGATGGGAAGAATTTCACTTCCACATTCCTGCAAGTCAGGCATTCATTTCATGGTCTTTCCTCCAGTCACCTGAGGTCATATATCTTATTTCCATTTATTAAATTTTATTTTCGAGTATATCTCCTTTCAATGTTGATGAAAAATGACACATTCTAGCATGAAATATGAGCAAATAAATGGAACTGATATCCTGTGATAGTAATTCTTTCCATACCTGTTTAAATAATTTAATGGCATATGTTCGGTTTTGGATCTCCGCTCTGTATACCTCAAAAATCTCCCCTTCTCCAATTAGGAAGTCTTTGTGGAAATTTTTGGTTCCATCTCTGATGTTTTGAAAGCTGACAGAGGATTTAAACAATATTCCTTAGGACAGAAAGTAGGGAGAAGATAAGTTACTTTTTCTTTTCTTTCTTTCTTTTTTTTTTTTTTAAAGAATCAACATCATCATTAAAAAGAACCATAAGTTCCATATTAGAAATATTTCAGAGCCCAGCAGAGAGCCAGGAGCAGAAGGCCCAGGAACCAAAACTGAAGCCCATCTCCGCACATTTACTTGGGTCTGGCTCCCACCATTCCACAGAACAAATGCCTTTTTAGATATCTGAATGATAGTACTGTGATTCTATCACCCTTCCAAAGAGGTCAGCCAAAGAACTCAGTTGAGGAAAGTTTTCCAGGACTCCACTTCTTTGTCATTAGATCAGTGGGTTGCTTTTGACTCACTATGAACCTAAAATCATTCAAAATAAAAAAAAAAAAAAAACCTATAGAAGTAGAAACTTTGTTATGACTAAACAATATTCTCCAAGTATGACTGATAGAATCATTTTTCATGAGCCAAATCCTCTAAATTTCTAACTTACTTCCTCAGAGTAAATTAGGAAGATGCTTCAGCTTTTTAAAAAATCATCTAGGGGCGCCTGGGTGGCTCAGTCGGTTACGCGTCCAACTTCGGCTCAGGTCATGATCTCACAGTCCGTGAGTTCGAGCCCCGCGTCGGGCTCTGTGCTGACAGCTCGGAGCCTGGAGCCTGCTTCAGATTCTGTGTCTCCCTCTCTCTCTGACCCTCCCCCGTTCATGCTCTATCTCTCTCTGTCTCAAAAATAAATAAACTTTTAAAAAAAAAACTTAAAAAAAAATTTTTTTAAAAATCATCTAAAGCAGAGATTGGGAGAAAACATTTAAAAGGTAATCAAATACATATCCAAGGGGAAAAGCTTAACTAAATCCTTCAGAGCCCAATTTTGGCAATATTTCCACATTTGCTGTTTGATTTACATCTTATTGTTAAATCTTAAAGGACCAAAATTTTATCCAACTTCTCTAATTCTCTTTTGAACCAAGGAAGGTACAGATCTGGTGGTAAAGACGAGGCAAAGCAGCCTTAACTAGCCATTAACATTGATCAGAATGATTCCCAGGTAGAATTAAATTATTCTCCCTGCTAATAAAGTAATAAAAGTGATATGGAAATAATGAGACTTTCATAGTGACCTTCGGCATTGCTCTACAAACATCTCTAAAGATCTCTGCAAGGGCTATCACAATTTCTAACACTATATAAAACCCAATGTAATTTTTAAATGTTTTCCTATGACACATAAAAATGCAAATTTCACTAACAGAAAGTATGAAAACCCCCCCAGGGAAGAGACCACAATTATGTTCTCCATTGGCCAGTGGATTTTTTTTTTAATTTTTTTTAACGTTTATTTATTTTTGAGACAGAGAGAGACAGAGCATGAATGGGGGAGGGTCAGAGAGAGGGAGACACAGAATCTGAAACAGGCTCCAGGCTCTGAGCTGTCAGCACAGAGCCCGACGCGGGGCTCGAACTCACGGACCGTGAGATCATGACCTGAGCCGAAGTCGGCCGCTTAACCGACTGAGCCACCCAGGCGCCCCGGCCAGTGGATTTTTAATATAACAATAATATATCATCCATCAGAACTTAGTGTCAGTCAAAGCTGCAAGTATTTCAACATCCATGAAGATTTTACCCTAAACCTGCATATTAATGAACAGTTAATGTGTTCATTGGATATTTGTCTCTGTAAGTTAACTTAAAGCAAAGCATGATTTAAAGTAAAAAAAAAAAAAAATTTTTTTTTACCTTTTTCATTATGTTCAGGAATAAGAACATTATCCACTGTGACATTGGCTATTTCCTAAGAGAGGAAATACATACTGAAGTAATTCCATTTCATAAGCCTAGAAAGAACAGAACCTTAACAGAAATCCAAAGCTCCCCCTGGACTATACAGTGCAATAGAGCAGAATCTAATTTAGAAGAAAGCTAGTAGAAAGCGAAGTTACTTTATTTAATTCAACAGTATTCATTGCCTTATACATTTAAAGCTTCCATACTAACTACAAAAACTCAAGTATCAATGTCATAGTTACAGTCAATTTTAAATGACTTCTAATGCTATAAAAAATGATCGCTGCCAATTTATTTGTTCCCATAAAAACCAACAGCAACATGCAAAATGCCAAGTAGAACAGGAAAATTAAAAGCTGAATTAAGACAAATGCGTAACTCACAGCACTCTTACCAGTTCTAAGCCTTATCTATGACAGATCACTGACAGGAGAAAGCTCTTCACTCTTTTCCCACAAATCTCTAGTTTCCTGAATCCCCAACTAAACAAAGCAACGAGAAAGCTAAAGCTTTACTGGTTTTAAAAAAGTACTTGCAAACCATCATTTTTCTGTCTGATAATTTCATCCCCCATGCTCAATTATATATGCAACAGAGTTCAAGGTTCATTATCTCTGCACATACACTCTACCTTGGGTAACATGTTTGGAAATCTATCTCCATGATGACTCTGACTCTTCAAGGGTGCTCCTAAAAAGAAATAAAGGGAGGTAGATACAGATAAAGTTTTATGTCTCTAATAAGCATGTTTTTTTTTCCTTTCTTAGACTGTGAAAATAAACACCTTGCTAGTAGTGTTAATTTCTAAAGTTCACTTGCATTCCCTTTGAATGGTTACAAATTAACATATGTAAATAGCTTTGTAATGATCAAATATTATTCAAACATGTTTTTGTTTACCTAACGTATAATACCTACCTTACATTATTGATAGACATCATTAAAAATATTAAAGTAGAAAGTAGAAAATTGAAAGGAAAAAAGCAACATTGAATCAGCTTTTTGCCCATATATTTTTTAAAAAATTTTTTTTTTCAACGTTTATTTATTTTTGGGACAGAGAGAGACAGAGCATGAACGGGGGAGGGGCAGAGAGAGAGGGAGACACAGAATCGGAAACAGGCTCCAGGCTCTGAGCCATCAGCCCAGAGCCTGATGCGGGGCTCAAACTCACGGACTGCGAGATCGTGACCTGGCTGAAGTCGGACGCTTAACCAACTGCGCCACCCAGGCACCCCTGCCCATATATTTTAAAGTTGTATAATTATGGGATTATATCTCCTTAGGTTAGTTTATTTTGTATCCCCTCTTGTGCCGTAAGATATTAGAGGGTGTGTGTGTGTGTGTGTGTGTGTGTGCGTGCGTGTGATCAGCCACAAACACCTGTCACCCCCCTCCCCAAATATACACCGTAACTTCTGTATGTTCTATTTGAATTGAGGTAGTCCATGTAGCTTCCTGCAAAAGATGAAAACCCTGAAGTATCTTGCTGTCATATCTGACATTTTGATTCAGACTTCAGAAAAATTTTATTTCATCTTCTAGTTTTTCTTTGACTGTATTCTAATGTTTTAAAAAACTACTTTGCTTAGAGGACTGGCAACAAAACATAACCAATTAATAACAGACCTCCTTGAGCAAACTACAAGCCTAGATCTAGCAGACATTCTCTAGAATATTCCATCCAAAAACAAAAGAATATACAAATACTTCACAAGAGCATGTTGAACAGTCTCCAGGATAGACCATATCTTGAGCGATAAAATGAGCCTCAATAAATTTGGAAGGACTGAAATCATACAAAGCATATTCTCTGACCACAATGCAATTAAAATAGAAATCAGTAATGGAAGGAAATTTGGGAAATTCACAAATACATGAAAATTGAACAAGTCCATAAATAACCAATGAATCCAAGAAGAAATCACAAGGGAAATTATAAACTACTTTCAGATGAATGAAAGTGAAAACACAACATACCAAAACTTATGGGATGTAGCAAAAGGAGCACTTAAAAGGAAATTTATAGCTGTAAATGCCTACCTTAAAAAAGAAAAAGGATCTTAAATCAATAACCTGAATTTTCACTGAAGGAACTAGAAAAGAAAGTGCCAAATTGAAGGAAGCAAAGGAAGGAAAGAATTAAGATTACAGTGGAAATAAATGAAATAGATAATATAAAAACAAAAGAGAAAATCAATGAAACCAAAGGGGTTCTTTGGAATAATCACAAAACTGATTTAGCTAGACTAACTAAGAAAGAGAGGAGACTCAAATTACTAAAACCAAAAACAAAGAGGAGACACACTACCAACCCTATAGAAATAAAACGAATTGTAAGAGAATATGATGAACATTTGCATGTAAAAAATTAGATAACTAAGGGGCACGTGGGTGGCCCACTTAGTTAAGTGACTCTTGATTTCAGCTCAGGTCATGATCTTGAGGTTCGTGGGTTTGAGCCCTGCATCCGGCTCTCTGCAGGTGCAGAGCCTGCTTGGGATGCTTTCTTTCTCCCTCTCTCTGCTCCTTCTCCACTTGCGTGCTCTCTCAAAATAAATAAATAAACTTAAAAAATTAGATAACTGAAATGGCACAGACAGATTCCTAGAAAGACACAAACTGCCATAACTAACTCAAGAAGAAATAAACAATCTGAATGGACCTATTGCAAGGAAAGAGACTGAATTAATAATTTAAGATTTCCTACACACAAAACCCCAGGCCTGAATGGATTCACAGGTGAATTCTATCAAATATTTAAACAAAATTTAACATCAGTTCTTTACAAATTTTTCCAAAATAGAAGAGGAGGAAACAACTCCCAAATCATTCTATGAGACCCAATATTATCCTAATACCAATGCCAGGTAAAACTTCACAGGAAGACTATAGTCCAATATCTCTTATGAACATGGATGCAGAAGTCTTCAACAACAACAAGTCCTCAATGAAATATTAGCAAAGTAAATCCAGAAACATGTAAGATTATATGCCATGATCAAGTGGGATTCATTCGGGAATCCAAGATTGGCTTACAATATGAAAATCAACCAATGTAATACACCACATTAATAGAATGAAGAACTAAACCCATGAAATCCACTAACCTATCGTAAAAACCCAAGGAATAGAAGAGAATTCCCTCAATTTAATAAAGGGTATCTGTGAAAAGCCCACAAATAATGTCATACATCATTATGAAAAACTGAATGCTTTCCCCTTTACATCAGGAACAAGAAAAAAAAGTCTGATCTTGCCACTTCTATTCAACCTTATACCAGAGGTTCTAGCCAGGGCAATTAGGCAAGAAAAAGAAATAAACATCATGGGGAAGTATCGTGTAGAATAAAATTTGAACTAAGGGCACTAAAAGTCATTGTCCTTGTGTTGCCCATAAAAAGGAAGGCAATATTCATTGTCATATAAAATTGAAGATTCAAAATGGCTCTCCTAAGAAGCCAGCAGAAAACTGTGGATTTTATGTCAAAAGTAGAAAACAATTATGACCATTGAAATATAAATGCAAAATGTGATATGTAAGAGCAGGCATACCAGAAATATAAGGAAAGCAGGTAAGGATTCTCGTTTCTTGAGCAACTAGGCTATGTCCTGAGATATGAGGGAATGCTTTATGGATGTGAAAACACCTAATGGCAGCCACCTGAATCGCAGGAATAGTGACTGGGAGGAAATACAAGACTTTTCTCAGGAGGACTTGTAAGAAATTCCAAATCCACAAAGTGATCTCTCCTCTAAAAGGAAAACCATCCCACCAAACTGACAATTTCAAGGGAAGGGAGGCAAAAATGGATATTTGAGCAAATAATGGATTATTTGGATAACTGGTAAGTCTGTCCATGGGAGCAACAAACAAAGACTAAATCTTTTTATGCACTTTCAGTTAGGAACTCTAACTTCTAATTCATTGAGTAGCTATCATAGGAGACACGTGTTCAGTAGGCTCACTTAACGGTTTCCATGAATCATCACGCTGCTTCTTTGAACAAGCTAAACAACTAACATTTTAAAGATTTAGTTTCAAAGCATCCACTCAACAAGTTGCAATTAAATAATGCTATTTTTCTCAGCAAAGGACTCAGACCAAAATGCTATCCTCCTCTTCATCTCAAATTTACCTATCTCCTGATACTAGGGCAGTAAATAACTGTCTTTCCACCAATCAGCGAATCTCCTATTTTTAAAAATGAAATCAATTTTGCACGTGCAACAGGAGTCAAGCAAGGATGTGAAATTTTCGTCTACTCACGGTCCACATCATTCTCTGCTGTGTAAATAAACAACACAGAGAGTGAAAAGGTATCCTGAAATCTATTCCGGAATCTGCAAATGTAAAACATAACCCTGCGTCCTATCAGATTGGTGTGAGTTTATATTGCAAACGATAAGTTGTGTGGGTGGTTTCAGCAGCTGGAAAAAGCTCAGAGAATGAAAAGGCAGTGCATTTACAGTGTCCAGGGAGTCACTGTACTTTACTTGGTCAGTCAGCTTCGTAGTGAAGCATTCCATGGGACTAAACCAAGTGAGGAAACAGTGACAAAAGAGATGAGCCACGTTTTACGGGAAATACCGTAGTGGGAGCCTATTGGGAACTGTCTAATATCCCATTAAACGTAAAAAGCATATAAAAGTCAATCTGAAGGTACAGTGTTCTGGTACAAATTTCGCAGGATTTTTTCTAGGTAGGGGTGATAAGGTAGAGGTATATTTGCATGCAAATATACGGAACTAAAAATACCTCTGGACAAAAGAGCCAAAAGAACAAGGATGCTGATTCAAAAGAATTTTCAGCCTAAGAGCCCTGAGTCTGTAACGTAAGACCCAAGATCACTCAGGATCATTCTTGTTGAAGTGAATAAATCTAAAGTGGAGTAAACAGAACAGGGGACATTAGGAACTTATTTTATTGATAAAGAATGAACAGAAAAAGTTTCATGAGCTTTACTTATCAGGTTGCTTTAAGTGTAAGTCATGACACAGCATCAGAAACACACAAGACAAATAGAGGGAGGTATTAGGCCACTGTGAAACAAGACTAGTAAGGCAGAGTTAGAGGCCCTGGCATAAAAACAGCACTGAAGATAAAAGATAAGCCCCAGGCATCATTTGCACTAAAATACAAAGGCAGGGAAAGAGAGAATCAATTATATTTTGACTTATATGACAAAGCTAATTATAAAAGTATTTATGTTTTACTCAAACACTGTGATTCTGTTTATGATTCAAATAGCGTCAGAGTTTTGGATGGAAAACTGATTCTCTTAGCTAAGAATGAAACGTTTAAAAAAGTGTAATTTAGAGGTACCTGGGTGGCTCAGTCGGTTAAGCATCTGATTTCGGCTCAGGTCACGATCTCACCGCTTGTGAGTTCGAGCCCTGCGTGGGGCTCTGTGCTGATAGCTCCAGCAAAGTCTGGAGCCTGTTTCGGATTCTGTGTCTCCCTCGCTTTCTGCCCCTCCCCTGCTCACACTCTGTCTCTGTCTCTATCTCGAAAATAAATATTTAAAAAAAATTTTTTAATGTGTAGTTTACAAGTAAAAAATTTTAAAAACCTAAACAAGTGGTAGAAGGGACTGTGTTGTATAACATAGGCAATAAGGAAAGAAAGTGTCACCCAAAAGAAGTGACAAAAGCCTTCAGATAAAGCCTCAGGTAAGCAATCCTTGACATATAGTATAACCAGTCATGGACTTGAACAAAATGCAATATTTACATTTATAAATTGCAAACTCTATAAAATAGACAGAGAGCCACATCATAAGAATCATAAATGTTTACCATGATTCACAATTAAATGGATAGCTCGATGATGCCCCATCTCCTGGAGGATCTGTAACAAGTCACCGATGGTCTTGTTTTTCTGTGCCCAGGACCAGAGTAGTTCTCTTGTTCCACTTTTACCTTGGTCAACATATTTTTCGATGTGACGAACATCCAGCCAGCTGTTTGAAAGTCGCTCCGCTGTAGAAATCATAACAGGAAGAACCCAAAAATAGTTTACTTCTATTGGAATACATGTGTAGGGATACTTTATACGTTTTAGTTCATATTATTTATAATTTTTATTTTTTTAATTTTTTTTTTTAATGTTTATTTATTTTGAGAGAGAGAAAATGTGAGCACAAGCAGGGCAGGGGCAGAGAGAGAGGAAGAGAGAAAATCCCAAGCAGTGTCCTAGCTGTCAGCACAGAGCCCGATACGGGGGTCGACACAGAACTCAATCCCATGAGCCATGGGATCGTGACCTGAGCTGAAATCAAGAGTTGGTCACTTAACCGACTGAGCCACCCAGACACCCTGTCTCATACCTTTATCCTCTGGAAAGTCTAAAAAATTTAAAAAGCCAGATACACATGGATGGATAAAATCCAATTGTCATCCGAGTGTGGTCGTGGGGACCCTCAACACATCACCATAACTGGCTATGGAAATCAGCCTTTTCTTCTGCCACACACAAATCTGGAAGCTTCTCTCCAGCAGTAACCAAGGTAACCTCATTGGAGGACTCACCTATCCCCCAGTGATACTCTCTAAAGGTTGATGTCCTTTTAAAAGACGAACAGGGGCTCAGACCTGAGAAGTGTAATAAGCCCCCTACAGAACTATCTCTGTTCAGTCTATTTCAGACTCTAAAAGACTCTAAAGTTTTAAAAAATTTCTTAGGGAGCTACTACACTAGTTATAGTACTTGAATTTTTTTTAACATTTATTTATTTTTGAGAGAGAGAGAGCACGCACCCACGAGTGGGAGAGGGGCAGAGAGAGGGAGACACAGAATCCAAAGCAGGCTCCAGGTTCCAAGCTGTCAGCACAGAGGCTGATGTGGGGCTCGAACTCACGAACTGTGAGATCAGGACCTGAGCAGAAGTCAGACACTTAACCCACTGAGCCACCCAGGCATCCCAATAGCTGTGATATTTGAATCAAGACATCAGAAAGACAAACATCTTTTGATTTAATATGGCATCCCTTCTCCCCACATTTTCAGTCCTCCAAGGGTTTGCTAGACTATTCAGTTTCCTTCAACTTTCTGTTTTTGCTGAGAGTATAAGTACATCCTGAAAGCTGACAGAGATCACAATATGCAACCATAACTGCCCCCCTCTTCCTGTGGACCAAAAGTGGACTCGGTAGATATTACCAGTGCTCACCAATATTTCCAATCTTCTGCCCCTTCAGAGAGGATTACATCTTCCTGCCCTGGGTTAGTTATGCCTATGTGTCCCTTTCAGCCAGGAACACTGAAGAGCCAGGGGGCAATTCACCAGACACCCATGCTCGCCACCAGGTATAAGCACATGTTGATACGGGGGTGCTTCAAGATCAAAGCCACCTGGAATGCTGGGCCACCTCATGAGGTCAGCTGTTCTGGACTGTCAGTGCTGTTCCCACAAGCAAAAAGCAAACTTCGGTTATGTTAACCACTGGCAGTGATTTGGGCAGTGCTTGTTACTACATATAACTTAGTCTATCCTGGTCAATACCCACAAAGTTTCATCTTAAGCGTTATGTTATTCAGTCACATCTTGTATCAGAAAAGGGTGAAAGGAAGTGGCATATCCGATAAAGGATGATGAAGTTGAGACATTCAACTGGAATGTATGCTTAGGCTGTAAAGGAAAAAACAGCTACAATAACGTATCTGACATCATTAAGTTGGATTGTTTTTGCCTTTCTCCATATTTTAAGTTCTGGCAAGAATATCTTTATTATCTATTTCTTGGAAGAGATGATGTCTCATGAAGAGGCAAGGACTATCCAACTGTCAATATATGTTTTAGATAGCTTCACACTAAAAAATAGAAGGGGACCTTCAAAGCAAAAATATTTATCAAGATATAGTAACTCTCTATTTTTTTTAAATTAAGTTTGCTTTAATGTTTATTTTTGAGAGAGAGACAGAGTGGGAGAGGAGCAGAGAGAGAGAGAGAGAGAGAGAGACAGACAGAATCTGAAGCAGGCTCCAGGCTCTGAGCTGTCAGCACAGAGCCCGATGCGGGGCTAGAACCCACGGACGGGAAGATCATGACCTGAGCTGAAGTCAGATGCTCAACCGACTAAGCCAGCTGGCACCCCAGTAACTTAATTTTTAATGTATTTCTTTTGATGATGTGATCTACCTATTTGGTTGAGGCACACTTTTCATAAACACTTTAACTATTTCTAAAAGCTCTTAGGGGAAATAGTGCAAATCGGTACAATTTGTTAACAGGCCCAAAATGGCGTCACTTAGGCCAAGTCACCAAATGGGGCTAAATACCTAATCCAGTACTGTAGTTTCAACCTGCATCAGAAATATAAATCTTACCCAGTTAGTCAGGAATTTTCTGATCAGTTCCTTTGAAGTAATCTGTTACATGGGCCCTCTGTATCCCCAGAGGAAGATGAGGTAATCTGCATGATAAGACCCCCTGCTCTTCTCCTTAAGGGAAAGAATCTTGCCAGGAACAATCCTTTTTTTTTTTTTTTTCCTTTAAGTTTTTGTTTATTTATTTTGAGGGGAGGAGGAGGGGCAGAGAGTGAAGGAGAGAAAATCCCAAGCAGCTTCTCTGCTGAACTGGGGCTGAAACCTATGAACCGTGAGGTCATGACCTAAGCAGAACAATACTTTTCTTTTGCTAATAATTTTCTTGCCCCACCATCTTTCCTGGAAAATAACCTTCCATTTTGTACAACTCCCCGGAACTCCCTTCTACTTGCTAGACGGAATACTGACTGATTCATGAATTATTAAATAAAGCCAATTAAAATCTTCAGATTTACTTGGTTGAATTTCACTTTTTAACAAGTTCAAACATTTGTTGACTGTGCTAGTAGTATAGTAATTGCATACGTCAAGTGTATGTGCAGCAAGAAGAGGGGTCCCTAACTAAAAATGGGGGCCTCATGGAGGTGCCTGGCTGGCCCAGTCGGGGGAGTGTGCAACTCTTGATCTTGGGATTGTGGGTTCAAGCCCCATGTTGGGTGTAGAGATTACTTAAAAATAAAATCTTAAAAAAAAGGCGGGGGGGGGCACCTGGGTGGCTCAGTCGGTTGAGCGACCCATTCTTGATTTCGCCGCCCAGGTCATGATCTCACGTTTCATGAGATGGAGCCCTGCATTGGGCTCTGCACTAACAGCACAGAGTCGGCTTGGGACTCTATCCCTCTCTATCTCTCTCAAAAAGATAAGGGCATCATGGAAAGCTTCCTAGAGGAATGGTTTCTGGAGCCTGAGCCAAGTTTAAAATTATGCATACTTCTAAAGAGAGGCCAATACTCAAGGAATTATTGGAATTAATATACTATACTGGGGAGAAAAAAAAATCATGGGAATTTCAGTTGGGAAACAAAATAAAGGAATGAACTGTGAACCCCAAAAGTAGACTACATTGTCTTCAAAAGGGAAGTCTCCATCAAGACAGAGGACCCTTGTGGCCCCCGGGGTATACGCATGAAAATGTGTGTTTATTCGTGGCTCTGCCATTCACCTATGGTGCAACTCTAGGCAAGTCGCTGAGCAATTTCAAACTTCTCATCAGTAAACATCCTCTGAAGTCCATTTGAAGTCCCTCCCAAAACAGACACTAAATTTGGTTGCCCCTCTCTGGTCTGCTGATTATAGGAGCACTGACCTTAAAATACCTCTTCCAGTCTTTAGAACACTTCCCAGTCTCCAGATTAACATTCCAACAGGGGAACACTAAATATCGAATCTCAGCAAAGTGGAAGTTTAGGTTTCTACTTTTTCTATTAGTAGATTACTTGGCTGACATTTATAGAGTATCAGGCATAATGTACCATATAAATTAATAATACTTATACAACATACAGCAAGCTTTTATAAAAAAATAAAATAAAACAGCTCCGTCTCAGGGCGCCTGGCTGGCTCAGTTGGAAGAGCATGTGACTCTTGGTCTTGGGGTCATGAGTTCAAGCCCCACGCTGGTGTAGAGATTACTTAAAAAAATTAATTAATTAAAAAAAAAGCAAACAGTTCCCTCTCTACTTTAAAACTCTGGATAAGACATGACCTGATTTTGGGATGAGACATGAAGGGAGATGACAGCCTTGTGGGCTACCACAGTCAGGGAGGAGTATGAGGGTGGGACGTTGTCACCAGCTAGACCCCAGGACCTGGCCTTTACTATCCACCTGCTACACGCATTAACTTTTGTCTTACATTTTTCCCTAAGCTCTACTTTCTGGCTTTTCCCTTAACTCAGACAAATGAAACCCAAAACCACCCCCCACCCCCAACAACCCCAGGTGATGGCGACTGCCTTGACAAGACCTCCTGCTGGCCCAGACCACCCAGATCATTTGTGCTAAACCAGCGTGGAGCTTGTGCGGCTGGCCCATGGAGTGAGCTGTGGAATAACTTATGATTATCTTTATCTCATTATAATACTAAAATCTCCACCCAAGGAGGAGCTTCAGTGTCATTTACATAACACACGATGTCATATTGTCATGTTTCCTTAAGGTGCATGTGTGATGTTATGCTCACCTCTACACAGGAAGACAAGGCTTCCCAATCCAAATATTCATCCTAACACTGAACAAAAGGAACCCATTCACCCTCTCTCAGGCAGTCATGGCTTTGGAAGCCAGTCCCCATGATCTTATTTGCCACATACAAAAGTTTTCTTTGTGGGAAAACGCAACCTGGTGCAGTTTCTGACTCACCAAGGCACCAACTCATGTTTGTTCGGTTATGACATCCGCTCACTTTACAACAGGGTTGAATTGGGACAAAACAGAAGAGCCTGTCAGATGGGGAATTGTTCCAGAAATGAAGGAAAGGGCCTGAGAGGGCAAAGAAGAGGCCAGTATGCTTAGAGCAGAGGGTTCACGTTAAAGAAAAGGTGAACAAGCCCCTTGGGGTCTCCCTGTTACCTTTGTAGGTACGCACTTGGCACGTAGTAGATGTTCAATACGTATTTGCTGAGTGACAGAGGCCCTGGGTGTTAGCACACAAACTTAAACTCTATTCTGAAAGTAAATAAGGCCAAAGATTTCTGAGAAGGCAGTGCAAAGATGGAAGCTTTAGTTTTGGGAGGATCCATCTGGCCGCAGAAGTACCAGGAGTCTCATATACCTTATTTGCACATAAAAAGGTAAAAACATTTTATGGCTCACAATTCTCACAGTAGAAAAGGAATGGTTTAGGGTGCCACCTGGGTGGCATCCAACTCTCGGTTTCAGCTTAGGTCATGATCTCACAGTTTGTGAGTTCAAGCCCTGCGTCGCATCAGGCTCTTTGCTGACAGTGCAGAGGCTATTTGGGATTCTCTCTCATTCCCTCTCTCTCTCTCCCTGCCCCCTCCCCTGCTCATGCTCTCTAAATAAATACACACACAAACAAACAAACTTAAAATTAAAAAAGGAATAGTTTATAACCCCAAAGGAGATCTAGAGTTAACTTTTCAAGTCCCAGGGAATATCGGATTTCCCACATCATTCTATTCCCCAGTTTTCTTTTTCTTTGTTCAGTTTCTGAATTTCCCTTTTAAGAGTGCAACAGGCCATGATTCTGTGCTCTCCCACCTTGTGACTTGAGACACAACAGATACCAAAAGAGCTGAGGTTTTACTTCCCTAACACTGACCAGGATCAAAGGGTTCTGAGTTTGCACCAGGTCTATGGAAAGCAAAGGCATTTTTCTAGTAGCAACAGTTCATGGAGTATAACTGGCCCAGGCTCGGTTGAAATGGATACCGCATGCATGGGTTGCTTCCAGGATAAGAAACGAAATACATTTTCTCTTTCTCTAACTGGTGATTCATAGTACAAACCTTAATAGCTTTTCTTCAATGATGATGCATTCTGCATAGAAACACCACTAACGAGCATTATCAGCATCCATAAAGTGTATAATTCATTTGGGTCAAATTCTAGACAAGAGCTTCAATGTGATGATACAGGAAGGCAAACTCTTGACATGTTTATTAGTCAGATCCTTCCATATTCATAGTTTTCTCTAATCCTTTCCTGTTTTCTTCCAGAACATAGATCTTTGTTTATTCATGGCACTGAACAAATAAAGAGTAAAGTTCTCAATGACTAATTGTGTTGTTAAACTTAAGAACATTCTAAATGAAAAGATAAATTAAGAAAAATACACTGTTGGGGCTTCTGGGAGGCTTAGTCTGTTGAGCGTCCAACTTTGGCTCAAGTCATGATCTCCTTGTTCCCGAGTTCCAGGCCTGCATCGGGCTCTGTACTGACAGCTCAGAGCTTGGAATCTGTTTCAGATTCTGTGTCTCCCTCTCTCTCTCTGTCCCTCCCCTGTTCTCTCTCTCTCTCTCTCTCTCTCTCTCTCTCAAAAATAAATAAACATTAAAAAAATTGTTTTAAGAAAAATATGCTATAGTTAAGTATTGTTTAAAAAAAATTTTTTTTGGAAGGCAAATCTTTTCTTTGAAAGGCATCTTGGCATAATAGAAGCCAAAAAGTCCACCTGAACAGTTCAGATTAGTTTATCTGAAGATACTGATTGCTTAATACTCATTTGACGCTCAAAGGTCCTTTTGGGCTCTGAGAGAGCAAGACTATCTAGGTAATGCTAACCACTGGGGAATTCAACTGCAGAAAGCACTCTCCACATGCAAATATGTCTCTGAAGGGATTTTTTAGACCAATGCAACACACCCTTGTTTGGAATCTTTGTATTTGCATATAACCACAAGTCAAAACCCCTAGTAACTTAAGACTGCACTCTTGCAAAGTTTGTTTTGAGACAATATAATGGGAAAAGGAAAAGAAGTCTCCCTTTCTTCCTACAAAGCACGCAACGCAATTAGGCATTCTTTTAAAAGAACATTTAAGATTGAAGATATTTTTAATTCCAAAAGAAATAACACAAGTCAAATGTGTCAGTTAGCTCAACTCCTCTTGCCAGACTATAGCATTAACACCCACTAGCTAAACATAGGGGAAGGGAAGGAAAAATAAGATAAAAAGAGAGAGGGAGGCAAACCGTAAGAGACTCTTAAACACAGAGAACAAACGGAGGATTGCTGCAGGGGAGGTGGTGGTGGTGGGGGGGGGGATGGGCTAAACGGGGATGGGCATTAAGGAGGACACTTGTTGGGATGAGCACTGGGTGTTATATATAAGCGATGAATCACTAAATTCTACTCCTGAAATCGTTATTACACTATATGCTAACTAACTTGATTTAAATAAAATTAAAAAAAAAACCCACTAGGTAATAAATTTTACAAGAAGTAATTCTTATCCATACTTAAGCTTATGTTTACTTTTTACCCATACCTGAGCAGGACTCATTCCATGGAAGGGCTATGCATGATTTTTCACGTATCCTTCTGCCCTACTCCCTCCTCAATCCCAGACTCAGGTAAGGACCTAACATTAACTACCTCTGGGAGAAAATTTTACAACAGTTCACCCTGAACACCAGCATTTCAGTCTGAAGCAGAGCTGTGTAATTCCTTACCCAGGTTATGATCAGTACTATCTCCCCATGTTTTCTTCCTTTGTTAAACTTCTTTATAAAATGTGTATAGGCCGGGGCACCTGGGTGGCTCAGTCGGTGAAGCGTCCGACTTCGGCTCAGGTCATGATCTCATGGTTTGTGGGTTCAAGTCCCATGTCGGGCTCAGTGCTGACAGCTCAGAGCCTGGAGCCTGCTTCGGATTGTGTGTCTCCTTCTCTCTCTGCCCCTCCCCCACTTGCAGTCTGCTTCTCTCTGTCTCTCAAAAATAAATAAATGTGTAAAAAAAAAAAATGTGCATAGGCCTGTTGACTACCTTAAATTGGAAAATCCCTAAAAGCAGGGACCATGACTTGTATCAGGTACAACGCTTTGATATTTTGCCCAAGAAGGTTTTGGATATTTAACAGACATCTGTTCACTATTCATTCAATTGCAGATATTTATTGAATGCCTACACTGTACTACGTACACTTTCAGATGCTAAAGGAGTAAGCAGGACATAAGGCAAACAAAAAATTCCCTGCCTGTGAGAAATAAGCCCACTGACCCAATCAAAGGAGAGATGTTGAGACTCAGAGCACAGTGAAGCGAAGCTTTAATCAACGTTCTTGCAAGAGCGGGGTGTCTAATGGACAGGCAAACTGGGGGAAGTCACAGCAGACAACTTATCTCCTAGTATGTAAGCCCCTCCCTTGGTTCCTCATTGGCTGAGTACTATAGCGGTGACAGCTTACCTGGATGTCACCTGTCCCTGTCCCCACGTAAGGCAAAAAGTAGTCTGATTGGCACAAATGTACATTCCCTGAGGTGACACAGAGACCTTCAGTCCCTTTTCCCTCTGTTCTTTGGCGCACGTTCATTGCAAAGCCCGCAAAAATAAGCACAGGAAAGAGACAGGGGAAGAACCAGGAAGCGAAATGTCTAAGGGTTTGGGACTCCACTATGGGGTGAGGGGGCTCATACATATTCCCAATAGGTTGCAAACTTATCGTTAGGCAGCACAGCTTTTATTTGGTATTTCTAAAAATGACTCTTCTCGCTTACTTCTCACACTGTCCCCTTGAAGCTTACTTCTAGATTGGCAAAAAAACAAATAAAAATCTACAAAATATTTGAAAGATGATAAGTGCTGGAGAGAAAAGGAAGCAGGAAAGGGGCATAAGGAGGAGGGGAGTGACTATTTTATTTTATTTTATTTTATTTTGAGAGACAGAGACAGTGTGAGCAGGAAAGGGGCAGAGAGAGAGGCAGAGAGAATCCCAAGCACTGTTGGGCAGTGCAGAGGCCAACAATGAGGCTTGAACTTGCAGAGCTCCAACTCACAGACTGTGAGATCATGACCTGAGCCTAAACCAAGAGTCAGAAGCTCAACTGACTAGGCCACCCAGGCGCCCTGGGGGGGGGGGTGTTGATTTTAAAAGAGTGATCAGGAGAGATAATAGTTCATCAAAAACACAAAGGAGGTAAGGAAATGAGCCTCAAGGCTACCTGCAGGAAAAATATTCCTTGCTTGTCCGAGGAGGCCAATGGAGCTGGAGTGGAGCAAACAAGAAGGAAGTGAGAAAAGGCATGTAGGACTTTGGTGTTTACCGTGAGGTGGGAAGCTACTGAAGGCTTCTGAACAGGACAATGATATAATATCCCCGGCATATATACTTTAGTTCACCGGTCGGTGGCTGTGCTGAAAAGAGACTCGAGGAGGGCCAGGGTGGTAGCAGCAGGGAGCCCAGTTAGGAGGCCGCTGAAATTAGCCAGTGGGATCTCGCGGTGGTTTGGACCAGGAGGGCTGTGGAGGCTGTGGTAAGAGGTGATTAGATTATTAGATAGATCCTGAAGGCAGAGTTACCAGTATACACTGAGAGACAGGATGTGGCTTGTGAGAGAAAGCTAGAAGTCACAGAAGACTAATATTTTCGGCTTGAACAAATGAAGGATGGGGTTGCCATTAGCCAAGATGGGGGAAAACTTTGGGGGAGGGAAGCATTTCTGGGCTGTTAAGTTGGAAATATCTGTCAAGTAGGCAAACAGAGAGATGGTCCTGATGTCAAGAGGGAGACCTAGGCTAGAAATGTGGCATTACTACCATACAGATGCAATTGACAAGATAGTGGGTAAAGTAGATAAACAGAAAAGAAGAGGGTCATGGACTAATCCCAGGGGCATTCAAGGAGGTCAGAGAGATAAAGAGGAACCTGTAAGAAGACAAGAAAATGAAGAGAGTGTGAATTCTAGAAGTAAAGAAAGTGCTTCACGGAGAAAGGAGTGATCAACTATGTCAAATAAAAAGAGACTGAGAACTGACCATTGAGTTTAGCTGCTGTGCCTTGGATGAGAGGAATTTTAATGGAGCAGTGGGGCATGAAACCCTGATTGGAGCAGGTTCAAGGGGAAATGGAGGGCCTGGAATATAATACACAGAATTTTGTCTTAAAGGGAACAGAGAAATGGGGTGGTAACTCAGAGTAGAAGTGAGATCTAGAGAGAACACTGCAAGATCAGAGAAATTACATGGTGGTCAAGAGAACACAGGCTCTATTCCACTTTCAGGGAGAGGAAGCATAAATCTCTCTTCCTTAAGTGTGGGCTGCACATGGTGACTTTCTTCCAAAGAGTATGCCAAGAGGGAGAAGTATCGGTGTAGAAAACAGACAGACACTACTTCAGCTATGGTTAACAGCAACAGTGCTAAGTCATGTAAACAGTGGGCACCCTTGATATGATGTAATGAAAATAGCACTTTACCTCTGCCTCTCAAAAATCCATAACTTCAGTCTAGTCATGAGTAAGTAACATATCAGTCAAATCTTAGTCAAGGGACATTTTACAAAACTGTAGACCAGTGCTCCTCAAAACTGTCAAGGTCATCAAACACTAGAAAAGTCAGAGAAACGATCATGGCAAAGAGGAGCCTAAGGATACATGATGGCTAACTAACCTCTGGATGGGATCCTGGAAGAGAGAAGGGGCGTTAGGTAAAAATGAAAGAAATCCCAATAAGATATGGACTTTAACAATAGCATATCGACATTGTAACAAATGTACCAGACTGTGGGGGACAAGCTTAGGAATCCCCCAGGGCCTACACCAATGGGTTAACAGGGCATAAAGAAACACAAAGTCATAAAATGCTCACACCCGAGTTTGGGTAAACAGATTGGCACTTTAAGGATAGGGAGGCACAAAGGTGGCAAGAATAGGGAGGCACAAAGGTGCCAAGAATAGGGAGGTGCAAAGGCACCCCAAAACAGGGAAGGGGTGCTGAACCCCTAGATATACATACAGAGAGGCAAAGGCCTGAAATAGAATTGGCACAAAGGTGCCCAATACGTAGGAATAGCAAGATTAGATATTCAGGGTGAAAGCACCCAAGTTTAGTACTACAGCAGAAAGCTGCTTTCATAGGAGAATAGGGACAGGTTAGGTAAATTGGTGACTTGGACTCTGGACCTCTGTGCTGCAGGCAAAGCAGCCAGAGCGGAGATGGTTAACAAACGAAAAGGTGTCTTGTTAACCCTGAGGTTATTCCCCCTGTCTGTCTCATCCTGTAGGCTGGCAAAGATAAACACACACGGTGCCTCCTGTCTGCCGTTAACAACCATCTACCCATCTGCCCGGTGCCTGGATTTTGTTTTATATTGACCCAAACCCCAAACACTGTATATCTTCAAAATTCCCTTTTCCCCCTCACATCCACAAGTTAATGTTCCGAGTTTCTTTGTCTCTTTGTACACACCCATCACGTTTGCAAACCTTCTGATCTGAATAAATACGAGGCAAGGACCCTTATTCGGGGTTCTTATCTCCACCCACCCCCCCCCCCGACATTAGCCATCTCTCGTTTTAATCCTGCATCCGCTCTTTTGCTAGACAAAAGAGAACTTTAGACTTAGATTCTACAACACCAGACTAGTATAAGATGTCAATAACGGGGAAATTGAGTGCAGAGTATGTAAGAAAGACATTAAATATATAAGAATTCTTCTTGTCTGTAAATTTAAAACTGTTCTAAACAATAAAGTCTACTTAAACATTTGTAAAATTTTTTAAATCTATTTTGAGACACAGAGAGAGGGTGAGTGTGTGTGTGTGCGTGTGCACAAGCAGGGGAGAGGCAGAGGGAAAGGGAGAGAATCCCAAGCAGGCTCTGTGCTGTCAGTGTAGATTCTGTCGCAGGGCTCGATCCCACGAATGAACTGGGAGATCATAACGTGAGCCAAAATCAAGAGTCGGACACTTAACTGACTGAGCCCCCCAGGGACCCCTAAACATTTTTTTTTAAAAGAACATAGGCTCTGGAGTCTGACCATCTGATTAGAAACCTAGTCTGTGCTTTACAAGATCATGACTTGAGGTAATTTGCTTATATTCTCCGAGAGTCAGTTTCCCTACCTATAAATGGGAATAGGAAAAGTGCCTACCTCACAGGATTTTTGTGATAAAGGACAGACTCCATAAAGTGCTTAGCACAGAGTATCTGGCAAAGAGTAAACAGTAGATGGCAGCTACTATCGTTATTATTCCTATTATTTTAAGTCTTTAATATTCAAATACATATTTAATGTAATTTTAAATTTAATGATGAATTAAATTAAAATGATGAATAATAATTGCTCTGATAATTTCTTTTTTTAAGAAGAGGAAATCTAAATACAACCATTATAGACTATCTGTAAAAGGGTCTCCTTCTCAATGTATCGTAAGCATTGAAAGGTTTCAATTTAATTCTAATAACACTCAATAACCCTCTACCGTAAAATAATGAAATGACTTGCCACCAAGTACACATGTTCCCATGTCTGTAAGATAGTATAAAATAAATAACATTTTCAATTTGGGCTCCTACTTTCATTGCGAAGCCATAAAATCATCACCAACCAGAGAATGTTAACCTAGTGATTACACTATTCTTTTTTTTTTTTTTTTTTTAATTTTTTTTTTTCAACGTTTATTTATTTTTGGGACAGAGAGAGACAGAGCATGAACGGGGGAGGGGCAGAGAGAGAGGGAGACACAGAATCGGAAACAGGCTCCAGGCTCTGAGCCGTCAGCCCAGAGCCTGACACGGGGCTCGAACTCCCGGACCGCGAGATCGTGACCTGGCTGAAGTCAGACGCTTAACCGACTGCGCCACCCAGGCGCCCCATGATTACACTATTCTTAATAACAATACATGATAAAAGTGATTTGAAGAATAATATGTAGAATACGTTTAAAGATAAAGAAAATTAAGTGGAGGAGCACCTGGGTGGCTCAGTTGGTTAAGCCTCCAACTTCGGCTCAGGTCATAATATCACGTTCGTGAGTTCAAGCCCTGTGTCGGGCTCTGTGCTGACAGCTCAAAGATTCTGAGAAGCAGACAGCCTGCTTCAGATTCTGTGTCTCCCTCTCTCTCTGCCCCTCCCCTGCTCGTGCTCTGTCTCTCTCTCAAAAGTAAATAAACAAAAAAGAGAAAAAAAAAGAAAATTAAGTGGAGAAGTGAAAGAGTGTGGTAAAATAACTGTTATGTGTATATATTTTTTAAATGTTTATTTATTCATTTTGAGAGAGTGCATGTGCCTGCGTAAGCAAGGGAGGGGGAGGGAGAGGAGGGGAAGAGAGAAAGAGAGGGAGAGAGGGAGAGGGAGAGAGGGAGAGAATCCCAAGCAGGCCCCGTGCTCAGCACAGAGCCGGACGCAGGCATCGAGCTCATGACCGTGAGATCATGACCTGAGCCGAAATCAAGGGATGGACACTCAACTGACAGAGCCACCCAGGCGCCCCCAAAATATCTGTTATATTAAGATGCCACTAAAGAAGAGAATTTGGCCTAAGCAAAGGCTCCCAAACCAGGCTGTGCTTCAGACTCACCTGTAGGGCTCAGCAAAAACCAGAAAGATGCAGGATCCTCAAAGCAGACCTACTGAATTGACAGCTCTGAGCCATCTGTGTCTTTAAAAGGTTGCACAGATGATTCCGGCTTGCGAACGACTAGGCTGCCATATGATCTATCTGTGGTGGAGCTGCCTTTGCAAATATAGTCTGATGTTCACCATCATCAAGAAAAAACACAATCGGCTTGAGACAGTCTTACCTATTACGGTTGTTCTCTATATAGAATCTAGACACTCTGTATCTTTAGGTTCTCCACTGTCCTGAGCATAACTAGGGCTGTCTCCTTGATTCAGTCCCCTAACACTCTCCTCCCTCTACCCTCTAAGGTCAAGTTTTCCCTCCCTGCACCTCTTCCCCTCTTTCTCCTTTCACAGTGCCAATAGGGAAACGTCATACTTAAACATGGGCAGTTGCCCTCAACCACCCTGAATTGAGCCAGGCTTCCTTTCTTGCTGAGCCAATAATTCATGAGGCAGCTGGTCTGTTCTAGATCTCCTTTCAGAGCTATGTGGTCCAGCTATGTGCATAATAAATTATAGCTAGGGAATCAAGGGCTAGACATTTTAGATTCTTCTCCTATGAAAGAATATACAAAGGGACAATGGCCAGACTATATATAAAAATAGAACTGTGACCCACAAGATGCATCAAGCAGCCCAGGATGCCAATCTACTACCTAGGGTGACTAGTCTGGGAAGTTATATTAGCATCTGTAGCAACTAGTCCAGGAAGCCAAACAATAATCGCTACAGCAATCAGCCCCAAATAGTCAGGACTTGATCAACAAGGGACAGCTTTCCTAATTTTTGCCCCTGCTTCCAGTTTAGGGCCATCAGGAAAAAGTCAAATATGCTCCCTAAACAATCACATAGAATGCTCTCCTGCTAGTTAGCTTGTCCATAGCTTCTCCATGTCAACTGCCTCCAATAAGGGCAGACCTGAAGCCTTCCCCTTTTTTCCAACATAAAGCTTTTCCACTCCTCAGCTTGCCTTTGGGTCTCTGTCAGATGCGAGTGATGGTGGCTGACTCCCTTGCTTTGAATAAACAGCCCGAGCTTGTTCTCATTTGGGTGGTCTGATTTCCACAACTAGAAAAATGGGGCTGCATGTGTGAAATGGCTCACTGAATTGTTCTCTCATGGCTGAAATGACTACACTTTAGAGAGACTGTGAAAAGAGGACAGAAAAGACACAGAAGAGAAAAGAAAAGAGCACAGAAGTCAGGACTCGCGACCCTGAGGAAGTCAGGGTCGGGAAGTGTAGAGTGGCTGTAGGTTAAGGGCACAGGCAGTGGATCCCAACTGCCATGGTTCGAATCCTGGCTCTGCCGCTCCTTAGCAGTGTCAATTTGGGCAAGTAACTTAATGTATATGTACCATGATTTCCTCCCCTATTGAAACAGTGTGATGATAATCGCACCTACCTCCCAAGGGCAATTGGAAGTGTTATATGAGACAGCCCAGGTAAAGCACGAATATCTGTATTTCAGTGCTGAGAGAGAGAGAGAGTCTAGCAATTCTGGGCTGGACTTCCTGAAAAGTGGCAGTGACCTGGGACTGAGGACTAACTGCCCCTTTCAGATGGGACATATGTTCTTCATTTCCAGTCTTCAACCTGCCTTACTCATTTATGATAGCTGCCTGGCCCTATTCATTACCTGTGGGTTGGACTAAAAAAGTTTCTCTCACAAACATAGTAATTCCAGGAAACCAATGCGTGCTAAAACTGCCCATGTCATTACCCATTTCAAAAAGATCTGGTGTGGAAAGGATCTTACCCCTCAAACGCATACTGGAACTCTCTATGCTTTCCAGAAGCCAAAGAGTCAAGCACCCTTTTCTGAGATGTTTACATCAGGGTCATACTTTGAAAGTGACAGAGCTTATAATATAATTTACACTAACTCAAAGCCCAATGCCACATTCCAGAATGTGTGGCCATATTGCTCATCAACACAAAACTTTTTTCTCATAGGTCTTCTGCTGTTGTTTAAAATAAATGAATAAGACAATTTCAGAGAATCAAGGCTAAGTTATTTTGACATGTCTGTGTTTATTTTCAATCATATTAAATGTGGCCTCATGGAAGATCAAATCTAACAAAAACCCCTGTACTTATCAAAACAAAGGATTTTTGTCCGAATTCTGGTGAAGACACTCAACACTTGTCAAAAGCAGTCGGTTGCCCAACTTCCCAATGGCTACATAAAATGGGAGTTTTAAAAACCAATTTTCTAGATTAAAATAAAAAGCCAGCATCTAGCATAAACTTTCATGCCACAAATTGGGTAAATAAGCCAGAAATACTTAATGAGGAAAACTGGGAGCCACATTAATTACAAATCGTATTCTACTTTAGCATTTCACCTGAAATTTAAGGAAGGTGGGGGGTACTTGGAAGTGGGCTGAAAACACCAAAGGGTACACTGAAAGGCACAAAAATGTTTTAATATGAAGATTATATTCTGGGGTAATTTTGCAGTAAGAGGACATCACATAGGCGTTCTGATTGAAAATACTCTGAACCAAGCAAAGGAGGCACAGTTGATAAATATTAGATGGTTTCACGCGGGTTGCCGCTTTTCCCAAGCCTCCGCTCACTTAACCTTGCAGAGACACCCCAAGTGTCTTTGAAAGAGAGGGGGGAGCTCTCCTACGGGCCTCGGGGCGTGTTTGCCTCCTTGCCGGGGCGAGGAAAGGGCAGCCTCCCCGTCGGAAGACCCCGGAGGCCGCGCGGCCCCCTGCGGGCCGGACCGCGGGCAGCCAGGCCGCGAAGGCGGCGGGCCCGGCTGAGCATGCGCGCCGCGTCCCCGCCGCCCCCCGCCCCGCCCGCCCCGCCGCAGCGGCTGGCCGCGCTCACCGAGGCCGCGCCAGCCTAGCGCGCCGTCGCAGCTGTCCAGGACCGCGCACAGCTCGCCCAGCAACGCCGGCGGGAGGTCGAACAGGAGCGTGTGCGCCGAGAGCGTACCGCGGGCCCCGCCGCTCGCCGCCGCCGCCGTCCAGGCCATGGCTCGGCCGCCGGAGACCAGGGGCCAGTCCGAGGAGGGATGCGGAGCCCACGTCTCTCCGCGCCCGCGAGGTGCTATTACACAACCGCGGAAATCCTGCTTCCACGACGGCCAAGGCTGCAGAACTTGCCGAGCCCCACCAGGGGGCGGGCCCCACATGACGCAAGGCGCTGCCCGGCAGAGATGCCCCTGGGGACGCCCGGCTTGGCGGCGGGGTCTCCCCTTCGTCTGCGTGGCCCTCCTCACTGGCTTTTACGTTCTGAGCAGGCCTTTCGTCCTTCCGGGTTTGGGACGTGACTGGAGAGGCAAAGAGCGAGAGCCGGGGGAAGACCAGGAGGGCAGGGCTAATGGAGGAGAGTCTACACCCCACTCTGCCTGCCCTGGCATGGGCTGTCTCCTGGCGTGGATGGACAGAAGACCGGTCAATAGTTCTTTTAAAAACGCGTTTTGTTTTACCCTGCCAGAAAGCGATACATGTGTCCCGAGGAACTCTTGGGAAATCCAGAAAAACTGACAGGAGAAGATAGTCACTCAGCTGAAGACAACCATCCGAAACGTTTGGCGCATTTCCCTCCCAACTTTTACTGAAGTCGAACAGGTAAATGTGCACATACGAAGTGATTGCTGGAAGAGACCAAAGAAGATGCCAACAACAGGAACGCAAAAGAGAGAACAAAGCAGAAGAAAATTGTGCTCGTTTTCTTCCAGACGCTGCCCATTCTCCACGTTGCTACTTGGTTTTTCTACATTCTTTTCTCTCTGGGCTTTCTTGATAAAACATTGTTCCGCTACTTTTCCTACTTCAAAGTGTGTCACAGACTGTTTTGCTTTCAACGTGGAGTTTAAGTAAACTTGGCTGTTGTTTTGAAATATTCTGTCACGGTATGCTGTACCCACCGCAAGCATGACACGAATGCTACTGACAAAAAAGAGGAGATGCTTTGAAAGTGCTGAGAAAAATCCCAACCTTAATGACTGGAGTGGACGATGGCCATCAACCGAACAACATCAACCCTGTTGAAACCTTTCAGATTTGTACTCTTTGGCAATGGCGCCCCCTGGAGACCAATAGTTGATGATACACCATCGTTTATTACCCCTGACGCTACCTGAATCCCAAGTCGTTCTCAGCTAAAGTATACCACAAAATATACTTGAAAATTGGTGAAACCAATACCGGTTGGGCAAAGGTTTCTATATGCCTTTGTTCAAATAGCTGAAATTTTGTCTATCTGTACACGCTTAAGAAACTCTATACCTTTCAAAGGTACTACCTGAGAAAACAGCAACAGGCAGGATACAAGTATTTGGTAGCTATTGGATTGGTGAATTAGTACGATGAGAGATCCAAACTCAATTATGCAGAGGATCCAGGAATCACGGTTGTTGAGTGAAGCAGTCAACAAGGCCTGCTTTTCCAGATCTTCTGATTTACAGGGAAGCAAGAATTTTATGTGAATACCATAGTATTTGAAATGTATATGGATTATGTGAAATTTCTTGTATTTTTAATGTTGGCAGTTAGTATCAGACCATGCTCTCTCTGTATTCCTTAAAACTGCCTTTGACTTCTGAATTTTATATCATCAGATTATATCGCTCACTGTTCTTCACCATTGCTGTCATCCACTGCTCTCCCCCACCTTAATTCTTCCCTCTCATTTTTAGACTATATAGCTCCTGCTCACTGCAATTCTCTCCAATACTAGCCCTATCTTATTTGATGATTTGAAATCTATGTAGAGTAGATGATGATCTTTCCAATACCCTGTCCTGTGAGTTCTTTGACCGACCCTCCTCCAGTAATCTTATTCTCCACCCTATTTCAGCCACTCACCCATGATCATTCCCTAGAACTTGTCATTATCGACGGTGCCCCTTCTGTAATTTCTATTTCATGAATCCACTCTCAGACCACATCTCCTGTCCTTCCAGTGCATTCCCTCTAGTGCTCTGACCCCAACAATTCTTCCCCCTGCCCCACCTTCCCACCCCCGTAGGTTACCAAATCCAAAATCTTGCCACCTCTTCTCTGGCCCCACCCTCTTAATGTCCTTACTTCTCTCTTTATCCATAAAATCCACACTCCATTTTCCTAATCCCTCTCATATATGCCCTCCATTCTCTTGCTCCTCTTTGGCTTTGTTGAGCTGCCTTGGCAAATCTACCATCCTGATCAGATACAATTTTCTAATTTTTGGCTCTGCCTCCCGTGCACCAGAATGTAGCTGGAGGTGGAGTGGGGAATAAAAACCCTGTTAATTGGACCCAATTTAAAATCAAAGCCATGGGGCGCCTGGGTGGCTCAGTCAGTTAAGCATCCGACTTTGGCTCAGGTCATGATCTCGCGGTCCGTCAGTTCGAGTCCCGCGTCGGGCTCTGTGCTGACGGCTCAGAGCCTGGAGCCTGTTTCAGATTCTGTGTCTCCCTCTCTCTGACCCTCCCCCGTTCATGCTCTGTCTCTCTTTGTCTCAAAAATAAATAAACGTTAAAAAAAATTTTTTTTTAAATCAAAGCCGTGACTTTCAAATGGGTCCTTTATGCTTCCAGGTTGTCACACTAAGTGCCCTTCGTTCACTTACTCTTCGGGTCCCCTTGACAACTATTCTATGCCTTCTCTTTTCCCAACTCCGTTTACCTTCTTCTCCACCCTTCTGCGCAGCCAATGATCTTGAGAGTATTTAGTGAAAGTACCGAAGTATCAGAAAAAAACATCCACAGACTCTCAGCACCATCAGCATCACATTTATCTGCCCACCAGCATCTGTAGGGACATACACGCCCTCCCTCCTTTTCCATTAGTCAATTAGTAGGCTCCTGTCTAAGTCTAATCCCTTCACTAGTGCATCCGATCTGATCTCCTGTCTCCTATTCAAAGATATCAGGGCAGCCGTTCTCACTCTCAGCTACACCATCAATTTCTCACTCTTTGCTGGATTAATTCCATCGGCATACAAATATGATGTTATTTTTCCATCTTAAAATAAACCAAAAAAATTTGATGATTTCCCCCCTTTGATGCCATAATTACCCCCATTTCTTTACTCCTTTTTGTAGTAAAGAGTTGAATCTTCTATCTCCAACTTTTCTCCTCTAACCTTCTCTTAAACCAACTCCTAAGCCACTCCTCCTACCTTACTCCACTGAAATGGCTCTCAGGGTCATCTATGTCCGCATCATTGCTAAATATAACAGTCAATTTTCAGGCCTCATCTTATTCAACCTATCAGTAGTTTTTCTGTTTTTGTTTTTGTTTTTACATTTATTTTGAGAGAAAGAGTGCACACGTAAGCAGGGGAGGGGCAGAGGAAGAGGGAGGGAGAGAATCCTAAGCAGTCCCACATGTGGGGCTCAATCTCACCAAACCGTGAGATCACAACCTGAGCCAAAATCAAGAGTCAGATTAACCAACTAAGCCACCCAGGTGCCCCAACCTATCAGTAGTTTTTGACACAGGTGATCCCTCCCCTCCTTCTTGGACACTTTCTTTGTTTTCCAAATTCTCTTACATTTTAGCCTACTTCACTGGTCACTCTTCAGCTTCCTGTGCTGTCCCTTCTCTTTTTCCTTAACTCTTAATGTTGGAGTGCCCCAGGGTTCAGTTCATAGTTCTCTCTATGTACACCTACTCCCTTGATGATCTCAACCAGTTTCGAGGCTTAAATACCATGTATCTACCAAGGACTGCCAAATGTATATGGTTAGCCCAGACCTCTCCCTTAAACCTAAGACTCATGTCCAAAATTGAACGCTTGATCCTGTCTCCTGAACCTGTTCTTCAACATTCTTCCCCATCCAGGTCACTCTATCCTTCCAGCTGCTTGAACCAAAAGCTAGAGAGTCATCCTTGACTCCTCTATTTCTTCACAGCCCATGTTCAACCCACTAGCAAACCCTGTTGACTCTATTCAAAATATATTTAGAATCATACTTTTCTCCACCTCCACAACTGCCAGCCTGGTTTGAGCCATCATCATATCCTGTTTGGTTTACTGCAGTTGTCTTCTAACTAAAGTAGCTTCCACTGTTAAAATCTATAGACTGTCCTCAACACTGCAGCCAGATTCATTATTTTAAATCATATCTGACTATCTGATTATTTGACTATGTAAACTAAATCTATTTAGAAGCCAACAATGGCATCTGATTTGGGTCAGAATAAAAGTCAGACTCTTTGTTATGATCTGCACTCTCTCTCCTCCCACTCTGCTGTCACCTCTGGTCTTATTCCCTTGTTTATTCTGCACTACCACACTGCCTTCTTGTCGGTCCTTGAACACACTAGGCAGAGTCCCACATCGGAACCTTTGCACTTGCTATCCCCTTGCCTACTATGCTCTTCCCATCTTGCTGCAGTCTACCCTGCCCTCCATATTTGAAATTGCATTCAGATTCAGGCTGGCGTGTGACTACAACAGCCAATAATATATGGCTTGGGGTACCAGATCTCATTCAAATTTCTCCTTCTGGATCTGAACAGGAACATGTGGCAGCTCTGGCCATTTCTGGAACCATTTTGCAACCACATGGAGATAAATATGAGAATGAAGTGAGCCTTGGGGATGGCCTCGGGAGAGAAAAAAACAGATCCTTCATAATGTCATTAAGCAGCTCTTTTGTTCTCTCCATGGAGAATGTCCTGCTTATGGGTTTATAAGTTCTATCACATAAATTCCTTACTAAGTAGGTTTATAAACTAGGAATCTTGTGTTTGCAGCCAAATGCATCCTGATACACTGAACAGACATTTGGTGATACTTCCTATTTTGTTGATGGCCTGTAAAACTGTGGGAAGAAAACTAACCTCTGTCCAAAACTGGAGTTCAAATGTATACAGCTATATCTGTAAAATGTCAGATGGGCATGGAAACTGGATGGTAGAGGGAGACAACTGGGCCCCTGAGAGAAAGTAAGTGTTGGTACAGAACGGTTCCGACAGCACAGACAGAAGCAGTATGAAGTTCCAGAAGCACATGACACTACACTGAAATCCACACAAACCCAGACCCTGAACTGCACCCTGCCCACCCACTCCCAGCATACGTGCTTCTGGCAAAGAGAGGGCTGCGGTTAAACCTAAAACTCTCTCACTGTGTGACTTCATCTTTTGCCATGGGAACTTTTGCCTCTCCAACTCTGCCCCCCATCCCCCTGCCCCTATATTTCATATACTAGAAGAAGAGCTTCCTTCCTAGCTGGAGGTAAGAGAGTAATGAACTACACGGATTACGAAATGGAGATGCCGAGGAAACCCTAAAGGCTGTGGCCCAGATGGCACAATAGCACAGATACACAGTATTATCGGTGGCAAAGTCCCAGCTAAGCACAGGCATCAAAGCCTAAGATAAAAAATCAGGTGAGGAGGAAACTAGAGGAGTCAGATAACAGCTCTTTGTATACATGGAAAACTTTTCTTGGTGGCAGTTACTTACCCAGCATCCCTAAGGATGAATGTGCAAAGGACACCCAGCTTGTGGAACATAGATTTTCTGGTTTGGGAAATAATTTTCAAAACAAAGATCACTAGCGTATTCCCTCTTTGAGCCTTATCCCATCCCCAGGCCATAGAAGGTCCTAGGTACATTGGAGTTCAGGGGTGAGGTAAAGATCAGTAATGGGGCGAGAACATTTGTGGTGCATATTACTTGGTAATTCTATGAAGGAAAAGTTGGGTGGTTTTAGGCCTTCATCAAAATGACCTAGTAGTGATAACATGCAATAATTATTCCTCCAGTTCAGTGTGGATTTTTAAAGATTAGGTTTGCATTGTCTTATAACTCAACCCTTCCCCATTTAAGATACCAAAACCAGTGTTCTAAAAATCTATTACTTTGCAACATGATCTATATTAAAATTTTAGCAATTATCCTTTTAGGGTTGAAGGAAGGATAACTGGTGATTTTATTTTCTTACTCTGTGTCTTCCAAACTTTTTTTTTTTTTTTCAACGTTTATTTATTTTTGGGACAGAGAGAGACAAAGCATGAACGGGGGAGGGGCAGAGAGAGAGGGAGACACAGAATCGGAAACAGGCTCCAGGCTCTGAGCCATCAGCCCAGAGCCCGACGCGGGGCTCGAACTCACGGACCGCGAGATCGTGACCTGGCTGAAGTCGGACGCTTAACCGACTGCGCCACCCAGGCGCCCCCCAAACTTTCTAAAGTCAACAGCTATCATCTATTAGAAAACCCTCAACTATAGAAAATAATTTCTTCCAACATTTTCATGCTTCATCTCATTTCACTATTTTCTTCTTAAATCATTTTCCTAGTATTTCTCACCTCGAAGTGTGTGGCTATAATAACTTTTGCCTCGTCAGCACTGCCTTCTAAAATCTGATTTTTATAATTGAATAGTTTTCCGTCAAGGGCTTTCAATATTAGCTAAAGCTCTATTTTTGAAGCAAACATTTATTTACTTCTAGAAGAACCCCAAACATGTGAAATAAATCTGAGATTATGGCGGCATGTTTTCTTTTGCAGTCAAGTATCTACTCAGACTGTTTGCAATTTGATAATGGAAAATGGCTTAGACATCCTAATCCAACTTCTGCACTTCACAGATGGCTAAACTGCTGCTGGCTAGAAGAACTCTGGAGGCAACGTTTGTTGGAAAAATAGATGAAAAAAAATCTCATTGAGGATTTCCAACGTTTCCTTGTCAAGTTATAAGCACAAATCTTGTGCATTTTCCATCTCAAGGATTTGGCCCTCCTTTCCTTGTTATTTAGTAAATCCCCAAAATAAATCCTGTCTGTTCAGGCTGGCATTGAAAATGTCACAGACTGCGTGGTTTAAATAAGAGAAATTTATTTTTTTTTTCACAGCTCTGGAGACTACAAATCCCAAGATCAAGGTGTCCACAGGGTTCAATTTCTGGTAAAATCTCTTCTGGCTTGTAGATGGCCTTTCCTGGATGTGGGCACACGCACACAGACACAGGCACACGCACACATACATTCAGAGATAGATAGAGAGAGAGAACACAGGAGCACGCAGGCCAGCATTCTGGTGTGTTTCCACTTATCTAATCTGATCCTATCTAGTGTCTCGTCTCCTCTTATCTGATCTGATCCTATCTGATCTGACCCTACTCTTATGACCTCATTTAATCTTAATGAATTCCTTCCAAGCCCTTTCTCCAAATCCAGCAACAATGGGAGTTAGAGCTTCAACATACAAATGGGGGGCACACAAACATTCAGTCCATAACAAGCCCTTTGTACACCAAGAAATGATGTCACATCATTGGGTTTCAGAGGACACATTCTAAAAACACTTGGTAATTTAGTTATCCACATCTTCTGGCCTGTCATGGCCATCATAGTTCTTCTTGTTCCTACTGATTTTGTTTCATTGTTCTGAACCTTTGAAACAAAAATAAAGGCTTGGATTTTGAATCCGGCGCTGTTGATAATGAAGGCAATACCAAGTCTGTATATGAAAATATCCAGCATATTTGGATTTAAAAATACTAGTAATTTCAGATCAAATGGCCTTTCCTCAGGGCTTACTCTGACAGTTCCATAGCATTGGTCCCTCATCACACCACCTTTTGTGAATTTTTGCCTTTTTTTGTCTTTTATGACGATACTCAGTGTTTTCCTACACTCTTGATGGTTTCTTCTGTTTTCTGAACTGACTCTTCCTTTGGCTTATACCATGCACTCACAGGCGGAATTCTAGTGATCGTTTTATTCCAGGTCTTGAAGATTTCATATAATCTGATTGTTCATCTGTTACCTCTATGTGGACCATGCTCATATTTGTGCCTTTAGTCCTAAGCTGTCCTATAGATTCCCCTCTCACTCCCCACCTCCAGTGTTTACAGAACAATTTCATTTTGATTTCTTTCTTTCATCTCAATTCAGCATGCTCCAAACTGATCATTTCCTAGAAAATCAGCTTTCTTGTGTCTGGTCACATGGGCCAAAAGAACTCTTAGTAATTTTGATGGACTGATCAACTGATATAGTCAGAAGAACTTACCGAGCACCTGCTATGCCAGACATTACACTTGGTGGTGCTTATATCCAATAAATCACCAAATGTTATTCTTCTGTAATGTCTCTCGTAAGTGTCTGGGTCTTTTCCAATTTGTACTAGTTATTTCATATTTGGATTTTTTTAAGTATCTCCTACCTGATGAACCCCTAATTATTTTTTAAGATGCTATTGAAAAGTCACCACCTCTGTGATGTAGTTTGACTTGTGGGCTCCCATAAAATACATGTAAGTCTTAACCACTGACATCTTTGAATGTGACCTCAACTGGAAATGTAGGCATACATGGAACATATTGCAGATTTGGTTCTAGACTGCTGCAATAAGGCAAATATCGCAATAAAGCGAGTCGAACTAATTTTTGGTTTCCATATAAAAGTTTACACTACACTGTATTACACTAAACTGTAGTGTATTAAGTGTGTAATAGCATTATGTCTAGGAAAAAAGCATATACCTTAATTTTAAAATATTGCTAAAAATGCTATCATCTGAACTTTCAGAGGGTCATAATCACTAATCAGATCACCATAAAAACATTATAATAATGAAAAAGTTTGAAATATTGTGGAAATTACTAAAATGTGACAGAGACATGAAGTGAGAAAATGCTGTTGGAAAAATGATACCAATAGACTTGCTCAATGCAGCAAGTGGCTCAATGCCATAAATCTTGTATTTTTTTTAATGTTTATTTATTTATGTTGAGAGAGAGAGTGCGTGCAAGCAGGGGAGGGGGGGAGAGAGAGAGAGAGAGAGAGAGAGAGAGAGAGAGGAATCCCAAGCAGGATCCACCCTGTCAGCACAGAGCCCAGCACAGGGCTGGATCCCACTACCTGTTAGATCATGACCTGAGCCGAAATCAAGAGTGGGACGCTTAACTGACTGAGCCACCAAGGTGCCCCTATAAACCTTCAATTTGTAAAAAAACACAGTATCTTCAAAGCACAGTAAAGTGAAGCACAATAATACAAGGTATGCCTGGAAAGTCTCCGCAGATGTAATCAGGTTAAGATGAGGCCATAGTGGATTAGGACTGGTGTCCATAAAAAGAGGGAAATTTGGACATGGAAACACAGGAAAGAAGGCCTGGTGCTCATGATGGCAGAGATTGGAGTGATGCAGCCACAAGCCGAGGAAATCCAAGGATTGCCAACACCAGAAGCCACTAGAGCATGGAACAGATTATCCCTGAGAGCCTCTGTAAGAAACTAACCCTGCTGACAACCTAATTTCAGACTGGTGGCCTCCAGAACCGTGAATGAAGAAATGTCTGTTGTTTTAAGCTACTAGTTTGTGGTAATGTTTTACAGCAGCCCTAGTAAACTAAAACACTCTGTGAAACCGCTTATAATCTCCCCCAGAGCTCTCATTTCTTTTGCAGTTTCTTTACTTGCCGTGATTTTTTTTAACTTTCTATTTAATGTCCTTTAAGTAAAGGGGAAAATATCACTTAAAACTATTAGCACGAGCTTTATAATTGATCTTTATATTGTGCAATAGCAGTTTATTTTTTAATATAAATCTATTTAATGTTTATTTATTTTTAAACTTTTTAAATGTTTATTGTTTATTTTTGAGAGACAGAGACAGAGCCAAATGGGGGAGGAGAAGACATAGGGAGACACAGAATCCGAAGCAGGCTACAGGCTCTGAGCTGTCAGCACAGAGCCCAAGGCGGGGCTGGAACTCACAAACCTTCAGATCATGACCTGAGCTGAAGTTGACGCCCGACCGACTGAGTCATCTAGGCGCCCTTGTGCAATAACTGATTTAAAATGCAAACTCCTATGTGGATCATCCAAATTACAGTTTGCATTTCATGGCCTATATATGCATATGTATTTCATTCTTACTAGAACTGTGAAAAAACTGCATAAAACTAATTCATATATATTTTTTTAAGCTTATTTATTTATTTTTGGGAGAGCAAGAGAGAGAGAGCGAGGCAGAGAAACAGGGAGACAGAGAATCCCAAGCAGGCTCTGCACCGTCGATGCAAGACTCGAACCCACAAACTATGAGATCATGACCTGAACCAAAATCAAGAGTTGGACACTTAACCGACTGAGTCACCCAGGACCCCCACTCATATATTTTTATTTGACCTCTCTCTACCTTCAGCCTACATGTAAGGAAAAGAAACTATAGTTGTGCCTCTTACCCTTTCCTACAACATCTTCATTTTTAGTGTTAGTGGCTGGCTAATACTGGGAACTGACACAAGTGAAAAAGGATGTGATAGGATTCCTTGGTCATTTATGCTTCTTAGAATACCATTGCCTTCTTTCTGCATTCACAGTAAGTTCACAGCCCTTGGCACAGTCTGTGCCCTCCTTTTCCTTCCCTTTACTAAATTGTACGTATAATACACTTACCTTGTGCTGATTTTGTGTCTACTCTAACTTCCATTCTTCGTAGTTTCAATAGAATTCTGTGCTCACGGGGCATCTTGAATGCTAAATGCAAATGGTTGGCAAAGAATGGACACTCATATATTGTGTGTACCTCTTCTGCTCATGCTCATGCTGCATTGTGCTTCCACTCATACAACAAAAGTTCAAAGGCAAAATTATTAAGTATTTCAAAATGGTGACAACTGAGCATGAAGCCAAATGCAAGGTCCTTCTGAGAGCGGGGCTCTGTGCAGTTGCACAGGTTGCATGTCAAGGAAGCCAGCTCTAGTTTAAGAGTCCCAGTTAATCCACAACCTTTTTAATACTTGGTATTGTCCACCTCTTAATTTTAGCCATCTGTGTGGAGATATTGTGACATTTATTTGCATTTCTCTGATCATTAATGACGGCAAGCATCTTTTTATTAGCCATTTGGCATATGTGTGTGTGTGTGAGAGAGAGAGGTAGAGAGAGAGTGTGGTGTGCTTGTTTGAGCCTTTTGCCTATTTTTCTGTTGGCTGCCTGTCTCTTTTTTTCTTCTTGATTTGTAACAGTTGTTTTTATATTCTGGAAAGGAGCATTATGTAGATTTCATGTGTAGCAAATATCTTCACCCATTTTGTGACTTGGTTTTCATTCTCTTATATTTTGATTACTAGAAGTTCAAATTTTTAAAAATTTTTTTTAATTTAAATTATCTTTTAAATTTACATCCAAGTTAGTTAGCATATAGTGCAACAACGATTTCAGGAGTAGATTCCTTAGTGCCCCTTACCCATTTAGCCCATCCCCCCTCCCACAACCCCTCCGGTAACCCTCAGTTTGGTCTCCATATTTGTTTTTTTTTTTTTAATTTTTTTTCAACGTTTATTTATTTTTTTTTGGGACAGAGAGAGACAGAGCATGAACGGGGGAGGGGCAGAGAGAGAGGGAGACACAGAATCGGAAACAGGCTCCAGGCTCTGAGCCATCAGCCCAGAGCCTGACGCGGGGCTCGAACTCACGGACCGTGAGATCGTGACCTGGCTGAAGTCGGATGCTTAACCGACTGCGCCACCCAGGCGCCCCTGGTCTCCATATTTGTGAGTCTCTTCTGTTTTGTCCCCCTCCCTGTTTTTACATTATTTTTGCTTCCCTTCCCTTATGCTCATCTGTTTTGCGTAAGATTTTATTTTTAAATAATCTTTACACCCAATGTGGGGTTCCAACCCAAAACCTAAGACCAAGAGTTGCACGCTCTACTGACTGAGCTAGGCAGGCACCCCTTAAAATTTTAATATAGTTTGTCAACATTTTCCTTCAAAGTTAACTGCTAGTTTGTATCTGGTTTCAGAAATCTTTGCTTTTCTCCAAATCATAAAGATATTCTCCTATATTATCTTCTTAAAATTTTATTGTTTTGTCTTGCACATTTAGATCCATAATCCATCTGGAATTTATTTTTTTTGCAACTGGAAAGAGGTAGGGGATTAAATTCTACAAATGCTGCTTTTAGTTAATAAAAAGATGGATTGGCAGCACAACTCCAGTTTGTCCCATTTAGCAACTCCTTTTATGATTTTATATTAAAATGGGTAATATGGGGGTGCCTGGGTGGCTCAGTCGGTTAAGCGTCCCACTCTTGATCTTGCCTCAGGTCATGATCTAATGAGTAGTGGAATCGAGCCCCGTGTGGGCCACTGCGCGGAGAGTGTGGAGTCTGCTTGAGATTCTCTCCCTCCCTCTCTTTCTCTGTCCTTCCCCATTTGCACGTGCATGCACACTCTCTCTCAAAATAAACTTAAAAAAATTAGTAATATGCTTATAAAATGAAAATCATAAAAGGTAAGGTTTTGTTTTGTTTTGGTTTTTTGTCTCATCTTTTTGGAAGTGAGTTTAGTTCTTTTGACAAAAGCTTCCAATAACATCAAGTTGAAGGATTTTGTTTCAGAATAGATAGTTCCACAGCTATTCTGAGCTCCACTTACTAAGTCTTTTGAGTGTTTACGGTTAAAGTGGAGACTAGGTGAATGTGAGTGGATCAAAGCAAACTCATCAAAAAATTCCAAGGAACCCTGGGATGGTGTTACTCTGGGAATACCTACATCTCATATTTGCATTTGAATGACAGCAATACCATGAGTATTCACTCTGATCCATCGAATTTGCCTTCATCATCTGTTTTAGATTAAACCAATATTCCCTTTTTCCTGCTTTTGGTCATGGCTCTCTCCAATGTATTCTGCATCTGGCACACAGTGATCTGGCCTTTATTTATCTATCTAGTCTCATTTTTTTTTTTTTTTTAATTTTTAAATGCTTATTTTTGAGAGAGGGGAGAGAGAAGAAGAAGAAGAAGGAGAAGGAGAAGGAGAAGGAGAAGGAGAAGGAGAAGGAGAAGGAGAAGAAGGTGGGGCAGAGAGAAGGAGACACAGAATCCGAAGGAGGCTCCAGGCTCTGAGCTGTCAGCACTGAATGGACACGGGGCTTGAACTCATGAACCCTGAGATCATGACCTGAGCTGAAGTTGGTGAACCCTGGGATCATGACCTGAACCGAAGTAGGACGCTTAACCAACTGAGCCACCCAGGTGCCCCTATCTAGTCTCATTCTTTGTCATTTGTATCTAACCTTAACTGAGCTTTGTTCCCCATCTCCCCACCCCTTGCAGATGCTGGTCTCTTGAGAACCTACCTACCTGCATCAGCCCACTCTTCTCTGGTTGGCTCTTGTCTTCCAGGATTAAGCATCATCTCATTCAGAAAGCCTTTAGAGAAAGCGCTCAAGAAACTTAGGGATTATTATTAACGTTAAAAAATATATAATTAAAAGTGTGTCTCCCGTGTGGACTCTGGACGGAATATGTGAATGAGAGATTTGTTGAAAGGATGGATGGATGGGGCCTCGGTTCTATAGCTTTCAGCAACTCTCCTGGCGAGAGGATCTGAAACACCTTGTTGAGAAAACTCTGAGAAAAGTTTCACTTCGGATGATGCGAACAACGTCATTCGTTTTCTCTCCCTCCCCAACTTGAAGCAATCTCCTTTTCCCCCAGCCGAACTGAAGCGCTGAGGTGAGCGCATCGATGAGCGTGTGCTGCGCATCGATGGGCGCGGCGACTCGGCTAGTTGGGGCTGGATTGCTTCATCCCGGAAGTGGGTCGAAGGCCGTTGAGCCCGAGTACTGGGCCTCGCTGGGCGGGGTGGCTGGGGTTCTGCTACCGACATGGCCGACCCCGACCCCCGGTACCCCTGCTCCTCGATCGAGGATGACTTCAACTATGGCAGCTGCGTGGCCTCTGCCAGTGTGCACATCCGAATGGGTACGTCTCCCCCCGCCCCTTCGGGCCGCCCTGCGTGGGGCTGCTGCGCTGTCGTCGGCCTCTGGGGGCGGCTTTCGGCCTCCGGGGACAACGCCTCCCGGGCAGGGCTGGCAGGCCAGCGTGGGTCTCCAGGAGCTCAGAGCGGAAGCCCTGCTTCCCGCTCGCCTCCCCCAGGCCCCGGACTCCTAGGAAGAGCGCCCTCCCCCGGGAGTTGGGAGGAAGTGTCGCTTCCGCTCCGCCAGGGCGCCCAGGGAGAGCACGGCTCTAGGGAGGTGTGGTGGTCCCCTGGCTGTGCGACCGAGAACCGAACAGCAGCCCGTCCCACTTTAATCCTTTCCCTCCTCCGCGTAGAAAGGGTAGATGAAAACCTCAGCAGCCTTAATTTGGCGTCTTTATATTAAAAGAAACTAAAGGTTACTTTTTAAGGTGAAAATAAGTTTATTATGCGATCATGGTGACGTCCGCCTGAATGCAGTTACTTGCCGGCACGTCTTTGGTGTAGGGGATGTGATCGCGTTTCAGGTTTCTATTTACTTGTCTGCCTCCTTTACTGGATTGTAGGATCTGTGAGGGCAGGGACCATATCTCTTGTTCACTAGTCCCTGCAACACCTGGAACGCAACCTAAGTTTGAGGATTCGCTGACGCAGTTGCTGGAAATGGAAGCTTTAGAGGTCAATCAAAATGCAATATTCGTTTTAAGGAATTATACAGTATTTAATGGGCAGATTATGTTGAATTTAAAATGCTTAAAAAAAATAAAATGCTTACCTTCATGTAAGTGGAATTCATTGCCTGCTCTAGTTCAGCCAATTGATTACAGAAGTTGCCCCAGATTTTCAGGCTATCCCTGTGGCTGGAATTTGTTCCGCAAAAGGAATTATGAAGATCTGATGCATTAAGAATCTCGATCCCTAACATCTTTATTCTTGGAATGGAATTTTGGAATGGTTTTGGCCAGTGAGCGTAGTTTTTTAAATTAAGATTTTAATGGTGGTAAAACACAGCCCATTAAAAATGTACCATCTCCATCATTTTTCAGTTCAGTAGTGTGAAGTATATTCACATTGTTGTGCAACCAATCTCCATGACCTTTTAATCTTGCAACGCTGAAACTATACCATCAAGCAACTCCCTATCTTCCCCTCCCCCAGAGCCTGGCAGCTACCATTCTTTCTGTTTTATGAATTTGGCTACTCTAGATACCTCATATAAGTGAATCATGAAGTATGTGTCTTTTTGTGACTGGCTTATTTCAGTTAGCAGGTGTTCACGGTGTATCCATCTTGTAGCGTGTGTCAGACGTCACTTTTTTAGGATGAATAATTTTCCATTGTGCAAATAAACTACATTTTGTTAATCCCTTTATCTGTTGGTAGATGCTTGGGTAGCTTCCACCTGCTATGAAAGATGCTGTTATAAACATGTGGCACAGTACCCCCTTGAGATCCTGCTTTGAGTTCTTTTATGTACATACCCCAAAGTGGAATCACAGATCATATGTGTTTTAGTGACAAACGTGTTTTTCCCCCTTGAGTAGGGAAAAAACCCAGTTCGTCCTCCTGTGTTTCTCTTCACGGCTCACACAGAACACTTCAGTTCTGACACTTCTGCTCACCAAAGTGTGGTTTTTAAAATTTTTTTTTCTACACCAAGCAATTCTCCATGACGCCAACTGTGGGTCCTACAATTGAACTCAATTCTGACACCGTCTCCTAGTAGATAGTAACAGATCCCCCAGGTTAAGGGCTCAGTCCCATAAGAATACTCCCACCCCACTTCAGATGCCAATTGTAAGTAATAGGTCCCCAGGTTACCCTTAACTTGTTAGACTTGGCTGTAAGTTGAAGGTTCCCATGACTCCCTCCTTGGGTTTGATTAATTTGCCAGAGCAGCTCACAGAACTCAAGGAGACACTTTTACCAGTTTACCAAAAGATATAGGTAAACAGCCAGATGAAGAGATATATTGGAAGGTCTGGCTCCTGTAGCATTCACTCTCAGTGGGACAGTATTGCCTCCAAGGGGGCGGAAATTTGTTCTTGAGGTGGAGGGCAAAAAAATCTCAAATTTTACGATAATTTTAGCCTTCCAAAGACCCGTGGTACATAAACAGATGTGTGCGGCATTAAAATTTTATCGGCAGACTATTAGGAAAGTAATGTCCAGAAGGCTCCTTAGGTTCACAATAATGAAAAAAGGAAGGTTGAGCAAAAGTGCCCTAGAGTGAGTCCTCTAAGAAAGAGCAAGTGGATGGCTGTATTACTTTTTTTTTTTAACTAAGGTATAAAAAATTACCTTTTATGACTTAGCATTAGGCATAACATACATTGTCACTTCTGCCTTATTTTTGTTGTTAGAAGTGAATGTCTTGAACGGAGTGTCAAAAAATTGTGGCTGTTTTAAACCACCATTCCACCTAAAGAAGGATAAAGGCATTCCAGGCAGGGGAAATAGCAAGGGCAAAGGCCCAGACATAGGAAGGAGTTGGCATGCTTGGGGAACAGAAAGGTGGCTAGCCTGGGGAAAGCATAGTGAGGAAGGGAAGAGTGGTGCATGGCTTGGAAATTAAGATTTCTTTTTAAAATTTGTATCTAACCATATGCTTTCTATTCTAGCTTTTCAGTTTCTTTTTTTTTTTTTTAATTTTTTTTTTAACGTTTATTTATTTTTGAGACAGAGAGAGACAGAGCATGAAGTGGGGAGGGGCAGAGAGAGAAGGAGACACAGAATCGGAAGCAGGCTCCAGGCTCTGAGCTGTCAGCACAGAGCCCGACGCAGGGCTCGAACTCACAAACCGCGAGATCATGACCTGAGCTGAAGTCGGCCGCCTAACCGACTGAGCCACTCAGGCGCCCCCTAGCTTTTCAGTTTCAAGATGGATTTGTTGTTTGGAAATGTTCTGTTTGTAATCTTTTGCTTTGTTTATGCTGCTGTGTACAAACAGTGTTTTATACTTTCTTTTCCTTTTGCTGAAAACATTTTCTTTTGTTTTCTTTTCTTTTGTTTTCTTTTCTTTCTTCCTTTCTTTGTCTCTTTCTTTTCTTCCTTTCTTTGTCTCTTTCTTTTCTTTCTTTGTTTCTTTCTTTCTTTCTCTCTCTCTCTCTCTCTCTCTCTCTCTATGCCCAACATGGGGATCGAACTTAAAAAAAAAACTCTGAGATCAAGGGTCACATACTCTACCTACTGAACCAGCCAGGCCACCCATGGTTGAAAACATTTTTATTCTGGCCTATTAATTTTTTTTAGACTCATGCTTCTTGAAGGATAGTTATCATTTACAGTTTGTGATTTCTTTGGAAGTGTTTTTGTTTTTAGTTTAAGTTACAGACTACATTATTTGCATTAAGATTTACAGATTATATATAAAAATTTAATGTTTCTAAGAACATATTTGTTCCTGCTGTTCTGTGATAAATGCTTAAGAATACTGTCATGTGTAATTATTTTCTTTTTCAGGCTTTCTAAGAAAAGTCTACAGCATCCTTTCTCTGCAAGTTCTCTTAACTACAGTGACATCTTCTTTTTTTTTATACTTTGAGTCTATACGGACATTTGTACATGAGAGGTAAGGTGATAAGATGATTTTGAGTCATTTTCTGCTGCTGCTTATGATCAAAAGGGCATATTATAAGCAAAGTTCGCTTTTTCCTCTATTAACTTCTGAGGTTAGAATGTAAAAAAGGTTCATTATTAACTCTTATGAGTAAGACTAGTTCTGATAAAGAAAAGGTTCTGCAACATGGTACTTACCTCTGAACTTTTTAGCTGACAGTTTTGTAGGGTTAAATTTTCATCTTCTGATGAAATTAAGAGTTTTTACTATATGCAGGTTTTTTTAAGTTTATTTATTTATTTTGAGAGAAGGAGAGAGAGCATGAGCAGGGGAGGGTCAGCAAGAGAGAGGGAGAGAGAATCCCAAGTAGGCTCCACACTATCATCAGCACAGCCTGATGCGGGGCTCGAACCAATGAACCGTGAGATCTTGACCTAAACCAAAATCAAGAGTTGGTCGCTTAACCAACCCAGCTACCCAGCCATCCCTACTGTATGCAGTTTTGAATTTTAATTTTTTTGCTTTTATTATACTTATGCCCAGTCCTCAAAACCTAAGACAGTGCTTGAATAAGCACTAATAACCGTGTGTTTAACTTATCTTGGTGTTGGCTCATGACTAGGATAATTTCACTGAGAAATTTCCAAAGGAGCTTCATGTGGTTCATCCCTAATTTGTTTAAGATTTGACCTCCAAAATAATTATTTCCATAGCTAAAAGTTATATAGATTTTTTTATATTAAAGGAAAAATATGGGCACCTGGGTGGCTCAGTTGGTTAAGCGTCCAACTTCAGCTCAGGTCATGATCTCACCGTTCATGAGTTCGAGCCCCGCACCAAACTCTGCGCTGACAGCTCACATCCTGCTTCAGATTCTGTGTCTCTCTCTTTGCCCCTCCCCTGCTCATACACTGTGCCTCTCTCTAAAATAAATCAAACGTTAAGAAAGGAAAAAGGAAGAATGAATATTTTCTTGGAAGTAGACAATTTCTATCATCACTTCCCCTACAAAAAAATGAGTTTGCTATTTGAGGTAAAGTCCTTTAATTTAAATGATAGCTACATAGTAGATGTATATAAAATTTGTTTATTATTTAATAGCTATTCTTTATGTCGGTTTTAAAAAGCAGTATGCTAATTGCAAAATTATTCAAATATGCTAAAAGTTCCTGAAGTAAAAAGGAACTCATTTATTTATGGGCTCTTTTCTTTGTCCTGCTGCTCTTCCCCAGCTCACACTCCTCAAATTCCATGAATGGAAAAATAGTTTCTTTTGACAGTTTGGTGTGGTTCCTTCCACACCACAAATACACACAAATACAACAGACAGATTTTATTCTATTGGTTAATACTATTTATACTGTTCTTAAGCTTAAAAATGCTTTTAATTTTATGTCTTTTAGTCCTGCCTTAATTTTGGTGTTTGCCCTTGGATCTTTGGGTTTGATTTTAGCATTGACTGTAAACAGACATAAGCATCCCCTTAACCTGTACCTGCTTTTTGGATTTGTGAGTATTTTGGCAGTATCTGTTACTTTAACGTTTTATTCTTGTGTTTTAACTTTATTTCATTGAGTGCAAGTACATATGTAATAAATAGTAGCAAAACAAAAGTAATGAGTTTTTAATAAATTCAAATATCTTAGGAAATTACTTGTAACTTTCTAGTCTTTTAAAATTAACCTTTGTCAGTTTCAAAGTTTTTTTTTTTTTTTTTTTTTTTTTCTATCGATATTATGACATAGTGGAAAAGGATAATGAATTGGACTCTCATGACTCGGCTTTGCCACCATCTGGTTATGTGACATTTGGCAGGGTGTTTAGCCTTTCTGTACCTAGTTAGCTCATATGTAACATGAAAATGTTAGAGTAGATTATCCCTGTGATACTTTGTATCCCTAATATTCTGTGATTTCCTTGAGAAAAAAAATTATAGCCTTAATTTCATAGACCTTAAATTCAAATCTTTATGATTAACTCCTCAGTGTTACTTATTTTTTAATTTCTTTCCAATGTTTATTTTTGAGAGAGAGAGAAGGAAAAAGAGCAAGCATGAGTTGGGGAAGGGCAGAGGAGGAGACACAGAACCCAAAGCAGACTCCAGGCTCCCGGCTCCAAGCTGTCAGCACAGAGCCCCACGCGTGGGGCTCAAACGCATGAATTGTGAGATCATGACCTGAGCCAAAATCAGACACTCAACCGACTGAGCCACTCAGACACCCCCTCAGTGTTATTTTTATGTTAGTACTCTGTTCTTTTAAAGGACCATTTTGCTCAGTTGATGTGCTCTACTAATTTGTTTTAAAATCATCCTTGGGGAGGGGAGCCTGGGTGGCTTCGTCAGTTAAGTGTCTGACTCTGGATTTCAGCTCAGGTCATGATCTCATGGATTCACAAGTTCAAGCCCAGCATTGGGCTCATGGAGCCCGCTTGGGATTCTCTTTCTCTCACACTCTCTTTGCCCCTCCCCTGCTTGTGCTCTCTCTTGCCAAATAAATAAATAAATAAATAAAATCATAATTGGGGAACTTAACTTTAGGTCATGTTTGTTTAGATGTTTGTGAAAATTAAAACCCAAACTACTACCTATTAAAACCCAATCCTATAATATGACCAGAATGAGGTGTAAGGCTCAAGTTATATATCTTTTATATTATTTTTCTTGTTCTCATATCCAATATGACTTTGGGTTCTAACCTAAAAATTTACTTCAAAACATTTCAAACTAATGCTAATTTTATCATCAAATAAGAGTGAAAATGCTATTTACCAGATTAAAATGCTTTAAACTAAAGAAAGTTTGTGGATTCTGGTAACAAGTTTATGTTAATATGATGAAACAAAAGCTCATGACTTTAGAAATTTCAATTATAGGACAGGTTATTCATTTAAATCTTAGGTTCTTTTGTTTGCCAGGTATCAGAACCCTAACCCAAGTTATCTCAAGTAATGTGAAGTTTATAAGAGCTTGGGAACCCCCCAAGAAGGGGCCTTAAGAATTAGACAAGGAACACTAGAGGAAGCTTCCAGGAATGATGCTATGGTAGGGAATTCGAAGCAAGAATTGGGAGTCTCTTCCCCCGTCTGTAACATCTCTTTTCTACCTTACAGTTGTCCTTACACATAGTTTTCCTCTTTGCTGTCTTTAGTTATTTTTTTTTTAAGTTTATTTATTTATTTTTAAGAGAGAGAGCAAGTGGGGTAAGGGCAGAGAGAGAGAGAAGAAAGAGAGCATCTCAAGCAGGCTCTGCACTGTCAGCTGCACCGTAAGCACGGAGCCTGATGAGGGGCTCTAACTCACACACGGAGATCATGACCTGAGCTGAGATCAAGAGTCAGACGCTTAACCAACTGAGCCACCCAGGCACCCCTGCTATCTTTAGTTTTTATATGGTGCATTGTGGGCCCTCATATGGTTCGTTAACCTTTAGCTTTAGCTCCTGCTGCCATAACTTCATTCTCTAAGTTTAGATTCCCAGGTGAGAAAGAATCTGATTGGCACTGCTTATTATTGGCACAGGTCACATTGTAGGTTGTTAACCAATACACGGGTTGGTAGTCCTAGGGTTAGATACCAACTCCTGCCGCACTCATCTTTGTCCTAGGAGAGAGAGAGGGTCATAAAAAGAAACTGTCATATGGAGTTCCTCTTCAACTCTATATAAAGCCAGCCTCCTTTCAAAAAGACTGTGGTTGATTTCTCTCTGGTATGGACTGACTTTTGTCCAGCAGAGAGAGAACCTACTAGAAAAGCATTAGCCAAATGCTTGTGGGCAAGGTGATCACTTATTCCTATACCCATAGCTAAAAATGGGTGAACAACTAAGGAAGCATGTAAAATACATTTCAGATTATTCAGAGACCTCTGATACGAGGTTACTTTGTCCTGCTCTACCAAAGTAAGCAAGGAGGTGGATCTTATCTTGTTTTAGAAGGGTGTGTGTGTGTGTGTGTGTGTGTGTGTGTGTGTGTGTGTGTTCACATACTTAAAAGAGGGCATTATTTTGGGATGGTGGTATGTTTTCCTAGTCTTATCTTTTCTCCTGTTCATCCTGTCCCGTTTCCTTTGGATACTTGAGTAGGGGGTAGGATTTCTTACCTCAAGTCATGTCACAAGTATCAGGAAAGTGGTACGATCATATTTGCCCGGAAAAAAAAAAAATCTTTCTATCATCTTTTGCTACCACTTCCCTGACGCTGCCAACAGCATTATGACAAAATGGGGCGGTGGCTGCATTGCCTCCATGTGTGTGTCTATTTCTAATGCCATTTTTGCTCTAGTTCTGTTAGATTTCTTGATTTCAGGTGAGGAGAGTTACAGGGAGGGCTTCTCCCAGGACTATGAGTATACAGCCACTGCCGTTACTTCTGGCTTGGCTTTGTGATACGGTCTAATCAGATAGTTGGTAAAATCTAACTAGAGTAAGCATGTCAGACGAAACAAAGGCATGTAGTTAAGGAGAAAGAGAAGCTGGAGGATTAAGACTCAATGTCCCCAAACCTTGTATTAGGATATGAGTTCAGCTGCATGTGACATGGGGGAAGCAAGATGGCTTACCTCTCGTTCATGTAAAAATCTGCATGACTGTTTAGTGAAGTTGTCAGGGGCGCAGACCCTTGCTGAAGTTCAAGTACTCCTTAAGCATTGTGTGGCATAAGTTAGCTCACCGCCAATATCCACATTCCATCCAGTTATTTAAAAAAAAAAAAAAAGAGAGGGGCGCCTGGGTGGCTCAGTTCTCACAGTTCGTGAGTTCGAGCCCTGCATCGGGCTCTGTGCTGACAGCTCCGAGCCTGGAGTCTGCTTCAGATTCTGTGTCTCCCTCTCTCTCTGCCCCTTCCCCACTCATGCTCTGTCTCTCTCAAAAGTGAATAAACGTTAAAAAAATTTTTTTTTAAATGAGAAGAGCAAGCCCCTTTTTTCTTAGTAGTTGTACACCTCTCCACCCACATTCTATTAGCTACAATAAAGTCCTATGACCAGATCTAGCTGCAGGGGAAGCTGAGAAGTGTAATGTTTAACCTGAACAGCTATGTGTCCAGGGAAAAATTCTGTTACTAGGGAAGAAGGAGAGAATACTGGGAGACGGTTTCAGGACTGCCACACCAAAGTGCTACCTAAATATTTTATTCTTCCTAGGTGTGTGTGCACTAGAAGTTTTTACGGATGGGCATATCATTTGTAATTTCTTTTTACTTACAGAGAGTATGAAAAATGGAATTTCCCATACTATTTCTGTTCCTGTTACAGATACGAAAACTCTAGTTAGGGTTTAAGGATCACTATTAGAATCTAAATACCCCTACTCAATACTTTGAGGTCTCATTTTCTTTTTACTTTTTTGTAAAGCTTTATTTATTTAAGTAATCTCCCCAATGTGGGGCTTGAATTCACGACCCCAACATCACGAGTCATGTGTTCTTCCAGCTGAGCCAGCCAGGTGCCCTTGAGGTCTCATTTTCATTATGGTGGGCTTACCAAATGTCCCGTGTAATTCAAAGGCTGCTCTGAAGCTAAAATGAGATCATAAACATGGAATCACATTGAACTCTTAGTAATTAGAATATGTACATGATTTAGTGTAAATTTTATGTGCATCTGTGTAATTTTAGTTTCTTTTTTTAGACACTATTCGAAGCTCTGACTGTGGCCTTTGTTGGTAAGCCGTAATTCTGCTTCTCTTATGTTACATTAACTTTTTAAGGTGGATAAATCTTTTGTGTAAAAAGGTGTTTGGGACTAAAGCTTAACTTCATGAAATGTCATATTTCAAATATATAGCATAGGATGAAGAATTCCTAAAATATAAGCAAAATTAAATGTTTATACTTTATGTAGTTCAACTAAGCTTAGAGGAAGTGGAAAAGAGTTAAGAAAACAGCAGAATGGAGAACAGTATTCATGTGTGTTTATCCATTTATAAAAAACAAGACAGCTAATGTTTTCCCGATTTAAAGGGGCCTTGGAGGAACTGATAAAATATATTTTGAGCCATACATTTTCATCACATGAGCTGAGCCTCTCAAATTGCTACACTGAACTGTGCTTCATTATTACATCATATTTTATTGAATGGCACTATGAGAAACTTGGTAATTCTGTTTTATATTTGGTGTTAAATATGTATTTGAAAGAAGTGTCTGTTTAAAAAAGAAAAGAAATGAATTGTCATAATTATTTGATGTATCATATGTAATGCCTCAAGTAAAAATTTTCATGACTCACTGTTCTTTTAAAAAATTTTTTTTAATGTTTATTTATTTTTGAGAGAGACAGAGCACAAGCAGGGGAGGGGCAGAGAGAGAGGGAGACAGAATCCGAAGCAGGCTCCAGGCTCTGAGCTGTCAGCACAGAGCCCAATGTGGGGCTTGAACCCATGAACTGTGAGATCATGACCAGAGCCGAAGTCGGGCGTCCAAACGACTGAGCCACCCAGGCGTCCCCATGACTTAATATTAATAAAAATTCAGATAGTCTCAAAATGATTAACCTAGGGTACCAAAAAAGTTAGAATTAACTATTACAACAATAGTTAATTGTTAATCATTATGTGTAACATATTTGTCTTTTCCTATTTTGTCATTGTTGCTTTTAACCTAAGCCAGTTTTATTGAATCTACATATTGTTTGGTAATTCACTTCTTTCTTTTATAAAGGAATCAATATAAGTCAATAATAATAACTACTAAAATAAATAGGATTGAAATTTCTCAACATAGAAAGGAAGTATTATTAACATTTACTTAATATTTATTTTTGGTAGAACCTTTCCTTTTTCTAAATCATTTTTAAATTTTTTATATTTTGAGAGAGAGAGAGCGTGCATACACATACACATGAGTGAGCAGGGGTAGGGTGGAGGGAGAGGAGACAGGACCTTAAGCAGGCTCCCTATTTAGCGCAGAGCCCGAGGTGGGGCTGAGTCTCCTGACTGTGAGATATGACCTGAGCCGAAATCAAGACTTGGACAGTTAACTGAGCCACCTAGGCGCCCCAATTATTTATTATTATTAACATTATTATTAATGTTACTATCCATGTTATTATCAAGTCCATCTCTGTCTTCCCTGGCTCCCACCATGTGTAATGGATATAGGAGGAGAAAGATTTCCTATTTCAGGGTTATTGGAATAGGGGTGGACATACACAGATGGGATAATCTGAGAACTCTATTTTCCTCCTTAATTATAATATCCTTTCCACCTAATCTCATTCTAAAATTGTTGACAAGATAACTTCATGTTTTTCCTTCTCTGCATTTACCTTCCTGATCCTATAACGATAGAAATAGAGAAATTCTTTTTTTTTTTTTTTTAATTTATTTTTAACGTTTATTTATTTTTGAGACAGAGAGAGACAGAGCATGAACGGGGGAGGGTCAGAGAGAGGGAGACACAGAATCGGAAACAGGCTCCAGGCTCTGAGCTGTCAGCACAGAGCCCGACATGGGGCTCGAACTCACAGACCGCGAGATCATGACCTGAGCCGAAGTAGGCCGCTTAACCGACTGAGCCACCCAGGCGCCCCGAGAAATTCTTTTTTTTTTAATTTTTTAAAAATGTTTTTATTTATTTATTTATTTATTTTTAATTTTTTTTTTTTTTAACGTTTATTTATTTTTGAGACAGAGAGAGACAGAGCATGAACAGGGGAGGGGCAGAGAGAGAGGGAGACACAGAATCGGAAACAGGCTCCAGGCTCTGAGCCATCAGCCCAGAGCCCAACGCGGGGCTCGAACTCACGGACTGCGAGATCGTGACCTGAGTTGAAGTCGGCCGCTTAACCGACTGAGCCACCTAGGCGCCCCTGTTTTTATTTATTTTTGAGACAGAGAGAGACAGAGCATGAGCAGGGGAGGGGCAGAGAGAGAGGGAGACACAGAATCTGAAGCAGGCACCAGGCCCTGAGCTGTCAGCACAGAGCCTGATGCGGGGCTCAAACTCATAGACCGTGAGATCATGACCTGAGCCGAAGTTGGACACTTAACCAACTGAGCCACCCAGGCACCCCAGAAACAGAGAAATTCTATATGTAGTATTTAAGAATAGAAATTAATCCCTGAAAAATTAAAAATTACTTAAATGGTTTGGTTGAAAGTACTTAACCTCTTTTAAAGAGGTTACAATTTAGCATTTTGTTAAAATGTTAAGCAGTTGTGTTATAATTACAATAGCCGTGGTCAATTCAGATGTTCATTCTAAAATTTCAGAAGGGAATTTGGTATATATTCAGGAAACCCCCATTTCTGCATTCCAAGATTATGCAAGTATGGATATAACGCAGTTAGTGGCTGGTTCCTATTGTCTACAGGGTTGATGAATGGCAGACAATCCCAGACAGTGCCAGTATTTTTTCTTGCCTAGTTTCTTTGATTTGGGCTGATGGACTGGGTTATACAATGAAGCAGGTGATTGCTAGAATTGCTGCTACTGCCCAGTGATTCCCAGTCAGCCACAGGACCCCATTCATCCCTACTGATACTTAAGTCAATAAAGGACAGTCACCACAGATCGTCATAAAACTCAGCTGGGACAGAGATGGTGGGAGTCATCCCACCGTATCCCCCAAATCCTAAACCACCTGGCTGTGTCATATCTCTCCAGTCGTCTCTTTAACTTCATAATGATGTGACCCCTTTATTTTGTATGAATGAGTATTTTGGAGCCTGTTTATTGCACTGTGGGTGTGGTTTTACCTTCCAAGGCTGGATAAAGAGTATTCTATTTTTATTGGCAAGTAGTACCGAAGAAAATACAGCATTTCTGCTAAATGCCAGGGGAAAACGCTGTTTAAAGTTGAGTATGTTTAAGTGCATTTTTAATCAGTGTTTTTTAATTTTACAGTTTCTTTCTATGATATATATATTATTCTGCAAGCATTTATACTGACTACTGCCGTATTTCTTGGTTTGACTGCATATACTCTGCAATCTAAGAGAGATTTCAGCAAATTTGGAGCAGGGTAAGTTATATATTCATGACTATGATAGATAAATATCCTTAACATTATAGGTTGTCCTAAGATAAGTGCTATATTGTTAGCTTTGGATACTGCCTTCTAAAATGGAGGGTGATGAGAGGTCATCTCTCTGAGTGTTAAGGCTGGGCTCTACTCCCAGAACATACAGGGAGACGGAAAGTGGCTTTGAGTCATTTGCTTCCGCTCTATATTGAAAGGAACGGGAATGTCAAGAAACAAACAAACAAAAAACAAAAACAAAAAACAAACAAACCCAGTTTTCTAGAGAGGCTAGGCTTGTATGCTCTATGAATGCTATGGAACTTACTAAGTTATTCAGGCCTTTGTCTTAACATCATTGTTACCAAGACCATCCACTCTCTTCTTTGTGGGAGAAACCCAGGTGTTGGTGATACCTGCATGAACTTTAAAGCCTTTTTGACCTATCTAGATTAACCTGTATCTTTCTTCAAACTAATAAATATATGGAATGATACTTTTTATGTAGGATAATGGTACAGTGTTGCCCTCACCTGGTAAGAATGCATATATTCTTTTCTAAGCTCATAATGGCTTCCTGTTGGCATATCATCACCCGAGCATCGTCTGTCCTTTTTCCTGTTACAACATTAAAAATTTACAAAAGTCTACTGTGGCAAAACATTCTTTCATCCCCTTCTTTCCCCCTGGAAATCCAGGTTACCAGAAATCTCTGTTGGGATAAGATACAACTAGTCATCCAACACTGACAATTGTGCAAGATGCTTAAATCATTGTATTAGAATGGAGTTTGATTTACAGGCAATACTTTTTCCATTTCCTGCTTTTAGTGCTGTGGTGTGGATACATACTCATGTGGTACATACGGTGAAAGATTTGCTCTCTGCTGCTTCTCATGCCAGTCTCCATGTGCTCCCTGTCTCCCATCCGTTCTAGTATAGTCTCTAGAAATCCAGTTCTGGTAAATAATCTTACTTTATGTTTCAGCCTCTTCATAAGATATTATTCTTATTTCAGTTGAAACTTGATTCCTCCTTGAGAACATTGTTCTCTAGCTGCTCATTCGCACACACCCTATGTAGTTTGGGTAGGGGGTTAGTATTGCCAACTGCTTCAGTCCCCTAGTGCTACTTTCGTTATTTCTTTAGTGTGCTAGAAATCCATTGCTCTAAGGTGTATGTTGTCCGGCTCTATACTTCCTAATCATCCTCATTATTGCCACTGATTCCCTTTGTTCAGGCCTTCCTCGTTCTTTTTATTTTTTGTTATTTTAAGTTACCGCCGCACCCAGCTTTGGGCTCGGACTCACAACGAGATCAAGAGTCGCATGCTGTACCATGAGCCAGCCAGGCACCCCAAGCTTTCCTCATTGTTTAAAGACTCTAGCATCGGGGCGCCTGGGTGGCGCAGTCGGTTGGGCGTCCGGCTTCAGCCAGGTCACGATCTCGCGGTCCGTGAGTTCGAGCCCCGCGTTGGGCTCTGGGCTGATGGCTCAGAGCCTGGAGCCTGTTTCCGATTCTGTGTCTCCCTCTCTCTCTGCCCCTCCCCCGTTCATGCTCTGTTTCTCTCTGTCCCAAAAATAGGTAAACGTTGAAAAAAAAAAAATTTTTAAAGACTCTAGCATCGCACCACATGTTAGGCCCATCTATCACCTTAGCTTCTCAGTGTGTCTGGCCCTCTTCTTCAGCAACTTTTCATCTCCCTGCCATGGCTACACCGCGGACTTTGTGGTCACTAGGGATTGTTCCACTGAAGAAATCTTAAATGCCAGTGTCGCACTTTCTTTCTTCAGCCTTCTACTAGCTCTCTTATTTCTCTGCTCTGACAACACCAATCTACTGTGCTTGTTCTTTAACAACTGCTATTGCTGTAATAAACTCCTTTGTATCAGACCTAGGGGTCTCATGTTTTCTACGGGCATCCATGAAACTGTGCCAGACTACCTCATTATTAGCTTGTGAGTAGAGTAAAACCTCAGATGCTTTCTTAATGCCACCTTCCCCATACTCCTTGGTGCAGAAGCTTTGGAGTTTTCCTAAGGTTTAAGTGTGGAAAAGCAAGTTCTGAGTCCATTTCAGTCCTGAAGGATCTATACTATGTGTTGTTATGATACGTCATTCTAACCTCGGTCTTCCAGATGTCTCAGTAGAAATTTTGTGGCTATTCCAGCAAGGGAATTGAGAGCTGGAATCTCACCATGCCCTCAGTTCACCACACTGGGTTATGATACTATTATATACTTAATTTCTGATTTTATTTTGTTGTTAAATAACATATTCTGCATGATTTCAGTCCTTAGGTATTTATTGAGAGTCATCTTACGATACTTAGTAAATGTTCTTTGTGCACTAAAAGAGAATGTATGTTTTGTTGCTGTTGGATCAGTGTTTGATGAATGTCAGTTAAGTCAGGTTCATTGATATAGTGTTGTTTAAGTGTTCTGTGTGCTTAACCAATCTTTTCTGTGTGCTCATTCTATCAATTAATGTCAAAGTAGTAGTGAAATCTCCAACTACAAGTACGGATTAGTGTATGATTCTCTCATCATATCTGTAAGTTTTGCTGCATGTTACTTTGAAGTTCTGTTTTTAGTTGCATAAACATTTAGGATTGTTATGTCCTCTTGATGATCCTTTTATTACTCTGTAGTAGTTATCTTTGGTAATATTTGTGCCCTAAAGTACTTTATCAATACACTTACCTCAGCTTGCTTGCTTGCTTTTTTTTTTTTTTTTTTTTTTTAACATTTATTCATTTTTTGAGAGACAGAGAGAGAGAGCACAAGCAGGGGAGGGGCAGAGAGAGGGGGAGACACAAAATCTGGAACAGGCTCCAGGCTCTGAGCTGTCAGCACAGAGCCTGATGCGGGGCTTGAACTCATGAAATGCAAGATCATGACCTGAGCCGATCGGATGCTTAACCGACTGAACCACCCAGGCGCCCCATACCTCAGCTTTCTTTTAATTATGTTAGCATGGTAAACCATTTTCCATCCTTTAATTGTTAGCTGATTTGTGGCTTTATAGTTAAAATAGTTTTCTTACAGGCAGCATATGGTTGGCTCTTGCTTTTTTTTTTTTTTCTAAATCCAATATGACCATCTCTGCTATTAATTGGAGTAGACTACTAACATTTAATGTGATTATTGATCTGATTGAATTTAAGCCCACTATCTCAGCATTTGTTTTCTTGCTGTTTGTCCTGTCTGTTCTTTGTACCTTTTTCCCTCTTTTCCTTCCTTCGGATTGTTTATCTCCTTTATTAGTTATTAGCTATAGCTCTTTTAAGTAGGGGTTGCTCTAGGTTTTACTGTTTATTTATTTGTTTTCTTCTTACTCCACATTTTTAAAATTTATTTAAGTAATCTCTACACCCAACGTGGGGTTTGAACTCACAACCCAGACATCAAGAGTCGCATGCTTTACCACCTGAGCCAGTCAGAGCCCCCTACAGTACACATCTTTAAATCATCCTCATCTACCTCTAAGTCATATACCATTTCCTGTATAGCAAACTTACATGTCCTCTCCCCTGCCTTTGTGCTATTGTTACTGTAACTTTTAATTCTACATATGTTACACACCTTGTAAAATATTATTATCTTTGTTCAAAACATTAAATTATCCTTTAAAGAGACTTAAAAATACATGACATCTTTTATGTTCACCCACATATTTGTCATTTCTGTTCTTCATTTCTTTGTGTGGATCCAAATGTCCATCTTATATTTTCCTTCTGCCTGCGGGCTTTCTTTTTAATATTTCTTACAGTGCTGGTCTCTTGATCTCAACTTTTGCATGTCTGAAAAAATATTTTTTCGCCTTTGCTTTTAAATGTTATTTTTATGGAGTGTAGGATTCTAGGTTTGGGTGATTTTTTTTTTTTTTTCCTGTTTTCCATATTTTATAAGATATCATTCCATAGTATTCTGGTTCAGGTAGTTCTTGACAAGAAGTCTTCTGTCTTTCTTATCTTTGTTCCTCTGTACATAATGTCTTTTATCCTCCATCTACCTTTAATGTTTTCTCAGTAATTTTCAGTAATTTGGTTAGCATTTTCAGTAATTTGATTATGATACTCCTTGGTGTGGTTTTCTCATGTTTCTTCTGCTTGGATTGTCAGTTTAAAATTTTCATCATGTTTGGAACATTTTCAGGAACTGTTACTTGAAACATTTTTAGATTTTGCCTTCTCTGTTGAGACTTCAGCATATACTTTAGGCTTCTTGATGTTGTCCAACAGTTCATGGATACTCGGTTTATTTATTTATTTTTTCTCCTCGGTTTTCTCTCTGTGATTCATTTTGGTTCATTTTTGTTGCTACTTTTAATTTGGTAATGTGTTCTTTAGTGTCTAATCTGCTGTTAATACCAACCAGAATATTTTTCTTTTGACATATTTTTCATTTATGGAAATTCAGTTTAGTTTGTGTCTTAAAAATATATATCTTGCCCTTGTCTTCTCATGGTGATGCTTTCCTCTAACTCCTTGAACATATGGAATATATTTTTTAATGTCATTTACTAATTCTATCATTGTGTCATTTCTGAATTTATTTATATCGATTGATTTTTCTCATTGTTATAGGTCATATTTCCTGGTTCTTTTGCATGCCTTTTAATTTTTTATTAGATGCTTGTCATTGTAAATTTTATATTGTTGGGTGCTGATTTTTTTCTTTCCTTTAAATATCTTTGGTTTTATTCTTCTCTTAAGCTGTTAAGTTCCTTGGAAACTGCCTGAACCTTTTGATGCTTGTTTTTAAGCACTCTTAGGTGGGTCCAGAACAGTGTTTAGGTTAGGGCTAATTTGGTCCCACTGTTGAGACAGTATCTTTCTAAGAATTATTCAAACCCCACGTCTTAGGAGGTCTTTCCACTTAGGTTAGGGCGAACTTATTCCTATTCACGTTTGGGCTCTGAGGATTGTTCTGCCTGCTTCTCTTTCCCCAGCCTTTGTCACTTCCTCACGAGTATGCATTGATCTGTGCTCAGCTAAAGACTTAAAGGGGACTCTCTGCATATCACCAGAGCCAACTAGCTCTCTGTATAGCTCTCTCCTTTCTGGAACTTTGCTCTGCGAATTCTAGCCATGTGGGCCTCTCTGACTTCTGAATTCTCACCTCCTCAATTCAGGGAGACCAGAGGGCTTCATATGGGTTCTTGTCCCTACACTGTGGTCCGGAAACTCTTTTCCAGCTGGGTCACTTATAGAGTTTACCTCTTGTGTTTCCCTTATCTCAGGAACTGCTGTGCCCTGCTGTTTGCTGTTCAGGGACTGAAAATGGTTATTTCATGTTTTGTGTGTTTTTTACTTAAGGAAGAAGGGTACATTTGACCCCAGTACTTCCTTGTGACCTAAAGCAGCAGATGTGTATTCACATCGCATATTTGATAACAAAGGACTGACTGCTTAGATGTCCTGTGTCGTATGTTTATACTTTATAATACCTCATTATACATCATATATAATATGTATGAGTGGTAACTCATGAAATTATAGCAGTGGTAAATTTATGTGCATAAAGTAAGTTCTATAATACATTAGAATAAAATAGTACATTGGGAACTTTGATAGATATGCATATTCACAGACTAATTTGACACTGTTATTTGGTTTAAAAATAGTTATGTTTCATTTGTTCATTGTTCTAAAAGTTTTATCGCTTTCTGGCTTAAAATGCTTCTAATGATATTTCTGCTTATATCAGTGTTTTTTTGGTGTTCCAATTGAAAACCTTAAAAATGGTACTTTAATCTAGTTTTGTTCACCATAAAAACAAATGTTGAATCGATAGCTGGTTTTTCAATTTCTGAGTATTCTACAGTATTCAGTGTATGTTTATGAACTCTTTTTTAAGTTTATTTATTTTGGGAGAGAGAGAGTGCACGAGGACACAAGTTTGGGGGGAGAGAGAGACAGAATCCCAAGCAGAATCTGTGCTGTTAGTGCAGAACCCAACGAGGGGCTCGATCGCACAAACCGTGAGATCGTGATCTGAGCTGAAATCAAGAGTTGGACGCTTAACCAACTGAGCCACTCAGGTGCCCCTGTTTATGAACTCTTATAGTTCACTTATTCTTTGGCAAATGTCAGGATGGATGTATTTTTTTTTTTTTTTTTTCAGAAAATGTTGCATCAATTTACATAGTTTTTTGGTAGGGAACAATATTCTAAATCACTAATATTTTGTTTTTATAGACTGTTTGCTGTTTTGTGGATTTTGTGCTTGTCTGGAATCTTGAAGGTAAGTTGTTTTAAAATGCTAACTTGAAATTTACTTCTGGCCATGTCAATGTAAATAATCTTGAAAAGCTGTAAGAGGTACTCTTGTGATAGGATACTTGGTTATAATTTTTTGGAACACTTGTATGTAGAATGACTTAAAAATTACCTTTTAAAAAACTAGGGTCTTATGTTAATCAGTATTATGGATTGAAAGAAAGATGAACATATCAGTTAAATTACATAGAAAGAGGCCCTCACTTGTAATTGCTCACCTCCAAGTGACACGTATAATTCTGAAAAAGAAATCTACTTTTAAATGATTTATATTTGGAATGCTACTGTTCAAAGTCAGGGGGGTAATTTAATGGAAGGGACGATATCCATCGATTCATCCATTCATCCTTTCATCCAGCAGAGATGACGATGGACTTGCCTGGCCTTTTTCTATGTTTAACATTTGTATTTAAAGTTGTAAAGCATTATTAAATATGTACATATCATGTGTAACTTCAGAGCAAGTAACTCAAGTATTCTTAATATCGTTCTTAAATACAAACTTCTTGCCTGTAGTTATTTTTCTATAACGAAACAGTGGAGTTGGTCTTGGCTGCTGTGGGAGCCCTTCTTTTCTGCGGATTCATCATCTATGACACACACTCCCTGATGCATAGGCTGTCACCTGAAGAGTATGTATTAGCTGCCATCAGCCTCTACTTGGATGTCATCAATCTATTCCTGCATCTGTTGCGGTTTTTGGAAGCAGTTAATAAAAAGTGATTGAGAGCAGTGTTTGGAAACTGATTCATTAAGTAATAAAGTTTGAGATATAATTAACTAGTAAATACTTTTGTGACTTTATGTATATGCTATGGACTTCTGAGCCATTGCTATAATATAGTATAATATTATACTATAGTATAGTATAATATATATAGAATATTATAGTACAGTATTATACTATAGTATAATAGCAATCTCTGTATTACTGTTGTATAGTAGTAATTATAATAGTAATTATAATTATATGCATATATATGATAAATATATAATTACTAGATTATATTCTAGTAATATAAATCTTAACTATTCTTTATGATATCTCATTTCTAAATTCTTGATTTAGAATCTCAGGAAAGAGATACCAAAATTCTCTTTTTCAGTTTTTTCAATCCTAAATTTGCCATATAGAGATTGTTTATCTGCAATTCAAAAATAATTTCTTGAGTAGATAAGACTATCAATTGATCTTCTAGTGACTTTATGTAAATTTTTCCTTAATTAACATTAGAATTGATTTTGATTTTAAAGTACTTGTGTCCTCACCATTATAAAGTATAAGTTTCCTTTTACTAGGAAATTTTAATCTTACTTAGAAAGGAAAAAGCAAAAAAGATAAATTCTGCAGAATTATTCCACATTATATTAAAATTAAAGTGTTAATGACATTTCATTTATAAAGTATACTAAAAGTTAGATGTCTTCTTGAAAGTCAGATTTTTGACATAAAATTTGACATTAAGTACAGGTTTCATTTAAAAATTACAGCAGTGTACCAGTGGCCAAGCAAACTCTGGCAGATTCCTTCACTGTACTAGTTTGCTAGGGTGCCATAACAAAGTACCGCAGACTGGGTGGCTTAAAAAGAAAATAATTTTCTCCCAGTTCTGGAAGCTAGAAGTCTGAGATCATGGATTGGTTTCTTCTGGGGTCTCTCTCTTGGTTGGTAGATGGTCATCGTCTCCTTGTGTTTTTACGTGGTTTTCTCTCTCTGTACTTGTCTGTGTCCAAATTTCTTCTTCTTACAAGGACACAGTTAATATTGGATTAGGGCCCACCCTACTGACCTCATTTTACCTTAATACCTCTTTAAAGACCCTGTCTCCAAATGTGGTCCCATTCTGAGGTACTAGGGGTGAGTACCTTGTAGTAATTTAGGATGTTTGTGCCCTCCCCACCCTCCATTCACAGTTTGAAACTTAATGCCCAGTGTGATGATATGAGGAGGTAGGGCTTCTGGGACATGCTTAGGTCATGAGAATGGTGCTTTCATGAAGGGGATTAGTACTCTTACAAAAGCGATCCCACAGAGATTCCTCACCCTTTCTGTCACATGAGGTAGCAGTGAAAAGACACAATCAATGAACCGGGGAGAGGGCCTTTAACTAGATACTGAATCTGCCAGCACCTTGATCTGGGACTTCCCAGCCTCCAGACTGTGAAAAATAAATTTCTGTTGTTTATAACTACCCAGTCTCTAGTATTTTCTTATGGCAGCTCAGGTAGACTAAGGGAGATACGAATTTTGGGGGACACAACTTGGCCCATAACCTTCACGAAGCATCATTTCCCAGCTATTAAAGTTGAAATAAATTAGTAATATAGATTTAGCTTCTGGTGAGTTTTCGGTGTAAATTTGACTCCCATCATTATCAGTTAGTTGTTGAATACCCAATTGTATGGTGCTCTACTCAAGTTTAACATAGTATAGGGGGTAAGAGCACTGAAATTGGAATCCTTGCTATGCAACCAACTGATTATGTGATTTTTGACAAGTTAGTTATCCTTTCTTATCTAGGTCTTTGTCTCATCTTTCTTTTTTTTTTTTTTTTTAATTTTTTTTTTTTTCAATGTTTATTTATTTTTGGGACAGAGAGAGGCAGAGCATGAAGGGGGGAGGGGCAGAGAGAGAGGGAGACACAGAATCGGAAACAGGCTCCAGGCTCTGAGCCATCAGCTCAGAGCCCGACGCGGGGCTCGAACTCACAGACCGCGAGATCGTGACCTGGCTGAAGTCGGACGCTTAACCGACTGCGCCACCCAGGCGCCCCTGTCTCATCTTTCTAATGGGAGTAATAATATCTACCTTACTGGGCTGTTACAAGGTTTAAATGAGATGGATATATCATATAAGTGTTAGTTAATGTCAGCTACTATTGTTAATTATTATTGGCCATCCAAAGGCAGAATGTACTGAATTGTAACTAAAGATACGAAATAAGCAAAAACAGATTTGACATTTAAAAAAATGGAAAACAATGCTGTTCTTTTCAGTAGTTTATTTTAAATAAACATAATGTAGACATGTAAGTCATACATCTTTTTTAAATGACAAATAAGTGTAAGAAATTGTTTTAATTTCTGATACGACAAATGTTGAATTTCTAAGAGTGTGAAGAGATCACAAGACCAAGAAGTTTGAAAAACACTGATGTAGGCTATATTTCATAAATGAACTATAGTTATTCATACATTCTTCTGTCAAACATTTTTATATGGTTCCTTCTTTTTTACCGGCACAATCAGTGCTGCTACGTGTGTCCCTGTATGTCTCCCAGGATGCATAGATAGGAGTTTGCCAAGATAGGGAAATATACTTAGAAGCGGAATTGCTGGATAAGAGGGTGCATGCAACTTCCAATTTTTCATAACAAACAAAGGTGAAAATATGCAGACTCCAGAAATACTTTAAAAAATGGAATTAGCAGGACTTGGACAGAGTGACCAGCAACTCCACACGCAAGGTACAAAGTACAGCCAGAGGCAGGAGGAAAATGGGGAGAGAGCAGTATCTGAGAGCTGTTTCTATTGAATGTATTCTTGGGAAAGGTACGGTGGGCCCTGTCTGCCTGCCTACATTTTTTTTTTCTGCAGGTCTCACCCCAGGCTTTGATCCACTTGATGCACTTCTGGGGACTAGTGGTATCAGCAGCCAGCTGTGGGCCTTTTTGGAACAGCTGGGAACTCGGGCTCTTTTTGCCTGTTCATCTTTGTAGAGCTTTGCCTTGAAGTCCCCATCACCTGGGGTCTGGGCAACATGGCGTCACTGTCTGAATCCCAGAAGGTTTTGCAGTCCTCACCGAGTGATTGGTCAGACTGGGAGTTCCATGGGAGAGGCCTGGCTGCAGAGGGCCTACTGGCTGGTGCTTGTTTGGCATGCCTTTAAGAAGGAGAACTGGTCCACTTCCTAGCCTGTATTCAGTGCTACACACGTACCTCCATTCCAGGGGGCTCCTTCCGGCTCTGGAGGGGAGCTGAAGCAATGTTCAGTTCGACCTGTAAGCCTTGTCCCTCCATCAGGGCCTAAAGTGTCCTGAAGCTGGTAGTTTAGTTTCAGTCATCTTCATATACCCAACATAGAGCCTGTCACAGAGTGCATACTCAAATGTATGAATGAGGGAATTAATTATAGATTTTTAAATATACTAAGGCCACTTATTTATTGTTAGAACTGCTTTTATACAAACCAGTGAGGAACATAAATTTACAAGTTGTTTTTTTTTTTTTTTTTTTTTTTTTCCAGTAACGCAGCTCACCATTCAGCTTTTTAAAGTATTAGTACTGCAGAATTTTGGCATATACTTAACACCATGACATTTTCACAATAGGTAAATTTTTCTCTCTTCTGGTGCCAGGCGTCTTCAAGTCTTGGCCTGGTTTGTTATTTAAAAACTTTTTTTTTTTGGTATATTTACACATTTTTGAAAGAGACACAGCATGAGTGGGGGAGGGGCGCAGAGCGAGGGGGGCACTGAATCTGATGCAGGCTCCAGGCTCTAAGCTGTCAGCACAGAGCCCCACACGGGGCTCAAACTCACAAACTGCGAGATCATGACCTGAGCTGAAGTTGGAGACGCTTAACCTACTGAGCCACACAGGCACTCCTTGGCCTGGTTTGTTAAGAGAGATGCAGTTAATTAGGACTGCCCATGAGCTTTCTCTAAAATGCAATGTGAACGTGTATTTTTGGGAGAGGCAGCTAAGATCTATGGTTAACTTGTAAAATAGAAATTCACTTGCTTTGTAAAGGCTTACTCTTATTTAAAGAAAGCAGGTTGTTTTTTTTTTTAACTTTTTTAATGTTTATTTATTTTTGAGAGAGAGAGACAGAGTGTGAGTGGGGGAAGGGCAGAAAGAGAGAGGGAGACACAGAATCAGAAGCGACTGAGTCACCCAGGCGCCCCAGAAAGCAAGTTTCTAATGTGTGCCGCTTTTTTATATATCACATGTTAAGAGTTTGTCAGCCACTTAAAAAAGCCTGCTGTATTCTGAGTGTACTACTTTCCATATGTTGCAGGGTTTCTTCGGGGACACAAATTTAAAGAAAGAAGGTACACACAAATTTTCTCAGAACTTTCCTTTTCTAGCAACCAGATATGAATTTACTAGACATCACTAAAGGCAATTTCCTGGGTTTTTTTTTTTTTTTTTTTTGGCATATGTTATAAATCTCTGGAAAATAAGTTTAGAAACAGTACTGTGGGACCCCTGGGTGGCTCAGTTGGTTGAGCAACCAATTCTTGATTTCGGCTCAGGTCATGATTTCAGTTTGTGAGATTGAGCCCTGCTTCTGGCTCTGTGCTGAAAGCCCGGACTCTGCTTGGGATTCTCCTCCCTCTCTGCCCCTCTCCCTCGCTCACTCTCAGAATAAATAAAGAAAAAAGAAACGGTACTGTGCATGTTTGAGATTATGTAAAAATTATAAAAGCTACCATTTGTTGAGCTCTGTATCACCTACCTAGGATCAACTGGGTTGTATGTATTAGCTGGAGTCTATGGATAAGGCATTCCGGGCTCTGAGATACTTACTTTCATTACTCACAAGGAAGTGTTGGAACCAAAAATGCAACACAAGACATGTCTGGTTCCAAAGCCTATGCTATTAGTAGCATATGTAAAATAATAATAATAATAACAATAATAATAATAATAAAAACTGGTGTTTGTGACCATCACCTAAGACTTATGTCTGGTTTACATTAAATTATTGTTAGCCAGGTAAAAATTGGTTGAACTGAATCAGTTTGATCATTTTACCTTTTGAATTTGTCTTTGGGATGGGAAAGGGTTTTTGGTTAAAAAAAAATTGAGGTATAACGGACATACAATAAATCGCACATTTAACATGTACAATAGGTAAGTTTTGACAAATGTGTACATACGTGAGATCATCACCCTTGATGGGAAAACGTAAGGGCTGCAAATAAAGATTTCAGTTTCCCTTCTAGAAGAACACGTGTCTGGAACGATTCAGTCTAAGGAAATCCAAGAGTATCCTGTGAATGGTGATGTGGGACCTGAGATGTAAAGGGAGACTCTGGGCTCACTTCTGGGCAGGCAGGGTCACCTGGCCAGGATCACTGTTTGTGTCAGCGTGTCGGAGATACCCCGGTCACGATCGGGAAACTTGTCTAGCTGGCGCCCCAACAGCCATCCGGATTTTCCGCAATGTTCAAATCCCTCTTGGGAACCCACAGGGGAGGAGCCAAGCTCCTAAAACCGCACTCCCATCAGAGGGAGGAAGTGGGTCAGCGCCAGACTCCAGAAGGCCCCGCCCCTCGAGGCCTTCCGGAGCATCTTGGCTCCCGGCATGCAGCGCGCCCGTCCGGGGCTCCTGGGAGTGCGTGGAGGGCACCGGCAGGAAGGCGGAAGTGTGGAGGCTTCCGGTCAGCGTGGTCTGCGTGCCATCTGCGAGTTTCTGACTTTCCTGGTGAGTTCTCTGCTTTCCGGGTCCAGTGGGGCCTGGGACTTGGGAATCTAACCTGCCGCCCGTAGAGAATCTCATCTCAAGCCCGGTCCCTCTCTGGGCAAGGTTGAGCCCGGCCCGAGACGCAGCCCTCCGTCAGGAACGAGGGTCTCCTGTGGTGTTGGTGGTGGCCCTCGGGCTTCCTCGTGCTCTGTGCGAGGTGGAGCCCTCCTTTATCGGTAGTCTCGCTCGGGTTAACCTGGGCCTTCAAAGTTGTTCACCGCAACTCCTCTGTTCTTGCCCCTCGCAGGCTTGGATTGTTGTACGCAGGGGGACCGTGAGTTTGTGGTTGCTGGTTGTGGTTCCCAAACTGTTAACTGTTAGTTATCCATTCAACAAATGCGCCGTGCGTTGGGGGATCCACCGGTGAACGAGACCCATTTAGTTAGCGCCTGCCTTCGGGGTCCCCGAAGTCCCCCGGGATGACAGAAAATAAACTAAATTTCAGAATGTAATACGTATTTAAAAGGAAAGAAAAGGATGGTGTGGTGGAGAGTAGGAGGGAAGCTTACGAGGCGGGGGCGGGGGGGAGGGGGGAGGGGGGAGGTCGTCAGAGAAACCCTTTCTGTGGTACTTAAGTGAAGGAGCAAGCTTTGGGAAGGTCATTCCCAGGCATGGAAGCAGCAAATTGTAAAGGTGCTAAAGTGGAGATAGTTTAGACTTTGAAAATTTTTTTTCTTTTTTTTTTTTTTGTTTCAAAATCATGTCTTAACGTTTTATTTAACTGCTTGATTGATGTATAATCTGTTAAATTGCACATGTTTATAGTGTGTAATATAAGTTTTTTTTTAATGGTTATTTATTTGAGAGAGGGAAAGAGAGATAGCAGGGGGAGGACAGAGAGAGAGGGAGACAGAATCCCAAGCAAGCTTTCGCTGTTAGCCCAGAGCCCATGGAGGCTGAGGGGGACTGGAACTCACCAACCATGAGGTCATTACCTGAGCCGAAATCAAGAGTCGATGTTCAACTGACTGAGCCACCCAGGCATCCCAGTGTAAGTTTTGATATATGTATACAAACATCCATCAGTGCAATCAAGATTGTGTTATAAATCACTCTCAAAAGCCTTCCTCCAAACCCTTTATAATACCTAGAATTCCTTCCTTCCCATTCCCTCTCACCTCCCCATACTGTGCCTGGGTTGTCACTGATTGAGCTCTTTCTCCGATGTAAAATTGGTACTTGGGGATGGGGTGGAGCTTGGAGCCTGAGATGAAATAGATTTGAAGGTCACAAATAGTCTTGTAGATCTTGAATATGAGGTGGGATATCATTAAAGAATTCCATGAAAGACTATGGAAAGCTCTAAGTTTTTAAAAGCTCACACTAACTGCCTTTTGGAGGATTTAGGGCTGGGGCTAACAGATGAACAGCAAGAGTGGATATGGACAAGTTTAAAATAGCTAAATTGAAGGGCACTTGGGTGGCTTAGTCGGTTGGTTAAGCATCCACCTTTGGCTCCTGTCACGATGTCACGGTTTGTGGGTTTGAGCCCCGCATCAGGCTCTCTCCTGTCAGCACAGAGCCTATTAGGGATCCTCTGTCTCCCTCTCTCTGCCCCTCCCATGCACATGCTTATTCTCTCTCAAAAATAAATAAACAGTTAAAAAAAAATTAGGTAGATTGAATTGAGGGGAGCATAATGAGGAAGACTGGGGTAAGGTGTCCTATAAGCTCAGAGGCAGTCAAGTTAAAAGATACCTATAAAAACATTTTGTAATTTGTAAGTTGTTGCATAAATGTAAGGTGATGATGCTCTTTGCATTCTGGGGGAAATTCAGTTTCTGCATCTTGTATGGAAACTCCAGGAGCTTTCATAATTGGCTTGACTTACAGTTTGCCAGTGACCACAGGGAGTTTGATTTGGTGCTCTTGTTATTTAATGGCTGTGTATGCAATGTTGATTCTCCCATGATTTGTGCATTATGCCGTCATAAATCATGAACAGAGTGAAGTGTGTTACCTTTCGTTTGTTCATGTTTTGTAGAGATACCTTTTGACCTGGTTTTCCAAGGATTTGCCCTTCTTTTTTTTAAAGTATAAATTTTTGCTTTTGTGTATGTATTTCTGTCAGCTTTCCAGGTAAAATATGGCTAAAAGCTTACGGAGTAAGTGGAAAAGGAAGATGCGTGCCGAAAAGAGAAAAAAGAATGCCCCAAAGGAACTCAGCAGACTTAAAAGTATTCTTAAAATAGATAGTGATGTTTTAATGAAAGATGTTCAAGAGATAGCAACTGTGGTGGTACCTAAACATTGTCCAGAGAAAACTGAATGTGTGGTACAAGATGAAAAAGGTGAGTTTAAGTGCTTTGTTTAAAAAATAATAATAGGGACGCATGGGTGGCTCACTAGGTTAAGCGTCTGACTTCGGCTCAGGTCATGATCTTACGGTTTGTGAGTTCGAGCCCTGCATCGGGCTGTGCACTGACATGCAGGGCCTGCTTGGGATTGTCTCTCTCTCTGTCTCTCTGTGTCTCTGTGTTTCTCTCTCTCTCCCTGCCCCTCCTCCGCTCTCTCTCTCTCAAAATAAATAAACAAAAATTAATAATAATTCTATCAGTTTCCTCTTGTGACTTTTTCCCTTTTTGACTGTCCTCCACTCTTTCCTGCACATGCTTCCCTACAAACCTCCTGCCATGCCCATTTGATTCTTTGAAGGCTTATAGTGCTGCTAGAGATTCTATGCTAAACTATTTTAAAGGCACTTCATGTGAATAGGCATGTTTTGGATTATTCAGGGTATGTAGGCTTATACAATAGCCTAAGTGTGTCAGAAATACAGCATAACAGGAGTTGACGAACAACGTAGACCCATCCTTGTTGGAAGAGTATATCATTCAGTCAGGGACTAGGCAAGATAGCAGATCGTTTTCCATTTTATCCTTTGTAAGATCTAGTTCCCATTCAAAGAATCGTTATATGCCATTATATTATTTTCCTAAAACAAATCAAAGTTTCCTGTATTTGATTTTGACAGATTCTAGGTATCTGTCTTAATCACAGTCTAAAGTTAGAGGCTGTGTATATTACTAGCTTCAGCACACGAAAGGACTCCTTGGTTTTCACATCCTCATATAACAGTTTGGCAGCAAACTGAAATAAGCACTCATAATACTCAGGCTCTTAAAATAGAAGTGTATTTATGTAGTGTCCAGTGGTCAAGGAAGAGAGCAGTGATCCTCAGCCTTCCAGTCCTAGAAGTTTTCCCTCTTGCTAATATTACTCTCTCAAAGGCCCGTATCTCCGCTTGTGTTCTGAATCCTCTGCATTCTCAAGGGCTATACGCCTGCATCCTGCTTATTAGTCTGTCTTCTTCACCGGGTCATTCCAACAGCATAAATATGTTCTAGGAAACAAAGAAAAATCCTTCCCTCGATCTCCCGTTTCTCTCAATCTGCTGTTTTATTTCAGCTCTCCTTGAAACTTCTTAACACTTGCTGTCTCTTTTTCCTCGTATGTACTGCCTCTGCTCATTTGCTCTTTTTTTGTCTTTAAGGTACAATTCACATAACATAAAATTAACTACCTTAAAGTGTGGAATTCAGTATCATTTAGTACGTTGGTGATGTTGTCCAGCATCACCTCTTTTTCCAAAACATTTTCATCACCGTAAAAGGAAACTCTATACGCATAAAACAGTCTCCCTCTTCCTCCCTTCACTGAGTCTCTGGCAACCACTGATGTGTTTTCTGTATCTATGGATTACCTCTTCTGGATATTTCATATAATTGAAATCCTGTAACATATGACCTTTTGTGTCTGACTTCTTTCACTGAGCTTAATGTTTTTGAGGTCCATCCATGTTGTAGCATGTATCAGTACTTCCTTTTCAAGGCTGAAGAATACACCGTTTTATGTACACACCACACATTGTTTATCCATTCGTTGGTTGATGGGCATTTTGGGTTGCTTTCTTTCACCTTCTGGCTGTTGTGAATAGTGCTGCTGTGAACGTTCGTGTACACATTTTTGTTTGAATACATGTTTTCATTTCTTTTGGATTTGTACTTATGGATGGAATTGGCTGGGTCGGTTGATAATTCTGTTTACTGTTTTCTGTATCAGGCAGCCATTTTCCCTTTTCCTTCTCTTTTTAGAATTGCCTCATCCTACTGGGTGTGAAGTGGTGTCGCATTGTGGTTTTGATTTGCATTTCTTCAGTCATTTAACGCTGTTGAACATGTTTTCATATGCTTGTTGCCCATTTGCATATCATCTTTGCAGAAGGATCTTTTCAAGTCCTTTGCTCATTTTTATTTTCACACTGGCAAGCCGGTAAGGGACAGAGGGAGAGGGAGGAGAATCTTAAGCAGGCTTCATGCTGGGGCTGATGTCTCATGACCCTGAGATCATGACCTGAGCTGAAATCAAGAGTCAGGACGCTTTGAAATTGGATTGTCCTTTTGTTGAAAATTATAAGTGTTCCTTATATGTTTTGGATGGTAGATGCCTATTTGCTTTTGAGTCTGTTTGCTTTTGAGTCTGTTTAATGTGTTCTGTAGTTTTCTCTCCTGTTTTCTATTTTCTCTTAATACTTTCTGATTTTCATAACTTTATTGTTTATTTCTTATTTTGAGTTGTTTAGTTTTGCTATTATATTTTTAATTTCTGAGTTCTTTTTTCTCTTTTACTCTTTCTTTGTTATAGCCAGAGGTTCTTAATGGATATATGTTCTCTAATCTCATTGAGGATTTTCATTATAGTTTGAAAATTTTTGATCTACTCTGCATTGTCTGTTTTCTTGAATTCTTTTTTCCCTCCACCCCCTGCATTCCTTTATTTTTCATCTTTCTCTTTCACAATGAAGGCTTTCTCCAAAGCCTAGTAATGAATGGTTGTTTATATTTAAAAGTAAAGCACTACAATGATGAATGGACGCTGGCAGGGGAGGTGGGGACAAGGTGTGGGGGAGGACTTATCAACTGTTAGACTTGGAGTATGATTGGGTTGAACCTAGAAGGTTCTGTTGTGGAGGATGTATGTCAGAACCTAGGTCTTTTCTCGCATCATTCTTAGAGAGGGATCCTCTCATCTGCCTGCAGCAGTGTCCAGCTACCCTCCTTGGAATATTTCAGGAACTAAATGGGGATAGAACTGAGAGTGGGGGAGTCTTTCCATTTAGTAATCTGCCTGGTTTCAGTGTGGTTGCTCATCTCTGCCCTCAGGTTTGTGTTTCCCCATTGTTTCCTTCAACTTAAGCCACAAACCTAGTAGTCACCTTGATCCCTTTTTCCTTTATTTCTCACCTCTAAAACATTAGTGCATTTGAATATCTCCAAAATACAGCTGGAATCTATCCATTTTCCTCCTCCTTTCATGTTATCACTTTAAAATGACTATTGTTTCTTGCCTGAACCAAGAGGGTAGCCTGTTTTACTTCTCTCTTCAGCATTTGCTCCCTTTTGATTTTTTTTTTTTTCTTTCCAATTTGAGAGAGGAGAGCACATGCAAGGGAGGACAGGCAGAGGGAGAGAGAGAATCTTAAGGAGGATCCACGTTCATTGTGGATACCAATGTGGCACTGGATCCCAGGACCCTGGGATCAGGATCTGAGCCAAAATCAAGAGCCAGATGCTCAACTGACTGAGCCACCCAGACACTCCCTTTTGATTCATTTTTGACATATCAAACAGTATGATTGATTGATCGATCGATCGATTGATTGATTAAATGTTTATTTTTTTTGAGGTGGAGAGAGAGACACACACACACAGAGTGCAAGTGGGGGAAGGCCGGAGAGAGAGGGAGACACAGAATCTGAAGCAGGCTCCAGGCTCTGAGCCGTCAGCACAGAGCCCGACACAGGGCTTGAACTCGCAAACCGCGAGATCATGACCTGAGCCGAAGTCAGACGCTCAACCGACTGAGCCACTCAGGCGCCCCAGTATGATCTTTTTAGAATAAATAAGGCAAATTATTGTCATTCACATCGTTAAAACATCTCATTGTCTTTCTGTGTGCTCATCAGGGCCTACTGGGTCTTACTTAGTGCGGTTCTGGTGCTTCTCTTAAAAAAGCCACTTAACACAGGCTGCGGTTTGCTTTGTTATTCTCCCTTCAACAGAATATTGTAAATTCCATGACAGCAAGGAGTGTATTTGGACCACCATATCCCCAGAACCTAGAACAGCACCTAAAACAATCATTCAAAAACTAGTTATTGAATGGCTAGTATACAGAAGGCACTATTCTAGGTACTGAGGAAATAATGATGCATATCAGAAATTGCTTCCATCCGGATGGGATTTACATTATATTGGAGGAGACTGAAAGTAAACCAGATAAACGAATTAATACAGTGTCAGGTGGTAGTGATCATGCACGACCTTGTATACCCTGGTAAGTTCCCATGGGAGGACATTCTGGGCCTGTCCTTCACAGTAGATAAGGTTGGTGATAGATGTACCACAGCATGGTTGCACTGAGCTCCCTGTCAGGGAGATTGCTGGTCTCTGGGTGTTATCTGGATAAGAGTGTCAGCCCCAGTGTACATCCAGGCTTTTCTTTCTTTCATTTTTCTTTCTTTTTTTTTCTTTTAATACACTTTTTTTTTTCTTAAGTAAACTCTACCCCCAACATGGGGCTCAAACTCAGGACCCCAAGGTCAAGAATTGTGTGCATTACCAACTGAGCCAGCCAGGCAACCTTACATCCAAGTTTTTCTTTTCTTTTTTTCTTTTTTTTTCCTTTCTTTCTTTAAGTAACCTCTACACCCAACGTGGGGCTTGAACTCAACGAGCCTGAGATTGAGAGTTGCATGCTCTACTGACTGAGCCAGGCAGGCGCCCCCGTCCTGATTTTCCTTTGTCATCTGCCCGTCACAAGCTTGTTGCTTACTACTCCGCCTCTTCTGAGTACACTTCATTAGAAGTGGCCAGCCATTCTTCATAGTTCATTTACTTCTAAGGCCTGTCCATTAAAAGTGTGGGTACACTTAATAGGCTCAACTGTCCTAGTTAGCTCAAGAAAGCACTTAATCTGAGAAATGTTCTTGTAACCCACTTCTGCTCCCAGCCATATACTTAACCCTTCTTGCAGTAACTCAAACCCATACATCCTAAATGACTGCTGTTTAACTTTTACTAATGCAAAGGACAGTCATGACAGCATTCTTCAGAAAGTCTCTTAGTGACTAAATAGAAGACATGTCTAGTTCCTCACAAATACTTTTTATGTCTTTCATGGTTGTAGGAACCCATGAGAGCATGTCTGAGTCCATTGAATGTGCTGTGTGGAGTTTTCAGTGTTAGTCAAAGAGCATTCCATAGAAAAAGGAATTTTTTTTTCTTTTGTAGTCTCAGACCACTTTCAGTTCTGATGTTCTCATTGCATTAACATGCTTTTTCACAAGATTGTTTCTTTATTCATGAGCGTTAATAGTTTTCGTTTTTTATTCAGATGACATGAAGATGGAGACTGATATTAAGAGAAACAAAAAGAGTCTTCTAGACCAGCATGGACAATACCCCATATGGATGAACCAGAGACAAAGGAAAAGGCTGAAGGCAAAGCGAGAAAAAGGGAAGGGGAAAAGCAAAGCAAAAGCAGTAAAGGCAGCAAAGGGTTTGGCCTGGTAGACTCTTTAAAAATTCGAAAAATCCTACGTGGGACAGGTCTTCGATTAGAATGTATACGTGGATTTCAGCTTTCACCAAATGAAAACTGTGTTTCCAGATTTAACTTGGCCTTTCTCTTCAAACCCAACTTAACTCCTCAAATTTGTTTTGGGAGCTTGATAAAATATTTTCTTTGATAAATGAAAGCGACACTGGTATTTTAATTGGATGCTGTCCAATGTGCAGGGGTTCTCAGACTTCAAAATTCTATTAAGTGTTACTGTGGTTGTAATTGTTTGGTCTCCATAAAGATAAAAGAAGATATTATACTGACACATTTCAGCTAATTCAGGTTTAAAGAAAACTTACACAACTAAAAATATGTCAGTGGATCTTATAAGCACTACTTGTTTAGAGTTTTGATTTTGTTTAATTCAGAATAAAAGATATTTTGTCTAGATCTTGAAGTGCTTTTCTTTCATGTGTCCTTAAGGTTTTTCTAGTAGGAGAGAAGACCATCTGCAATTAAACTGTTAAAAAATCTTAAGTTTTTAGGTAGAATATTAACATCTACAAATTAATAGCCTCCATCTTTTTAGGAGATAGAACAACCTGGGAACTAGTTAATGTCAGTTTTTATATTATATAGCCTAATATAACACAACATTCCTCACACTGTGTTTCTTAGAATCAGTTTTTCTGGGGGTGCCTGGGTGGCTCAGCCGGTTAAGTGTCCGACTTCGGCTCAGGTCACGATCTCACGGTTTTTGAGTTCGAGCCCTGCGTTGGACTCTGTGCTGACAGCTCAGAGCCTGGAGCCTGTTTCAGAGGCTGTGTCTCCCCTCTCTCTCTGCCCCTCCCCCACTCATACTCCGTTTCTCCCTCTCTCTCAAAAATAAACATTAAAAAAATTTTTTTAAATCCATTTTTCTACATGTGTGGTGAAAAATCTATTTCATAGTCACATCAGTTTGGGAGCTACCACATACCTGGACATTCACAAAAAGTATTTAGCTTAGTATGGTCTTGCAGAGATCTAACAAAGAAACCTATTTAACTTTGACTCTTTCAAACTATTGTTCTGAAGGCTCTACTGTTGGAAATCCTGGTAAATGAAATCATTTTTGTGAAGTCTGTTTTGCTACAGTTTACTAATTTCACTCTTCTTTTAAGTTTACTTTTAGTTAAGCAGTTTATTTTTATTTTAATGTTTATTTTTGAGAGAGACAGAATACAAGCAGGGGAGGGGCAGAGGGAGAGGAAGACAGAATCCGAAGCAGGCTCCAGGCTCCGAGCTGTCAGCACAGAGACCAATGGAAGGCTTGAACCCACGGAACTGTGAGATGGTGACCTGAGCCGACGTTGGACACTCAGCCGACTGAGCCACCCAGGTATCCCTATGTTGAGTTAAAAAAAAAAAAACTGCATTATATTGATGGTTGCTCTGACAATTGATGCCATTTTTTATTACTGTTTTTAATGTCTATATATATTTTTTACTGTTTTTAATGTTTATATATATTTTTTGAGAGAGAGCCAGAGTGCAAGCAGGGGAGGGGCAGACGGAGAGGAAGACAACAGAATCCAAAGCAGGCTGTAGGCTCTGAGCTGTCACCACAGAGCTCAATTCGGGGCTCAAACCCATGAATCGTGAGATATGACCTGAGCCGAAGTCAGATGCTTAACTGACTGAGCCACCCAGGTGCCCCTAGTTAAGCAATTTAAACTTTGTATTCCCTCTGGAATTTTACAGTAGTCCTCTTGACCATCCTTACATGTTCACTGGAACAACAAATATTTATTGAGTGCCTACTATGTGCTGGGAACTTTTCCAGGTGCTGGGGACACAGGGAGGGAGACTTAGGAAGTTTTGACCTTATGAGCCTCTACTCCAAAGAGGCTGTTAGCTTCCGAGGAAAACCAAGTTAAAAGTGAAATCTATTACGTTGGGATGAGCACTGGGTGTTGCAAGTAAGCAATGAACTGCGGGAATCTACCCCCAAAACCAAGAGCACACTTTATTTTCCAACTATTTTCTATTAGCTTCTTTTGAGAAAATGTATTTTAAGTATTTAAATATTATCCATTAACCTTTCAGTTAATTATCCATTAACTAATCACTGAGTAAATTGAGAAAAGTCTAGTATATAAAACCACCTTAAGATTTTCCTGTCATTAAATTTTAAAGATTCAAATCTCCTCCTCCTTTTTGCCTTTTGGTATAGTTAGGAACAACAAATAGTTTACGAGGAAAAAGTAAATACGTAAATGTTTATCCTTGAAATAAAAAGTTGCTAATGTTTTCCAATTAAGGCGCTGACAATATCAGCCTAAATACACTAGCTATTTACCTTTTTTTTTTTTTTTTTTTTTGTAAGTAATCTCTACACCCAACTTGGGGCTTGAGTTTACAGCACCAAGATCAAGAGTCGTGTACTCCAGCGACTGAGCCAGCCAGGTGCCCCAAGTTGTTTACCTTTCATTCCATCATAGCAATTGACTGCATCACTGATGTTGCACACTTAGTGCTTATATAAAATTTAACACCATGGTCAAGTATTTTAGAGCTGGGTTTTCTTTAAGTTGAGGTCAGAGGCCAATGTCAGGGATATGTTCATGTTTTCTGCGGCTGATGACTTCTAATTTGACTCCAGTGGTAGGAGCTTAGAGCTCTCATCCAGGGCCTCTCGATGTCAGGATGTTCACTTCAGTTTGTCCGGTCAATGAAATTTGTCTCTTCAGAATTTAGCTTAAAAGTTAACGATAAGAAACCAAAACACCACCGGTGAAAGGTGGCTGTTAGAAAGGGTTTGGCACTCAGGTGTGACCGGGGCTTCTAAGGCATCCTGAGCTGCACCTCCAGCAAGATTGTTCCCACCTCTAAAGTGTGGCGGGAAATTTAGACTGAGGTTCCAAAACGAGTGCAGGAGTACAGTCACTTCTTGCTTTATTCATAAAGGGCATCAACTAAGTATAGCACGGTCCCTTAATCCTTTAGATGATTAGCTAATCTTTTTTAGAATCTGTCATTTATTTAACTCGTGTTTTCCAGAGAATTGCTGTAAAACCACCAGATGGAGCTCAAGGTAAACATCAAGTCATTTTGGGAATTAGCGTGGGCTAAGTCACAGTAGGAACTGAATGTAACATTTTATTTTTGTTGTTTTTTTTAAATGTTTAAAAATGTTTTAATTATTTTTGAGAGAGAGACAGAGAGACAGAGTGCAAGCAGCGAAGAGGCAGAGCAAGAGGGAGGCACAGAATCCAAAGCAGGCTCCCAGCTCCGAGCTGTCGGCACAGCCCGACGTGGGGCTCAAACTCACGAACCATGAGATCATGACCTGAGCTGAAGTCAGACGCCCAGCCAACTGAGCCACCCAGGTGCCTCTTTTATTTTTGTTTTCTAAGAAATTAAAATAAGGAGAATCAAAGTTGTTTTCATCTATTTGTTATTTGTCAAATAGACCTTGGGGAAATGATTTAATCCTAAACTCTCCAGTCGAAGTATTAACTCAGTTAATCCTCCTAGCAATACCTATGTTGGGTTCAGTCCATTTTGGAGGCTCAGGGTTTATAGACCCCTTCTCAAATCTCAGCCTAACCCAGACTGGAATTCTCTAGGTAGTGCTTCTGTGGAATGGGCTGACCCAGTTCTAAAGGTGTGGCCCACAGTCTGTGGTACCAAGGCTCTCAGGGCAGTCAAGTGAACTGTAGCTGAAGCTCAAAGGCAGGCTCAGGTAGTGGTTTTCAGCACATCTTTTTTTTGTTTTTGTTTTTTCTAGTGTCACATTCATTGTAGGTACAGTTTTTTTCCTCCACTAGTCCACATACTGCCGAGAATAAATACGCAGCAGAATATATTTGCTTATGAGGGAATTTGGGTGTTTTCAAAATTTAGATTTACGTATCTGGGATATGAGTTTTGAGAGGTGGAGAATGAAAAATAACTGGCTATAAGTGCCTTGGTTTAAATATCTGAAATGGATTATTTGTGACCTTGAGGGTTAGGGGTGTGTAGCTTAGATCAGTGAACGCTAGCCACAAAGTAAATGGGAGGAATCCAAAGACATTAAGGAATTCCCAAATTTATAAATACTGCAATTGAGAAGCAGATGTTGGGCTGTTGACTAAGCTTACTAGCTAAGTGACTAACTTCTGATGCCACCTGGCAGAGCAGTTGAAATTCATGCTAGCCACAAGATGGAATTCTTTTTCCCCGCAAATGCCATGGTAGCAGACGTGTACGAATATTACAAGGAAATGTTGGGTGTGGAGGGAGGTGGATGGAGAGCTGTTAAGCACTCATGTCAGGTCAAAGGCCCCTCTGCTGCTCCCAGGGCCCTCAGGCAGCAGGGGGGCCAGGGCGAGATTTGTGCCTACCTACCCAAAACCTTAAATTTGATGGCGTTGAATGCCAGAGTTCTTCACCTATTTTTAGAGCAGGAGAAAAATGTGATATCACATACGACTCTTTTGGCAGAATAATAGTCATGATAACAACCCACGTTTAGGGAATGCCGAGTTAAGTGCTTTACCTATATTATTTAATCCTTAAAACGATGCTGTGGGATCACTACTCTTACCCCAGTTTTCAGATGAGGGAACAGCTTGGAAGAGGCCAGTGTATTTGCTCACAGTTAGGCACCTAATCAGTTGCGAGCAAGGCTGCCCCAGGCTGTAGAATGAATGCCTCTGATGGGATGCTTCAGAGATACGGACTTTGAGTCAATCCAAGGAAGAACCTTCTGACCAAAGTGTTGGAAGTTGGAGCAGGCAGCCTTGGGAGTACTATTCTGTCACGCTAGGGGTAGACAGGCACTTGGTTGGAACACAGCAGAATGGATTCAAACACTGTACTTAGAAATTGGGTTGAAAGCTGCTATCATCATTTTAGCTAAGAAATGCCTTGTGGGAAGTTGCCCTGTCTGAAATGTGGTATGCTTATTTCACCCTTGATAGTCTTTTGGTGCTGCACAATTACAGACTTAAGTATCCTTTTTGGTGGAAATAACAAAATCCAAAATCTTAAATTTGTTAATGTACGTTAAGTCTGGTATTTATTCCAGTAAGTTCCACTTTAAAGTATGGAAGAAGGTTACAGACATCTGCTTTAAACAATGAATGGGGTACAGTTCTTCGCATTTTAATTTAAAGAATGGCACAGTTTTCTAATATATTAAGTTTATAATATGCAGAGTGGATTTAATTTCCTAAAGCAATGACTTGTCTTGGCATTATGCTATCTTATGAAACACTCTCTCACTCTCACATTGTGTCTTTATAGTTTTCAATATCAGCAAAACCTTTACATAGTCTAACTTGGGTGTTGTGTATCATTGTACAGTAACTGCTAGTACATATGGTATTTCTGATCCGTGTAATAAAGTACATTTGTCATGTATCTGTGATCTGCATACCTTTCAGCTGTTACTTCATAAATCTGTTCCATTGGAGAACTGCTTTGTACAGCAATGGTCGAAGCTGCTTTTAATAAACTAATATTTTGTGTCTTTTATATGTAATCAACAGGGAGTATTATAGACTTGTGCCTCTGTGGAGAAACATTCCACTAAACTTCTTTTCTCTTGACAATAATGGAAAAAAATAGCTTGGGAAAAGCACAGATGTTCAAGAACATATGTTGTTTGCTCCTAAGAGTCAGCTGAAGATCTTTTGTATTGCTCCAGGTTTTCTTTTCTTTTTTCTTTTTTTTTTTAATGCTTTAGAGAAGAAACAGTTTGAGATATGTGATGGCAGGGGTGGGGGCAGAGTTACAAATTTAAGGGAGAGACCAGCGTTGGGTGCTATTTGTCAAAATTCTGAAGTGCCTTGAAGCAGTGATACTCTTGAGCAGAGCGGTAGGCAGTTGGCCAAAGATTGGTCGTTCCACATGCTTCCCTACTCAGACGTAAGCATTCTGCCCTACTTTTAGTCTTTGTTCTGTCCCAAACTTCAACCTAACAGTGTCTTCACAAAAGCAGAGGTATTTAATAATTCAGGTAATCCCTTGAGTAATCAGATAGGCTCTATTGTCTTTCTTTGTAGAAATTTGCTCAACGAGTCAGCTCTCTACAGACTAGGCAATTATTAGTAACTGCTTAGGAAAATATTCTAGGAAAATGCTAGAGAAAAGGAAGCTGTATGCCATAGGTGAAGTTGGTAGGGACGTCCTGTGTAAGCCTATGAATCTTTAAGAAGAGTTGCCATAAAGAGAATGGGAACCAGCTGTTCCAAATCTCCACTGACGAAACGGGTTTTAACTGTAGCAGAAGGGATTTGGGTTAAATGTAAAGAAGAACTTCCTGAATGTGAGTGTTATTTAAAGCCAAGTATGGCTTGAAAACAGGCTGTTGAATTGTCTCTGGAGGAGAGAGCATGCTAGAGAAAGAAATGGAAGGGGGCCGAGAGTGGGAGATCCCCACTTAATCGAGATGGTTTAAATGTAATTCTGCCCAGTAGGTATGAAGGCTTTATTCTCTTCTCACACTCACATCTCAGGTTATGAGATTTGAAGTTAGACCTGAAAGGTAGACTTTAGTCATTAGAACTAAAATGCCAGAGGATTCCTAGGTCTGGAGGTCCTTTTGGTACAATTCTTGATTGGAAACAAACGCTAAGGTGTGACCAATGGATGAGGAAGGTGACCCATGGCTGATTTTCCACCCTTGTCATTAAAGACTGGTGTACACACTGAGTTCACGGTGTGCCCGGGAGGAATTTGACACTGAGCGATTTCCGGAAAGACAAGTGCATGATAGGCTGAGACCACTGGCCTTGGGATGGGTTGGAGGCCTGGGGAGTGGGTACGGCTACCACGTCACGGCAGGGCATATGCCAGGTGGATGTTTTTACTGGGAAGTCTCCAGCAAGACCAGAGGGTTTCAGATCTAACTTGGCACTTAGAATTCCAGAGAGAAGAGACGAGGATCAGGGAAAATTGGCCTTTTTTTTCTTACCTGCTGGCTGTCACCACCCTACCCGTGTCCCCACTTGGTGTTCCCTTTTGCACCTCCCTTTCCTTTACATACCTTTGCTTTTAGTCTTTCTCCTTCAGTCTGTTTTTCTTGCGTGTTACTTTTTTTTGTTTGTTTGTTTTATTAAATAAAAGCTTAAAGCTGTGAGTCAAACAGTTTTTATTTAACTTTTAGGGGAAAAAATGCTACTAAGCTTAGTTATAAGTGCTCTTTGTTTATAAATGACCCCTGGTGTTTTTCTCTGTGGCCCTGTAACGATAGTAGAAATTTTCCTATTTCTGTGCTGTTTCTTTCCATCGCTTTGTCTTTCTCTCTCCCTCTGTATGCCCCCCCACATTTTTTCCCCTATTTCTATTCTGCCCTCTTCTTCTGTGTGGATATTATTTTAATTTCCTCTTCAGGCTCAAATCACCCCCTTCTTGCATCCTCTTTCTCCCTCCACACTTGGTTCTTCCCCTTTATCTCAGTCTTCCTGCCCGTTATGTTTTTCCTCCTCTTCCTTTTCACCCACATCTCTTAACCTTAACTGGATGCATGAATAGAAAATAGGCACTACAATGGGGGCAAACAGGCTGGCCATTTCTTTTTATAAATAAAGTTTTATTGGAACATAACTACACACACACATTCATGATTGCCTGGGATTGTTTTGTACTACGAAGGCAGAGTTTAAGAGTTATGAATGAGACCCTCTCTTCTAGCCTGCAAAGCCTAAAATACTATCTGGCCTTTCAGGAAGTTTGCTGAATTTTGCTTTAAAATATTTCTGTATTAAGTGAAGGCTTAATTTATTCTTTATTTAGAAATTCAGGTGATTTGGATCAGTTTTAGGTCTCCCATCTCTACTTAATGAATTTAAGTCACCTTTTATATTTGCATGTTCCTGTAAATTTCTTACTTGAAGGCAACTGTATCCAAAAGAAAAAGGAGAAGCTCATCCTGACTATAAAGCAAGGTGGGTCACGCTAAAGGGTTGTTGTTTGTAGTGTGTTTGTGTTGAGATGTGTTTCCCACCTTCCACCTCTGACTGGACTCTTTTTAGCCTTTGGACCAAAAAATAAATAAAGATTCCATTGAAAATATTTGAGAAATTTGACAACTAAGTTTTATTTTTTTTAATTAAAAATTTTTTAAAAATGTTTATTCATTTTTGAGAGAGAGAGCATGAGTAGGGGAGGAGCAGAGAGAGAGGGAGACACAGAATCTGAAGCAGGCTCTCCAGGCTCCGAGCTGTCAGCACGGAGCCGGACATGGGGCTCAAACCCACGAACTGCGAGATTATGACCTGACCAAAGTTGGAGCCTTAACCGACTGAGCCTCTCAGGCGCCTCAAATAGCTAAGTTTTCTTTTAACTCTATGAACCGTTTTTGGAAATGTTAGATGCTAGCGAAAAGACTTTTAATTTAACAAAACACCTCGAATACTGACACAAAGAAGAGCACTCCAATTTAGTTTGCTGCGGTAGGTGGTCTAGTTGAGCATTTTTAACACAAATACACTTACAGGTTGATTTCATTAACATGCAATTAATATGGATTAAAATAGCCATAAGGTTTAAGGTTGAAAAACATTTTAGAGATCACCTGTTTTCCGCCCTGTGCTTTTCAACAGATGAGGAAACTGAGCTCCTGATTTTCCCAAGATAGTAGGAGTTCATGACAGAGTCCAAGTGTCTTTATTCTCAGACCAGGCTTTTTCTAAACCATCACACAGTGACAACTAGCTGCTCGAGTGTAACCTTCTGACTAATGTCAAGATTCATTCTATTCCTTTCCTTTCCTTTCCTTTCTCTAAAGAGAGGGGGGCCGCTACATGAAGCTATGGTGTGTGACTGGCAGTCTTTTCTGCAGGTCCACTTCTGCAATGGTTGGTAATCAAACCTTTTCCACTGGTGGCTGGGCCTCTTTGCCTCACAGTTGGTGCAACATCTTTTAGATGAAACAGAACAAAATAATAAACCATCCTCTTCTCCTGTGCCTCCCCTGAAAGCCTGTATTTTTTTTTTTTTTTTGTCTCTACTCTTGTAATTCAACTTGTGTGGCTCTCAATTTTATTTTCTTTTTGTAACTTTTATTATTTTCATAACTTCTATTGTCTATTACAATTTTTAATGTTTTTTCATCTACCTGAAAGTAACATGTATATGTTGTAGAAAATTGGAAAACCCAGGAAAAGCTCGGTGAAATACAATCATTCACAGTCCAAGCACACAAGAGAATATATGTCGGTGTGTATATTTTCATAATTGTCTTAACCCTACATAACTTTATATTCTGCTTTCTTAACTTCATATCATGAGGATTTTTCCCATGCCACCAAAAATTCTTGAAGTGTTGTTTGAAAAGTTCCCTCATATTCTATCTTGTGGGTAAACTGTACGTTTTCTTGTTTGCCTATGTTTAGACACTTAAATTTTTTCAGAAAATTTCTTTTGCACCCAAAATATCTCCCAGTAATATTAATGGTCTCACTAATCCTTAGCTGATTATATTCTTGTAGAAGAGTTCTAGAAGAGAATGAAACTTTCTTCTTCTTTTCTTTCCTTTTTTTTGAGGATGAATTTTTCTTAATAAGGCTCCCAATCCATATCACCAAACCGCTTTCCCAAAAGGCTGAAACAATTAAAAATTTTTCCAGAAGTAGTGCGTCTGGCTGCCTGTCTGAGGCACACTTGACGAGCTCTAATTAAACCTTTTAAAACATTCCTTTAAATATGTCACTCCCCAGTTAGGAAACTTCCCATGGCTGCAAGATCAGATCTAAACTTCTTGGTGAACACTCTTCCATTTCTTCACTTGCAAGTGATTTCAACCACTGCAATCTGGCATCTGCCCCCCGCTGTCTGCCTGGAGACATCAAAGAAACAGCCCTGGACTGGACAAAGCGTCAGGAAATTAGGGTTCAAATCCCAGTGCTGCCACTTCGTAGGATGTGACCTTGGGCAAGTAACTTAATTTCTTTGAGCCCGTGTCCTCGGCTTTAAAATGGAAATAATAAAACAGACCTTGATTTCTGGGGCTCCTGTGAGATAATATAGGCAAGAAATGTTTTTAATCTGTAAATGTTAGGGGGTATATTGTTATTGAAACTACTCTTGGGGATAATGTGGTAGTTATTAGTGCCGTTCACCAAATATTTCTGATTTCATGTAGGCTTATAGTAGAATTTCACTTCCCTGCCCTCCTTAATTTAGATGTGGCCACATGACTGACTTTTGCCAATGCAATATGAGTGGAAGTGATATATGCACTTACACTCAAAATCTTAGTGGCCCTTAGCCAGTCACTCTCCTGTTCTCTCTCCCATGACAAAGGGCAATTCTGGAGGTGGTTGCTCCATGAGCCTGGGTCCTCGACAGAGAACGTCAGCGTGGAGAGGAATCCCCGGCCAACCAGTGATGGACCTGTATCTTGAGCAAGAGTTAGACTTGGCTTTTCTGAAGCCTGGCATTGGGGGTTGTTTGTTATTGCGCTCTGATCTACTAGTATGAGCCCACTCTTGGTCCTTCTTCCGCTGTAGCATTTGCTATTGTTGAAGTTCTTGAAGCCCTCTTTTGTTTTACCTTGGTGCCATTAACACTCCTGGTGTTTTCCCCCATCTCTAACATTATCCTCAGTCTCCAATGTGTTCTTTTTCTTCATTTTCCACTTAAATATGGATGTTAAATGAACTTCCGACCTCATCATCTCCTTTCGGTACCTGCTTCCCCTGCCAACTTTGTTTTGCTTACAGTTTCAGTATATGTGTCTTTTAACCCTGTATGCTTGAAAAAGTTTTCCAGTTTGAGAATCACTGGCTCTACTCTTTTTTTTGGTTTGTTTGTTTATGCCTTGAGGGCTGGGATCTTAGACTGGAACCAGATGGCCAGTTGGCTCTTCTACTTATCTACCTGTGAAAGACTTAATCCCTCTGTACCTCTGTTTCTGCATCTGTCACATGGGAATAATTGTAGTTCCTACCTCATGGGTAATTTTGTGGATTAAATAAAATACATATAAAACACTTCCAGTGCTTACCTAGTACACAGGAAGCTTTTTATACATGCTGGTGGTTGTTTTGTTGTTATAGATCTTACCTCCCTCCACTCCTCAAGTTCTGCCTCCAGTTTCTGGTAAGACGTGCTTAGAAGTAGAAACCCTGTAGCAAGTATTTGTTGTAGGTCCAACATCACATTAATGTCCAATATCCAGAGTGAAAAATTGGTACCCTTCCCCTAAAGATATTTGCATTGCGTTTGCTTTGTTTTTTAGTTGAATTATTGCCTTTAGGTGGGTCGGGCACTTCTAGGTTCTTATAGTAATCCTTACTCCATACTGTTTTATACACAGTTAATTGACTGACCCTGGGAGGAAATTTGCCTTCAGCAAACCTGCTTTGCCAACACTCACTCATCTTCGCATATTCCAGGCCTATCACTGCCAGGGCACGTTGGTTTCCACTGTCTTCTCTCATGACTATGTATTTAAAAAATATTTTTCATTATGGCAAATATACAGAACATAAAATTTACCATCTTAACCAGTGTTAAGTATAGAATTCAGAGGCATTAAGTACATTCACAATAATGTGCAACCATCACCACTGTCGGTTTCCAGAACTTTTTCACCATCTCAAACAGAAATTTTGTCCCACTAAACTATAACTTCCCATTCCATCCTTCCTTTAGTGTCTGGTAACCATTGTTCTATTTTGGCTCCATGAATTTGCCTATTCTAAGTATATCTCATACAAGTGGAATTATACCATATTTCCCTTTCTGTGTCTGGATTCTTTTTCACTTAGCATAATGTTTTCAAGGTTCATACGTATTGTGACGTGTGTCAGAATTTCATTCATTTTAATGGCTGAATAATATTCTCTTGTATGGATATACCACATGTTGTTTTTCCATTAAAACGTCAGTGGACACTTGAGTTATTCTACTGAGAGTATCTCGAGGCTTAATATGGTGCCAGCTCATCCAAGTTCTCCATTCTCAAACAACCTCCCCTCCTTGACACTCCTTTGTCTGAACCCTTTGTATGCCTCATAGTCATATACTGAATGATGAAAATATTGGGGAAGGAGATCAGGAGGGAACAGAAGAAGAGTTCAAAGACTATCTGAATGTATTTTTTTTAATGTTTATTTATTTATTTTGAGAGAGAGAGAGAGAGAGAGAGAGAGAGAGTGAGCGAGTGAGCAGGGGAGGGTCACAGGTAGAGAAAGAATCCCAGGCAGGTTCTGAGCTGTCAGTGTGGAGCCCAACCGTGAAATCATGCCCTGAGCCAAAATCAAGAGTCGGACACTTAACTGACTGAACCACGCAGGTGCCCCAAACTATATCAATGTGATAGTGATAGATTTTTATTTCTTTTTTCAAAAAGGTGTAATTTTAAAAACCACTGAGGTTAACACTCACAATCATGTTGTAGGTTTCATATTTTTGGTAGATGATTTGATGTGTTTTTTTCCCCAATACTTTTTGACTGCTACGAATAGCTTTTTTTTCTTGTTTGGAAAGTTGGTGGTGGGAGATACACAGAACCTCTCAATGTTGTACTTACGCTAACTTGTGACATTTATTATTTTGTTTGGTGATTTAACTTCTGAATTTGGGAGGTTGGATACCTCATGTCTTTGGCACTATGTTTCAAGTTTCTCCAGGGAGGAGACCATTCTGTAATTTGGTATATCCAGATAAAGAACATACATCTCTTAAACGACTTGATGCATATTTGGCTCTCCTTAAAACGTTTCCTTTTACTTTCTGTTTCTTCCAGAAACATCCAAAACAATAGTATGCATTTAGTAGGCATGCTATGGTATACTATTTAGCAAATTGGTTAGTCTATTGTTTCCAGCTTTTCAGAGTACCTGGTTTTTTTTGTTTTTTTTTTTTTTTTTTAATTTGACACTAGAATATTTGAAATATCCATTTTCCCTTATAAGCACTGACATTCTTAATAGGATACATTCCGTACTGATCTTGAGCTGTAATACAAAGTTATCGGTTTATATCAGCCCTACCAATAGAAAAAAAAAATTTTTTTTAGGGGCAAAGGATGAAGTTTTTCCTTGCTAAATTTTATCTTTCTCTGTCGGCCTGTGTTAGTTAGCATCCCTGGTTTATGTAGTAAAATATTTTAGTGCTTATTATAGTATCTTAACTCCCTGAGATTTACCAAGGACAAATGTGATCTTAGTATTATATTGTATTTCATTTCACAGGTTTGTTTCATAACCTCAGTAGTTATTTCTATTTGCAATTCTGTTTCCTTTCTAAATGTGCTAATAAAATGCTTGCATTAAGATTGGCTTGACTCCAGAATTTGATATGGTCATTCTTCAAGTAAGTGGTAAAACTCGTGACAATATAGCACTTGGAGATCTTTGGATGCATCCTAACTATACAAGTGGGGAAACTCTTAGTTCCTTATAGAGTTAAATTAAGGTCAGACCTGGTTTCCGACACGAAGTTCAGATGTATTGGCAGATCCCCATGCTTGCATTTATTATACTGTAATTTGGGGCTTAAAGAGTTATATCCAGTCCATCCCCAACATCTGGATAGTGTTTATAACGATCACATTTGATCCTAATGTAATTTTGTTGGGGAATTCACTAGAATTCCTCTGTTGGCTACGTTACAACTGAACATGAGATCTGCTAAAATATTACCAAAAACTAGTGAATATCCATAGAGAATACAAGAATAGATAGATTTCATCCCCCATCGCACCCCCCTGCATCATGTTCATCTATCTGGGCTTCCTTGTCTCCATTGATAAAAATAGGGGTGACGCTTTAACAGCAGCCAACATTTGTCAAGGGTTTTGAACCCTGAGAAGCAGAGCAGGCACAAAAATCTTTCAAGGATGATTATTGTACACGTGCAACCACAATGGCAGCATCATAGACTCAACAGATATGGATGACATGAGCTTGATGGGGATTTTTCCTTTCATTTTCATTTTGATTTAGATGCTGTTCCTTAGGGTTAGGAAAACATCACTGGGAAAGTAGGGCCAAAAGATTGGTTTTAACCAACCCCCCCCCATCAATGGGAGCCCCAAAATGAATCAAGTTGGACCTTTTAAGGGCTGTAAAGGGAGCCTTTAATTATGTGAGGGAGACATGGGGGAGGGCACGTGGGAAGTTTGGCCATGCAGTTTCAAGACCTCCCAGCCCTGCCAGCAGGAAGATTATTAGCATATTTCATGTGATTTGTGCATAGCTCTGTACCCTCCCCATGAAATAATTTTAACATTAAAAAAGAGACAGATGGGAAAAGAAAAAGACAGATAGGGAAGGACAGAAACTGTAACAGTCTTTAGAGAGGGAAAATTATTTCATTAAATCTAAGCAGCGTATGCTTTTCTGATGTATAGCATATGCAAGTCTATGCAAATTATTTAATAGCAGTGCGCTCAGAGTAATTTCCATTTCCTCCCTCGCTAGTGACGGGAATATTCCTTTTAATCAGATTAGATGACATCCTCTGCAAACTTTTGGGGGTTTCAACTTAATTTACCATGCTAAGTAGTTAGGGTAATTTGAAATAAAGCAATCAGCGGGCTGAAATGAAGCCAAACCTCATTTGTGTCTTTGAGATGAGGAGCTGACCGGCTGTGAGAGCCCCACAGGACTTCTTTCCCCTCCTCTCCTCTCCCACTCCCCAGCACGCGAGACCTCGGCAGAGTTTCCAATGGCCAGTCGCCTTGTTTTGATGGCACCTAGTCAGATCTGTTTCCCATCTGCCAAGCTTGCATGCCAATGCTGCATTCCCTTCCATGTCCCTTGGCTGTCACAACTGGCGGTGCTGCCTCAGGCAATGATGGAAGGATGAATTCACACGCCTTAAAAACTCCTTCACCTGCGGAGGTCGTGGGCTCCTGAAGGGTCTTTGAAATGGTCTGGAGGGGACCTACAGATATCCCATCCTAGAGGTTCTGGGGAAAGGGGGGAACATTGAGTCCAGTACTGTGGGTGAGCAAGGAGAGTCCTTGTAGGCACGAATTCCTGTGGGACGCACCCCTGAAGGTGACGGCTACTTATCAATGATGCCTGTGCTCCAGGAGTAGTACCAGCCCTTGGCAAAACTGTGAAGCTTGTCTGGGGGCATTTGTTCAGATTGTGCGGGCTTTGTGTTGCGCAGTTCCAAGGAGTGTCATCCTCTGGCAGGCATGGGGGCATCTGTATAGCTGATACCTTCAGCTCTCCAGCAGATGGTGGTAAAGGGTCTTGAGGAGAAGGTTCCTTCTAAAATCTACCAAGCTTGCAGTTTGGACTGGACTGGAGGCTGGTGGGCCCGGCCTTTCCTCGTCCTCTTTTACGGGTGGTGATGCATGGAGAAGGGCAAGATTTTAATTGCTTAAATGAATTCCCTGCAAAGTGTCAGTAGATGAGGTTTAAATATCGTCTATACTGAGGCCACTAGAGATTTACTGGCTTCCAAGGTATAAAAGGGAGAAATTTAATGATGAAGTTTCACGTACCAAGACAAGTAGTAAAGTTTCTTTCCCTGTTTTTTCTTCAACGTCATCTTGTGCTCAAGGCAGTGGGATCTTGGTTTTGAGGCACCGAGAACTACTCCCTGTGGCAGAGCCAGGCGCTTCTTACTAAAGGTTTGTTCACGCCCTTTGGATGTGACAGATGGAAAAGAACAGGCTGCAATCTATTAACTCTTTAAAAATCTTGAAGGACATCCTGTAGCCAAAGCAGGCCCCTTCCAACAGGCAGAGAGGAAATCAGGGCTACTGTGTTTTTCCATTCATTGCTTTTGTTGATCCCCAAGGCCATCATTTACAGTAGTTATCATCTCCCCCATTTCGTAGAGAAGAGGGCTTCAGGCAAGTTCAGAGACTGGCAGGAAGTCTCACAGCCTGTAGATTCAAATCTTTTTATTTATTTTTTTTAATTTTAATGTTTATTTTTGAGAGAGACAGAGCACAAGACGGGGGGTGGGGGGTAGGAGGGGTGTGGGGGAGTGGGAGCAGAGAGAGAGGGAGACACAGAATAGGAAGCAGGCCTCAGGCACTGAGCTGTCAGCACAGAGCCCAACATGGGGCTCGAACTCATGGACTGCGAGATTATGACCTGAACTGAAGTCAGAGGCTTAACCGACTGAGCCACCCAGGTTTCAAATCTTAACCTGGCTGACCCCAAAGCCCAACCTCATGTCAGTAGAACACTCTACCACATGGCTCCTAAAAATGGGACCAAGGGGGACATTTTCTATGATTTTGCTTTTTTTGTTGAAGAGGTAAAACACTTGCGTGATAAATTCAAGTACACAGTCACAAATAGGTTTCCGTCCTTCCTGCCTCCTCCCATAGCTGCACTCCCATTGGCTACCGTAGTTAAAGTTTCCTGTGTATTCTTTCAGATATATTTTGAGCTTTTATAAACATATACATATATATTCTTTCCTCCCCTTATATAAATGCTAGCACATTCTAGACACCGCTACATCTTTTTTTCCACTTAATAATGTGTCTTGGAGGTAAGCTAAATAATTATTTTTAACAGTTACAGGGTGGGAAATACTTCCCATTGTATGTATGCACCGTAATTTTATGTAGTTGAATTGATTTATTTAACTGAATTTGATGAATCTAACAGAAATTTTACTGTCATGTGACAATATTCCCATCGATGCAGCCAGCCTTTAAAAACTTCTTGATGAACAAATCAAGACATGGCTTCCCAGAGTCATCAAATAGTAAGTATGTTTTTGAAGAAAAGTTTTTTTGTGTGTTTTTTAAAAATATAGTGTTGTCTCTAGTAGGTGTGCCTACACACACACACACACACACACACACACACACACCCCACTGGAAGTAGAATTAAAGATTCTGGAAGAAAGCCACTAAAGATGATCAAGAAAAGTGATCAATGCTCTCAGGATCCTTATGCTTCTTTCAGAGTAGTTGAACAACAAAATGTAGTCTATCGGCTGTCTAAATCTCAGCTCTTTCTCTGGGATGGGGTGAAATGGATCAGTAAGAAAACTGTAGGAATAGAACATCCCTCCAGGAAAGAAAGAAGGAAATAACAAAAGAAGGAATTTTACAATCTCTAAAGATAAAGAGGGAAATTCCTTTCTAATCCAGTAAACCTTCAATCTCTTTGGATAGAAAAAATTCTTTTGGGGCTGATGTAAATACTGGTCTGCTTTCTATGTTGACACCTTATTAAGATGAATTACAACTTTAAAAGTCCTTGAGAGTTCCCCGAAAGGTGGAATTTATCTCTTATTAATTTTGTATGCTCTCTAGAAGTTACAGGGAACTTATTTAAAGAGAGAAAGAGAGCTTAAGAGAGAGAGAGAGAGAAAAACCATACCAGTTATTTTCCTGATATCCACCTACATTTAAGGTCAGGCCCTGTCTAGGAATTTCCAGGATATAAGGGGAACATCTGTGATGATGGGACTTTCAAACATTCCATGTAGTTTCATTTTTCCTCTTAGGTTTTCTGTTCACATGGCAAATCTAGGACTCTATTAAGTGTTACTGTTGATCCAGTGTTTCTAGTATGGTCCTTTGATTTCCACATTTGTGCTCTTAAAGGAATTTTGCCCTATTTCCAGGACCCCTTCCAGTCTATTGCAAGCAGCCATTTGATCTGAGAGTCCAGGGGTCAGGAAGCTGGTATCTGGGAGATCAACTGTCTCCACGACTCCTCTCCACACCACACAGGAGCTACACCACCTGCTGCCCCATCTCTATATTCATCTCCTCCCCCATCTACAGGCTGTGATACAGGACTCTGGAAGGTGGAGGCCTCTCGTATTTGCTAGTTGCAAGAGACCTCAGAAGTAATGATACTAAAGCACAGGGACAGAGAGTGACCTCCATTTGACTTAAAGCAGGAACTGCCAGAAGGAAGGAGCTACATGTGACACAAGCAAAACAGAGTGGGTTGGATTATGTAGAATCATGATGTTTTAGATTTGGAAGAACCCTTTGGAGGTCATCTAGTCTACTGGTTTCTGCACCCGGTCGTAAGCATCAGTGGAGAAATATTACACACACACACACACACACACACACACACTGGCAGGAGTGAACTTACACCACATCCTGCAGGTGCAAGAAGTGTCACATCATTTATCTAAATCAAATGAAGGTGGTTGTGATCAAGAAGGGGGAAGTCCCTTTCTCTTTGGGTTGTATAAATGTTCCTGGGGACTTTTGTGTGGTTATAATAGTCAGCGGTCGCTGCAATCATGTTTGTATCACAAGCTCAGTGGCTGATAGGAATAAATTTATTTCTTATGCTCACAGGTATGCAGGTTAGATGGGGCAGATCTGCTTAGGCTATAGGTTGGGTTCTGGTGTGTTCCATGAGTCTTTCCTTTTCCTTCAATCAGCAGCTACTTAGGACATATTCTTCTCATGGAAAATGCCAGGGATGCAAGAGATAAGACAAACCATGCAAGTCCACCTCAGGCCTCTGTTGTATTCACGCCCACCAAAGTTATTCATGTGTCCAAGCACACAGCAAGTGGGGGAACTATCCCCATCACCGTGGGAAGGCACTAAAAAGTTACATGGCAAATGGTTTGGATGTAGAGTCCCATTACAGGCAAGTGAAGAATTGGACCGGTGATTCCTGTCTTCATCTGGCATCCGGGACATTGTACTCATGTTTTTTTGTCTGCTTCACTGGTTATTCCTGCTAAATTGCTTTTGTGGATCCTTCTCTCCCCAAGCATTCAACACTGTAGATTCCCAGGGCTCATTTCTTTGCATTCTTTTCTATTTGCTTGTATTCCCTTGTTCATCACACTGTGGGTTCATGGCTATAAATACCGAGGACACATTTCCATCTCCACCAGTTCTGAGGTCCAGATGCATATATCCTTTTGGATGCCTTACAGACATCTCAAACTCAGTATGTGTGTCCCACTGCTCTCCCTACAACCTTCTCTCTTTCAGTGATTGGACAATGCATCTTCCAATCATCCAACTCAGCAACCTTGGATTTATCATTGAGTCTTACCTTTCTCTCACACTGTTATCCAATGCCTAGGCATATCCAATTGGTTTTACCTTCAAAACAGAACCAGAACCTTATTTCTTAACCACCCTCTGAGCGTCCTCTTTGTCTGGGCCAGTCATTTCTCACGTGGACCACTAAGATAGCCTCCTGACCCCTCTCCCCGCTTCCACTTTTGCCACCTACAGTCTATTCAGAGTAATCCTTGCAAAATGTACTTCAGGGTGAGTTACTCCTCTGCTCAAAACCCCATTTCTCCCAAACTAAAAGTCCAGATCCTTAAGACGAATGCTCTATAATACCATACATCATCTATTCCCCACCCTTACTGCTCTGACAGTCCTCTCCAACCATTCCCCTCCTCATTTACTCTGCTGCAGCCATTCTGGCCTTCCTATTGTTCCTTGAACACACCATACTCCTGCCTTAGTGACTTGGCTCTTTCTCAAATACCCTTCCTGCAGGTATCTGCTTTTCTCAGACATCTGCCCCAGATTATTTCTTTACCTCCATGTAGTCTTTGCTTAAATGTTATCTTTCAGTGGCACCAACTCTGGTCAATATATTTAATATTGAACCTGATGCCTCTCCCCAATCCTGACTTGGTATTCCTGATTACCCTTAACTTGCCCTACTTTTTCCTTTTCCATAACACTTATCACTTTCTCAGAGTATATCGTTGATTAATTTATCATGCTTATTATTTATAGTAGAATAATTTGTCTGACAGATGGAGGTAAGATGTCTTGAGGACAGAACGTCTTTTTTGTATTAACATAAGGGTTCCATTTTTGCTGGCAATAACCTTCACTTGGCACAAATTCATAAATTACTTTTAGAATCCACTTCTTTTTCTCATTAGCTCATGATAATAAAAGTCGGACTCTTTGGTTTCTAAGCACCATTGTAAATTTGGGCTCTGAAATTTTGAAAATAATTGCAAATATGGACACTATAGTCACTCAATTAAATATGATCATGCTGGTAAGATTATATTAATTGTTACTTTAATTTAAATGAAAACACACAAAACTTGCTTCAGAAACCTCTCTGGACCTCCAAGAATAGATCTGTGGACCCCAATTTTGGAATCACTGCCCTGTGGAATGATAGTTTCTTAGCAGATTATAAAGTCACCCAAAGGAAAACATTGAGCTTGGAGCTTCAGGGATGTTTCTTACGATGTTACTTGTTCACCTTGTGAAGCAAAGCATAAATCATATTGTTCCTTCCAACCCCTTCTCCCCACCAGTAGATCACGTTCAAAGTATTAGGTTGATTTTGGCTCAGGTTGAAAAGGAAAAGGAAACTAGCCTTTACTGAATCTCTAATAAACACCAGTGTATGTACCATCTCATTTATTTTCCCATCAAAACTACCGAATTATTTCCCTACTTTTACAGAACAAAAAACAAACTTGGAAGTTCAGTGACCTGCCCGAGATCACATAGAAAGTGGTTGAATTCCTTAAACAATACTGTTTATTTGACACATTAGAGACTTAAAGAAAATTTGCAAGAGTAGTCCCAGGAAATCTACATTCTTCACCCAGACACCCCATTTAAAATTTGTCAATTCTCCCAATTATGTCCTTTACAGCAAAGAATCCAAATCAAGGACACATGTTGCACTCAATTGTGTTTTCAGTCTTTTTATTCTGGAGCAGATCCTCAGTCTTTTCATGATCTTGGCACTTTTGAAGATTATACACCCGTCATTTGTGGAATATCCCTTAGTTTGTGTTTTTTTGTTTGTTTGTTTGTTTGTTTGTTTTGAGAGAGAGAGAATGAATGGGAGAGAGGCAGAGGGAGCAGGAGAGAGAAAATCTCAAGCAGGCTTCACACCCAGCATGGAGCCTGAGGCAGGGCTCAGTCTCATGACTGTGAGATCATGACCTGAGCCAAAATCAAGAGTTGGACATTTAACCGACCGAGCCACCCAGGCACCCCTCATAATCTTTTTTGTGACATCTTACCGAAAACCATGTGGTGTCTTTCCTGTTGCTGGCAGTATTAACTTTGACCTCTTGATTAAGACTGTGGTGTCTGCGGTGTCTCTCTACTGAAAAGTTATTTTCTCCCCTGTTATTAACAAATATTTTGTGGGTAGATCCTTTGAGACTATAAAATCTCACTCCCTACTCCATGTTCACCTAAGACTTTTGGCATCCATCGACGTTTCTTGCAAGAGTTAATTATTACTATAGTAATTGCCACCTGGGTGGTCTTCCAATTCCATCATTTTTCCTGTATTTCTTGTCTGGCTTTCGGCTTTAAGGAAGAGGTTTCTCTTCTTTTCACTCACTCATTCATTCATTCATACATACATACATTCATTGATATCAGTGTGGGCCCATGAATTGCTACTTACAAGTGGATTAAAATCTGTTACTGTCATTATTTATTTTGATGCTCAAATTGTCCCAGCTTTGGACAGGGGGAGCCCCTTCAAGTTGGTTTCAAATCCGTGTTTTCTAGATCTGGAATTTCTTTCGTTATAGCCTTTATGTTACATTAAACAGAGATAGAGGGAAAAAATACATGTAAAATTGGAAAAGGAATCAATAGGAATGATCCATGGCACAGGTTAAATAGTCAGGCCTGAAGTCATCAAAATCTTGGTTAAAATCCTGGTCTGGTCTTGTCTTGGTTGAATGATACTGGGCAAGTTCTTTGCCTTACCATGCCCTCATTTGCTCATTTGTGAAGTGGAGAGGATGAGAATTATGTTACTAGGTTAGTAGGTTGTAAGAATTACAAAAGATCATGTATTACGAGATGTGACACAGTGCTTATACACAACTGGTATACAATAAATGGTAGTGATTATAAATAATTACGAGCCACACTCTTCTCACCTTTAAAAACTGGATAGGGACCAAAAAAAAATCTATCTCACAGAATCATTCAAAAGATATGAAGCAGCATATGTAAAATCATTCAGCACATGTAAGATTTTAAAAATGTAACTATTATTATTGATATTATTATTTTCTGGGCTCCCACCTCCTCACCGTTAAAAGGTCAACACTATCCACGTCACAGATTTGTTGTGCGTATCAAATTAAGTTACATACGTAAAACTCCCAGCCCAGTGCTGGGTACTTAGAACACACACTGTAAATAAGAAGTGTGGTTATTGCAAAACAGATTTAAGAACATCTGGAGAAGTTTTAGGGAAGGAAAATGCCACTTCACCGGAGGAAAATCATGCATGCTCTTGCGTGTGTGTGTGTGTGTGTGAGAGAGAGAGAGAGACAGAGAGAGACAGAGAGAGACAGAGAGAGACAGAGACAGAGAGACAGAAAGACGGACGACTACTGCTTACACTCAGAGTTTGAGTCTCTTCCTGGATCACTGCTCACTCCTCTGGATTGAAGGAGAAAGCTGACTTAAACGTAATTGGTTTGGTCAAGTGCAGTGATTTAGAGATGCACTCATTCCCTAATCTCATTTTTATCCACTTGCGTCTAGCACAGATTCTAATCAGCCTCCCCACTGGTTCACTTCACTTCCGGCAATGAAAGAGCTCTCAGAAGTGACATGAAAGACGCGGAGGCGGTCACTGAGGGATCAGCACCTTGGCTGAAATGGATATAAAGAAGGCTGTTTTAATAGGAAAAGCAACAGATCAGCATTAATGCTTGCAAGTTAATATAAGTCATGCCTTGGTTTAAATTTTCCGTTTTCATTCAAAACAAATAGTATTCAGTAGGTCTGCAGCCAAGCAAGTCAAATGCCAAATTAAGTTTATCTTTCATAACTAAGACTGGTGACATTGGAAATTTAGATCTCCTCAAATAGGTAAGGAGTGCTTGGAAAAATCTCGCCAGGTGGTTGCCTCGGAGAGATAGCCTCCTACTATCCCTCCTCATTCATTCATAGTAAATGCCAAGGCATTTCATAATCAAGTATTTTACACCAATGAAATGCAGTCAGTTCAAGGCTTTAAGCACAGCTGGGTGGCGCTGAAGCTCAAATAGTTTGGCAAGGAATCCCCAAATCTTTCGCGTATGGTGCGCTGGGCGCAGCAGTCAACGCATGCCACGGATTATTTTATTTAATTCTCACAACAGTGTTGGATGGTAAATACTGTACTTGTTCAACTTACGGACTAGGACATCGAGGTAAAGAGAAGGCTTTTCTAAGGTCACAGGGCAGTGGCTCGGTGAGGTCTCACACGGAGGCAGCCTGACCCTGGAGTTCAAGCTCGCGTCCTCCTCTCAACACCAGAGGGATTTGAGTTTTGTTAGTACTGCTCCTTTGTTTTTGATACTTCTCTTTGCGGAGCTGTCACTTGCCCTGGGAATTCACCTTGAGCTGAGTAATGACATCAGACGACACCAAATTCTCTCTGGATGAGCCTGGATGACCCGGGGCCCGGTCCCATTTCTCAGACGAGCCCTCCCTCCACCTGCCTAAGGTTTTGTTCTGGAGGGGCTAACCGCTCCTTCGTTGTGACTTTTATTCCGACGGTGATATCTAGCTACGCGACTTCTGTTTGATTATTTCACCTTCCCGGCCTCTATTTCTGAATCTGTACTCTGAAGGGTTGGAGGAGATGTTCCATAATATTCCTTCCAGCTCAGACCTGCTGAGTTTCTAAATGACTGGGTAACTATTTTATTACCTCCCTTCCTCAACCTCTTCAGGAATCCAACCCCACAGGGGAGCCCTTCCTTGGCTTTTAAATCCCTCCTTGTAATTTTGTCTCCCCTTCTCTCTTTTTCCATCCTTTCTCTTGCTTTTCCCCTCTCATCACCTTTCTTATGCCCTCCTGCCCTCCCTGCCATCTTATTTCCTTCCTCCCTTCTTTGATTTCCTTTCTCTGCCCCCTTCACTCTCTTGCTATCTCCCTGCCCATCACCTCTTGTCTCTCCTCCCTCTCTCTATTTTGTATCTCCCTTTTCTGGGAATATTCTCTTCTCTGCCTCTCTTCCTCACACTTTTCTTTTTCTTTCATTGAATTAAACCCACCTTGTTTTTCCTTTGCTGCGCTGTTTAGATACCAGTAGATCCTTGGAAATTACCAGAAGGATTGATCAAAGGAAATCCGGAATGGATGGTACATTTCTTTCAAAAAAGAGGAACGAACACTTAAGGAAGTTGGAAGTTTGGGCACTCAAAGTATAAGAGTTTCTCTGTGCCGCATGGATAATCTCATTGGTGTCATTGCAAACATGATTGAGGTTTTAATTCAATGGAATGTTTTTTTCTTGGAAGTTCTGTGTTGTTGGTGCCTTTCTAGAATAATCTGGGTTCTTTCCTACAATAAAAATAACACCTACAAATTGAAAGTTTTCTTTAGAAAACTTGAAACAAAGGAGTGATCCTCAAAAGACCCAAACTGAAACTTAACACTTCTGTTAGCATATCAAGTTGAAAATTCACATATCATATCAGCTGAATAGACTCAGTCCATGATGTCAATATTTTATCTTGTATCTTTCTCTGTGCTTCACTAATCTATTTTGTATCCCTTCATTTCTAGTTAAATTATTAAGGACTTACCCTTTTCTAAAAGGCCTCTTATATAGAAAAACTTCTGTTTTGTTTCTTATAATGAATCTTCTGTTTACCTACGGACACACACACATCAGTTGGATTTTAGCAGTGTCTTTAGAGTTGCACGATCTTTCAGGAAACAAGTAATTTTTTTCTAGGCCTCTTTTCTGTGCCAACTGAAGTGAAACAGGCCTTTTTAAAAAATAAAACAATGTGGGGTGGTGGGGAGGCACCTGGGTGATTCAGTTGGTTAAGCGTCAGACTCTTGATTTAGGCTCAGGTTGTAATCTCCTGGTTCATGATACGGAGCCCCGTGTCAGCCTCTGTGCTGACAGCGTGGAACCTGCTTGGGATTTGCTCTCTCCCTCTCTCTCTCTCTCTCTGCCCCTCCCCAGGTTGTGCACACATGTGTTCTGTCTCTCTCTCTCAAAATAAATAAATAAACATTCAGAAAAAGTAAAATAAAACAATGGTTAAGTCAACTTTGATTTTAAAAATCACTCATGCTTATAGAACTTATTTAAAATATTTGTTGTGATCTGGGACTTTATACTGTTTGCTCCTGTAAACACGTAGATCTTTTCCAATTCTTTCTTTCTTTCTTTTTTTTAACATGTATTTATTTTTGAGAGACAGAACGAGACAGAGCACGAGTGGGGGAGGGGCAGAGGTGGGGGGGCTTGGGGGAACAGCCAAAGCAAGCTTCATGCTCTGAGCTGTCAGCACAGAGCCCGACGTGGGGCTCGAACTCACGGAGTGTGAGATCATGACCTGAGCTGAGGTCGGACGCTTAACCGACTGAGCCACCCAGGTGCCCCAACCATAGCATTTGAAGAGGTTAGGTTGATATTTGATTCAAGAAGGACTCTACTCTCTTCAGAGTCTTGGATTCTTGCCTTGAAATATACGTCAGGTTTGGAACTTAATTTAATTCTTGGAAAATAGTTTCTTCATAGATTTTTTTAATAAAAAAGAGACTTCAGAAGGCTGATCAGGTGGTCTCCACACAGAGGCCTACAGACCACTTTCTGATTTGTGCGTGACCGCTTGCGTAAGAGGACCCTGGCTGCTCGGTCAACCGGCTTAACCAACAGCTCGGGTGGCTCTGAAGCCCTTCCGCTGCGGCTGATGTGGGCTTATGTTCTAAAGTGGCCAGGCCCGTGAGAGCTCCAAACTCAGGGTAGCTCCACGGGAGTTCGGGCAGGATAATAAATGGGCTCATTAGTGATGCGTAGAATATCCATAAAGGCCTTTTGTACCCGAGACACAGAAAATATTACAGAGGAGAACAAGCTTAGCTTCTGAGAGACAAATGGAAGGAGAAAGATGCCACAGAAAGAGCCTGCATTCAGTGGGGAGGTAACGAAGGAAGAAGACATTAGGCTGGCTCTCCAGGAATGGACCTCAAGAGAGAACCTGCTCAGAAAGTTGCTGGTGAAGGTGAGCCCTCTCCTGGAGGCTGCCATAATCTTATGACTTGTGAGGGGATACTGAGGGGGGACAGGCCTGTCAACTCCTGCCTTTACAGAGGAATGATCCTTTTAGCACCAACACCCAATACCCCCCCCCCCCATTTTTCCACAGCTTCACCCTACTGGGCACATTCTGTGCTCCTAAGATGGTGTTTCCATGAAGACTCAGCTGGCCAAGAGTGCTCTCCCCGCCTCGTTCTGATGCATAGGCACAGCAGGACATCTCACTGCAGTTGAACTGTGGGTTCCTAGTGCACAGTGTAGCTTAGGCTTTTTATTGTCAGAAACGTTGCCGCTCAGAAATGAGACACCTTATAATTCTGATAACGCTCAACAATTTGGATATCCTTTTATGAAAAAAGAAAATCAACACAGTTGACATTGTCTTAAAATTGGGCTACCTTTGGAGCCGTGGTTATACGGCAACATGGAGTTTGCTTTGTGCCGAAAACACAATTTTCCAAATCCAGGTCTCCCAGTCGAGTCATGTAACAAACGGCCGGTAGATGGCACCATGAGCACCTTATATCAGATCCAAGGCTGAGAACGTTTATCTTCTCAAAGCTCTTCTCAAAATATTAAGCAAAACTTTGACTGAAACGCAACCGTATTTGGACAAGCAGGTTTATTTTACTTTAGTGCTTTGTTATTAGAAACATACATATGTGTGTGTATATATTTTACTATCAAACCCTAAAGTTATGGAAAGTATCCTTGATGGTTAGGATGGACTGTAAACTTTTACAGTATTATTTGCAGGCAGATTTTTCAATTTCTTATTTAAGCTAACTTTTTCCTAATATGAGGTTTAGTGGTTATGTGTCATACCATTGCCCAGTAACACTCAGGAGAATATTTTTTATGATCTAAGTACCCCTCTAAAAGAAACTCATTCATATAGGAAGAAGCAGAAATGCAGTATAACATATTGTGTGCTTTTGATAAGAACAACATGAATAAATGTCTTTATTCCAATGACTGCATCTGTACCGAGATATGTACACAAACACATAACGTAAACAATAGCTCTTTGGCCAAGACGAACAAATATTAGATATAATTTAGTGTAGTATGCCATCCCTATTTTAGACTCCACTCCGCTTCCAGACCTGAAGATTTATTTCCGAGTAGGAAATGACTCTTAGAATTCAGTTGTAGATACAGCCTTTGGAAGAGAAGCTATTCTTTAGCTAAACAAACCATTGCCTTGGGTGGAAGTCTGAACAAAACCTTCAGCTGTCTCTTTGCAGATATTCCCCTTGCTGGATAAGCAGTCAAATGAGACTTGGTGGAGAATAAGCAAAAAGTATAAGACAGATCGGAGGGTGAAAGACTGAAGTCTAATGCCCACACTGCATTTGGAATAGAAGCAAAGTCAGAGGCAGTTATCAGAAGAGTGTTAATGAGAGACATTAAGTGCCAGAGGTATATAGAAAAGGAGAAACTGTGGGAACATTCAAGACTCCAGATGAAATGTGCACTCACGTGATGACTAGCACTTGTGAGCAGGAGCACAAAGGTAGCTTCCTGGGATGAACATCGTCTGCTTATAATTTCATTCCATTTGAAGGAGCAAGATCTGCCTTCAAGGAAGCCTCTTTGCCCTTCTCGATGGCACTCACCACCTCCCTTTTTTTTTTTTTTTTTTTTTTTGGTACACAGTATTTGGCAGACTTACTGACCTCTTTTTAATCCCAAATATTGACTCTATCATTAATCCTGAGTTTTGTTTTTTTTTTTTTAATTTCTAGCTTTAACTCAGAGTTGTATCTTGTAGCAAATAACATAATTATTCTTTGAGGTAACCTGGTATCGAAGGGGAGGAGTCTTGGGAATGTCCAGAGAGGGTGAGCTGGTGTTATTGGGTTTCTATGGGGATTTCAATCATTGGGGTTGCAAGTTGGTTTGAGGAAATCCTTCAGGAAGTTGAGTGGGAGAGGAGGGTGGCAGGAACTGCAGGAAGAGAGAATTCCTGGTCAGTGCCACCCATGCCCAAGGCCTGATGTTAGCGATCATGAGGTCGTAGGTGTCCCCAGGAGCACTGATCTACTGGGGGGAAATGCTTGTGCATGTGGCATTTGGAAACAGATTCAAACGTAGTTGGCTTTAGGGGTCTTTGTTTCACCCTTCCTCGAGACAGGTACGTTTATGAGCTCATTGACCTTGATGCACAAAGATGAAAACAGTAAAAGGGAGGCAAGAGCAAAGCCATGTTGACTTCAGTTGAATTTGAAACATGCGGAGAAAGAAATATTAGAGTTTCCCAAATGGAAACAGAGACTAGTCTGTGGGAAAAGCCGTTTTGTTTTCAGTCTTCCAAGTAGATATTTCAAATGGCAAACCATAAAAAGTAATATGAAGATTATTGCGGAATTGCCTGAAACACACAGAAAAGGACCAGGCCATTGTTCCAACAAACAGGTAATCATAGGAGCAATATTGCTTTAGTGTCCACAGGAATGTTTCAGACTTTTAAGGGGAGAGAGCACAGAGAGCAAATATACCTAATTGCTTCTAAATGGCTACAATAAGCTAAGTCTGATGCTTTCTACTTCCCAGGGGAGCCAGCAATATTGGCAAGTGTGGGAATTTATTCGGTTCATTCAACAAAGCAGTATTATTGCACAGTTTGTATAGTTCTAGTCTTGGTATGAGGTCTGGTTTTGAGTTGATGCTCCAACACATGCTAATGTGTGATGGTCAGCAAGTTCCTTAACTTCTCAGAGTTAAGACAATCATACCCACTTTAAAGACTAAATAAAAGCATGTTCTAATGAATATAGAAATATTATCATTCATACTGATACTGAATGCCTACTATAGCCTCAACACAGATGATCAATTACACTTTTTTTTTTATAATTATATATGCCCTAGATGCTGGTTTAGGACTTTGTGTCATGGGGGAGAGTTTCCCCCAAAGACTGAAAAAGCTAATGACAAGGAGCTAATTTTGCAAGGCCCTCTGAAGACAGAACATATTCTCCCTTAGTAAAAGCATGGGAAAGGAAAGGATTATTACTGTCATTTTATTTTATTTAGTATTTTAAAGTTTATTTATTTATTTTGAAAGGTGGGGGGAGAGGGGGAGTGAGAGAGGGAGAGATATTCCCAAGGAGGCTTTGCACTGCCAGCGTGGATTCTGACGCAGGGTTTGAACCCATGAACCATGAGATCATGACCTGAGCTGAAATCAAGCGTCGGATGTTTAACCGACTGAGCCACCTAGGAGCCCCAAGGATTATTACTATCATTTATTTTAAAGAGAAAGAAACAATGAGATGTATTATTGGATTTCCCCAGTGCATGTTCATTGTTATTATCTGAAACCAAGAGTCAGACGCCCAACCAACTGAGCCACCCAGGCTCCCCAATAATTCCGACTTTAAATGAGTCACAGAGAGAGAGAGAGAGAAATTCAAACTAAAGTAAGCTAACGTGCTCCTACTCACTCAACAAAGTACATTCTGTATTTTCACAGAGGCAGTTCTCTCATGGACTTGGCTGTGCACCACCTGTCAGTGATAGCTAGAAGTATTCAATGAATTCTCTCAACTGCAAGAATTATTCCTGCAGAAGTTTGTTAATCTGGAGGAAGAGTAGTACCAAAATCTGTCCTGCATCTGATATAGATAGCTCCTTCGGTTTGTCTAATATCTTGATTTTGTCTATTATTCCTACTGTATTCCTAATTTATAGAATTTTTATTTGGTTCATTTTCAAATCTGCTCTGTTACTTTTTATGGTGTCCAGTTCTCCAATGAAATTTTCAGGCTTCACTTTTCTTTGTAAAATGTAGCATAATTGTTTTGTAGTCTTCATCCGTTAATTTCAATCCCTCAAATGTTTATGTGTCTGCTGTTATTTCTTACAGTTGTCATTTCAAGTGTCTTGCTTTTTGGTGTGCCTGATTATTTCCGTCTATGTGTTGGACACCGCACTTAGGGCTACTTTGAGGCCTAAAAACCTATCTTCTAAAGCATATTATCTTGCTTCAACGAGGAGCCTGGGAACACTACCAATCTGGGAATATCTTAATCTCCTTTTAAGGCTTAAAGTTTCCTGAACAACCCAGATGAAGCTAGATGTAAATCCATGTGAAGACTGGGTTATTTTCAGTTCATCCTTCTACTTCTACTTCTCTCTTAAGGGAGAGTTTACCAGAGTCTTTGCCTTTGGCAAACGCTAGGCTTTTACCTTCATCCTTTTGATCCTTTGAAGTCCGCTCAAAGTACAGCTAAGGTTCAACATTGTTTCTCACACATCAGCAAATGCTCGCAAGAGCAAAGCAACTTTGAATCCTGGGTTTACCTCTCTGGGGTCTTGTTTTCATCTGGATTTTGGCCCGGTGATTCTTCACTATTTTGTTAGCTCTTGGATCCTTTTAAGAAGATACTTCTGCTCTTTTAGTTTTCTTCAATGGAAAGCCATTTAGTCTTAGTTCTGCCATGTTTGGAGGATTGCTAATGCTGTGGTTTATAAATAATGGAATTCTGAAATGGGTATGAAAATGTGCTCAATTCAGAAAATGATAACTGTAAAATGAAAACTAAATACAAATGAAAAGCGATAGAAGCATCACTACAGAAGGGAGTGTGAAGCCTGATTCTTCTCCTACATATAGATTCTCAACAGCGCGGAATTTTAGATTTTGGTTTCGTTTTGTTTGTTTGTTTGTTTGTTTTAAATAGAGTTTGAAAGCACCGTATTTAAAAAATCAACAAGTCTATTATTTTACTATGCAATAGCCAGCCACAGTATATCGGTGGCTTACAGCGATAAGCATGTAATGCTTGCATGGGTCTATGTGTTGTCTAGCATATAGGTGGAATTCACATCTTATTCTATCACCCAGACAGGAAGAATGGCAGCTCTCATGACAGAAGTCAGAAGGTTCCTGAGACATGAGGGGATATAAGGGATGACTTTTAAGGTCTCTGCTAGGAATTGTTGCTCTGTCAGTTCAGCCCATATTCCACTGACCAAAGCAAATCATATTTCCAAGCCCAACGTTGGTGAGATGAAGAGGGCATCTGAAAAACAATCTAATGTGCCATAAGTATGTGTCCCAGTGAACTTCCAGATGCTAGGAAGTATTGGTGTTTACAAATTAGCAAGTATTTGGTACAGATTTGGTGATGTGAAGTCATACTTTCAAGTACTAAAATTCGATGACCTTGTTTTTGTAAGTTTTCTTTTTTTTTAATGTTTATTTGTTTTTTAGAGAGAGTGCTAGAGTGTGAGCAGGGGAGGGACAGAGAGAGAGGGAGACACAGAATCAGAAGCAGGCTCCAGGCTCTGAGCTGTCAGCACAGAGCCTGACGCGGGGCTCGAACCCACGCACCGTGAGGTCATGACCTGAGCCGAAGTTGTACACTTAACCGACTGAGCCACCCAGGTGCCCCTGTTTCTGTACGTTTTCTTAAGGCCCAATGGTAATTGGGCACTCAGAGCTTTTCCACATTTGTTCCTACTTAATAACAAGCATCTAAAAATGACTGGATAGCAATTAATAAATATTTTCAAAGTATTTCATATACTTTTTAAAAAATTTTATTTATTTATTTTGAGAGAGGGAGCGAGAGAGCAGGGGAGGGGCAGAGAGAGAGGGAGAATCTCAAGTGGGCTCTTCGCTGTCGATGCAGAGCCTGACATCAGGCTTGAACTCACGAAACTGTGAGATCATGACCTGTACCGAAATCAAGAGTTGAACACTTAGCCGGCTGAGAGCCACCCAGGCGCCCCAAAGTATTTTATATCCTAATAGACACAGCAAATAGTGAATATGATCTTAGTAATGTTGAAACAATTTTTAAAATACAATTTGATTCTTTCAATTTTGTTTTTATTTCTGCTATTATATATTTTAATATACAAGATCTCCTTTTTAGTCTCTGAGTATTCTGTATTCCTTTTTAAAAGAGTAAATTCCTATTCTTATGTCATGAATGCTTGATTTTTCTTAGGGTATCAGTGACTATCTGACATTGTTTTCTTATAGCACAGTCATTTACTCTACTTTTTTTTCCTCTTCGTTGGATTGGACCCCTCTCTTTTACATAAGAAGATGTGCTCAAATGCCTGGTGATCCGTATTGTCTGCTCATATTTAATATTTGAGCTATAAAAAGATGATTGGAACTTTGTGCATATGGGAGGGGCTTGGAGTATGTGGATTGTTAGCCGGCGGGGTGGTTTGTTTGAGGATTGTCCCCTTAGGCCAATCATATGACCTAGAAAAGACTCTTCCAAACTTCTGCCTAGATATCAGGATTCTGGAAGCACCATGGGAAAGAAGGCTTAGTGGTTTCAACGTAAAGAATGTCACTTTCCACTTAATCGTTATTTTCAGCATGATACCTTTGCCTTCGACTTAGCCTGATAGCCTCCCGTCTGAATGCCCTCCATGTCACTCTCCGAAGAGAAGGAGTCTCCTGGCTTCTGCTGGGGTGGAAGAAGGGCAGTTGACCAACTGCATGGAGTGGGATAGAGGCGTCTGGGGAGGAGTTCGCTCTTTCTCAAGCAGACTTCCAACAGATCCTTCTGTTTTGAGTCCATCTTCACCCCTGCAGCCAGAGATATTGTCCCATAAATATTCGAACCTTTGAGAGTCCCCAGTGTAATTCAAGCCGCTTGTCAGTATTCTTAGTTGTTGGCTTCAGATGTAGCTCTTGAGTCTGCTAAATGCATTTCCATTTGCCCATTAGCCTGTTAGCTTTCAAAGTGTTGTTGTTTTCTCTCTCTTTCTTTTTATACCTGTGGGTATACACTTAAATTTTTTTTTTAATGTTTATTTATTATTGAGAGACAGAGAGAGACAGAGCATGAGCATGGGAGGGGCGGAGAGGGAGGGAGACACAGAATCCGAAGCAGGCTCCAGGTTCTGAGCTGTCAGCACAGAGCCCGATGCGGGGCTGGAACTCACAAACCACAAGATCATGACCTGAGCCGAAGCTGGACACTTAACCAACTGAGCCACCCAGGCGCCCCAACCCCCTTTAAAATTTTTTCTTGGCTGTTGCTTTTATTGAGTTTGGGGAGAGAGCAGAGGCTATTGCCATCTTTAACCAGAAGCCTACTTTACTTTTCTAGATAAAGTTTATTCTGCTTCAACCCAATGGCCTGTTTAAATTTTTTTTTTTTTTTTAACGTTTTATTTATTTTTGAGACAGGGAGAGACAGAGCATGAACAGAGGAGGGTCAGAGAGAGGGAGACACAGAATCTGAAACAGGCTCCAGGCTCTGAGCTGTCAGCACAGGGCCTGACGCGGGGCTCGAACTCACGGACCGTGAGATCATGACCTGAGCCGAAGTCGGCCGCCTAACCGACTGAGCCACCCAGGCGCCCCCCCAATGGCCTGTTTAAATGGCCATGGACTTGTTCTCACTTAGGAGGGTTCTTTCATGCTATATGATCAGGACTCCTGGTTTTAGGTAAAAACAAAAGACAAGAATTGGCAGGAGCCCTGGCGCCCTCCATCTTTACCGTCACCCACTGTGCTGCCCAGTGCCATTGTTTTGTGCTAGTCTCTGCCCTCTGTCTCTTCAGCCCAGTGCTCTGGCCAAGCTTAGAGATGCTTCTCCTAGTAGTCCTCCCCGGAGCTCAGAATCAACATCTCACAGCTCTCTCTTTATATAAAGGGTTGCTACTCCTGCTACTTTGTCCTCCATCTGTTACCCAGTCTCAGACTCCCCTAACAGTTCAACTCCATTGCTTTCACCTCAAGGTCTACCCAGTTTTCACCTCAAGGACTATCCAGTTTAATCTTCAATGTGTGTAATCTACACAAGTTATTACTTACTCCACATCCTGAGTGAGGGCTGGTGGTAGTAATGATGGGGGGTAGATGTCAGTGTTCTAAGACTTATTGATTAGCTCAGAAACTCAATATAAGTTTCTCTTTCTGGGCTGGTGATGGGCCAAGAAGATGCCAACGCTACGTACTTTTTTCCCCCAGTAACTCACGCTCTTGGCTTAGAAACCCTCTGCCTCCCTCTTCCCATGGGCTTCTCTTCTCCCACTTCTTGCTTATTCCACTGGGCTTTTAATTTACTGAATCCTCTCCTCTGTCTTATCCGGGCTTGAAACACTGACTCTAGGTGAAGAGAGGCGCTCTGAGACTGGGGCCGTCCGTGGTCCTGTGTGGTTGAAGTCCGTTTCTATCACTGGGTCAGGGAAGAAATGGGAAAATCAATCAATCTGTCACCAAGTGTTAATGAGCTTTCAGTTTCCCACTGCACCACATCACCATCCTCTCCATCACTCTGGTACCTAATCACTTGCTGGTTTTCACTGCAGGTATGGGGGTAGGGTGTAGGATTAAGCCTCTGTACTGATGAGAATTAGAGCAAGTATGTTTTGAGGTCCCATTTGAGGGGAATCTGCTCTGCTCATACCCATACCTTATAGCTTGTTTCTTACCCTCCAGCCTTATAGATGGTGCAATCTCATCTTCCCAGGTAGAAAAACAAGGCTGATGACAATTGTGGGTATCGGTATATTGAAACTTTAATGCGGTTAAATATATATGTTTATTTACATTGGTGATTCTTAATTGAATGAGATAAATCACCTGAGAGATTTATTTATTTATTTATTTATTTATTTATTTATTTATTCAGACCATCTCTTTTCCAATTCTAGTATAACTTCCAAGGGCTATGGTCTCCAGATGGAAAATCTGCCATAAAAGGTCACTGTTATTGATGAAGTACGTTATATCCCTCAGGTTTTTTAGGTTAGAAAAATCTTGAGAGCCACTAATTGTAAGTGACTGACTTACTGAGGTTTGAGATGATAGTGTCCTCTTAGTTGAGAACCACCCGGTTTTGAAAATACATGGAGAAAGTGTACTCATTTAAGTTTTCAGAACTTCCAATGAAAATAACCTTGTAGTACTAAATTGGTAAATTATAAAATTTACAAATATGTATTGCAAATACAATAAAGCTGAGTAAATTTCGGTGCAGATTAGTAAAATTTCTTAGGAAACTATGATACTGTATCCTCAAGAAACTTAGGGCAATAATTCCGCCATTAACTATCATTTAAACAAAATTTTTTAAATGTTTATTCAGTTTTTTGAGAGCCAGAGAGCCCGAGCATGAGTGGGGGAGGGGCAGAGAGAGAGGAAGACACAGAATCCGAAGCAGGCTCCAGGCTCTGAGCTGTCAGTACAGAGCCCCACGCGGGGCTCGAACTCACAAACCGTGAGATCATGACCTGAGCCAAAGGGAGATGCTTAGTGGGCTGAGCCTCTAGGCACCCCTTAACTATCATGTTAGTGGTGTTTGCTGTGTGCCATATATTGTTTTTTTTTTATTTTTTTAACGTTTATTTATTTTTGAGACAGAGAGAGACAGAGCATGAACAGGGGAGGGGCCGAGAGAGAGGGAGACACAGAATCGGAAGCAGGCTCCAGGCTCTGAGCTGTCAGCACAGAGCCCGACGCGGGGCTCGAACCCACGGACCGCGAGATCCTGACCTGAGCCGAAGTTGTACACTTAACCGACTGAGCCACCCAGGCGCCCTATGTGCCATATATTGTGCTAAATACTTTATGTAAATTATTCCATATGATCCTCTCAACATCCCTAAAACACTAGGTATCTTCATGCCTATTTAACAGGTAAGAAAGGGAAATCCAGAAAGGCTGAGTCGCGTGTCTCAGATCACATACTAAGTGATCGAGCTGAGATTTGAACTCCGGGATCCCTGACTTCAAATCCCATGTTTTTAACCCTCTTTGCATATTTAATCTTTCTGTCACGGTAATGTTACTCTAGGAAGTATCACCTAAGGATGCAGTTCTTAAAAAAACAAAGAAAAAGTGGCACCCGGGTGGCTCAGTCGGTTAAGCGTCCGACTTCGGCTTAGGTCATGATCTCACGGTTTGTGGGTTCGAGCCCCGCGTCGGACTCTGTGCTGACAGCTCGGAGCCTGGAGACTGCTTCGGGTTCTGTGTCTCCCTCTCTCTTTGCCCCTCCCCTGCTCGTGCTCTGTCTCTCTCTCTCAAAAATAAACATTAGAACAAGAAACAAAAACAAGAAATTAAAAACAAGAAACAAAACAACAACAAAAAAGCCCCACTACCTAGACACAGATAGATGTGTATTGCAGTGCATTGTATTTAGCAAGAATTGGAAACTACCTACATCTGTCATAATAAGAGAGTGGCTGAGGAAACCATAAGAGATTTGCTCCATGCAATATCATGCAATCACTGAAACAGATTATTAGGTTATTTGAAAATATATAGGAAATATTTATAATTATATAACTTTAAAAAGACTGAATGCAAAATGTTTGCCATCAAGATTTCGACCATGATAATATATGCATAAAAGCAAAGACCTAAGGTTACAAAACAAGAAAACAGTTTTTAGGCATGGGATTAGGTTTATCCCCCCCCCCCCCCCCCCACCAAATAAGACAATTTCTTGTTATTGAATTAGCCACAAACCAGTTTTAGTTTTTCTGCCTCAACCAGCAGAAATGCATAAAAATGGCAGTGACATAAAATAAACTCTTGTTCATAATTATTGCACAGATGTATTTCTTTGGGAAATATAAGAACTCCAAGATTTCACAGTTTGGTATTTGTGTATTCATCTGTATAGCTCCCTCACAAGATTTTGCCTTTGGGAGCAAGGGGAGTCCGATCCCTGTAGCGGACTTGTGTTTCAGTTTCCCACACTCAACATGTATCCCCCCTTTTCTTGATAACAAGCACCTCCGTTCTTACTCCAGGTAGGTGGCGGGGAACTGGTTTCAGGGACGGGCAAGTTGTCCAGACCCAACCAATCAGAACACGGCATCACTTCTGTCATTGTGAATACCGCAACTGGGGACGTGGAACCCAATCAGACCTATAAGCCTCAATTTCAGAATTTCAACCAAAGCAGCTTTAAGAGAAAAATCTCCCGTTCCGCTGGGGTGGTAGAAAAGACGGAGATGTAAGCTTGGAGTGCCGGCAGCTGTCTTGCCACCAAGAGGGGAGAATTTGCACAAGAATAGAGATAACTCTGAGGAAAACAGAGTCAAAAGATAGAACAAACCCTAATGATATCATCAGAGTTCCTGGACTCCTGTGTGTCTGATAATTGAAGACTCTTCACTTGTATACGCCAGTTGAATGGCTTTTCTTTTTCTTAAACTGATTTGAGTTTCTGTCTTTTGCACCTCAGAGATTATACAATATCATTCATCACATTTTCTTTCAGGGAAAAAGGGGAAAGTGCAAGATGGGGAAAGGTGGAGCAGAGGCTTGAGGCTAGGGTGTAATCATGACGTTGGAAAGGTGTATTGGGGCCACATTCTGGAATGGTTTGAAGGTCAAGCTATGGCTAGGGTATCTAGCATCAAAGGGCCAATGCGATGTCTCAGAGGCTTAGCCTTTCAATCAGGTTCACCTCAAAGAACCCCTGGGAAACCAGTGACCTGCAGCCATTAACCTAAGAGAGCTTTCTCAGAACCAAAGTTTACCAGGTTGCCAATAGTTTTGGTTCTTTTGGAACTTGCCCTACATTTGAATTAAATGGTAAATCAAGTAACCACTAATATGCTGAATTGAAGGTCATCCTTCTAAAGATCTTAGCTTAATAGGTCTTGGGCAGACAGTAAAAGAATGGCAGTCCATTACAACCCAACCTCAGCGGAAGCAAAGGAGGGGCATCCATGTGGCAAAAGCAGGAGTGGAAGACGATTCCTCAAGGCAGGGAAATCGGAAGGGAAAACTTTCCCACCCGGGGTACGCTGTGTTACACCATTTACTCAACATTTAGAGAAATTCAGTTTCTTTTTCTCGAAGGCAGATTAGTTTTGTCCTTCTACACCATGGCTTTTGTCTTTTTTGTCTTCCTTTTCAAATTTTTGTTTAAATCGTAGTTAGTTGACATACGGTGCCATATTGGCTTCAGGTAATTTTGTCTTTTTTGGATGCAGTGACTGGATACTACTGGCAAGAGGGGTACTTAATTAAAAATAGCTCAAATATCTTAGAAAGAATGTCAACGCATTCACCATTAAAATAATTTTTTTTAATGTTTATTTCTTATTGAGAAAGAGAGACAGGGCATGAGCACGGGATGGGGAGAGAGAGAAGGAGAGAGAAGGGGAGACACAGAATCCGAAGCAGGCTCCAGGCTCTGAGCTGTCAGCACAGAGCCTGACGCAGGGCTCGAACCTACAAACCGCGAGATCATGACCTGAGCTGAAGTCGGACGCTCAACCAACTGAGCCACCCAGGCGCCCCACACCATTTAAATTTAAACCCAAGAGGTATTCAATATTTGCTTCAACTCATCAATAAGGCATTTTCTCCCTTTGCTCTAACCCCCCAAGTCGTGTTTCCTCTGATTCCTCTGTGAGCGTATCTACAGAGTAAAATCCTGGAAGTGAAATTGTTGTGTCCGAAAATAGGCATGGCAGTTCCAACAGTAGTGTTTTATTTTTACTTTTGTCCTTTAGAAACCATCTGTGTGATTGGGTGAGTTAATTAAATAATCTGAATTTTACTTTCTCTGTCAGAAACCCTCTGACTTTTTCTAAGAAAGATCCAAGGCAGTAATAATAATAGTGAGAGTACAAACTTTGAAATCCATTTTTTTTTCTAGAGGACAAATTAGAAACATTATGAAAGTATTTCTGATATTTAAAAAATATATATCACTTAAGGACAGTTGATTGGGATTTCAGTAAAATAAATCAGAAAGAATTCTGTAACCATATGTTAGCTGGGGAAGAAAGAGGTCATGAGGTGAGACCTTCCTGGTTTATGCCTCCTCTCTCCAATGCCAGGACTATGTGGGAGGATCGTGTTGATATTAATGGCCGGATATATGTTTGTGTGGGAAGAAAGAAATGCTTGGAGCATTATTATCAGTTTCAGAAGTTTTGTGTTGTTCTCCTTTGCAACTAGCATTGATACATGTAGATCCCATAATAAAATTTTCCTTTTTTTTTTTTTTTTTTTTTGATGAAAAGGCTAACTAATGATTTGCATTACTAGATGGAAACATAACCTTAATGCCAGGATCGTGTTTCTAGTTAGGGAGGCAGGGGCTCCTAAATCTTTGTTTATTTCGGATCTCAATTATGAGGTTAAATTGCAAGTTTGATAGTGTCTAATCCATAATTAGTACTCACGAAGTATTTGTTAAAAGAATGAATGGGTGTATTAATTACAGAGTGCATTGCAATGTATCTTTTCATTAAAAACAATTTGTATCACTTTGAAGAAAATATTCCTTGTCATTGCCTTTGTGTTCTCAATTAGAAAGAAAGATAACCTCCATGATCAAGTAGGAAAACTTATAGAATTTCTGGGTTCAACTTCTTTTTCAAAAATAGCAGAAGATACCTCAGCTGTTTTTTGAATGAAATATTATTATACTTCCATTTTCAAGGAGAACAAAGTATCTTTGGCATGGCCAAGTAAGGGAAGGAAGAGCCTTGATCTAGCAGGGGAAGGTGGAATTGGATGGAGTCCCCTCTGTCCACCTTTCCCTCATCCGTGGATCTGATTTGTGGGTCACTTTGGAGAATGGTTTCGTGGTACCAAGATGGGAAGAGATGAGAAGAATTAGAAGTAATAGCCACTTGATGATAAGCCATGTGAAGACCTTCACATGGTTCAAGGTGTGAGCCATCCCTTTCTTTCTTTCTTTCTTTCTTTCTTTCTTTCTTTCTTTCTTTCTCTTTCTTTCTTTCTTTCTCTCTTTTTCTTTCTTTCTTTCTTTCTTTCTTTCTTTCTTTCTTTCTCTCTTTTTCTTTCTTTTCTTTCTTTCTTTCTTTCTTTCTCTCTTCTTTCTTTCTTTCTTTCTTTTCTTTCTCTTTCTCTTCCTTTCTTTCTTTCTTTCTTTCTTCTTTCTTTCTTTCTTTCTTTCTTTCTTTCTTTCTTGCCATTTCTGAAGTAGAAGTACAAATGGAATTCTAACATGTAAATGCAGAAATCCACACAGGGGGGAAAATGTGCTGTGACTGAATGACAGAACAACAACAGCAACAACCGGGCTCGGAAGTCACATACGTGCAAGCTTCACATTTTACAAGTTGTGTGACTTTAGGCACACAGGTTTCCTCATCTTCGCAACAAGGCGATGCTAAGAGACTGAAGTAAGATAAGACAGTTTGCAAATCCTAACATCTTCTCTTTCCGCTACCATTGAATACTTTCCCGTGTTCAAGGATCCAGGAAAGGAATGGATTTAAAAATATTTTTTTTAATGTTTATTTATTTTTGAGACAGAGAGAGACAGAGTATGAACGGGGGAGGGTCAGAGAGAGAGGGAGACACAGAATCTGAAACAGGCTCCAGGCTCTGAGCTGTCAGCACAGAGCCCGACGCGGGGCTCGAACCCACGGACCGCGAGATCATGACCTGAGCAGAAGTCGGACGCTTAACCGACTGAGCCACCCAGGTGCCCCAGGAATGGATTTTTATGTAGTGGTGCCTCTTGTGTGTGTTAGAATTTGTAGTTTGTTGATCAACAAAATATAGATTCAGGGAACCAATCCTTAGGACTATAGAGGTTGTCTATACATTTATTTATAGACTAATTTATTTCTTAAAATGGGACTTAAGAAAACTTCTCGTTTAGTTTTAATGTTTCTCACCTGTAAAGTGAAGGTGTTGGTATGATGGGAACTTCCAGCTTGCCTTTGACTCTCTAAGAGGAAGCTGACAGCTGGTCATGTTTGAATGCTGGTACAAGACAGATTACAACTTTGGGTTATTTTTTCTCCTGGTCTTGAGCCCTCTTTGAAGGACCCCTATTCTGTGTCTCCACTCTCTCTTCTCTCGGTAAGACATTTACTCCTAGTGTATCTTTGGACTATCTGCAAACTCCTGAAAACACAGGAGCTGCAGAAACGTAGCTCTAGGATTTAGAGACAATAAGTTGCCACATCATTGGGGGAAGTCACAACTTAAGTCAAAAAAGTAGAAAAACTTGTTAATTTCATTAAATGTAAACAAATATTTTATTTTTATTTATTTTTTTGCCTTGGTGTTGGAAATTAAATCTAAAGAAAGACTGCAAGGCTGGTAAAATGTTAGGATTTTTTTTTTTTTTAATGTTTATTTATTCTTGAGAGAGAGAGAGAGAGCGCGTGCACGCGAGCGCGCGTAAGTGGGGGAGGGGCAGAGAGAGAGAGGGAGAAGGGGGGGAGACACAGAATCCGAAGCAGGCTCCAGGCTCGGAGCTGTCAGCACAGAGCCCCACGCAGAGTCCGACACAGGGCCCAACGCAGGGCTCGAACGCAGGGCTCGAACTCACAAGCCGTGAGATCATGACCTGAGCGGAAGTCAGACACTTAACCAACTGAGCCACCTAGGTGTCCCTGTTGGGACTTATTTTTAAGGCAAAATATACTGTGGTCTCCTTAAAGTGCAGCAAAGAGCTAAATTCCTACCCACCGGATGTAGAGACAGCACTGTTGGCAAAGGGAAAGTAAAGTCTCTGGGCCCAAGAGAACCACAAAATGCAGGGACTGGGATTCCCCACCCTGCACTGATTTCCTCCTTCTTCTCTATTCTTAGACTGTAACTGTCTCTAACCGGCTGGCTACTTATGTTCTTTCTTCACCAAATTCCCTGAGGAAATGGTCCTGCGGAATGACTTGTAGCTAAGGTGTTCCACGGAGAAAAGAGAAATCTTGGAGGCAGGCCCAGCAGCTCAAGAGTGAATCCACTTCCCTCAGCACACACACCTCATCCCTCTTTGGATACGGTCCCTCAACTATTAATCTGAACTTCTGCCGTGGGTTCTGGGGACAGAGAGATAAAGTGCTGGAAAATTCACCACGACTTGGTAGGGTTGAGACTCATGATCCTTAACTGTCCCCCTGAGTGTAACCACACAGTTGTCCTGTGGAAGAGAAAGTAATCAGGGCAAGCCACTCACAGAAGGTCAGGATGGTGACACCATGGGAAAGGGCTACACTAGAAAGCTGCAGATTGGTGTAGGTTAAAGCGAACATGGCAACGTGGGGAAATCCATTTATGGGGTGCTTACCTTGAACCAAGGGCATGGATTATTTTTTTAAAAATTTTTTTTTTTTCAACGTTTATTTATTTTCGGGACAGAGAGAGACAGAGCATGAACGGGGGAGGGGCAGAGAGAGAGGGAGACACAGAATCGGAAACAGGCTCCAGGCTCTGAGCCATCAGCCCAGAGCCCGACGCGGGGCTCGAACTCACGGACCGCGAGATCGTGACCTGGCTGAAGTCGGACGCTTAACCGACTGCGCCACCCAGGCGCCCCGGGCATGGATTATTTTATTTAATTCTTGTAACAACCCTGTGGGGTAGGTTGCCACTCCCATTTTACAGAATAGGAAACTGAGGCTTAGAGGTTGAGGATGACCTTACTAGTAGGTGGTGGAGTCTGGGTCTGATCATCAGACCCTTACCTCATCATCAACGTGAACGTTTCCCATCTGCCCACTTTGAACAGTCCCTCAGAGATACACTCCCTCCGTTTCCATCCCCTTCACACCTCCCCGTGGTGCTGGGCAGCTGTCCGTGTCCCTACCACTCCCTCCTTCTTATTTCTACTTAACCTGACCATGTGGCCAGGTTCACCACCAGCCTCATTAGATTCCGTCTGAGGGACTCAATTTCCCGTTGCCCTTGCCATTGACCTGTACTCCCTGGTTCCACAACCATCAAATCCCCACCCAGATCGACCTTCACGTGCTGTCTTCTCAGTGCACCTGTTAAGAAAAACCACAAGCCAGTGTTTGTTGCTGGTGTTCTCTTTTGTTGTGTGCAGTATTTTTTGGTCACTCATGATTATTCAGCATTACCAAACCCATCTATTGTCGATTCTGGTTTTTATCATATGCTTCACGGAAGCTTTTCTAAGTCGCCTGGAACTCAAATATTTATTGTACTCATTCCCATTCCTACTTTCCTCTGAGATGTACTGAATCCTTGAAGGTTACCAATGACCTCCTTCTAATAATCAAGTCATGTGCCATTTTCTCATGTCTGGCCTCTGCAGCCGACCGTCTGGCAGACCACCTCTCCTTTTTGAGAATTTTAGTTTTGTAAACACTCTATACCTTGTCGATGGAGGCAATACATCTACCACTGTGTATTTTTTCCTGGGAAGCAGTATTACGTTTCCAACTGCATGCTAGAAGTCTTCACCTGGATTCAGCACAAGCCCCTGAACTTAACATATAAAAAGCAAAACTAATCATTTTCCCATGGAAACCAAGCCCTTCTCCTGAGTTCTTTTCTTTTCTTTTCTTTTTTTCTTTTCTTTTCTTTTCTTTTCTTTTCCTTTCTTTTCTTTTCTTTTCTCTCTTTTCTTTTTTACCCCTTCCCTTCTCTTCCTTTCCTTTCCTTTTTCTTTTCTTTTTTTTTTTTTTTAAATCTGGTTTCCATCCTGGAGATCTCCTTTCACATCCCCAGGGCAAACTTGAAGTTCTGTGCAATCAGTCTTCTCCATTTCCTCTGACACCCCCTCTGAGCACCTCTTCAACACCTTGGTCGGACCTGCAATTACCTTAATCTGGACTCCAGGCTTCAGCTCTATCATATCAGCATCCTAACGCACATGTCTCATCTTAATAGTCTCCCCACTGAAAACAAAGGTAAAATCTTTCAGGGGCAGCTGGGTGGCGCAGTCGGTTAAGTGTTTGACGTTTGGTTCGGCTCAGGTCCTTATCTTAGGGTTCGTGCGTTTGCGTCCCATATCAGGCTCTACGCTGCCAGTGTGGAGCCTACTTGGGATTCTGTCTGGCTCCCCCTCCACTCCTGCTCTCTCTCTTTCTCTCTCAAAATAAGTAAATAAACTTAAAACGTTTAAGAAAAGGTTTAAAAAAATCTTTCACTGCCAGCTGTTAATTGCTGGAGTAAGGACTGTTATCTCAGGGTCCTCCAAAATAGATTTCCAAGTAGCCTTTTCTTGCGTTTCCTGCTCTTCCTTAACTTATTCCTCTACTTCAAGAAACGTCTTTACACAGCTCCAGGAAATTATGTTTTCCCACTTGTGAAGCTTTGCTTTTAAGGTTCCTTCCCTGTAAAATGTCTCCCATTGACACTCTGACCTATAGAAAGGCATTCTTTCTTCAAGGACGACCACAGGTACCATTTCTTCACGAAAATCTTTCCCGAACCTTCCAATTTGATGGGGTTCTTTTTTCCTCTTATGTATTTATTTTTAAAATAATTTATGGCATATAGTGGGAGTTCACCCTTGAAGGTAAGTTTGTCCTTTTTTATTTTTATTTTTTTGAGGGTAAGTTTGTCTTATTCATCTTTGTACACTTAGCACATGTGTGATGGTCTGCTAATGAATAGCTCTCGTGAAGAACTGAGTTGAGTGTGCTTTGCTTACCGCTACCGCAGATATGGGGAGATATGATGCATGGCTCCTCCTCTGAGGAAGCTTAGAGACATATCGATGAGAACAGATATGCAGAATTAATGAGTTATCCGTGGAGAGCCTTTGATTAGCGCTACCGACAGTAAGTACCGAGTGAGTTGGACATGAGATAAGTTCTTGGTGGAATGTGCTTCGTCTGGCAATAGACTCGAATTTAGTCTTCAAGAAAGGGTAAGAGTCGAATTGATGCCCCCGGGGGTGGTGGGTAAAGATATTCTAGTCTGGGCCTGGGAGGGAGAGCTTTATTCTGCCGCTCTGTCATCTCAACCCACTGGTTGGTCCTGGTTCTGTTCTGTGAGGCTCCTAAGTCTGTTTGCTCTTCAAATTTCAGTTCTTCCTTTCTCTCCTTCCTTCCCTCCCTCCCTCCCTTCCCGCAACCCTACATCTATCTCCTGTGCTTCTTCTCTTCCCTCCCTCTCTCCCTTCCTTTCTTTCTTTTTGGTTAAACATCCCCAGTTCCTTTAGGCCTGTCCCTCATATGACAGCATTTCTAGACCCTTCATCCTTTCTGGTGGTCTCTTCAGACCTACTACACTTAGATGAGGCTCCTCGTTTAAATGCAGCTCCAGAACTGGATACACTACATCACAGACGGCATTTCCAGGTCAGAGAGCGGTGGGATTCTAATTCTACCTCTCTGTCCTGAGTTTGTACTTCCATTAGAGCAGTCTAATAGCACATCGACCGCTGGCTCTTAGGGACAAATGAACACGTGAACATTCCTGGCCCTTCGCATACCTCGAACACTTTTAAACGGAGGTTCTCCACATGCTTTTACGAGCACTAATTAATTAAGCATCGCCACACCTCGGTGAGGACTAGGGACTCATTGCTTTCAGTGCGGAACTGTGGGCTCCGTCTACGTGGAATGCTAACCGCTATGCCCAGCAATGCTGTGAGATGGAGGGCCGAGACCATTGCAGTCAATGGAAACTGCAGGGGGAATTTTAGGGAGGCAGAATGTAATTACTTTAGTTGGACTCGGGCCAGGATTCTGGAGTTAACACAACTGCTCTTAGAAAGTCTGCCATAAGATCTCTGGTGACCACAAATGGCTAGGTCTGTGGTTTTAGGTTTCATCCAAAAGGTAAACAGCTCAGTGCACAGTGCCCCCAACACCACGCAGGGCATCGATTCACACGGACCCGGAGAGGAGAGGCCACCTACTGAAAGAGAAACACCATTTCCTGAAGTACCTACTTGTTCCTGGGAGGTCTCTGATCCTCGCCCCAAAGCAGACCAGCCCTTACTCAGCTAGTAAGAACTGACAGGCTCACCAGCACAAAGTGGTAGGGCTGCCGGACTAAATGATGTGCTTGTCATTTTCCCCCGTGTTGTCCAAGATTCCAGCAACAAAACAGTAGGGAACTCCCCATACACATTTTTGCTCAAAACACATTCGTTTCTCCTCTCTGTAAAGTTCCTGGATCCCACAGTCCAAGTTAAACACAACTGGAATTTCCCTATAAGTCAAAAACAATATTAATTCTGAGCCCACATATTTTTCTTCTTGTAGGGTATATACACATTTACACACAGCACATGTTGCAATCTGCAAATGGTAGAAAGCTCTGGAGGAAAAAACAAAAAGGGAGAAATGCAAGGGAACATATTTTTAACAAGAGAGCAGAGGAGATTTGGTGGGGTGTCTGACCCGGCAATGAGAATTTTCCTCTGTGGTCTGTCGCAGGAAGAGCAGAGTCTGGCATCCTGCCGTGGGCAGACGGTTGGAGGTTTCTCTACCGCACAAATCTTCAATGAGGGTTGCTTCTCGGTGGGAAGCAAAGAGATTCTTGTAGAATGTGAGCGCGGCACACAGCTGAACTCATGTGTCCCTGACTCAGGGTGTACGGGAGACACCGAAGTCTCAAGTCTCAAGATTACCATAGTCATCTTTTTCAAATTAAAATGGCAATGTAAAGTTTTGTAAATGTTAGTTCTTCTAATTGACAGTGGCTTGTGTCATGAAAATAAAGGCACTAATATTTTCTCTTGGTTTCTTTTCTATCACCGAAAGTTCATTTTTCACTAACTCAGACAAGGTCTTCATTTTTATGAAGACCCATGCTGACCCCTAAAAATCTGATTTTTTTTTTTCAGTTAATGTTTGTGCCCATCTGGTTTGAATTTAGCATTCTTATGAGTCATTTCACTGTGATAGGAACACTCTGCTATAGAAAACTTCTGTTAATATTTTAACATTTTAAATCAAACACCACAGAGAACATTACCTAAGCCTCCATGCAATTATGGAAAACCGTGCCCTCTATTTGTTCATGGTTCCTGCCTTCACGTTTATTTTCTTTAAATTGAACATCGTACATGGTAAATAAGTGCCTACCCCATATGTGCGTTCAAATACTTCACCAGCTTGGGCCAACATATCCCCTTGCAGCTCAAGAGCCTTTCGGAGGCAGCGTTTGCCCGAGGAAGGATGAATAATTCTCTAGGAAGTCCAATGGTCTTCTCACGGCTGACGCTTAACCTGTTTAAAAGAGCTTGGTTTATTTTCCGATCAACATTGACTTTATAACTTACATTTTTACTACCCAAATTTCCTGATTTTGAAGCTTGAACTCATTTTCCTTTTACCGCTGGGCAACATTTCTCAAGGTAGTCTTTAAGGCGAAGCGAAGGAGGAAAAAAAATGCCAGGAATCTCTTTAAGAAAATACAGCAGTGTCTCCTCTACCTTCTTCGGCAAATGGATGGTTCCCAGGGAAGCTAGATTTGGTTGTGTACTTAGTCAGAAAATTGAATCTGCACATGGGGTGGACATAATTTAACTTAAAAAAATAAAAAGAGGATTTTGAAGTATTATTTGTCTATATTAAAAGTGAAGTGAGCACGCCTTAACAAGCCAACCCATTTTGTCCTTTATTTGTTGTATTTAAAATATTTCATCTTGATTTGGGAAGAAAAAAAAAAAACAGCAGTGGTTTAAATCAAGTGTTTCAGCAAGGAGCAGGCCGTTTTTAAGGTATGTATGAGTTCCACACTTCAACAAAGATACAAATGAACTCCAGCCCTGAATGAATAATAGGGTTTCACTCCCCTGTTCCCCCATTAACGTTTCTTGAGTTTATTTCCTAATCTGCAGGACTAAAGCTTAACAAAACAAAGCGCCTTACCTGGGCTCTGGGCACCAATTTCTTAAGATAACTTCATCCTAATTCTCATTACATTTTAGTTCACTGATGGCGCTTGGAGAGGCTTAAATCAAAATGGGAAAAATAATAACCGTTGACTCACAGAGGTGGGGCCCAGTTACTTAGTCTTTGTTCAGGCAAAACATGTGTTGGAGGCTATGAAAGCTTTGCAAAATCCAAAAATGGGGATTTTAGCTGCCACATGCCCTAACTGCAGATCCCAGGCTAGGCATGACGAATACGTTTGTACTTCCCATTAGCCATATTGTTGTGACTGAATAAAAAATGTAGTCTTTTTCACACAATTTAATTAGAAGTACCAGATGTGGTGTTGTATGACTGATGTCAAAATACGACACTTTTATGTAAACACTTTAACTTAATCAATCAAGTAAATAGCGCTCACTATTTTAAGGCATTTCAAATCTGCTTGGTACAAATACATTATTTTTGTGTTATGCTAAAGAGATCACGGCCAGCTGCAGCATCATTAAGAGATTAGGGGAATAAAGTTAGATTTTACTATATTATTTTTCAAGGGCCGGCCTTTACAATTTCCTCCTCTGGGAAAGACGGGAAGAAGACAGGGTTAGAAAATCCTTTAATTTCGTGGTGCCAAACAAAGTTCTCCTTGAAGAAAAGCGCGTGTTCCACCCCCAACAAATATTATTATTAAATGTATCTTCCCATTTCCAACGCTTCCGGGGGGGGGGGGGGGCGGGGATGGGGGTGGGAGGTGGAACGTTTCTCTGGGGTTCCGCATGGGAGCACAGCCATTAGTTCCCAAGCACCTTTCCCTGGCCTGCCTGGGTTGAATCCTTCGTGAAGTTCAGGTTGTCCTGGATCACAAAAGTCAATGGAACTTCATCAGTAAAAGTCGTGCCGCTGCCCAGAGATGTCCCCCTTTGAAGCGCAAAAGCTTCGGGGGAAATCTCAAACTAAGTGATGCGAGAAGCTCAGGGTCTCAACTTCGAAGTGAGCTACGGTCGGCCAGTGGAAAAGACTGCATTTTTTTTTTTAATTTTTTTAACGTTTACTTATTTTTGAGACAGAGAGAGACAGAGCATGAACGGGAGAGGGTCAGAGAGAGGGAGACACAATCTGAAACAGGCTCCAGGCTCTGAGCTGTCAGCACAGAGCCCGACGCGGGGCTCGAACTCACGGACTGTGAGATCATGACCCCAGCGGAAGTCACCGCCCAACCGACTGAGCCACCCAGGCGCCCCAAAGACTGCATTTATAAGAAGATGCAGAGAAGGAATGGATTTTAGGCTTCCTCGGGGCAAGAGCGGCTCAGCAGGGTGACTGAATGTGCATTTCTCATAAACTGGGTTCTCCCTCGGCCCTGCTTCCCCAGTCCTCTTTTTCTTCCCTTCCAACAGGACGTTTGTGACAAAAAGAGGCATCATTCTGGAGAGAGAGTGGTTGGGAGAAGCAGTGTGGAAAAGGAGAAGCCGATGGACATCTCGCTAATGTTCTAGAATATTCTGGGAACGGAATATTCTGCGGAACAGTTCTTCCACGTTGGGCCACTCACACTATGGTTTACGAAAATTCGGTGCTTTCTGAAGTGGGGCGACTTGGTAGCTTGGCTTCATGTCTCGTGAAAACTGAGGGAGGCCGAATGAAAGAAAATGAGACTGTCACCCAGCAGCCTCTAACTTTTCCCGCTTTGCGAACTATGGACGGAGAAGAATTCTGCCAAAGGGAGAACTTGATCTGTCTCTGTAATTTATATGTATTTATATATTTAAAATGTTTCATTTATACGTATGATATCTTTTTTTTTTTTTTTTTTTTTCCTTTCAGGTAACATTTATTTAGTTTGCTGGCATCAAAACGTGTTTGGTTTGGTTCGGACAAGGAGATGGCTTTAAAACTCAAAACGGAACGAAAGATGAGCTTTACCAGCACCTAGGTTGTCAGAATTCACTTTTAAAAGCGAGTCAAGAACCGTGAATGGTTCTGCGCAGAGAGGTGGGCAAGATTAAATTCCTGTCTGGCCTCTTGAAAAAGGTTTGAGATTGTTGAAAAGCTTGTGTGTGCCGGGAGGCACTTACACCGTTTCCGTGCCAAATCGGAACTGGTTTAGTCGGAGTGGTCTCCAGGGATTCAAAATTAGGAAAATGCTGAGGAACCGGTGACTGAGTTTTCTATGAACTTCTAAGAACGCACTTAGCAACTCTTAGCTCTCTGCTGCGCCACCCGTATCATGAGAGCACACGGACGCGTCTGCTCAGACTTTTCCTTGGGTCCCAGGATAGTGGAGGCTCTCCTGCTCCCCCTCGGCCCTCCTGCTACCCTCCCCCTCCCATCCAGGTTTCCTGTACTTTATCAAGGGCGACTTACTTTACTGATCTTACTTAGGTTGCAGGCATTACCTGGGAGAAAACAATAAGTGAGGAAACCGAATGAACTTGCAGAGAAGAGGTGTGGGCTTTGTCCTCCTACTGGATTGATTTTCTGGACCACACAGCATGAATGCAATCAGTTAGTGGGTCTGCTTTTTATGCCACTTAAGCTGGGTGAGCGGGTTGTTGTGTACTTTGAAAAGCTACAGGAGTCCGGCCGGCCCACGGATAGTTTTGCTGTACGAATCCCAAAGTGCCAGAAGCCCTGAAGGGATTTATTTTCTTCGTTCTCTCCGTTTCCCTCTTCATATTCTTTTTTTCTTTCTTTCTTTCTAAGGCATCTCTGTTTACTTTGGCAGATGTTTAAGTCTAAGTTAAAGGTGGGTGGAGGCATTCAGGGAAGGAAGTGTGTGGGGGGAAGAAAATGGAAATGCGGTGGGGCCGGCTGCCACCCTGTTTTGCTTTGCTGGAAGACCTGAATAAGCATCAGACCAGTGTTTTGGAAGAAGTTCTTCTGCAGGAATCTCGTTCTGTCTCTCTCGTGCTGATTGTGCATGGTGGGAGAGGGGGCAGACAGGCCTGAGATCTTCTGGTTCACTCATGAACACTTCAGAGGTTGCTCCCAGAGCAAACGGTTCCAAAGAATCTCCTACACCAAGGCCAGTGGCCCGGCTGTTTAGGGTTGGAATACTTTCCTTGGTCTGTCTTGTAGTGTCCTATTTTCTAGTGCTCAGCTTACATGGCAGTTTCTAGAAACTACTGCTCTGTTGCCAACCAATAAAGTGTTAATTATTGAATAATTAAAATCAGTATCCATACTGCATCCAGTTCCTTCCTGCCTCAGGGTCTTTACACATGCTGTCCTAGGCTGTCCCAGGATGTTCTCCCTGCTTGGGACATTCCTACCTGTTACTCACCCCCAGCAAACTTCCATTCATTTTACACGTTTTCTATTCGGGTCTCAGCTTAAAAACGTCGTTAGTGACATCTTCGTTGTCCCCTTGCGGGCTGGGCAAGTACCACGGCTCCATCCCTCACAGATGATGCATCTGTCCCTCATAGCGTGTATCTTGATGGTAATTTGCTAGCTATTTGGGCAATTATTTGTTTCACATTGGGCTTCGATGCTGGACTATGAGATCCTGGGAGCAAGACTGTGTCTGGCTCACCACCGTATCCCCAGAGCCCGCCCTGTGATAGATGCTCCATGCTTATTTGTAGAATGAATGAACCAGCAGGTGAAGGTTGCTGCTCACTGCTGCCGCTGGAGGAGGGAGGCAGTTGCTACCATTTATCGGAGACCAATAAACTATTAGCTCCAAACAAAACAGCAGCAATAATGATCGTGGTTATTCAGAACAGTTAAAAGTCAGTTTCAGCATATTCACGGGAAATCTGATTTCAAACAAAGATAACGAGGAGGAGTGTGTGGTGATCGCTGTGTTTCTCTGCAGCATGCAGTAACGCTTCTTCCCAATTGCGTTAGGCAATCTTCGCAATTTTCCAAGTTTCTCACCCATTGTCTTGGTGTCCTTTCCCTTCAGTCCTGGTAATATGTGCACGTTTAGTGAATTTGCATGCTGGGAAAGTAGACTCCTACTTTGAAATGCTTTCACTTCACTTTTTTCCTTCAAGCACGTATTGGGTCTTGATTACGGAAGTCACAGTTGCCAGCAGGTGACATCGGGTAAAACGCTTCACCTCTGTGCCTCAGGTCGCTTAAATGTAGCAAAGGGTTCTTGGGATTAAATGAGATGATACTTGTAGGAAAGCGTTGAGCACAGTGCCTGGCATACAGTGAGTTTTTGATTGATGTTAGCGATGATCACTAACAATGTTAGTGATTGTCATTATTTTTCTATGTCAGGAACCGTGTGACACAGGTCGTCCGAGCTTAAAAAGAGGTGATTTTCTCTCTCGTGAGTTCATGGCTTGTGAATAACTGGCACAGACATGCTTGAGAGTGTATTTCCCTTTCTACAACCAGCCAAGGTGACAAAATGGCCGTCAATGAGAGTTTCTCCCTGCACTCACTGGGCGTGATGGCCCACAGCTCTTCAAGTGTTCTGGCAAAGCTGAAGGATGTTAATGGTGCCCCACTTCTGGGGGCATTCCCACACCCTGCACCCTCCAGGCCACCCCCCGCCACGCAATGGGCTAGTGTCACGTGGAGTCCACAGAGTCCTCTACTCCATACCCCCGGGGCATTTGAAGGGCAGGGCATGGTGGTAGTGTGTTGGCCATCGGCTGTCGTGCTTGGATTATATTGAGCCTGGGTGCTGCTGGATACGTGGTCGAAGGTTCAGAGAAAATTGTTCACAATCTGTGAAGCATGTGAATTATATTCCTGTGACATTTAAAAAATTCTTGGCAGAGGGAGAAGTGTTGAGTGAAAGGTAATAATCCACTGTTACCTTCCCCTTTATTTGACTGCTGTAATAGCTGTTGGAAAGGCCTTTGAGAAATCTGTTGAATGAGACTCGTCATTGTGCTTCCCATTCGTTAGATAAGCCTCCTTATTCTTCGTACCGTTTCCCACTGGTGGTGTGCAATTAAAAATACCTTTTACATCGACATGCAATTGATGTTCAGTCCCCAAGAGATTCACTTCTTAACACAATGGGTTCTAAGTGAAATTGAGGACAAGCTTTGGCCATTACTTTTATAGGTGAAAATGTTTCACAAGTGACTGCTGTTTCTTTAAAAATGCTATCTCAGCCTTGTGGGAAACTGGCGTTTGTTTTTGGCAAAGTTTGGATGATAATATAGAAGTCTCCAGTCCTATTTCCTGGAGATTTTCGCCCGGATGTAAGAGAAAAGAAAATTCCAAAACTGCGTAACTTAGCACCATGAGTGCATTTGCGTATAATTTTTAATTTTTCTGAAACAATGTTTACAATACAGTTTGGCAGTTGTTCTTTTGTTTTCTTTTAAGATTTTATTTTTAAGTTATCTCTATACCTAATGTGGGGCTAGAACTCACAATCCTGAGATCAAGAGCCACATACTCCACCTACTGAGCCAACCAGGCACCCTAATTTTTCTTCCTTGTTGATTTCTCTCTCATTCGTAGCTTCACACTGACTGTACTTGTGAATATAGTTAATACAGACAATTTACTCTGTACTGAATATTGCTCTAAGAACTTTACATGGATTAGCTTTATATATGCCTTACAACAATCTTAGGATAGAGTAGCAGTATTGTGCTCCTCTAGAGGGAAGGAAACAGAAGCAGAAAAGAACTAAAAGAAGTCAGCTAAGGTAAGCTAGTAAGTAGGGGAGCTGGGATTTGAACCCAAGCAGTCTGGCCAGGGTGATGCTCCATTGCCATTTAAGTCTTAGTCTGTGCAAAGTGAACCATGGGGAAGGCCTATACAGCTCAAACCCAATGACCGTGGAAGTTATGGAAGAAACTTGCAAGGCAACCAGTAGCCTCTGGGTCTCGACGCTGGAGAACAATGTGCACGTGGGCCCTTCACTGGAGGACATTCATTACTTTCCTTCTTAAAGTATGGAACCCCTAAGGATCAATTCAATCTTTATGACCAAAAGGTTGTTTACAGAATAAAATAATAAGAAAGCTTTCTTTTCAGTGATGATTCCATTGAAGAAAATTATCCCTTGGTTGTATTTAAAACATATAGTCTCTTTTTGGGCTTACAGATATGGACCCTATAAATAACACCAGGCAGTTGCATGCCTCTTTCTCCTTTGTTCTGCTTGGCATTATTTTAAAATATGATGTGTCTGAAACTTTGTTTTCAATATGAAATACTGCCTCTAAGAGGACACATAAGAATAAAGGCGATTTCTGTGATGAGTCCACTCAGGCTGAGCCTGGAATTAGCCAGTTCTATCATTCGTCTTGCTCGTGTTTGTTTTAATGAATTCAATTTCGTATGCTCCTCTTTGGTCCAGTGGGATCAAGTGTGAGACATAGACTGAGTTTATTGACTTCAACATCTGTTTTCAGAAATCTCAGCACTTCTCACCTTAGGTTGGAAGCTGCTGAGTTCTACCCCAAGAACGAGGTACACTTTGAGCAGTTAGGGTGAAGAGTTTACCAGGCCCTCTTAAACGTTCATACCTTTTATGCCTTCCTGAACAGAACTTTAGGGATGGAGCAATGTGGTCTCGGCTATTAAAGATAGTGGCCGGGAACACCTGGTCACAATAAATACAGGATCCTTCTTTCAGCCTTCTCTGTGGTCTTAAAATGAATCTACAAATTTTAAAATTTGTCATTTCCAGGATTATGATAATCCTAGGTAATGAGACATTTTCACAAGTCCCACATTGTAAATCTGATGCTCGCCTATTTAAAAGGCCATATCCAAAGGAGATGGAGTTTTGTTAATTGTAGTTTCCTGGATTCGGCTCGTACCGGCACCAGATAGACTTAAAAATCAAGAATATTCACAAGATATCTAATTATAAAATCATTAAAGCCAACGAATTCATTGAGTGCTATTTTAAGAAATTGTCCACCACACTGAAAGTAGTTGAGCAAATTCCTGTAGTGTAGAAATAAATTTGGGCAAAGCCTAAATATTTGCGGGCTTCAGTGAGTCTAAAATCTTTTTTCAAATAATAACATTTATTGGTATGTTTCTAATTATAAAAGTTATTCATGCTTATTTTAGAAAACTTGAAGGGAAAAAAGAAGAAAACAAAACCATCTTCGATCTCACTCATGCCTGAAATCTTGACATCCAAGAAAAAAACAATTGTATATTCCACTGAGGATCCTTTTTCAAAGCAACTATATTTCGATTTTAATATGCACTTGAATTTAAAATACAAACAAGAAGATATCTGGTAACAGCACCAATTACAATGGCTCTGTACCCTGTTTTCTAATGGTAGGGCACCCCAATTTAAGATACACTTTTCCTCACTCTTTTTCTTAGTTACTTCATTCAATGATGAAAGTAACATTTAATTATGGGAAATTTGGAGGACATAAAAAAAAAATCACTCTCAATTAGCCCTACTTCTTCTCTAGATACGCACTGATATCGATATATTTTCACTCAGTCCTAAAGCTTTTCTTTCTCGGCTCAGCAGGTGCTTTCTTAGGGATGGATTGGCATAGGTTTGCTTAGAAAGGCAGGCAAATTTGACAATGTCAGGCCATGAACCAGGGTCAAGAACTGTGTAAGGGAGGAGTTTCCGATAACTGTGCTCTCCGGGTAGAAATTTGTGGGTCGGGTGTCTAGGAAGGGAAATGAAAATGATCTGTTCCATAAAAGCAAATTCAAATGTATTGGGTGCCGAATGATCCGTCAATCCACAGCTCACATTTGCTAACAGCGATTCTTTGATAGGGAAAAGTGGCGCCAGTTCCTTATTCCAACGTGTGCTCCACCACGATGTGGTTTTTATTTCCCTATCAACTTGGGAGAATAACCAACCCAGCAAATAGAATTGAACACGTAGGAGGTCCTGGATAAATGCTTATTGAGCACAACTGAAGAGATACAACTTGCCGTCTGGAATGCAACCTCACTTAAGAATACCAAACTGTTGGGGCGCCTGAGTGGCTCAGTCGGTTAAGCGTCCGACTTCAGCCAGGTCACGATCTCGCGGTCCGTGAGTTCGAGCCCCGCGTCGGGCTCTGGGCTGTTGGCTCAGAGCCTGGAGCCTGTTTCCGATTCTGTGTCTCCCTCTCTCTCTGCCCCTCCCCCGTTCGTGCTCTGTCTCTCTCTGTCCCAAAAATAAATAAACGTTGAAAAAAAAAAAAAAAGAATACCACATTGTTTTTGTGAACGACCTATACCTGAACTTAGTAAAAGGATGTATCTTGTAAGTGAATGTGGACATAACTTAATATGCACTGAGTGGGGTGGCGATAACAGTTGAAAAAGAGGAAATATGAAGACTGGGAAGAATTATTCATTCAACAAACCATTATTCTTATCTCAGTAAATATCTGTAAATATATATCTCTAAGTGCATAGGTACAAATAAAATTTTCTACAAAAATGTCATGGGCTGTGGTGCTGATCGGTCCTCTTTTTAGAAAAAAATAAGAGGAGCGGAAAATGTGAAAAATAGACAATGTCAGAGACCAAGAAATATGCACAAGAAATAGAAAAACAGCGGCGCCTGGGTGGTTCAGTGGGTTAAGCGTCTGACTTCGGCTCAGGTCACGATCTCGTGGTTTGTGGATTCAAGCCCTGTGTCAGGCTCTGTGCTGACAGCTCAGAGCCTGGAGCCTGCTTAAGATTCTTTGTCTTCCTTCTCTCTCTGCCCCTCCCTTGCTTGTGCTCTGTCTCTCTCTGTCCCTCAAGAGTAAATCAATGTTAAAAACAAAAAAGAAATCGAAAACCGTAATGAGAAAAATGTTACATTTGTACATTAGCAGGAATCTTATTTTTGCTTTCACGAATTTTACAGTTGCATTGATTTGACTCAACCAATTTCATTAGCATCTCATTTTGGCTTAGGACTTTAAACGATATGCAAATAACCTATCTAAAATAAGGGCCAGTAACCCACATGTTTGGAGAATTTTTTTTTTTTATTCCTTGGAAAATTCCTTTAGTGTTCGGAAAGTGTCAGTTGTGGATACTGTCTACTCAGAGGAGAAAATAGAATCAGTGAACGTTCCTCTGCTTTCACAGATGCTCATCACAATCTCTGAGGTTCTGAGACTCAGAGGGTCCGTATTTCTGGAAGGGTGGCCCGTACACCACCTCTGGCAGAATCACCTAGGGGATGATTAACATGCGGATTCCTGGGTCCCAATCCAGATCTCGTGGAAGAGAATATTTACGTATGGGGCCCCAGAAATCCAGGTGACATTTATGTACACCAGAGTTTGGAAACCTGGTGTAGGGTAAATGGTTGGAGGTTTTTGTTTCAAGATGTAGGTCAGTCCAGAAGAGAAGGGACGAACTTCATCGGTTCTCTCACCAATAGGGGTCACTCACTCTTTAGTCTTAAACTTGGTTCTAAGTGGCTAAGAGACAGATAACAAAATCCACATGGGTAGGGTGAACTAGTATTCAACAGAGGAGAAAACTAGAGGTCTCTTCTCCAATGGAGAAGTCAATTTTTTGGGCATCATAGTAATGATAGTAATGATAAATGCCATCTTTTGATTACTTCTTTCTGGTTCAGCACTTTTCACATGCAGCTGTTAAGGGCTCCCATTCGATCTTCCCAGTAACTTCATGAGATTGACACATCTTTGTTTTGTTGATGAGGTCTCTGAGGCTCAGAGGTTACATTTCCCGGACCGGGCCTTCTTTCTAGTAAGTTATGGAGATTTCTGATTCAGAAACTGGGGCTTAGCCTCCCAAACCACAGTATTTCCACAACTTTCATAAGCCTCAGCTTTGAGGGCAACTCCCACAGAAAGCTTTAATGGAAGCAGTCTCCCCCTCTTTTATGCCTTCCTTGGATCCAGCTTGAGCAGCTGGGGTCACACATGCCATGTTGGGACCCAGTAGCCCTGTCAAAAGCTACAAGCAGAGAGAACTCGACACAATTATCATTCCCTTTTGCTTTCCAGATTCGGAGGTCTGCTATTCTTGCTCAACTCATGACATGGAGTGAGATCCAAATGCCCACCGTGGGTGAAGATACACTGCTAAGTTAAAACTTTGTAGGGGCGCCTGGGTGGTTCAGTCAGTTAAGCGTCCGACTTCGGCTCCGGTCATGATCTTGATGCTCGTGGGTTTGAGCCCCACGTCGGGCTCTGTGCTGACAGTTCAGAGCCTGGAGTCGGCTTCAGATTCTGTGTCTCCCTCTCTCTCTGCCCCACCCCTGCTCATGCTCTGTCTCTGGCTCTCTCTAAGTAAATAAATAAATATTTTTTAAAAAAGAAAAAACTTGGGGCGCCTGGGTGGCTCAGTCGGTTAAGCGTCCGACTTCAGCTCAGGTCACGATCTCGCGGTCTGTGAGTTCGAGCCCCGCGTCGGGTTCTGGGCTGATGGCTCAGAGCCCGGAGCCTGCTTCCCATTCTGTGTCTCCCTCTCTCTCTCTGCTCCTCCCCCGTTCATGCTCTGTCTTTCTCTCTGTCTCAAAAATAAATAAACGTTAAAAAAAAATTAAAAAAAAAAAAAAAGAAAAAACTTTGTTAAGAGTGCTAAGAATTTTTTGGGGCGCCTGGGTGGCACAGTCGGTTAAGCGTCCGACTTCAGCCAGGTCACGATCTCGCGGTCCGTGAGTTCGAGCCCCGCGTCAGGCTCTGGGCTGATGGCTCAGAGCCTGGAGCCTGTTTCCGATTCTGTGTCTCCCTCTCTCTCTGCCCCTCCCCCATTCATGCTCTGTCTCAAAAATAAATAAAATGTTAAAAAAAAAATTAAAAAAAAAAAAAAAAGAGTGCTAAGAATTTTCTGCTTCTTGATCTGGGCACTTGTTCAATGATTAAATCCAACCGGTGAAAATTCAGCAAACTGTACACTCATGAACTACGCCCTTTCCTATTTGTACATTACACATCGTTAACAAAAAATAAAGCTGTAGTCTTACTTTGAGTTATGTAACTTACCTGCTGAAACTCACCTCCTCTCTTCCATCTTCCCTTGGTCCCTACTCCCCCTTTCACTTCCAAGTCAACACGCAGTTTCTGGTGAGAAAATGGTAAGGCAATTGCTCCGACAACTGCATGTAGAATTATTTGTCAGCCCAAAGATTCAGAGTAGGAGTTAACCTTGGTGGAGGAAATGGTCTGTTTCCTTGTTGAATCCTTTTCATCTCTCGGTTGCAGTAATCTTAAAAGTTTAGCACATTTCCCTATTATGTTAACACATTGTGTACTGATCAGGCAGACCCAAAGCATCTTGAATGTGCTTTAAAATTTTTGCTTAAGTAACCTCGCAAGACTCCCACATTCTACACTTCTGCCTGTATTGAGAATCAGCAGTTACTTTTAAGTTTTAATAAGTTTCATATGTCTTGTAGTGAAACTGTGTTTGGTTAATTCCAGCCTTTAATTAGTAGCCTCTGGATTGGTGTATACCAGACACGGGGATGTTATTAGCATGAACTGAAAGCTATGTGTGTTACTCTATAACAGATCAAAACAAACCTTGTGTGCTCTGACAGCATTAAACCCCACTGAGGCCTGACCAGGATATGGTTTTCAGTTGTAAAAGAAAATTGTAATTCACAAGTCCTTGCCAGATGTCGTACCCCAATACCTTAGCTTCATTACATCTACCCAGAGTAGGTGGTCATAGGAGGTTCAGCCAAAGGGACTTGGTTTTTTAATCACTTAAAAGTTAGATTTAGTCAAAATAGTTAAATAGGCATATTGGTGCATCTTGGGGTTTTTATTTTTGAGCTTTTTCGTTTAAAAAAAAACACTTGGGATGTAAATAATACTTTCCAATTTAGGGGGACAGCTCCTAAACCCTCACATGTAACAGAAGGCCTGGCTCTTGACAATGTTAAATCAAGAAGAAAACCTTCCTGTGTGAAATGTAAATGAAGCAAAACAAGACAAACAAAGAAGCAAAAAAACGCTATTTTAAGATAAAATAACTGGAAATGAGCACACCCGGATGAAAACAGATTTAGGAGCTGGTGTCTGTTTTAAGGAGGAAACAAATGAGTCCTAAGATATTCCTTATCACAAAGCCTTCCAGCACTGTGGATGTCACCAAGGGCAAAACCACACAAAAAAACTTTCAGTAGGTTGACCGAGAAAAAGAAAAAAAGAGCCAGTGTATTTTTGAAAACTAGTTTGATTGGCAGTGGCCTCTGAAGTGTCGAAAGGTATTAGATAAAGTTCCAACGCTAATGCAAGGGTGTATTTACAAGTGACTCACGTGGTGATGCCAGGACAGAGATTTTTCTCATGTCACAGTCCAACACAGGACTCTGAACTCCTGGACTTCTGGGCAATTTGCACACTCTTTTCCTAACCATTGTGTTATACGACTTTAGCAAAATACACATTTTGTAACTTACATTTCTCATATCCTTTTTTAAACTGTTAGATTTGTGAGTGTTTTCTTTGGGTAGATAAGTGGTCTTATTCTAACTTGTTTCAATATAACTTCAATATAATTTCAAAGTAATATCTAATGCAGATGGTAGGGTATAGCAGTAGCTTTCACCTTACAAGCAAATCATATTTTATCTGGCTGTAACTATAAAAAATTATTCTTGAGGGAATGTTGCAGCAAGATTTTTTTTCCAAATGAGATTTTACTGAGTAAAGGTCACTGCTAAGTTCCAATGGTTTAAAAAGTAAATTATTTTATATATATATATGTATATATATATATACACATATATACATATATATACACACACACATATATACATATATATACATATATATGTGTATATATATGTATATATGTGTGTGTGTATATATGTATATATATATAATTTTTTATTATATAAATAATATATATGTATATATATATGTATGTATATGTATGTATATGTATGTATATGTATATATACACATATGTATATATGTATATATATGTATATATATGTATATATATGTGTGTGTATATATATATGTATATATATATAATTTTTTTTTCCTATAAAGGAATAACTATAGAAAGCAACTCCAAGGTATTCTGGTTATATACATAATTTGACACTAAGTTCCCTGTTGACTAATTTGAAAGACACCATTATGTTTCTTTGCTTTTAGAAGCCCCTGATTGCCTATCATTGATGAAGGAGCAACATTTTAAAACATGGTAGAAGGAAGTTCTTTTAAAGAAATCCCCCTCTCTCTTTTCACACATCTTGAACTTGTGAGGGACCAAATAATCACATTTTTGAGAAAGAGTGTTTTCTTTCATCAACACCAGGAGCAAAAGATTTTTTTTTTTTTCTAAGCTGGCTTTTAGGATCTCCAGTGCTAATTTGTGTGTGTGAACTAAGCAATAAAACCACACAGGCAAACCTGAACTAGGCTCTGAGGTTGGAGAATAAATTTGAACCTTCTTTGGAATTTTTCCTTTTTGGCTTGTTTTCCTCTCCAGATACAAACCACAGAAGCGGAATCTGTTGCTCTTCATGCTGTGTATAAATTGTTGTTGGCACCGGCTTTTTGAATGATATTATCCTCTAAGCATCCTTCGGAGGGCTAAAGTTTTACTCTTTTCTCTCCATTTTCAACGTAAAAATTTCAAGAACCAACAAGAGCCAAAGGTATTTTAAATCATCAACTTTTCAGAATTTTCATTAACAATTCATTTTGCAAAAATTTTCCCTTTTTTCATGTTAAAACAGGTAGATAGTGAGTTAGTTCTCTCTCTCTCTCTTTCTCTCTTTTGCCTACAGTGAAAAGGACTTAAAATCATTGTCTATGATTAAAAATTTTTTTAATTGTTTATTTTTTTAAATGTTTATTTTTGAGAGAGAGAGCGTGTGAGAGAGCGCGCACGGACACACACACATTAGTGGGGAAGGGGCAGAGAGAGAGGGAGACAGAGAATCCAAAGCAGGCTCCATGTGCAAAGCGCTATGTGGGGCTTGAACCCACGAACTGTGAGATCATGACCTGATCCAAAGTCGGCCGCTCAACCAACTGAGCCACCCAGGGGCCCCTTTAGTGTTTATTTTTTGATAGAGAGAGAGAGAGAGAGAGAGAGAGAAAGAATGCAAACAGGGGAGGGGCAGAGAGAGAGGGAGACGTAGAATCCAAAGCAGGCTCCAGGCTCTGAGCTGTCAGCGTAGAGTCCAACGTGGGGCTTGAACTCACAAACTGGGAGATCATGACCTGAGCTGAAGTCAGATGTTCAACCGCCTGAGTCATCCAGGCGCCTCTTATTGTCTATAATTGTAATAGGTCTCCATCTTTGAAAGGTTATTAATTAAACAATCTAAGAAAAAGTAAAATATTTTATAATTAGTAAAATCTTATTTCATAAGGATTGAAAAATACCTGATTCTCGACCTTTATTATTAGGATTGTTAGAAGTTTTTTTTTTTTTTTTTTTTTTTTAAATTTTTTTTTTCAACGTTTATTTATTTTTGGGACAGAGAGAGACAGAGCATGAACGGGGGAGGGGCAGAGAGAGAGGGAGACACAGAATCGGAAACAGGCTCCAGGCTCTGAGCCATCAGCCCAGAGCCCGACGCGGGGCTCGAACTCACGGACCGCGAGATCGCGACCTGGCTGAAGTCGGACGCCCAACCGACTGCGCCACCCAGGCGCCCCAGGATTGTTAGAAGTTTTAATTGCCACTAAGTTTTTGTAAAAAAGTAAAAATTGATGTGTTGTATTTTGAATTATCATTTTATTCACACAAAAAGATATAAGAATGCCTCCTTATTTGTTGAGTGTGTGTGTATATATGTGTAGAACAAACTTTCTATTACTTCACTTTCTACCTATTTGGAATAAAAATGGCAATAATAATTATAGCAGCGGGTTTAAAGTGGAAAGACCTGTTTTCAGTCTTCATTCTGCCTCATGACTTTAGGTAAGTTCTTTAATTTCTTTGAGCCTCATGTACTCAGCTCTAAAAAGGAGGAATTAATAATACCAACCTCAAAGATTATTGTTAGAGAATATTACCATAGATAAGTATCTCTGTAAGTTGCTCTCCTAAGACAATGGTGGTAAGTAAATTGCCTAAAACGATGAAGAGATAGTGGTTAAGAGACAAATCTTTGGAATTAGTTTCAGAGTTCAAAACCTAGCTCTGTGTGTTATTAGCTTTGACAAACTTTGACCAATGTCTTTATCTTTCTGATTCAGATTCTTCACCTATAAAAAAGGGGATAACAAACTTACCTCAAGGGGTCACCAACAGGATTAAACGAGGTAATATATACATTGAGTGCTTAGCATAGTCCCTTGTACTTAGTAATTGCAGAGTAATGTAATATTACTACGTTTTTGTCTTTGCCAATGGTAATCACTGTCGGTTCTTCTTGGGTAATCATAATCATGACTTCTTTTAAAGATGGCATGTCAAGCATTTATATCTGAAAGCATCTACACAAACGAAGTAACTCAGTTGAGTGGATATACATAACCTTCGCCAATACAGAATTTTAAAAGCGTACTTTGTATTACTAGCAAATGCTCGGTCTTTCAAAAATATTTTCATAGGACAGTTATCAATCAAGGCCTATCTACATAAGCTTCCAATTATTATGTCACCGTGAAACTTCAAACAAAGATACCTGTAACTGTTCTTTGTTCAAGGACTTGAGCTTAAGATGCTTTGGCCGCAACATAATTATCTTTCTACAGTGTTTTCCCTTGCTATTGATGTCAAAACCCAATGCTTGCTGTAGGGACTTCTCTTAGGACTCAAGAAATTCAGCAGGAGTCCAGCTGTCCGTCAACTTCAGAGACCAGCTAAAAATGTTGTTCGCTGAAAAACACTGTGAAAGAACATTTTGACAGTCATGTTAATTTTCCGCACACACGCGCACGCACGCGGCACACCCACACACAATCTCGATGTTCTGGGGAACAGATCGAACTGGAAAACAGTCCACGAATCATTCCCCGAATCTAATCGCCTTCGTCTGTTTTCTTTTGTCGCCACAAGAAGTAACAGTAGCTGAGAATAGATTTCACTGCAACCAATTGTGTGCATTAAGTGTCAACAGTGAGATCGCCCAAGGGTAAACAACAGAAGATAGAGGTCTTGGAGACGTGGCTCATGCTACGCCTCGGAATTTTCACTATAGGATACAGTTGGAGGGAGCTCTTGCATGAGCCTGACAAAGACACCACCACCCAAGGACACCACCACCCAAGGCCCATTGCAGCTTCTCCGGGATGCTCACTGGTGGAGCTCGAGGTCTTTTTTCACGTGCTTGAGAAGTCAGATTTGGACCCTACCTTTGTGCGACAAAAGAAGGGGAGCTGGGAGAGCAGTTAGAGGTGCCTCGGAGACGGCGGGTGCGGGGGGTGGGGGAGCAGACGCTGGCGGCAGATTTCATCAGCGGAAGCGGTCTGGTGTCTGACTCAGCTCGCCGTGCAAAGCCCCCTGCCGACGCCGCCCCACCTCTCAACCTTCCCAGGAGGTGTTCTTTTGATCGGGAGACCCCCAGAGACTCCCAAATCATGCCATTTTGCCTTTGCACATGCTTCTCCTTTGGCCTGGAAAAGTCCTCATCCTCCTCTTGGGGGACCTGCTGTTTCAGAATTGCTCGAACATCACTTCCTCCATAAAGCAAGCCTGCCTCCGCTCGCCCCCAGCCCCCCTGCACCGCACGTGGTATGGGCCTCTCTCTGCTCGCTGCTCCTCGTACATCGCAGCTAAGTCAACCCGCTCTCACCTTACTGGACTGCAGTCACCGCTTTATGTCTCTCTCCCATTGTACCCCTGAGTCAGGCTCCTGTTGGATTCCTTTCTGCTCAGCGCCGCACAGCGCAGCACCTGGCAGGAGGGAGTCCCCCTCCTCCGTTTAACCTGAAATAAGGGAATGTAAACGTGACTGAAGCAACCTTTGTTTGCATTTTAGTTCCGTGATTGCTTTTACAAAGGAGCTTAAATGCGATGACCTCTTAGGAAGTTTTTCATCCTGAATATTGATTGGGAGGTGAATAAATTAATTTTCAAGTGTGAAGAACTGATTATAGTGGTATCATTGGGTGCTTTTTGGAAGAAAACAAGTTTTTCAGGCTTCACCAAGTTAAAGAAATGGGGGATTCAGCCAAATTTAGAATAACATACGTAAAATTCCAGGTTTCATCGGAACCTAGCGTATTGTGTTTTGTTGCCTTGCCTACATTTTAAATTCCTTAGGGGAGGAGGGAATGTTTTGATTCTGTTTCCCAACAAGTAAGCACAATGCTTGCTAGGTAGTTAATGCTCAGTAAATGCCTAGTTGACACGACCCACACGCGCAGTCCACATCTTGAAAACCAGTGGAAAGCCCGGTACGGTGTTTGGTTAAGACACATGTAAAAAAGACATCAGCTTTTCACTGAATGCCCTAAGATACATAGTTAATTCATGAATACTAGAATAGGTGGTGTAATCCGTGCATGACTTGGGGTCCTCCCAAATCCCTGGTCGCCCAGGGACTACAACGACAGAAACGCAGCCTCAAGGGCGTTTTTCCAATGTGGAGCTTACTTACATTTATGTGTGTTGTGTATTTTAGAAATTCTGTATCCGCTACTGTACCCAAAAGCTGGCGTGATGTGAACGTGCCTCTAGTTGCACGAAAGATTCCAGCCGTGAGAACTTTCCCGGACAACCTGTTTTCTCTATTTGCGTGAGGGAGAGAGAGCAAATACAAGAATTTCTCCCATGCGGTACTGACTTCCTTTGAGGCCCCAGAGAAGCCATTTGAACACTCTTCCTTAGTTCCTCCAGCTGTAAAATGGAACTAATAGTGACTAATAATGTATTTCACAAGGTTTAACTGTGCGCATGAAGTAGTCAGTGTCTCGCGGTGATACACCCTGAGTATGAAATATTTCTAGGATGTGAAATTCTGGTGACCCTGTTTTTTTCCTGCCTGAACATTAATGTTTTCGATCGCCTTGGTTTTGCAAATCCCCGAAGTTCATTTAAATACCCAAATCCGGGGCACCTGGGTGGCTTGGTCGGTTAAGCGTCGGACTTCGGCTCAGGTCACGATCTCGCGGTCCGTGAGTTCGAGCCCCGCATCGGGCTTTGTGCTGACAGCTCAGAGCCTGGAGCCTGTTTCAGATTCTGTGTCTCCCTCTCTCTCTCTCTCTGCCCCTCCCCTGTTCATGCTCTGTTTCTCTCTGTCTCAAAAATAAATAAAGGTTAAAAAAATTTTTTTTTAAATACCCAAATCCAGTAACTTGCAAGAGAGAGGGTTTAGTTCTATATTAAGAAGTCCATTTCGGGGCAGAGGCCTTTCTAGAGAACAACAGCACTTACCATTGAGGTAAACAATGTGAATTTCTCACCCAGCTGTATTGCAAGCGTGGGCAGGTCCCTAAATGTATTGGCTCCTCTGCTTTCTTTCAGGTCCTAAAGCAAAGCATCTGGGCCCCCACTTACAGGATTGCGAGAGGAAAGGGGTGACACACGGGGGAGGTGTTTTCAGCTCTGTGGTACAGGTGCCAGAGAGCGCTATTTCACAGATGCAAACGCTGAGTCTCCAGAGAAGCAAACAGGCTTGCCTTACATCATGTGACAAGTGTCGGCAGGAATAATACTCCATGCATGCCCTGGATTGCAACCGGGCATTTTGGCCTTATCGCTCTCTGAGGAATCAAGTGCCTACAGAGGGAGGGTTTTCTCTCAGAGAAACCATCCTTCCCACTTTGACGAGAGTCGACTTTCTTTCACCTGTTAAGCTAGTTTTAGCCTCCTGCTAAAAACGAAGCACATTTCTTTTGCCGGTCGTCTCTCTTCCGCCGCAGGAGAGGAGAGGAGGCGAGGCTGCTTGAGTTGGAGGCTGAGGAAAAGAGCCTCGTTAGAACATCCCGTTGAAGACTTACTGGCTGCAGACAACACTGTTACGTGGCTTGTAGAAATCAAATAAAGTCTTGAGAGGAGGCCAGAAAGTCAAAGAAATGCTGTTAAGTCTCTAGTCCTGTAACGATGCAGAATAAGTAAAGGGAAAATATAGGGTGTAAATTGAGTTGTAATTCCAACTAAGTCAATGCAGTCAGTTGTGATGGCCAAACAACAGAGGCATAAGGGCTTAAGGACCCCAAATGTTACAGACTCTGGCTGCGACCCAAACACCCTTGCAGCTGAAATAAAAGAGTCCTGTATTCTTGCAGAGACAAAGCTTTAAAGACAAAGCAGCAGACCCTCTTGACTAAAAGGGTTTGCAATGGATATATTGCTAGGAATCTTACACCCGCTCGGCAGAGACTGGGCAGGCTGGGGAAGCAAACAGGTTTTGTAGAACGACGGGTTTTGTGTAATGCCTACCGTGTTCTTGGCACCCAGTGGCCTCATTGTTATTCCTGTGCGTATTGGTTTGTAGAACAACAGTATACGGACACAGGACTTCCTGGGTGGGGAAGAAAGGGACCTAGCATGATTTCTTCAAGGCGTCTCCGCGAGTTCTGTTTCTTTGGGTCTGGGCTGAAAAGCGAAAGAGAGAAAGACAAAAAAGAATAGCTGACATTTCCGATTGCCTTTAATCCCCCAGGCCCCGTGCCAAGTATACGTACCGTATCTCATTTAACTAACACGCTAAATCCTTGAGGTTGGTAACCTACGTCTGGTAAGTAAAGAGGACCAGGGCCGGTCTAGGTGAGCGATGGTGTAGTCATTAGAAGCTGGGGCTCTGGAGCCAGACCAGCTGGATTTGAACCCCAGGTCCTCCACTTCCGAGCTGCGTGACTTTGGACAAGTGAGTTCACCGCTGTCTCCTTTACAAAGTGGTGTGAGAATAGTGCCCCCCCACCACTGTGATGATTCGCCAAGTTAATAGACACAAGGCTTTAAGAAGAGTACCTGGCATGTGATAAGTACTCGACCAATGTTACTCGTTCTTATTACGGCCCAAGCTCATAAGCCCTCCCCCCCCCCCCAATAACCGGGGTTGTGGCAGAGCCACGCCCAGAAAGAACTCAGGGCTTTCTGAAGCTTGAGGTGACTTTTCCCCTAACCCTATCACTCCACCGCCTACGTAAGAAGAGAGGATGTGGCCAGAGAAGGCAGAAGCAATGTCCTGAAGCAGTTTCTAGCTGCTTCTACACTCCGCCCCCAACCACTCTCACCACCACTGACTGTATTTTATTTTATTTTTATTATTTCCGATTGCTGCCACTGACGGCCAACAATAAGAGGAGTACGACAGCTCGTGTTTACTTTTGTGGTGTCTCACTGATGTTGTCTTCTAGTAGTGTGTCCCCTGTGCTGACTCCTGCCTGTCCTTGGCATGCAATGCTTCTTGCAAAAAAGAGAAAAGAGAGATGATTTTCCTGGTGTTCCTTGTGAACTTAGAACAAATAGCTTCAGGGGGGTAAAAAATCATCAATTCTATTCCGTGTTTAAAAGGCACGGGTGTTTAGATGTTGAAAGGGCACTGTCTGATGTGATTTCCTTGACATAACCCTTTGGACTTGGCTTCAGTTTTGACGAAACACACAGGAAAGCTCTCATCATCGGCTTGGACACTTACCGCTCCCCTCAGAGCCCTGCAAAGCTGTCTGCACAGGGAGGGGAGGACGGATTGCATTCTCTTATGCTAGCAGCTGGCGGTCCTGCTCTAGTGGCCGCAAAGTCCAAGGCTTTCTCTGCAGGGTCTAGTTAGATCTCAAGTAGGATCTGGAGGTCTTGACTGTGACCAAATGAGGTGTGCAACTCATGCTACCGGTTTAGAAGAAGAGAGCAGGGGTTAGGTTTTTTTTTTTTTTTTTTTTTTATGTTTATTTATTTTTGAGACAGAGAGGGACAGAGTGCAAATGGGGGAGGAGCAGAGAGAGGGGGAGACACAGAATCTGAAACAGGCTCCAGGCTCTGAGCGGTCAGCACAGAGCCCGACGCGGGGCTCAAACCCACGGACCTAGAGATCACGACTTGAGCCGAAGTCGGACGCTTAACCGACCAAGCCACCCAGGCGCCCCAAGGTTTTTTTATTTTAATAATGATTTTAATTTTTCAAAACTTAGAATTAGACGAAGATGTCCACATGACTGTATTCAGAGGGGGTTTGCACGTTGTAATCTGGAAAATTTGAATCAGTTTGGTCCTGCTGGCAGGCCTTTCTGATTCTCCAATAGGTGAGAAACAGCACGGTGGCAGACCGGCTGTTAAAATGGTGCAGGACGGCAGGGACCTGTCAGCAGCCGATGGGGACATCTTCCCCGGGGTCTACGGCGTCACTGTGTTCTACTGTAGGTGGCCATCGCTTTGCCACAGACTCCATACATTAGAGTCCCAGCAAAGAGCTACCCCCTCGTTGGGTGGGACACCAGGATTCAAAGATTTGAGTTATGTATCGAAGGCATTGCTGCCCCAGTGGAGCCCAGGAACTTGGCCTTTGCCAGCAGACCCAGCACTAAGAGACGCTGCAGCAGTCTCTGGGGGTATTCAGACCCCTTTGCCCACCTGCCCCCCTGGCTGTATTTACTGGAACGCACCAAGGGCTGCGCACTGTTTTCATTTCAGAAGGAACGAGCCCACCTCTGGCTGTCCCGGGGAACCCTTGTTGAAGAATTGCAGCGGCTCTAGCTCAGGGTAGGCTCGCCTCTGTTCTTGGATGGATGCGTTCATCTGCAGATTGAGCGTGTGCTAGCCAACACCCAGAATCCTTTAGTGTGAACTCGGCTCAACGGAGAAATATCCCTTCTGCAATCCTGACACTGAATATGCCCTCGGATAGAGCACTCACCACTTTCAGTGTTCGATACAACAGATAGTGTTCACACTGGGTCAGAAAGTCTTCAGCAAAAGATGATAGAGATGTCAGGTTGATCCGCTCTTAATTCTGGGCGAATAGCCCCCTTGCTGTGGTGTTGGGTCTGGCTTCTCTTTCTGCTGGTCCTGTTATCTCCTCCACCTTGGAGCTGGGAGTATGTGTGGAATGATAGGTTAATTTCCGTGTTTTGTAGGAACGGCGATCAAAGAGTTTTGCTTGATTGTTTGAGAGAAATCGCAACTCAGCCTTAAGGGAAACAATGGAGACACCCCTGCTTCTTTCTTATGCACACTGGCCTCACTGCCAATCTTGCTGGGGAAGCGGTGGATATCTATGGTTGGAGGTGACTAGGAAAGCCACTTCTCCTCTCATCTCTTTTTTCCGAGAAGGGTGAAGAGTCACTTCATATGGGGGGCAAAATGCCTATCTGTCCCCTGAACAAGTTCACCAAAGCCCGTTCCCTGCTGGAGAATCGGGACTTGTCCCAGGTAAAACTGTCTGTAAGACATGTTGCTTCCTATCAGAGACCTCCATAAAGGGACACACTTGAGCTCAGGGACTTCTTACCTCCCCAGACCTTTGAAGAACTCATCTCTGAGTTAGATGTTGCTGATTCCCGTACCGAAAGGAAATGTTTTGAACTTGTTTTGCTTATCAAGGGGTGATACATCACGCAGCCCCTTTAGCCGTGGAAACAATGCGGTTAGTCACAGTTTCGCTTCGTTCCAGGTTTTTCACGTTAACGTGGTCTGCGTAGTAAAAGCCTTGCCAGTGAAGGGAGAGCCAGATTTGTGGCACGGCCCATAACACACGTACATTACTGAGACCACACACAGATTAAAAAGATAAAGGAATGCATTGCTTTTGAGCAATGACCCGCGTGCCAAAAATGAAGTTTCGCCCACAATAGACCAGAAGAATGCACGAGTTTGGTCTCAGGATATCAAGAGTTTCCTTTTCTGTTGTAGTCTACCTTTTAAAAGGATGGCAGGGACAACATTTTACAATTCTTTTGATTATGCTAGTTTCACGGTTTATGGCTGAAAAGGCAGTAAAGACCACCTCCCTTCCACCGGCAACCATTGCAAGGAAGCGGCAAGACAAGTCAGGGTTCAGACCTTTGGCTCTGGAAGTCGACTGCCTGGCCCCCTTTCTGGATGACCCACTGTGTAACTTTGGGCCTCAGTTTCCTGTAAAATGGAAATAATCACTGTACTGTTGTGTGAATTAACTGAGGTAATACAGGTAGGGTGCTCAGCTAGACCCCAGTAAGGTTTCAGTTGTCTGCTGTGAGTACGGTAAAATCTTGCCCTAAGTCCAACGATGTGCCCCCAAAATCAAGTTGCATAAAATATGGATCAATTTACTCCAACATTATTAATATATCTTTGGTCGATCTGTACTGTTGCAAAAAGCACAGAGGAGACAAGGTAGTACAACTGACCATTCACCAAACCAAGAAGGTTGTTGAAGAGGACCCTTCTTGAATGCATCCTCTTCCAGAAAATGAAAGTTTTCTTCTATCCTTCTATCTCTCAGTCCTTTATAGAGCTGGGGTACAGTATAGTATAATCACAATATGTCTGAATTGGTGTAACAGGGCAGGGGAAACATAGAAAGTGTTGCTTATTATTAGCTAGGTGTCTCAGACCTGCTTTTAGCCTTTTTAACCGACGGCTGTTGGTTCTGGAAGCACATTAGAATCACCCAAGGAGCTTTAAGGACTTATTGATTCCTGGTCCCAGGACAGAAGCAGCAAAACGTAGTCACCAAGACTTCAGATCCTGTCTCCATCATTTTTAGCCTATAGGACCTTTAACAAGCTATTAGCTTCTTTTTTTCCTCATCTGTGAGATGGGACTGTTGTAAGGATTCAAGATAATACATTTAAAACTCTGAGCCTATATCTCGGCATGTAGTAAGTGATCAGTAAATACTATTTGTTAATAACCTATTTTCTCTAAAAAATCCCAGGCTGCAGTGTCCTCTACCTCTACTGAGCTCAATTATAGAAATTTTGCCTTCAAATATGGTCTTGGGTAAGAACTGGTGAAGGTCTCTTGTTTTACAAATGAGAAAACTAAAGCACAAAAAATTGCTCAAGGCTACACAGCCCATTATTAGCGGTGTAAAACTCAAACCAAGTCTCTTCTTTGTCTGTTGCTTTTCTTCTTATTCTACAGTTCTGAATCACATGACCTCTGACGTCCCAAATTCTGGCATTGGACACCAACTCCCGATTCACATTGTCCTGGTCCCTTCTTGCCTTTACTTTATGGTGCAGCAACACCAAATTGTTACTTCCTGATACTCATGATCGCTGTTTCTCACCTAATTCCTTTGGCTCATTTGATCATTCTTGCCCAAAATGCTCTTATTGTCTTCATTTTCCACCGACTACACTAATTCCTGCTTCTGCTCATGAATGATTATTACAGCAATTGCCATCTCACTGTAAACAATAATCCAGTAAAGAAATGGGCAGAAGACATGATAGACACTTTTCCAAAGAAGACATCCACATGGCTGACACATGAAAAGATGCTCAACATCACTCATCATCAGAGAAATACAAATCAAAACCACAATGAGGTACCAGCTCACACCTGTCAGAATGGCTAAGCTTAACAACACAGGAAACAACAGATGTTGGTAAGGATGTGAAGAAAGGGGAACCCTTTTGCACTGTTGGTGGAATGCAAAATGGTGCAGCCACTATGGAGGTTCCTCAAGAAATTGAAAATAGAACTACCCTATGAACAGCAATTGTACTACTAAGTATTTATCCAAAGGATACAAAAATGCTGATTTGAAGAGGCACATGCAGCCCAATGTTTATAGCAGCACTATCAACCATAGCCAAATCGTGGAAAGAACCCAAATGTTCATCCGTTGATGAATGGATAAAGAAGACATGGTATACATACAAAGGAATATTATTCAGCAATCAAAAAGAATGAAATCTTGCCATTTGCAACAATGTGTATGAAACTAGAGTGTATTATGCTAAGCAAAATAAGTCCATCAGAGAAAGACAAATATCATGTGATTTCACTCATATGTGGAATTAAGAAACACGACAGGTGAACATAGGGGAAGGAAAGGAAAAATAAGATAAAAACAGAGAGGGAGGCAAACCATAGGAGACTCTTGAATACAGAGAACAAACTGAGGGTGCTAGAGGGGTGGTGGGTGGGAGGAGTGGCTAAATGGATGATGGGCATTAAGGAGGGCACTGGTTGGGATGAGCACTGGGTGTTATACGTAGGTGATGAATCACTGGGTTCTACTCCTGAAACCATTACTGCATTGTATGTTAACTAACTTGGATTTAAAATAAAAAAAATAAAGGAAGACAATAAAATCCAGCACCCAATGAAATAAAATTCACAATATGTCAAATTCCAAAAGTAATTGCTAGAAATGCCAAGAAGTGTGAAAATGTGATGCATAACAAGAGAAATATTTATCAATAGAAACAGATTCAGAAATGATAGAGATAGTAGACAAGGACCTTACAAGTACCATTATAAAGCTTATTCTTATGCATGAAGATATAAACAAAAACACACATATGATGAAAGAAGAATAAAAGATACAAAAGAGACCTAAGTATAACTTGTAGGGATGAAAATTTATGGACAAAAAAATAGAATGGTTAAGATTACCAGCATATTGTATCATGCAAAAGAAAAGATCATCATGCCTGAAGACACAGTAACAGAAACTATCCAAAATGAAGCATAGAAAAATAAAAAGACTAAAAATAAAACCAGAACAAATGCACACACACAAACAGAGCCTCAGTGAACTCTGGGATTATATTAAGCCATGTAATATATGTGTGATTGCAGTTCTAGAAATGTATTTCAGGGAAATGAAAACACTGTTTGAAGAAAGCAATGCCTGAAAATTATCCAAATTTTATGAAAAATATAAACCCACAGAGCCAAGAATCTCAACAAACTACAAATAGAAGTAACATAACGAAAACCACACCAAGACACATCATAATTAAATTTTAAAACCAATGCCAAGCACAAAATTTAAATAGCAACTGGAGGAAAAAAACATATGTACAGAGGAAGGAAGGTAATCTCAGCAGACTTCTCATCATATACCATGCAGGTCTAAAGACAATAGAATGCTATCTTTTAAGTGCTGAAAGAAAAACCTGCAAACTTAGAATTCTATACCCAGCAAAGACACTTTTCAAAAATGTAGGCAATGTAGGGGCACCTGGCTGGCTCAGTCAGTTAAACACCAGACTCTGGATTTCAGCTCAGGTCATGATCTCATGGTTTGTGAGACTGATCCCGCATCAGGCTCTATGCTTACAGCATGGAGTCTGCTTGGGATTCTCTCTTTCCCTTTCTCTCTGCCCCTGTCCCGCTCACATGCTCTCTCTCTCTCTCAAAATAAATAAACATTTTAAAAAATGTAGGCAAAATAAAAACCTTTCAGGTCAATAAAAGGTAAGAGAACTTCACTGTAAGAAATGTTAAAATTTCTTTCAGCAGGAGGAAAATGATACCAGATGGGAATCTGGATCTATAGAAAGAGATAAAGAGCAATCCAAATGGTAAATATGTGGGCAAATAAAATTTTAAAAAAGGGTTTTTTTTTTTTTTTTTGCGTAATTTTTTCCATCTCTTTTACCTATATCCATTTCCCTAAGGAAGAAATTCTATACTTCTTTATCACCCTTCATTGAGCCAAACTCAACACTTTATATAGTTTAGGCTGATAAGGTGAATGAATGAAACCTGTTTATAATTAGGTCAATAGTGAAGACAGTGGTAAACTAGACCATGAATATCTCATCCAAAAGGAACATCCTTTACTAGCTTCAATTGATTGTTTCTGGAAAGAAATTGAGTACAACTCTTCCTTTATTTTAATGTTGTCAACTAATTAGACTCAACCCAAAACAAAAGTCCCTATATATATTTTATACCTATGGGCTATATTTGGCCTTTGGATCATCAGGATACAGCTACTGTTTTAGATATTCTTCACTTGTGCTCTCATAATACTCAGTTGGTACCTCTGTTATATTTACTAAAATGTATTATATATTTTTTGTTGATATGTATGTCTCCCCAACTAGATTAATGCTGGTTATGGGAAAGAAAGAACAATGTCTTATTTATTTTTATATTCTAAGTGATTAGTATATAGCATGGCATGGGAAGTGCTTAACATATATTTGTTTTTTTGTGTTTAAAAAAAATTTAAGTTTATTTATTTTTTGAGAGATGGAGCATGAGCAGGGGAGGGGTAGAGAGAGAGGGAGTCACAGAATCCAAAGCAGGCTCCAGGCTCTGAGCTGGCAGCACAGAGCCTGATGTGGGCCTTGGACTCGTGAACTCCAAGATCATGACCTGAGCCGAAGTCAGATGCTTAACTGACCGAGCCACTCAGGCACCCCTATTTTTTTTAATGTTTATCTTTATTTTTGAGACAGAGAGAAACATAGCATGAGTGGGGAGGGGCAGAGAGAGAGGGAGACACAGACTCCAAAGCAGGCTCCAGGCTCTGAGCTGTCAGCACAGAGCCCGATGTGGGGCTCAAACTTGTCAACTTCGAGAACATGACCTGAGCTGAAGTTGGATGCTCAACCGACTGAGCCACCCAGGCGCCCCAGACACCTCTATTTTTAAGAAAGAGAGAGAGAGAAAGAAAGAAAGAAAGAGGGAGCAGGGGAGAGGTGGAGATAGAGGGAGACACAGAAACCAAAGCAGGCTCCAGACTCCAAACTGTCAGCACAGAATCCAACACAGGGCTCGAACTCACGAACTGCAAGATCATGACCTGAGCTGAAGTTGGACACTTAACTGACTGAGCCACCTAGGTGCCCCAACACATGCATGTTAAATAGGAAGTCATTGTAATATATTATTTACACAAATAAGCTCATCCTATTTGCAGCTCAAACCACGGGGAAAAGGTTAAAAAGTTAAGTACTTGACTAAAATTTCAGTAAAGTACTCTGGGAATGCATCACAGTAATTTAGTTTACTTGTTTTATTCGGTTGATAAGTCCATGCTATCCCTGTGGTGGAAATGTTTGTGAGAATCACAAGTATGAGAGTTAAAGGATATGGTATTTTGGTAGCTGCAGTCTGACTTCAATGCCTTTACTTTTTTGGGGGGTGGGGAAGAAACCACAAAGCTTGTCCTTTATCTTCTTCTAATACCTACTCATACTTTTCCTAATGTAATGTCACAGAGACGCATTTGTCACTGGGCTAGTGTCTATCTAAGCACGAATGGGAGTATAGGTGGGATCTCTCCTTTTATTCATCCCCAGGTTTTCTTTTTAGCCCACCTTCTGGACCCACTCAGCCCACCCTTTGACACACATACATTTCACCTTATTATGCACACTTTGGTCTCACTATTAAAAAACCAAGTTGACAATGGGCATCAGTTTTTGGAAGCTGCTCCAATGCTCCGAGCAGTAAAAATAAACTGTTGATGGCAGTCAGTGCATCGGGTTCTTATCATGTACCATGTAGATGAAAGCATGCCATTTAATGCTCACAGTAATCCTACATGATAGTACTTGATGTCTCTTTCACAGGTAAGAAGACTGAAGCCCAAGGTTTCACAGCTCATATATTCAGAAATTAGATTTCGTGTTCTTACTTTCTATATTTTCGTTCCTCCAAGCATCAGCACGTTAATGTTTGCTACAAAGGTCGTACTTCAGGTACCACTCTAGACCTACTAAGTCAGAATTTGTGTTTTAGCACTATCCCGGGTGATTCGTATGCGTATTAATGTTTGAGAAACGCAGGTCTACATGATACCATTTTGTGTTGGGTACACACTTCCTGAGAGTGCCCATACTCTCTGTGGCTGGAAGCCCCAACACACGTCCCAATGTGTGCAACCGTTCCTTCAGGAGTGACTTCAGCAGCAAAACTTTTGCTAGTAGAATTCCGTGCCATGCATACTCACCCCAATATCTCTCTCCTGCCTTCTCATCCATCGTGTTTCACTTTCCACTTTTGGACACAGCTCAAAGATGTGAACAAGGAGAGAGGGGAAGTTTGCAGAGAAATGTATGAAACATGGGGCTGGCTTGTGACACTGGTACCCTAAACAACGTTTGGTCCTAACTTCTGATTGACTCTGGGGGGCCACCTGAGTCATAATTTCTCCCGATGGCTGCTTCTGTCACTGTGCAGTCAATTGGGAAGTCCTATAGATGGGAGGGCAGAGGAGCCTTCACAGGAAACACCCATCAAGCAAGAGTCTTGGCAGAAGCGGAGGCATGGAAGTGGTTATGGGTACAGAGGTACATGGATGCTAATAACTTTATTAAAGCTTATTTTTACATTGATACCTTTCACAAGCAAAAGTCTAACCACTGCATACACATTTGATGGGGCCCAAGAGACTGTAGAACTGATTTATTATAGAAGTGGGCTCTCAAAATATTTCATGAGGTCAAAGTTGCTGGGTTGCCAATGAAAAATAATTTTTCTAGTTAAAGTATCTCATACACATTTGCTTTGGTATGGTACTGATGACAAAGGATGCTTTTTATGACATTCTTCTAAGGTCCATTGTGATGTTAATAAATAAATTATTTATTTCCTTCTTTTCAAGAGCTAGGGTGTCTCAAGCTTTTTGTTTGCCAGTTCTGTCTTTGGAAATCTTTTGTCTTCATCACCACCCGTCTGTGGGGGTCTGGGTTGAGCAGAATGGGCTGCTGGGGAGTGATAGGAGGAATTCTTCCCCCACAACCCCTTAGACATGTGGTTGGGACAGAATACTGGGACAGAGGCCAAGTTTTCTACCAACAGTGTATAGCTTGAAACTGTAGTATACTCATTCATGTTGTGGTAGCTTTGTTTTCCACACGAAACGAACAGAAACATCTCATAGAAATAAGGCTGTTTTACAGAGGTAGCATGGCATAGCAGACCAGAGCTCCATCACTGGGCACTCATCTATCTGGGTAGCGAAGGGACATTGTTCACAGGGTTCCTGCATTCACAGGATTAGAAGGTTATGGGAATAACTCTATCATAGAATCAAAGTGCTAAAAGGAGGTGCTGTGAGATCATTTCATATATTTTCTTTTTCAAAGAAAGGCAGATAGCCAAATTTTTAGAGATGAGAGGCAGTGAGATATAATGAAAAGAACAAGGGTGTAGGTTGAGGCAAATGTTGGAGGTAATCTCAATTCTGTTATTTATTAACATGACTTTGAGGGAATTGTTCAACTCTGATTTTTATTTTTCTCATATTAAAAAATGAGGAAATAGGCACTTTAGTACTTTTGATCCTTAAGACATGGCCCCAAGTTGATTGTAAGAGAGTGAAACAATGGAATCAGTGGGGAGAGATCCGGTTTTTGTGTAAGTTCTGCTTTTTAGACACAATATTTGAATGATCGAAACTTTAGAATCTCACCGGTGTTCTTTAATTTTATTTTTCTTTGCAATTGAACTTACAGTCAACTTGTTTAAGTGAGACTCTGACTGAACTTAAAAATTTATGCACAAATATTGAACTTCGTTTGGGTTGCTTTATCTATTGAAGTTATTTATTGGGGTAGCTACTGTTAGCTGTTGTTACAGAGACTCTCCAAAACTCAGGAGCTTGGTTTATTTCTTTCTTCACACAGAATCCAAAGGGGCTGATCTTGCCTGGGTAACTCTTTTCCAAGATGGGACTCAGGGGTTCTGGCATCTTCCCTGGCATCTTTGCCATCCACTAGGATGGCCCTTCCCAGGAGGCCCCTGCCAAATCCACTAAATTCAACTAGCTGATGAGCAAAGACAAAGGATGAGGAGAATCTCATGGGTCTTTTTAAGGGCAAGGCCTGTAGGTATGTACATTACATCTGCTCACATTCCACTCGCCATAAATTGGTACAAGATCCCATCTAGATGCAAGAAAACTGAGAGATGTGGTTTTCCTGTTTGCCCAGGAGAGAAACCACATGGTTTTGTGAACCTATCACATTATCTTTGGCTGACAGCATTGCTCTCCACACTAAATTATAGCTGTCAGGCAGCTACCAGGGGTCTCTCAGAAAGTTTGCTCATCAACTGATGTACAGAAGGGTGGTTTGGGGGTATAGGAAGCAGTTTATAGCTGTCCACACATGATATATGAAAGTTAAATGTATGAAAGTTGAGGAATATCTGTTTGTCTATCTCTCAGAATTGCACGGACTTCAGAGCTGTTACAAAGAGTCAGTGAGATGGTTATGTGACAATGCCTAGCAGAGAGTTAGTATTGACCAGTGGTTCTCAGAGTGTGGCAACCGGACGAACATCAGTGACCTCACCTTGGAACTTGTCAGAAATACAAATTCTAGGGTTTTACCCTAGACCTACCGAACCAGAAACTCTACGGGTGGGGCCAACAATCTGTGTTTTAAAAACACGGGTAACATAACATGATGCAACACATTGGGTTGTAATGGGGGTTGAGATCTGCCAGCATAGATCTTGATTTTCTTCTTTTCCTTCAAGGAAGGGGAATATTCTTTTCTTTTTTTTTTTTAAATTATTATTAAAAAATTTTAAATCTTTATTTATTCAAAAAAAGTTGTTTTACATTTATTTATTTTTGAGAGACAGAGAGACAGAGCACAAGTGGGGAGGGGTAGAGAGAGAGAAGGAGACAGAATCCGAAGCAGTCTCCAGGCTCCAAGCTGTCAGCAGAGAGCCCGATGCGGGGCTCGAACCCATGAACCGTGAGATCATGACCTGAGCTGAAGTCGGATGCTTAACTGACTGAGCCACCCAGGCACCCCAAGGAAGGGGAATATTCTTTTCAAATAGAATAGATTCTTCCACCGTTTCCTTTAGTAAGCTTTTGCAGTGGTGAATGGGTTCCAGCTAGTCTGAAATTTCTTATATGTTGCCAAGTTTGATTCTTCTGCAGTTTAATCATATTAATTTTGGATTATCCTCATTGAAATAGTAAAACATCGGATCATCATTCTTCCCATGTTTCCCTATCAATGTCAAGACCATTCGTCCATCTGTAAGTCTTTTTTTCTTCTGGCTTACTTGGAAGTTTTTTTGATATGTCTACCAGTTTTTACACATGACTTAAAACATATCAACTGCTATTTTCCTGTGGCATTTTGTATGTGAAAAATGGAGCATTATAATCATTTCATACCTGAGAAAGTTTCCATTGACTTTTATTTCCCATTCAAAAATGGAGGTTCATTTATCCAATGCTTTTTGTCGGTAAGCATTGTGTATTATGTGAGAATACCTCAAGAAAATAAGGATTTTTCTTACAAAATTCAGAATATTAATTCATTCCAATGACCTACTATACCTGAAAATTATCAGCCATACCATCACAACCATTATTTTCTACAAAAACATATGAGAAATACTTGCTATTATGATCATTCTTTACATCAGTAAATTTTAAAAAGAAGTAAATTCCAATGAGTTTAATAACTTGAAAGGTATTGGACTTGAATGTAAAATAGTGAGTCATACAATGGGCTACAATTATTTAACCAGCTCAAAGATGAGTAGCTTTTCTTCTAGACTGATAGATCTTCTTTCCTTTCTGCATCTGGTGGAGAGAAAAGGAAGAGAGAATGCTTTCAAGAGTGCATTTATAGAAGGCACTTAAAAAAGAGTAGAATAGAAATATAACCACAAAAAAGATGGCTTGGAACACTGGTTTGGGTGTAGGGCAGACACTCTGGGAAAATCCTGCCAAGATGTTTCTCTTATCCTTTCCTTCAATTTTGTCTGCATCTCCTAAGCAGAACTTTCCAAAACTTACCATCTTCTGAGAACAAGTCAGAATTTGTCCTGGGCCTGCCTTCCTGATGTGTCTGTGGGATTCAGAACATTGCGAATGTTCAGCCACCACATAATGTGGGCACTCAAGAATGGAACAGGAACCGCGTTCTCCCTGGTCTGATTTGAATTTAGAAGTACTGACTTGCCCAGTGGTATAAGTGTGGCGACTTAGAGACCCAGGGCCATGTTTCCCTGCTTCCTTACCAATCCCCTTATTAGTTTACTGCCAGACTGACTTCTTTTGCTTAGTAGGTGACTGGTTATTTTCACTTATTAATGTTAAGAATGCCTTTCAGATGAATTACTCATTTACACATTCAAATTAGGGCCTTCATTTGCCAATTTTTGTCACAGCTGGCATAATGAAGGATGTCAAGTTTTTAAAACTATATTGTGACAACATTTAAACTTGTTCTGCTTTTGCCTGTGGATGTAATTAAGACAGTGTGTTTGGTATCAGTTTATTCTTAAAAAGCAAAGTAAAAGCAGATGAGGTGTATTTATAGACTCATCAGCCAATGAATGGATGAAAGAGAAAAAGAAATTAATGGGGAAACGTCAGCCAGAATGGAGGAGGGACCCACTGCGAAGTTCATTTCCAGACCAACTATTTAGAATTTATTCCAAAGACAGCTGTCTCTTGAATTACAGTAGGGGGAAAAAAATGACGTTGTAAGACTATCGGGCCTCAAGTTACGAAGCAGGCAAAAAGAGTAACATACTTCAAATAAACCTCTGCAGTTGGGGTGGGGGCCCAGGCACAAAACTTACAGTCAGAGCCCCACCTTGAGTCATGCCCTCCTACAAAGACTGGGGCTTAGGAAAATCTGGGAAAGAAGGAAAATCTCTAGGAAACGTAGGAGCTTTGGAACTTGGTCTTGGCCACTTGAAAGCTGTTTTGATTTGGAGCCAAAGACCCCATGGGGGAGGGGTGGAGCAGAGAAAAGGGCAGAAGACAAAATTGTAGCATAAAACTCCAACCCAGGGAGTTCAGTTTTCAGGACAGACAAAGAAGAAAAATGAATTGCAAAGCTTAAGGGATATAGATTAATTTCTCTGTTTTCTCCCGAGCCTGGGCAGTACATTTCCTTGATTGTGAAATGAACCACAAAAGTTGTCAGAGATTCTTGGGCATGTGTCTAACATTAGACACAGGTGAGGCAGAACAAATCCGCATTGTCTTGAGTACATATAAAGAGGTAGCGTAGTGGGAAGAAATATGGCTATTTTGGCATCCTATTTTTAACCATCCATATTTCAGAGATAGAAGAAATGACTCGGACCCCATCAAAGTCCTGTGGTCTGGTGATGTTGAGCTGGGGTTGAAGGAGCAAGCAGCAGGGGAAATGGCTTCACCAATTCTCTTCCCAAAAGAGTCTAAAGGAATGTTCATTAATGACTTAGAAGAAATTTCTTTGGATTTTCATGGGTAAACAACCAAGAAGTGTTCTTCTTCAGATTAAAAAATGACTTTTCTAGACAATTAAAACGTTACTAAAAAGTGACTTCATTTAGGAATCCCCTGGGGGATTCACGAAGGAATGCTTCTTTTGTTTGTTGTGGATGCTTTTCTCTAGATTCTACTGCAACTGCATTTCCCATCCAGAGTTTTGTGTCTCCATATATCCCTATGTTCCTTTTTCTCCTTCCCCCACCTCAGTGAATTTTATTGATGTATTTTATTGACATGTGTGACAGGGCTTCACATATTTTTATTACAAGTTTTTCATGTTTATTTATTTTTGAGAGAGAGAGAGAGAGCATGAGCAGGGGAGGGGCAGAGAGAGAGGGAGACACAGAATCCAAAGCAGGCTCCAGACTCTGAGCTGTCAGGACAGAACCCAACACAGGGCTTGAACTCACGAACTGCAAGATTATGACCTGAGTGGGTTGCTCAACCACCTGAGCCACCCAAGCGCCCCTTGGTTTCATGTTTTAAAGAGAGGGAAGAAGATGATGCTATCATTACATAGAAAAGAAAGAAGGGAAGGAGGGAGGGAGGGAAGAAAGAAGAAAAAGGATCAAGGCATAGCAAGTCCAATTGTTTCAATCATGTAATTAAAGCATTTCTATTTCTGAACAATCTCTTCAGCCGTGGCACATCTAAGGAGACTGAAGAAATGAATGCACAGAGCTTCAACCTTTGTTTTTGCAGACTTAACTGTTCTGTTTTGTAGATAAGGCCTGCATGTGTATTTCTAAAAATTAAAATTTCTAAAAATATAAAATTATAATTATATATATAATATATTATAATAATATATAATATACAATATATAATATATATATATTATCAAATATATATATGATGCTGTACATTTAATTCAAAAGACAGTTACCTGACTATCCAGATGACTTTGTAGTTTATACCAACGCTTCTCAAACTACTGGTGACAAAGGCCCAGTTTTAAAAGTTCCAATTGGACACGGCTGATATTTTTGTAAAATGTAACAAAAACGAATCACAAGAAAAATTAAATTAAAAGATACCCCAAGTCATGCAGAAGGCAAGCTTCAAATATTTAATATTAGATTTAACAGGCAAAAATTACCTGTCGAACTGCCATAAACAGTTTCTAAATGCGTATTCTCAATTTCTGTACTTAACTCATTGCTGTGGGTGACTGTCGGTCCAGAGGCAAGCAGCACTGTTGTTCAAATACCGTTTGAGTAGTGCTAGTTTAGATGGGTCTCTGTGCTGAGGAACGAAAGGAAAAGGATAACAGATTAAGTTCAGAGCCATTAAAGCACTATTGAAGTATAGAGAGAGAAATTCCGGTAGTTTTCAAATAATGTGATTTTATTATATAATTATGTATTATTTCCTTTTGAAAGAAAATATATAATTGCCTGGGCACTGTTGATTTCTAGAAATCACTGAAGTGTTTGCTTAAGTAAAATAAACTATAAATGGAGTATCTCCGGTATCACATGGACCCAGATTGTACTCAAACACTGGAAGAATGAATCTATGTTTCGTACTGAAGTTGTCTTTAGAAAAATAAAGCGATTTCTAAAATGTAAATAAGGGTACGGTGTTCTGAAATACATATACAGCTAACTGACATGATATACACATTCATGGACGCCATGTTATTTTTTTCAATTGATCTTTCTTTACCCAAATACAATGAATGAATGTAGATCATCGCCTAATCCGCTGCTGACTGAAGTAGTATTACATTGGGTTGAGATGGCCAGGAAGATGGTGGAGGGCTAAAAAGACTCTAAAGTGAACTGTATGTTTTCCTTTTAAACTGGGAGGCATTTACCAATTCCCACTGGTCCCAGGTTGCCAGGTCGCCCTCACAAACTTTCCACATGTAGGCTCATAGAATTTACGTCTAGAAAGGCAGTAAGTTAAAGAAGCGGAGGCTTGAGTCACAAAGACATTCTCTTGCTATAAATTTATTATTTGCGAGGAAGAATTTCCTATTTAACAAAAAATGCAGAGCAGAACTATTGCTTATCATCCCCACATGGAACAGGTGCTGAAAGACCTTTGGTGTTGTAGAAGTCGTATTTATTGTTAGCGTATGTTTTCCTTAGCTGTGGCTATCAGAGAGAACCTTTCGGGGAGGGTATCACTTACAGTGCCCTATTGTTTAACGTCCAACTTTATGATTCTGTTTCAATAATAGTTTATTACCATCACATGTTGTTGTTTTTTTTTTTTTTTTCTTCATCGATTTAACTGTAGCGAAATATCTCACCCGAGTAAGGAGATTTTAAGAATGACTCAGTATTCGAGGGGCACCTGGGCGGCTCAGCGGGTTGAGCGTCCCACTTCGGCTCAGGTCAGGATCTCACAGTTCGTGAGTTCGAGCCCTGCCTCAGGCTGTGTGCTGACAGTTTGTTTGGAGCCTGGAGCCTGTTTCCGATTCTGTGTCTCCCTCTCTCTCTGCCCCTCCCCCACTCGCACTCTATCTCTCAAAAAAAAAAAAAAAAAAAAAAGTTAAAAAAAGAAAGAAAGAAATCGTCTCCCTGTTTGTTTCAGCAGAAGTTGAGCTCAGACTTAAAAAAAAAAAAAAAAAAAAAAAGAATTACTCAGTATGAGAACCATGTGAATTCAATGGTTTATAAGCTTGGAATCCTAAAAAAATTGCTAAGTAAATTTTGGGTGATGGGCATGAGAAGAGTTCATATAAATATGTAACTTAAAAGTGGAACTAAGGGCGCCTGGGTGGCTCATTCAGTGAAGTGTCTCGCTTGGACTCAGATGATGATCTCTCAGTCCAGGAGTTCGAGCCCCGCGTGGGGCTCTGTGCTGACAGCTCAGAGCCTGGAGCCTGCTTCAGATTCTGTCTCCCAATCTCTTTGCCCCGAACCCCTGCTCACGCTCTGTCTCTCTCTCCTTCAAAAATAAATAAGCATAAAAATAAAATAAAAAAATAAAAAATAAAAACAAGAGTGGAACTAAAATTCAGTAAGTGGCAACAAACCTACATGAATTGACTTTGTTGTGGCTGAGAGGAAGGAGCTGGCTCTTTTAAGGCTGAATTAGAAGCAGGACAGAATGGCAGAGCTTGGGTGGGAGTTTTTGTGGGTCCAGGTGTAGGTGTGACCTCTGATTGCACTTTGGTTGCCTCAGGCTGCTAAAACCTCTTTTTGGTTTTGGGGTTTTTTCCCCCCTATTTAAATTGTTTGCCTCCCGTATGGGCTCCTTCCCGTGTTCCTGGATGGCAGGAACCATTCATAAATCTGAGGCATTCTGTGTTCTGAGAGGGGATGCTTCCTGGACAAGACCATCATTCTCTCTGTCCCTCGGTTGGATCCATTTTTGACCCCAGGGCATGATTTGTCATCCTTTTGCCTGTTCTCGGTCTCTGTCTTCTGTTTCTGCTCCCACCCCTGTACTTGTAAATACACAGCCCTAGCCGGTTGCTCTCTTAGTGTCATTCAGGAGCCCCATTTCCACAGGATGATGTTGGCTGATTTGGTTTTAGGAACTGTCAGAAATAGCCACTAACCAAGAGAAAGAGAGTTAGGACCAGTCCCGAGTAATTGGTAAATGATACTGGTTTTGTTGGCTCTGTTTTTCTTTGCCTCCTGGAAAACACAGATCTACAAAGTGAATCCTGTGAGCAGGTCGGCATAGCAGAATCTAGAAGGACGGTTGTGAATTTTGTTGCTTCACCTTCTCTCTCTTCAGACCCAACATTAGCATTTTTTTAGGAGACTTGGGATCAGGTCATGTATGTACTCTGGTCTGTTCTACAAATGGAAAAACAAGGGGAGAAGGGGTCCCAGTATATGTCTTCATACTTTCTTATAAGGTATTAAGGAACGTTGTTTTGGACCACTTTGAAGACGATGAAAAAAATCCGTTTTTCAAGGCCAGCAGGGCTGGTTGCTTATGAGCAGGCCTACGTCAGCACATAAGACCTTGCTCTGCTTCTCCCGTGAAGCTTCCACGTGAAACCTTTCCCATAATCAGAAGGTAGTTGCTGAGGAAAGAAGGGTCACTAGATGAAGGACATGATGGTTATGGCAACAATGACCCATCTGTTCATAAAGTACTTCTAGAACCTCTCCTTTGTGACAAGTCCTCCGCCTGGTGGTGGCGAGTAGAACCTCTTTGTTGCATTCTGAACTCTTGAAGCTATTTGTTGTTGTCTTATTACATTTTATGACTGTTTATAAGTCAAAATGTAAGGAACTTGTTTAAAGAACTCAATAAATCTCGATCTAACGATTCATTTCCGGGGTGTGTCTGCCTGTCTTTGTCTTCTCTCTCTTTCACACCACCCACCCACTCCTCATCCTAAATATTTATTGAGGTCGCAGTGAGGGAGACGATATTATGGCTACCCTGTTCCTTGAATGAATTTGAAATTATTATTTGCAAGGCCTCTTCCAGTCGTGTCCAGACAACCAGAGGTGTTTCCATCCAGACCTGAAGAAATGTTTCAAGGTGGGAAATATTGGTTGTTCATTTCGGAGGGAGTAAGAGGTAGCACACTGTGTTTTCTTGCTGAGGTGTGTAAGAGGTAAAATTAACGAAATCCAAAGAAGGAAATATCTTTACAGGAAACCTATCAAGCCACGAATTTGCAGAGCGCTAAGCGGCTTCTGGCAAAGCCACATCGTCGGAAAGGTTTATCAGTGAACAGCGTTAGCACACGGAATGCTATAATTCTAGGGTAACTGCAGCCAGCAACTCCTAACTTTCCTGGACAACTACACAAATGTTTTCTTTTAGTGGGATCTTTAAGGTATTCTGTCTTAATTCTGAAGGTTTTCCTCATGCCTCCACATCTGAAACAATTCAATGCTGTCTTGACTTGAAGTCCCTCCTGGTTAGTGAGCAGGCTGTTGGTGATGTATCACATACAGTGGTTTCTATGATGTGGTTTGCTGATCATGGCAAGATGAATGAAGATCACAGTCACATTAAGTTGAGGACTATGGTCAGACTTAAGCCATTATCCTCGAGGTGTATGGCTGTTGATGTATCAATGTCCTCATGTTTAAGAATGGAATCTTCTCAAGGTTGTCATACACTCTGTGGATGCATGTCAAACGAAGTAAAATATTGTATTCTCTCATAACTTCATAAATAAGAATGTCTTGCTTTGAGGATGGAATAAAATGACAAGCTCCATTTGGCATCTAAATAATAAAAAGGTCATGAAGAGATTGATGATTCTTGGCAGCTGGTCAAATTTCTTTGATGTCCACTATTTTTTTTTTTTTTTTTTACTAGAATACTGCATTTGTCACTCCCTGAACAAGTTGCCCACACATTTATGTACATAAATTATGGTGCCTTTATTACATCACTTCCAACCTATCTGGATAAAAGCATGGTGGAATTTTTTTCCCTGTGTGCAATTTCCATTTTGGTGGCCTTTCTGCTTCCTAATAAATTCCAGACAAAATATATACTCGAAGCCTGTTTTTTATGTATTTCAGCTTTCTGTGTTCAGCCACACTTTGTTTGGGAGATGTCCTGCAGGAATTCACTTAGATTTATGAATATTTGGAGAGTAATCTGCAGAAATGGGGGTCTGGAGATTCATATAATTCCATTGTATGTTGTATCTTTTTTTTAACTCTATATTTCAATTTTTGGTAATTTGGATGTGATCCTTAATGTATCGGCTTAATTTACTTGTAGTTTCTCTCTCTAAAATATTATCTGAAAGATGTAAAAAAATTCCAACCTCCTGCATTCATATGGTTTTCTGTCGCCAAAGACAGGCTAACTTTTTAACTTGCGCCATTTCACTAGCATGAGATAGAAAGATGCCCAAATGCCCTCAAGTGGTCTCAACCTACACTCACTCCTGCTGCTCCTTTTCCTCACTTCTCTGCACTCTAGATGTAGACGTTGACTTTTTCTGTTACTTAAAACCAACATTTATTAAAAAAATTTTTTTTTAATGTTTTTATTTATTTTTGAGACAGAGAGAGACAGAGTATGAGCAGGGGAGGGGCAGGAGAGAGAGGGAGACACAGAACCCGAGGCAGGCTCCAGTCTCTGAGCTGTCAGCACAGAGCCCGATGCGGAGCTTGAACCCACGGACCGTGAGATCGTGACCTGAGCCCAAGTCGGACGCTTAACCGACTGAGCCACCCAGGCGCCCTTTAAAACCAACATTTAAAGGACAAGTGTTTATATATATTTATTTTTCTTTTCTTTTCTTTCTTTCTTTAAATGTTTTATTGATTTTTGAGAGACAGAGTGTGAGTGGGGGAGGGACAGAAAGATTGAGACACAGAATTGGAAGCAGGGTCCTGGCTCCAGCTGTCAGCACAGAGCCCGCTGCGGGGCTTGAGCTCGCAAACAATGAGACCATGATCTGAGCCCTAGTTGGACGCTTAACCGACTGAGCCACCCAGGTGCCCCTTATTTTGGTTTTCTAATGTTTTAATATTGGCACTACTGAATAAATGTTTACTGGGGGGGGGGGGGGGGGAAATTCAAACACCAAATTGATAAAATCGGTTTACTGATTTTTTTCTTAAACAACACATAGAAAAAGAAACACCTTAAAGTCTAAACCTGCAATCTGTCACAATAAAGAACATAAACTTGTTATATTCTTCATGTTGAAGAATTAGTAATACAACTCTATTAGGTTTACTGAGAAATCACTCTATCCTTTGCAAAGACGTACGTAAGCATATGGCTCAGTTATCCAGCTCAGTGGGTTAGGGCCCCAGGTTCATGGGAATCTACAGAAAAATATGAGAATGTGGTATTTCTGATAGTAGTGTTGACTGCCAACACCATGTACTCTTTGCTCGCCTGGAATTGGGTTGACTGGTTGCATTGCTTTATGGTGGAGACGCTTAGGAGTAGAGTCAGAGGCTAGCAGTGGATGGGGTTTAGAGATAGGATAAGGGTACAAAAAGCCCTTAAATGAACAGGGAATTATCTGGAAACTGACTATGAAGTATGCAACAAAGTCTATTCTAATATTTAACTTTGTACTTTAAGAAAAACCACTTGACATATCATCTCATACCTGTTAGAAAGGCTAGTATCAAAAAGAGAAGAGATTGCAAGTGTTGGTAAGGATGTGGAGAACAGGCATCCCTTATGCACTGTTGGTGGGAATATAAATTGGTACGACCATCGTAGAAAACAGTATGGAGGGTCCTCAAAAAACTCAAAATAAAACTACCATAGGAACCTGTGATTCCACTCCTGGGTATTTATCTGAAGGAAATGAAATCACTAACTCAAAAAGATACCTTCACCCCCACATTCATTGCAGCATTGTTACAGAAAACAAGATGTGGAAACGGCGTAAGTGTCCATCAACGGATGAATGGGTAAACAAAATGTGGCATATATATTCAACGGTATATTATTCAGCCATAAAATATAAGGAAATCCCGATATTTGTGACAACATGGATGGATCTTGAGGGCAGTGTGCTTAGTGAAATAAGTCAGACAGGAAAAGACAGATACTGTGTGGAATTTTTAAAAATGTGGAAGCTAAAAAATCCCCCCAAACCCATAGATACAGAAAAACAGATTGGTGGTTGCCAGAGGTGGGGGAGGGAAGGTGGGCAAAATGGCTGAGGTGGCCAAAAGATACAATCTTCCAGTTATAAGATAAATAACTCCCGGGGATGTAATATGGAACAAGATGACTGTATTAACAATGCTGTATTTTATATTTGAAAGTTGCTCAGAGAGTAGGTCTTTAAAGTTCTCATCACACACACACATTTGTAACTCTAGTAGGGCGATGGCTATTAACTAAGCTTGTTGAAGTGACCATTTGGCAATAAATATATCAAATCATTATGTTGTACGCCTAAAACGAATACATCATATGCCAATTTTAACTCAATTAAAAGAAAGAGAAAGTCACTTACCTAAAACAGCAGCAACAACAAAATAAGCCAACAACAATAACAAAAAGGAAACATTTCCCCAATCCTCAGGATTAAGTAGGGGATGATTATTTGCATATAGGGTTTTTTCTTTTTTTTTACACAAACTCTTTCTCAATCTTCTTGCTGCTATTTAACTCAGTAATCTCGATTGCATTAGAAAATAGTTTCACTTTCCAAAATATATAAAGAACTTACACAACTCAATACCAAAAAGCCCCAAATACTCCAGTTAAAAAATGGACAGAAGACATGAACAGACATTTCTCCAAAGAAGACATGCAGATGGCCAACAAACACATGAAAAGATGCTCAACATTACTCACCACCAGGAAAATGCAAATGAAAACTATACTGAGATATCACCTTACACTTGTCAGAAGGCTAAAATCACAAACACAAGAAAACACAAAGAAACACGAGAAACAGCAAGTGTTGGCGAAGATGTGAAAAGAAAAGGAAACGTGTGCACTGTTGGTAGGAATGCAAACTGATAGAGTCACTGTGGAAAACAGTATGGACGTTCCTGAAAAAATTAAAAATAGAATTACCATATGATCCAGTAATTCCACTACTGAGTATTTACCCAAAGAATATGAAAACATTAAGTTGAAAACATATATGTACCATTATGGTTACTGCAGATTATTTACAAGAGCTAAAGTATGGAAGCAGCCCAAATGTCCATCAAGGGATGAATGGATAAAGAAGATGTGGTGTGTTTATACAATGGAAGACTACTTAGCCACAAAAAAGAATGAAATCTTGCCATTTGCAACAACATGGGATGTGGTATACATACCACATCTTCTTTATCCGTTCATCCATTGATGGACATTTGGGCTGCTGGAAGTCCAAGATCAAGGTGTCGTCACGGGATGGAGCTAGAGAGTATTGGGCTAAGTGAAATGAGTCAGTCAGAGAAAGATAAATGCCGTATGATTTCATTCATATGTGGAATTTAAGAAACAAAACAAATGAACAAAGAAAAAGGGAGACAAACCAAAAACTGGACACTTAACTATAGAGAACTAATGGTTACCAGAGGGGAGGTGGGTGGGGGGTGGGCGAAGTAGGTGAAGGGGATTGAGAATACACTTATCTTGATGAGCACTGAGCTACGTATAGAACTGCTGAATCACTATATTGTATACCAGAAACGAATATACCACTGTATGTTGACTGTGGATTAGAAATTTTAAGACTAGCTCACTACATAATGCTGGGGGCAAAAAAGAAAATCCAAAAAAAAAAAAAAAAAAATTAAATGAAAAATCTCAAAAAAAAAGTTCACTTAAAAAGTTAAGTTTTAGGGGTGCCTGAGTGGCTCAGTCAGTTAAGTGTCTGACTCTTGATCTCAGCTCAGGTCTTGATGCCAGAGGCGGGAGTTCAAGCCCCACTTTGCGCTACAGGCTGGGTGTGGAAGCCTACTTTAAAAAAAAAAAAAGTTAAGTTTTAGAACAAAGTTTTGGCGAACATACTTTCTGTGTCTTGCACAATTTGTGAAATGATGCTATTAAACGCTGTTAGTGCCTGTTGTGGCAACATTTTCCCTCCTACCAAGGAAGAAACTCTGAGTTTTCTTAGTCCCAAAGAGAAAAACATAGTATCTTTGGCATGTGGGCTGGTTTGAACACTATGGTTGGAGCCAAGCAGAATAAGGAAAGGTCAGTCACCGAAAGGAATTGTGAGATACTTTACAATGGGCTACGCAGAAGAGGTTTAGATTTTCCACTGTTAGAATTCGGTCAATCACCGCCACGAATATTTACTGAGAGTCCACTACAAGTCAGGCGTTATTCTAGCCAACAGAAGCACGTAAGTTTCAGATGAGGAAAACCTTTTCCATGATCAGACAATAGCCATTGCGGGGGCGGTGGGGGGGAGGGCTGTCACTAGATTACGGAGATGATGGTCATGGTAACAATAGCTATTCAGTTCAAAAAGTAATCGCTGAAGACCTGTTTTGTACGAGGCTGTCTGCCGGGCACTGGGCAGTAAGTAGTTGTGCCCAGTCTTCATTGCATTTTGAACTCTTTAAATTATTTTTTGTTATTTTATTTTATTAGTATGTGTAAGTCAATATCTAGGGAGCTTGGTCAAAGAACTCAATAGAATTTCCCCAAGAGGCACAATCTTGATCCGACTGATGATCCTCTCTCTCTCTCTCTCTCTCTCTGCCCCTTTCTGTCTCTTTCTCTCTCCTCTCTCTCATGCCCACACACTCCCCATTCTATCCCCATCTGGCAGCATACAAAACAGCTAGCCATCCCTACCCTCATGGAGCTTACCCAACAATGTGAAGAAAGAGGCAATACACCATTATAAATATGTCCGTTATCTATCATATTGGCAAGTGATGAGTCTCTGGGGGTAAGTGAAGCAGGGAAATGCAATGAACCATGAGGGAAGGGTAATTTTATAAGTTTAAATGAAGGTGGTCAGAGAAGGTCTCATTGTGAAGAGACATTTGAGCAAAACCCTAAAGGAGGAGGGGGAGAAAGCCATGTGGATGTTTGGCGGGGGGGGGGGGGTTCATGTACAAGGAACAAGGAAGATACCCACATGGCCGGGATGAAATGGGAGAAGGGAGGTCTACAGGAGATGAGGAGGGAAGTGAGGTGAGCAGATGATGAATATCCATGCCGTAGTGAGCTTGGGCTGCCATAACACGATCGCAGAGGCTGGTGGCTGAAACAACAGAAATTTTCTCATAGAAAATTTCTCACATTATCGCAAATGGCAAGATTTCATTCTTTTTTGTGGCTAAGTAGTCTTCCATTGTATTATACATACCACATCTTCTTTATCCATTCATCCATTGATGGACATTTGGGCTGCTGGAAGTCCAAGATCAAGGTGTCGTCACGGTTGGTTTCTGGTGAGACCTCTCTTCCTGGGTGTGCAGGGATGGCCTCACTATAACTTCACATAGCTTTTCCTCTGTGAATGCTTAGGGTGTTGGGAGGGGGCAGAGAGAGGCAGAAGGGAGAGAGAGAGAGAGAGAGAGAGAGAGAGAGAGAGAGAGATCTTGTTTCTGCCTCTTCTTTTTTTTCTTTTTTTTAACTTTTTAAAAATGTTTTATTTATTATTTTAAGAGATAGGGAGTAAGCGGGAGTGGGACAGAAGGAGAGGGAGATACAGAATCTGAAGCAGTCTCCAGGCTCCAAGCTGTCAGCATAGAGCCCGATGTGGGGCTCAAACTCGGGAATGGTGAGATCATGACATCAGCCAAAGTCAGATGTGTAACCGACTGAGCTGCCCAGGCCCCCCTGATTTCTGTCTCTTCTTCTAAGGACACTAGTCCTATTGGATCAGGGTCCCACCTTTCTGACCTCATTTAACTTTAATTATCTCCTTGAAGGCCCTATCTTCTAATACAGTCTCATTGGGAGTTAGAGCTTCAAAATGAGAGTTTGGGGGCAGCATGATTCAGTCCATGACCATCTACAGTTGCAGATAGTTGTAAGTCAGACGCAGGTAAGCCGTGTAGAGACGTGCTCAGACTTTGTTTCTGAAAAAAAATCACCTTGGTTGCTGAGAGGCTGGGAGACCAGCTAGGAGGGTCCTACAATAAAATGGGAAGAGATGGTGACAACGGTAAACCATAGAGAGTAGGATCTGCTGTGCAAATGAATTTGAGGATAATCTGGATGTGACGTTTGTCATGCCATTGAGCTCTTCTATGAACCTTCCAATTTCTTTGTATATGAACCTCTCTGATATAAGACACTGCTGTGTCTTAATCTGTTGTGAAATGTGTAAGGAATTCCATATGGATGCAAATCAATATTAATAATAGTCAAAGTATCAAAACTAATTCAGAATATTTTGCCTTTTTCTTAGTAGGATGACACTTTCACTCCCTTGCAATTTGAAAAGTTATCTTGGGTGGAAAAAAGAAACCAGGTTAAAGAAAGCATCACTGGGGAAGTCTACAGGCGTGTGTTTGGGTTGAGAAATGTGCTTTCCCCCAATCTTCACTTGGCTGGCTTTTCTTGGCATACAGGCTTCACCTCAAAAGCCTTCTCGCCTAAGAGACCTTCTCCGACTGCTCCATCAAAGGTGTTTCCTGCAGTCACTTTCCATGTTATTATGCTGCTTTATTTCCCATGGCACTTGCATGCTTTGGTATTTTCCTATTTGGGTGTTCGTTGTTCACGGTTGGTCTGCCCCTCCTAGAATCTGCACTCCAGGAGAACAAGGTCTTTGTCTTGTTCACCAAACACTCCCAGCGTCTAGAACAGTGCCTGGCGTGTAGTGGGCACTCAATAAATATTTGTCAAGTGGATGCAAGGATAAAAAAGAAAGCACGGAGACCCAGCTCACCAAGACTCGCAAAGTGCGTAAGGGGAAAGAAATCCCTTCTGTGTAGTGCAATGTTGAGGTTGACAGGGGACCACACAGTAGACAAAGGGCTGGGCACATTTCAGGGCTAGAAGCTTTGTATTTTTGAAGGTTTATGTGCAGATCTGGGAGTCAAGAGATTGGGGGTTCACATCTGCTCTATCTCCAACTCGCTGTGTGACTACGGTACAAATCATTAACTTCCGCAAGCATTAGTTTCTCCATCTGGGTGGTGTTACGGGCTAGTTTAAACATTTAGAAACCTTCATTGGCATATATGACTCTATTTATGCTGTTTCTTTCAGGAGATTGAGTGCTTTGTGGAATCGAGCCCTGTTTTTCCCTTTGGTTTCTGAACTGCATTTCCTTGGCAGGCGAGGTGATTAATTGCCTTGAATTCCTCTTCTCCTGCTCCATTTCCCAGCTTTTCCCAGAGAGTGTCCTCATTCAGACTGCATGACTTTGATGGGAAGGACAAGGCCTTGATCATCTGAAGATATGCCTTGGGTTGTCATTCCCCACCTTTATTCCTCTTTCTTTGTTTACTCTAGCTAGGTGAATCGCCCAGCTTTCCACCACCCAGATATGCAGGCCTGGCCCAGCACGAGAGGGACACATATAGCTGTTAGTCATCTCCCAGTAGACAGAGTACAGAAATTAAGACTTGGGCTCAGATCCAGAAGGCCGTCCATGCCTCTCTCCTTTATTCTCCCTTGCCAGCCAGACATTCTCTGCTAGGAGGAGGCCTCGGTCCTGTAAACAGCTGTTGGGTGACTTCCTTCTTCACTTCACCGCATTCTCACCTCCAAAGAATCCAGCTTCTCTTTAGGTCTGCCTCGGGCTTCTATCCTCTGGCCCTACCTAATCGTGAAGCAAGGGAGATACTGGCATGGCAGTGAATGGCATAAGCTTGGGATTCGGCCAGACGTGGGTTAAAATCTAGCAGTACGACTAACTCCGTGAGCTTGGGCAAGTTACTAAATCTCTCTGGGCCTCAATTTCTCCGGTAAAATGAAGACGAGGAGGGATGGTCAGAATGAAACGAAATGACGTGAGTCAAGAATTCAGCGTAGCGCCTGGAATGCATCCAAGTGTGGTAGTTGCTACCATCAATTCCTGGTGCTCTCTTCACCAAGCCTAGGGAGCTCACCTGATGACAGTATGCTCACTCTTTTTCCTTAGTTTCAAGGGTTGTTGCTGAAGGTTTAAAACTTTTGGTTTGAAAAGTTAATCTCCACCTTTTTGAGACCTCTAATTTGTACAAGGAGATGATCAAATGATCTTCGCCATGGGTATTATCTACTCATCAGCTTGGCTCTGATGACTAGGGTTTCTGGTGCTCAGAAACATCTCATTTCATCCTTTAAATAATTATCCTGCAAAAAAGGAAAGTCGCTATGTCGACACAATGCTACGTCGACACAGACAAAATCAGACAGAAGTTCACAGAGTTTCCCAGAGAAGAGGAACCTTGACATAGCCCATCTAGGTGATTCCAGCTGGATAAGAACATGCTGATATCTTATGGACTACTTAACTCTTCTTCAAATGTTTGATGTTAGCAATATTTAAAAAAAAAAAAATAGTGTATTCTGAAGCCAACCTAATCTTTTCCATGCAGTGGATGGTGCATTGGCTTCCTAGATAGCCCGGACTGATGAAGTATTTGCTTAGTGCCATGGATGGAATTTGTTTTCTCTAAAAAAGGAAATATCTCAACGGGGCATTTAGTATACATGTGCCAACTTCTCAAGTGGCACAGTAGGCTTTCTTGAGGGGCATGTAATGTTTTCTGGTTTTAAGTTCTAACTTATCCTATAGGTTACAGCAATGAAGTGGAGCAGAATCTGTTGGTGTTAAGAAGTCTCAGTGCTAGAAGAAAGAAAAAGAAAGTAAAAGAGAGAGAGAGAGAGAGAGAGAGAGAGAAACAACAAACAATGGAAGCATTGTAAGAAATATTTATAAGTCAAATGTTACGGAGAAAAACTCCAAACCAAAACCTATTTCAAAAAATGTTGGAGGAAATGGTATATCTTTTATGTGCTTAAGAAAACAGTTAAAAAGAACTTCACAGCATTGGGTCTATTAAGTACATTTATTCCAGTGATTTCCCAGATATTTCCAAGTTCCATTTAAAACAGAAGTCTCCTATCAAGAAATCCTTTGAAATTATTTACTCTTTTATGGTTGTAAAGTATGGAAACATAATACTTTTAATGGAAACTCTAATAAACGGCACATGCTATGAAGTGTCTACTGATGTGCTTTATAGGTTAGGGCTCTTACGTCACACGAACTTGCCAGTCTACGCTTCTGATCCCTGTAAATGCCCCAGTGATGTGGAAGAGGACAACTGGAAGGGCAAGGCCGTGCAAGAATGGCCTGGATCATTCATCCTCAGCAGAAAGATACGGCAGCCGGAGTCCTTCTGACAGGAAGCAAATTTGGCCAGCAGGCGGAAACAGAATTATTTGGATTAAGGACTTTGTTGTGCTTGAGGGATGGTGACTTGGTGGTCACCATAATTTGAAAAAAGGTTTTTCTTATATTCAATATAAAGGAATGTTTTGTATAAGCCTGGTTGTGAATCCCCAGAATAAAATAGTATGTAACATTTTTAGCACATATTTAATTGGCAACAGAAAAATGAAAAGCACTTGACTTATAATGTTGAAATCGTATTCTGGTTAAAATCAACTCCCATACAAGAAAATTTAATGTGCTTCACCAAATGCATATTTTCATGCAAAATAAATGTATTTTAAAGTTATATATCCTTAATTTTATGCTGAAATGGTACTTGCAGTCCACAGATGCATTCCCCTCCCCCACCCCAGCAAATTAATTTTCAGTGAAATGTTTTCAAAGCATTTTCACTTGTATATGCTTCAAATTAACAATTTGAAGCAAATAGTAATTGATTTATTGACATCTGATGGATTCATGCTTGTGTTCCTTGGTTTGAAAATCTTGTTAAAATGTTGTTAATAATCTATGGATATACATTTTAAACAACTGTCATTAAATTTAGAATAACTGTCATTAAATAAGGAGAAGTAAATTTAATAGTGTAGTTGCCATATATTTAAATACCAGTGGATGATTAGAAGCAGATTTATTGAGGGTTTAATCAAGGCTGGATAGATTCATGCCTTTTCAGCAACTATATTCATTTTATATTCTTTTGCTTCATTTTTCTATTTTAAAATGAATGGTTTGTAGGTATGTGAACTAGTCTCATATCAAAAGCTGAAGCACCAATTAATTAGTACCAAAATATATAGGATGCGCTATGCTGCTCAAGATAATTCAAGACTGTATATTAATCCTTGCTGAAGCCGGTAGAGTCTTTCCCGAAAGACCCAGAGAAGCCCAGAGAGGAATGGCCGTTAGGAAGAGAGAAGAAATTCACCTGATTTTGTTCATATTTGCCACTTGGTAAAACAGTTGTCTAATCTCTTTTAAAACGCCTTTGATTCTATGGCTAAAATATCAAAGACTGATACTTTTAACAACACGGTTCAGAAATGTCAGTTTGATACACTTGGACTATCCTGTTTTAGTTTCATTTTATTTTGAAAGAACAAGACATATCTTCCAAACTATCTGGAGAGGTTGGTTTCTTTTCGCCAGGCTTCAGCCCACCCTATCCCGAGTTTGAAGCATTTTGTTAGATGCCTTTGATCTTCTGTTTGACTTCTGCTTCATGGAAAAATGCTCATAAACCTTCAGAGAATGGCTTTCTTTACTTTTAGCTTTATTCAAGTATTATAAACAGTGGACAGATCTATAGCAAAACGATTTTAAGAGCACTTAGGACCCACATGCTAATTTATTTGCTCACCACCAAAAAGGCTTGCTTGGTAAAAAGAAGTTTAAAAAGTTCAACTTGGCTTCATGAAAAAAAAAAAAAAAAAACTCCACTTTTAAGTGGCTAAAAGGATTGCGTTTCGGGTTTTTTTTTTTTCTTTTTTGAAATATTAAGATCTCTAAAGCAACAATCTTTTTAAAGATGTTATGCACAAGGATTGGCATGACGTTTGAAATGGCTTCAAGAGTTCCTGTTACTCTTGACATGCTGGCAAACACTTCACAGATGTGCTTTCTCACTGCAGCCCCGACGAAGAGAGAATACAAAATCCGCGACTACAAACAAGTCCCCGCATGTCTTAATGCTAGGGCAAGAGTAGGCTGGAAGATGTCAGGGTGAGATGTCCTCTAATCCATCATTACTCCAGCCTAATTGTTGCTTCTCCACAAATGATGGGATCTACCAATTGAGCTCCACGTTCTTGGATGTTGGATAACAATTGTGGTTTCAGATAAAACAAACAAACAAACAAACAAAATTAGAAATCTCTGCCATTTGGCATTTTGCAATTCTGAAGACATCGTTCAGTATAAAATGTGGGAAAGGTTTAGAGATCGTTTGTGCTATAGCTTTTTATTTTTTTTATTTTTTAAATTATTTAAAATTTTTTTTCTAACATTTATTCATCTTTGAGAGACAGAGTGTGAGTGGGGGAGGGGCAGAGAGAGAGAGAGAGAGAGAGGGAGACACAGAGTCTGAAGCCGGCTCCAGGCTCTGAGCTGTCAGCACAGAGCCCGACGCAGGGCTCGAACTCACGGACGGTGAGATCGTGACCTGAGCCGAAGTCAGACGCTTCACCGACTGAGCCACCCAGGTGCCCCTATGCTATAACTTTTTAAAAATGGAGTCTTCTAGAGCTCTACAGGAGTTGCAAACTGATGTGTCCTATGCTGAATCAGTACTGATGAGGGACTTTATTTGGACAACCGCTTAATTTCATGTTAAGATTCAGATTTCAGCTTCAGCTCTAGCAACACTGGCATTTTCTCCAGCAACACCAACTGGAAATTGTAGCGGCTGCACATTTCGTAGGGACTGTTTAATTTTTTAAAGAATTTTCTCCACTTTTAACCATGACACTGGGCTTCTTGGCTCATTTACCCATGGTCTTCAGGTGGCATTTGGGTCTGTGACTCCTGTAGCGTAATATCACTCTGAAATACTAATGATGTTACTGCTGTGTCTGTATGAGGAAGTCTGAAAAATTTAACTTCTGTTCTCAGGAGATACCCATTATGCAAAACTGATCCTTGTTCTTTAGCAGGACATTATGTTGATGCAGAAGTTGCTTGGGAAATCTACAAACCATTCTCTCAATGGATCTGAATCAGTGGCCTTAGTCATTGATGGTGGAGCTTCAGGGTGGTAAGGAGTTCTACTCTGGGCTCAGTGGGAGAACCATCTCTCGCCATGTGGGTGGCATATAATATGCAAACCCCCAAAAGAATGCCAGTTCCGGGAGGACGACTCCTTGTCAAATTCTGTGTACCTGGAAAAGTGTTTGGCATGCCCGCGAATATTCTGGAATGAACTAGATGGATTATTTATGGAATGTTCAAACTTAACTTGAACAGGAAATAGTTTAAAAATGGCCATTATTATTATTACTGATCACTGAATGCCTTCTATGTGTTAGGTAGCTTACAAGCACCATTTGATTTATTTCTCACCGCAATTCCACAGGAGAGGTGTTGTTTACCTGTTACATATGGGAACACTGAGAATCAGATTTTTAATGTCTGGTCATATGCCTAGAAACACCAGTGGTAAAGGCAGAAGCGCGGGCAGCTGCAGGTGGCGCTCTGGCTCCTTAGAGCCAAGCCCGCTGGGCTTCCGCCTGGTACCTCGGTGAGGCCAGGGCCCCTAGATCTTGCCTCTCCTCCGGTGAGGCCAGGGCCCCTAGATCTTGCCTCTCCTCCGGCGTGTTGGGGACAGGTTAGGCGACAGCACCCGCTCCTCTGAGGAGACACAAAGGTGGTTCCCCAGTGCTCAAATTTCTGGACCACCTTTGCTTTCTCCTCTCCGACGTTGGACAGTCCTGTCCCCATTCTCTTCAGCCTCCCCAGAACTTCTCGCCCTAAATCTCCCCCACACGGGTGCTCCCCACCTTCATGAACCAGCTTTTCCCCTACTTTCCTCATTTTCTTCATCCTCTTCGCGCTCCTGGGATCACACTTTGAGGGCAGCCTTTGAAAAACGGAAGAGTGGACCAGAGCGTGGTGGGGGTGGGGTGGGGTGGGGTGTTAAAAGTCCGGGGGCGTGCCAGGGAGGGAGATACGATGGCTTCCTCATCTGGCAACGAGGACGCTCTCACGATACCTAGAGCTGCTATCAATAAGATGATCAAAGAGACTCTCCCCAAGTCTGGTGGCCAACGATGCCCGGGAGCTAGTGGTGAGCTACTGCACTGAATTCATTTACCTCGAATCTTCTGAAGCCAATGAGATTTGCAACAAATCTGAAAAGACCATCTCACCTGAGCATGTCATACAAGCACTAGAAAGTTTGGGCTCTGGCTCTTATATCAGTCAAGTAAAAGAAGTTTTACAAGAATGCAAGACTGTCGCATTGAAAAGAAGAAAGACCAGCTCTTGTTTGGAAAACCTTGGCACTCCTGAAGAAGAGTTATTGAGACAGCAGGCAAGAATTATTTGCAAAAGCCAGACAGCAACAAGCAGCATTGGCCCAGCAGGAATGGCTTCAAGTCTGCTTGACTCCAAAATATATGTTCTTTCTTGGGGTGCCAGGGTGGCTCAGTTGGGTGAGCATCTGACCCTTGATTGCAGCTCAGGTCATGGGATCGAGCCCCGGGTCAGGCTGAATATGGAGCCTGCTCAAGATTCTCTCTCTCTTTCCCTCTGCCTCTCCCCTGCTCACTTTCTCTCTCAAAACAAAACAAAATATGTGTTCTTTCTGCTATTCTTTGTTTCCTTTTAAATAGAAGATCATATTTGGAAACATGAAGTGATGATGGAAAGGTTCTGTCTAAAAGACACCAAAACATCTGACAAATTGCTGACATCCTCAATTTAGTCAATTAGCTTGGCTATTTATTCCACAAAATCAGCAGTTTGTGAGTTTACCGATCAGTTGTGGACCTTGTAGGGGAGCTGGGAGAATGGAGCACGCAAGAGTTAATCTGTGAAGTGGGATCAGAAAGGTTACAAGACTGCCCACATTGAATTGGTTATTCAGCCTTAGGCCCTCTCCTCTCACCTAGCAAGTGGCTTTCCTGACCCCATCCTTTTTCATCCAGAGCCTAAAGGGTTGAATTTTCTCAGGGTGTCCCCTTTACCTCTGATTTGTCCCACTATGGCTTAAAAAGGTGGCCAAACTCCCAAAGCTTTTGGCCTTCCTTGTTTCATGTTGACCTGTCTACTTTATCTCAGATCTCCATCTTGGTACATCTACCTCTGGCCTGGTAATCTTGCTCCAACCTCTGATTTCTCCCCTAGCCTGGAAGTTTGGTGTTATGTATTTTTGACCTTGAACAGTAGCCAGATCCAGTTAATCCAACGATAGGAGTGTAGCTCACAAGACTCAAGGCAACTGACTTTAGTTGGACTGATCTGAACTGGTCAATGTAGCATGAGTCTTGGAAAGTTGTTTAACTTCTGTGGCTCATGATTACATTTTCCTCTCTTCTTCACAGAGTTGTGGGAACAGCTTTAATGGTGCTTATAAAGTTGTTAATTGAAAACGCTCATGGGGGCACCTGGGTGGCTCAGTCAGTTAAATGTCCAACTTCAGCTCAGGTCATGATCTCATGGTTTGTGGGTTTGAGCTTCAAATCAGGCTCTGTGCTGACAGAGTGGAGCCAGCTTGGGATTTTTTGTCTCTCTCTCTGCCACTTACACTTTCTCTTTCTCTCAAAATAAACTTTTTAAAAAATTAAAAATTAAAAAAAAAAAGAAAATGTTCATGAATTCAAGGTTGTATATTAGTAACATTTTAAACCAAGTTTCTATTAATTTATATCTAAAAATAATTACATAGGTATAATACAAAAACAGTTTTCACATACAAAAATCAAATAATTATGAAATCCAAAACAGAGAATCAAAACTGAAGCAATGTATAAAATGATAACCATTAAGGGAAAATAATGAACAACTCATTTGACTTTTTTGGATAAAATTTTCTTAGATAACATTTTTATCTGTATCTCTCACCATAATTTTTTCATTAAAAAATAGTATAGTTTAGGTATAGTAAAATTCACCCTCTTTAGTAAAAGGTTCTATGAGTTATGTCAAATGCATAGTCACATAACTACCACCATATTAAAAATATATAATAGTTCCATCACACCAAAATATTTTCTGTGCCTCTCGGTAGTCAGATTCTACCCTCAACCCCAATCCCTTATAATCAGTGACAGCCAATATAAAATATTTGGATTCCCTAACCATTTGCAGATATCATCTGGCTCTTTTCACACTGCCCTGTGGGAATTGGGATTAGAGTATCAGCACAAGAAAATACTGATATTCTGGTGATTGCTATCACTATAAGTAATGAAATACTTTTCTATGATGCAAGAATCTTGTGCCCTCCGCCAGCATCCATGAAAACAGGGCAGGTTAACTTGTTTATTTGCAAGTATGGTAAAATTTGAGGCCATTTATATGATTCTCGACTAGCTTATTTATTCCTTTCCAATATATATGTCTTATTTTTTTTTTCTTGCCTTGTTGCATTGGCTAAAAATTCTAGTATGATGTTGAAAAGGAATTGTAGGAGGGACACCTTTGAATTGTTCCCAATCTCGAGGAAGGTGGGACATCCAGTTTCTCACTCTTAAGTATGACACAAGGTGTTGGTTTTGGTAGATGCCTTGTGTCAGTTTTAGATGTTCCCTTTTATTCCTTGTTTGCTCAGTTTTTGCTGAGGATTTTTTTCATCTTTGTTCAAGATGGATATTGCTTTGTACTTTTATTATAGCATCTTTTTTTGGATTTTGGCATCAGAATAATGCTGGCATAATTAAATAAATTGAGAATTGTTCCCACCTTTTCTATATACAAAGTCTGGAAGAGTTTGTACAAAGTGGTGATTATTTCTTTCTCAAACATTTGGTAGAACTTACAATGAAGTCATCTGGGCCTGGAATTTTCTTTTCTGAAAGGCTTTAAATTAGAAATTCAACATCTTTAAAAGATACAGGACTAGTCAAGCTATTGATTTCTTCTTGAAGGATCTTTTTTTAGGATGCTTAAGATCATTGGTTGATAGTTCCAACATCTCTGTCATGTTTAAGCGTGATTCTGTTGATTGCTTTGTCTCTTAGAAGTGTGTTATTTTTATTTGCTGCTTTGTATGTCTTGCAATTGTTGATTGAAAGCTGTACATCTTATGTAGAACAGTACAGACTGAGGTTGATAATGGGCATGCCTTTTATTTTGCTAGGCCTTTAATGTGTGGGAAATCGTTCAAGACAGTAGGGGTGGGTTTGGGTTATTTTCCTGCTATGTTTACAGTCACTACCACAAGCTTCAACTTCTAGCATTACCTTGTGTTTAGGGTAAGGAGTGGTTTGCCAGAAGGTTTTTCTTAATATCTTCTTCACTCTCAGATTTAAGTCTTCCCATTATGCCTGTGCCTCACAAAGGGCTCTCTCCATACTTTTGAGGACTGGTTACCTGTTTCTTGAGTTTGCTAGCCTGGTGTTGGGAATGGACTGGAGGTGTGTTTTATTGTTCTGTTTCAGTCCCAGTCTTAGATAGGTGCTCCATTCTGTGTCTTAGAGGTGGGGCCTTCGCAGTGATTCTTCTCACCCAGAAGTTGGCAATCTCTAATGATCTGAGCCTAGATGTATTCCTCCCTGTCCCCAGAGGGTTTTGTCTGCTCCTTTTCTCACCTGCAATGTGTCTTCATCTGTACCTTGAGGGTAACAGGGTTTAATGCCCTTCCTCCAATGGGATAAGGCTTTTATTCTGTAGGAGACATATGAGAGGATATGGGAAGATCTTCATGCCTTCATCTCAGTGGATGCTCTTTCTTTCTCCAAGGATGTACCATAAGAGATGCTTCTTCAGATTTTCATTCTATGTCCAGTTTTTCATGCACACTCAGTGAGGTCTGTGAGAGGGCCCTGTGGGGGGGGGGGGTGTGTGAATTTCTCTATCTCTGTGGCTCTCAGCAGTTCTGTGCTTTCACTCTAAACTTTATACCATATACTCTCACACTTGACCTTTAAATGTTCGTTAACAATTTCAGCAAAGTTTTTAGTTTTCCCAAACTGGCAGAGCAGGAGGTGTCAGTATGGAAGTTGACATTTGCCACAACAAAGACTGAAAGGTTTGGTGCAAAGAGCCCAAGGACCAGGGCATCTACTTGAGACCATTGGTCAGGTTGTATGGGTTTCTGTCCAGATGAACCGACTGTACCATTAGCCAAGTTGTGTTGAAGAAGTTGTTCAAGAATTGCACCAACCGGCCACCTCTGTCCCTCCCCTGGATGATCCGTAAGATGAAGCTGCCTGGCAAGGAAGACAAAACAGCTGTGGCTGTAGGGACTAGAACTGACGATGTGTGTGTCAGGAGGTGCCCAAACTGAAGGTGGATGTGCTGCAAGTGAGCAGCCATGCCCAGAGCTGCATCCTCAAAGCTGGGGGCGAGATCCTTGCCTTTGACCTGTTGGCCTCAGACTTCCCCAAGGACTGTGGCACCATCTTGCTCTCTAGTCCATGCAAGAGCTGAGAGGTATACAGGTATTTCAGCAAGGTCCCAGGAACCCTGCACAGCCGCACCAAATCCTGCATGTAATTCAAGGGCCAGAAGTTGGAGTGGCCCAGAGGCTTCAGGGCGAGCCTTGGCCACTAAAATGAACCTCCCATCCTGCCTTGTTATTGAAAAGATTTTGGATGCTAAAAAAAACCCCCAACTTTAGCCAAATTTTTCTTACCAGCTTGTATAGCCTCTGGTGTTTGCTGCAGCTAAGTAGGTGCTCTTCCTGGAGGCACCTTTGTTTGCATTTCTTAAATTAACTATTTGCCCTCGGACCACAGCTCTGTGATAGATTCAATAAAAGTTGGATTTTTGTAAATTATCTAGTCTTTTTTTTTTTATCGTAAGTATGGCGTGATGTCCTTTCCTGTTTTGTACATCCCATAGTGAAGCCAGAAACCCTATTTCTTGACCTATAAGAAAATTTATTTCTAGGTTTTCAAACCATCTATGAGTAAATCTTATTTTACACACCAAATGTCAGTTAGGTCATTTTGGACCTCAAGTAAAGAAAATCCAATCCAAAATACATAAACCAAAAGTTTGTATTATCTCAATGGGAGAAGTTTAGTTAAATCAAGTCAACAATTTTGTTAGGGTTCTAGGTTCTTTCTCTTTTCCAGTGTGCCAGTCTCAGGACATTGTTGTGTCCTTTAGAGTAACTTCCTCCAGTGTCCCAAGTGGGCTACCAAAGTTCTGGACATCACGTCACAGAGGTAAAAACAAACAAGCCACATATAAAAAATAAATAAAATCAATGGCCAATTGATATCTTTTTTTTAAAGTAGTCTTCATGCCCCGCATGGAGCCCAATGCAAAGCTTGAACACACGACCCTGAGATGAAGACCTGAGCTGAGATCAAGAGTCAGACACTCAACTGACTGAGCCATCCAGTGCCCCTACATCATTATTTTTTAAGGGAAAGGAAAATATTGCAAGAGGCTTCCTATCAAATTTGCCAAATGTCTTATTGGACACATGCCCATTGCTCAATTGTTTCTAGAATAGGAATGGAGCTACCCTATTTGATTTAACATCAAGATTTGCCTCTGGGCTAGAAAGGGAGCAAATTCCGCTGAAGCGCATGGCCACCTGATAGCCAAGAAAAATCAAGATTCTATGAGCAAAGAAGAATATGGGGGAATGGCTGTGACTAGTGGTTCATGACTGTTAGAGTTCATAAGGCATAAAGAGGACAAGTGTTGCAGTCAGGTGTATCTAGGTTCAAATCCTAGATTTGTACATTGGAAAGTACAAAGGGGATAATATTTTGTAAATACTAAATAGTTAACTATTTCTCTCTTTCTTTCATGAAATCATGTTCCTTGGCATTCATTTTGATCTTATAGCTCAGGAAGGGGCCATGGGTAATGCCACCTCATGAAAGTAGAGGAGATGATTTTAAATATGGTAGGTACTCACAATATAGTAGCTATTGTTATCCCACAACAATATTATAAATTGTTATAATATATTTAGCTGATAGCTTTTTCTAATTAAAGGCTCTTTATTACAGCTGCATTTTCTACTTTGAGAGAAGATAGAGAAGTATTTTCTAGCTCAAATGCAGAGTGAGAGGCCTTTCTTTGATCTCCCCTTCTGTGATAACAAGGGACAGGGTCATATGGCCAAAATGGCAATTTAAGGCTTTCCCATTATGGAGGAGGGGCCTGTATTCTTTTTTTCTTTTTTTATTAAAAAAAATTTTTTTTAATGTTTTTTATTTATTTTTGAGAGAGAGACAGAGTATGAGCTGGTCAGGGGCAAAGAGAGAGGGAGACAGAATCCACAAAGCAGACTCCAGGCTCTGAGCTGTCAGCACGGGGCTCAAACCCATGAACCACGGGATCATGACCTGAGCCGAAGTTGGACACCCAACCATAGCTGTGAAGTATACAGGGCCAAAGAGGTACAATGGAAGAAAGAGAGAGCTTGAGGAAACAGTGTTTGTCTTTTTATTCACAGCTATGGGACTCTGCAATGAAAAAGAAAAGAGCTCTGGACAGGTAAAAAATAGTTTTGACAAGTTTAGAAAGACTGTTATTTACCTTTTACCATAACAGAAAGATAAGACACTGTTCAGGTTAAAGTGCAGTGCATCTGGAAGAGAATCAAAAAAACAGAATGAGCCTTTTTTTGTATATCCCTCATCAAAGAAGTTATTTTGCTTTGGCTTTTTTTTTTTTTAAATTTATGCCTAGCCTTCTTAATCTCTCAGCATATTTATTTCCCTAAGGCCCTTGATCATATTAGTTCCTGGAGTAGTCTTTCCAAATTGAAAGTGTGATATCCATGCTGTAAGAATAGGATGGGCCTCCACCCATAATTTGATTTCAGTGTAAGAGACATCCCAAGAGCATATGAAAATACAGGGTTAGTTTCCCGAGAGCCTCTGGTCACAACATTTTTATCAACCTATCAACACATAATTTTGTTTTATGTGTGTGTCTGTTTAAAAACATCTTATTTAATATACATTGTTGATTCACTAACAATGAATGCACAGAAACATCACTATAACTCATGCTCTAACACATGCTCTGTCAGACTTCTCAAGTGTTGCCAAAAAACTTCACACAGATTGCTGTCTCACTTTTGTTTCATTTTTATTTTCTTAATTACCAGGGAAGGGGGAAATCTTTCTGTGTGGCTATTTGCCATTTGGTTTCCTTTTGCTGTGAGTTGCCTGTTCAGATCATTTACCCGCTTTTCTTTTTGATGGCCCCTTTCCTATTTATTTATAGATTTTTAAAATGTACATTTTGTATGTTAATATTTTCTTGAATGTATGTACTACATTGTCTTCTAATAGTGTGTCTTTACATTTCGTGTAGATGGCCTTTGTCATACAGAAAATTTTAATTGCTTTCATGAGGTAAATTTTGTGTTTTCTTTAAGAAATTCTTCTATACCATAAGGTCATAAAGATATTTCCTCTATATTGATACTCTCCACATTGTCTTCTCATAACTTTAAAGTTTTGCATTTTGCAGACCTTTAATCAACACAGAATTCATTTTTATATATAAGGTCTGTAGGGACTTGTTTTTAAACTATAAGGATATAGTCAGTGTTCTCTACCTCACTTACTAGATAGATCTTTCTTTCTCCACTATTTATTCTGTCACTGTCATGCAACTCCCCTCCCCCCCCCCCCATACCAGCCCTCCCTCCCAAGCACCGGAAGTACATATACCAAGTTCTCTGTATGTGTGTATGTGTATGTCTGGCTGGGGTATTCTATCCTGTTCCATTAGTTCATCTAGTTATCCTCAAACTAATATCACATTGTTTATTTTATTAAAAAAACATTTTTTTAACGTTTATTTGTTATCGACAGAGAGACACAGAGAGTGAGCAGGAGAGGGGCAGAGAGAGGAGGAGACACAGAATCCGAAACAGGCTCCAGGCTCTGAGCCATCAGTACAGAGCCCGACGCGGGGCTCGAACTCACAAACTGCAAGATCATGACCTGAACCAAAGTCTGTCACCCAACCAACTGAGCCACCCAGGTGCCCCTATATCACATTGGTTAAAGACCAAAACTTCATAATCAATCTTGATACTTAGGAGGGCAATATGCTCCCCTCTTTATTCTTATTTTTTGAAATTATCTTGATTGCTCTTGATCCTTTATTCTTCCATATGAATATTAGGATCAGTTTGTCAAATTCAGTCAAAAGCCCTGTTCAACTTTGAATTAGAGTGGCAATAAATTCATAGACTACTCTGAGAAAAATTGTCATTCTTACAACACTGAGTGTTTTCATCTGTTAACATTCTGTACATTTTCATGTCCTAAAACACTTTTTTTTTTTTTTTTTAAGTAGACTCCATGCCCAGCATGAAGTCCAACACGGGGCTTGAACTCACAACCCTTAAATCAAGGTCTGAGCTGAGATCAAGTGTTGAGCACTCAATTTTCAATTTTATATGTAGAAAATCACATTATTGGTTAATACTGACCATACCGTTTTGTTCATTCTTTGAGTTCTTCTGTCTTTGTTTCTGTTTCTGGACTTCTATCCTGAATCTAAGCAGGAAAAGTGAGCATTTTTGCCTTCTCCCTGACTTTGAACGTAAAACTAATATAATGCTATGTGTCAATTATATCTCAACTAAAAAATAATGCTTCTAATGTTTCATGTTTAGAATGACATTTGCTTTAGGTTGTTGGTGGTACCTACATCAGGTTAAGAAAATTTCTTTTTGTTCCAAATTTACTACATCTTTCTATCTTCCTTTTTTCTTCCTCCCTTCCTCTCTTTTCTCTTTCTCTTCCTCACTTCCTTTTGTAAAAGGTTAATAAATATTAAATTTTACTAAAAGTTTGTGCATCTATGTTTATAACTATGTTTAACATATAATTTTTCTCCTAGTATATTGTCCTTGTGGAATTTTATTTTTATTTATTTGTGTGTACTTTGTGGAATTTTCTTTTACATAAATCTTTTTTTTAAAGATTTATTCGTTTTTGAGAGAGGGAGAGAGAGACAGAGTGCTAGCAGGGGAGGAGCAGAGAGAGGGGGACACAGAATCCGAAGCAGGCTCTAGGCTCTGAGCTGTCAGCAGAGAGAGAGCCTGATGCGGGGATTGAACCCATGAATCATGAGATCATGACCTAAGCCAAAGTCAGATGCTTAACTGACTGAGTCGCCCAGGCAACCCACCTTGTGGAATTTTAATAGCAATGTTTTGCTAGCTTCATAAAAGAAACTGGGGGGCTACTCCTGTTTTTTAGTCTCAAGAACTCTCGTGTAATGTAGGAATTATATGTTCTTTGAAGGCTGGGTGGTATCCGATCTAATAACTTTTTTATATATTAGGTCGAATGTGCATCTAATAACTCTAATATTAATAATCATTAAATTACTATTTGTAATTATATTAATAAGTTATGTTAATATAAAATAATATTTGATTCAATTATTAAATTAATACATTAATAATATAACTTAATATATAAGTTAAGTTAATACATTTCATATGTTACATGAATATAATTTAATAGTTAATATTTTCTTCTTACCTCACAGTTGAGGCAGCAGCTGTATTCCAGCTACTCCAATAATACCCTGGTTTTCTTTTTTGGAACCTTTTGAGCGTATCCTCTTTCTCTGGGAATTGAAAAAACTCCCGGGTGATCTGAGTGTGTTGAGAAACACAGGCCTAGCCTTCTGACGGATTCTCAGAGGAACTTTCTCCTTGGCTTCTCCTGTCTCTCCAATGCTCACTGAGGTGACCTGCAAATTGCCTGACTGTGGTGTTAGGATCTTATTTCAAACACTGAGAGGAATGAGGCTGTATGTGAAAACAAGCTTTTATACCTTTCCAGTTGACTCCAACCCATTCCTAGAGTGGTCTCTTAAAAAACCTTATGCATATCTCAAATTCAAGGGAAGTTAGTTCTGGTTTTAATAAAGCACTGTCAAGCAATATTATGAGGCATTAATCCATTCTAAAATAAGAAAGTGGAGGAGATATCACAAGATCAGTCATGTACCATTTGAGGGCTCCTTGCAGATGTTTAGGCCACCATAGGCTTTCAAAAGAACAGGCCGCACGGGCAAGGCCAGTTCTTCCCTTCCCTTTGTGAGATCTGGAATGAACCATGACATCTCTGACCTTCTTAGCTGCCCTTTCTTCCAGCTGGGGACCTGAGAACTCCTTTTATGTTCTAGATATGAAGCCAACCTGGACAGCACAACCTCAAAATCCCAACACTGGGTCTTCTTTCTATCGATTTGGGGATAATGGGCTTAATCAGGCCATTGAAAAGGAAAGGCACTTGATCCTTCGTTTTCATTTCTGAGCTTTATTTTCCCTTCACTTTCACCTTTATTCCCTGAAATCAGTATTGCCTAGAAATTCTTCCTACCACAATTATGTTGCTTTCCCAGAAACTCTGGAGCCTTCCCAGCCCACACCCAGGCCCCTGCATGCCACCATTCTTACTCACAGCTCCTGCGGGTTTTTCCAAGACAGAGAAGATTCAAAACACACTCTTTGAGGCAAAATGGCCCCAGGAGGAGATTCACGCTAACATAACAGAGTCTGACAAGGAGTGTAGCTTATTCCGACCCCTCTCCCATATCAGGATACATATTTGAGAAGAATTGCCAAGTATTAAATAAAAAAAGCACACAACTTCATTCTTGTGGTTTTTGTACCCCATTTCAGACAGGCTTGGACAAATTCTACTAATTCTATTGTGAGTGATGGCTCTGAAAACATTTCCAACAACTTGAAGGAGAAAAGAGACAAGCAGGGAGGAAGGGTGGGTAAGATAAGCCTGATCGGCTCCAGTGGGGCCACCCAATCTGCTGTGGGGAGCTGCTGCCACTCACCTTTCAAACTTTTTGAAAATTTGCTCCTATGGAGGAATAGATTGGTGGGGGTAAGGGGACACACAAGTGAAGAAGAAAGAAGGTGTATCCCTTCCTGAAAAGGGAAGTTAGCTTGGTTCTGCAGTCCTGTGTGGAACGAGCAATGACCTGTATAGAATTCTATAGTCCTGTATAGAAACGAGCAATGACCACCTGCTGGCTGAACCAAAAGATAGGACCTGGCATGCGTGGTTGTCCAGGTACCGGGATTGATCAAAACAGACCTAAGATTGTACGTATGTGGTGTTCAAAGCAAAGTCTGGGGCTGGAAACATGAATGGATTTAAAACATTAAGCCCAAAGCAGATCACAAGGAGTAAAACCAAGAGCTGGAGGAAGAGTGAGCAACTGGGCCCAGAACAGGTGTAGGAGGTGAGGCCTAGAAAAAGCCTTCAGAGAATGCCTTTGAAGGAGGCATCACAATAACCTTATAGTGCAGAGAAAGCTGTACCGGGCCCAGCCCGATCAGAGAAGTGAATCACAAAGTTTCATCCTCAAGAATGGACATACTGGAAGAGGAGATGGCCACAAAAACAGGTAAATGTACACTGTATCATAGCTGTAATCATGTCTGTAATCTCTGTAATGCTAAAGTAAAAAATAGAGGAGCCGTAGTGGGTCTGTTGTGGGGTCAATGCTATGGGAAGTTTTGCAGAAGAGGCCATGATTAAGCAGGAGCGATGCTGGCAGATAAAGAGAACAGCATGCGCGAAGATACAGAGCCATAACACAACATGGTGTGGAAGGAGCCATAGCAGCGAGATCATTCTGGAGGGGAGGGAGGAGGGGTAAGCGTGAACGTCAAGACTGGAAAAGAGGATCTATGAGTTGGCATAATGACGGAGGGCCTCAAATTCCATGCTAAGGAGTTGGGTCTGTTTAGTTTTCATTCGGGAGTATGGAGCCACTGATGTGTTATCACCTGGGCTGTATGACTTCATCAGTTTTGAGTTTCTGAAGGATGCATTCCTGGAGGGAGTGGCTATAGCACAGAATACTCCTCTGGGCTACAAAAACAAAAGGACTTGACCAGTTAGAAATCTATTGCCATGATTCACGTCAAGGCTAAAAAGAGGAACCAAAGCAGTGGCAGGGGGGCTGGGCTGGGGCTTGGGAAACAGATTCCAGATATAATTAAGACTTGATCATGAATTAGAGATAAGAGGTGAGGTAAAGGTAAGAGTCAAAGATGTCCAGCTCGAATGCCACCCACCCTTCTCTTATACCTCTAACTTTCCATTGCACTTGATCTTTACATATAATACATGTCGATCACAAAAGCCCTCCTCCTCTTGCAATCCCCCACTAACCTTTCCAAATTTACTTCTTACCACTCTCCTCTTGCTCATTGTGCTTCAGCCCCATTGGCCACATCAGACACTCCAAATATGCTCCTTTCCCAGGACCTTTGCACTTGCCTGTTCCATCTGCCTGTGATGCTCTTTGCCCAGATGCCTTCATGGGCGCCATTCTGATTTCTTTCAGGTCTCTGACCAAATATCAATTAATCAGAGAGGACGTCAAAACCCACTCTGTCTGAAATAGAATCTGCTTCCTCCCGTATCATTTTTTTTATACGCTTAATCATGCTCGACTTACCCCCGGGACACTTAGCCACCCCTTCTTTTCAGAGAAGTTTTGGCTATTCTGTCGTAACTGATAGTCTCCAAATGTTAGCGGCTAAACACAGCAAAATGTGTCTTGCTCATGCAACGTGTCCACTGCAGGCCAGCAGGAGGCTCTACTTCTGGTCATCACTTAGGGTCTCAAAGGGACAAGGCCTCATTTAACATGTTGCTTCCACAGTTACTGCAGCGATGGTAAGGGAGGATGGAAGTTTGCACATTGGCTCTTAAAGGTTCTGCGGGCAGGTGACACAAGTAATTTCTGCTTCTGTGTCATTGGCCGCAACAAGTCACGTGACCGCGCCTAGCTTTCAAAGGGTCAGAGCGAAGTGATGTTACGTACGCACAGCAGCCAGCCAGCCAGCAGTATTTGTGGAACAGCACTAAATAGGTACTGTGATGGAAGACACATTATATAGTCATTCGTTGTCAATCTCGATTCTCCACAATATAAACCCAATAGCAACGCCTTTGCTTCCTCCCTGTTGTTTAGAATGTGGTTCGCATACAATAAGCACTTAACGAATATTTGTTGAATGACTGAACACACATCTAAGGTCTTCCTCTAGACAGAAATTCCTTCAGGGCACACGTTTATCTTCGTATCTCCTTTGTTTATGGACGACTAAACGTTTATTAAACATATTCCCAGTGGGAAAAAAACAACAACCATGCCTATTTTTTCAGAACTCAACAATAAATTTTTTTTTTTTTTTTTTTAGCTAAGAGAATCCTGGAAACCAAATGGGGTGATGAAGGGAGAGAGAGAGAAAGGAGAGTGGGGCAAAAGCTTTCAGGGTAGGTATAGTCTGCTAGGCCCTGTGTTAGGCAATTCCAGAACCCCCAGAGATCATGGGGATTAACTGAGTAGATTAGTTAAAATAAATGATACTTGTTACCTGCCTTTTATTCTGACCCACTTTTTTCCTCCGCAAAAGACTTCAGCACAGAGTTTAACTCTTCTTTCTAATTTGTAGCTGGAAAATTATAAAACTTAGAAAGTTGCATGATTCTCCGAGACTAGATCTGATCAGCAGACAGTGACCCATTTTTTAAATTGCTGTTTTCTTTGTCACTCGGATTGAAGTTTATCAATTAGTGGAAGATTTCTTTATAGTGGAAAATTACAGCTGTGGCATTCCAGGCACAAGCCTTAGTGGGAAAGTGAACCAAAGGAATCACCACGAGGCATGTGAGGTTGTGGTTGAGAGACAAACGCTATTTGTGATACAGGCAATTGACTCAGGTTATGACTTGTTGGTCCCTGGATATCTGGCGTCAACCCCTCTGAAACGCGGAATAAGTAGACGAAGCCTGGCTCAGAAGAGGAGCATTTAGATGAACACATTTGTCCTAGATTTCTAATTTATAAATACGAACATTGTAAACATACCCACAAAGAGACATGTCTGGACCAAGACATCAAGATCTTTGAGGCCTTTTCAAAAATGAAAACTATGAACATTCCCTCCTACTGTTACCTGTCCAAGAAAAAGCTGGATATAGACATAGCAGTGAGTATTGTGGTTGCAGAATAGCTGAGTTTGTTTGTTTGGTGTCAGTCCCCCGAAAGAGGAAAAGAACAGTATGTTTGTGGTACAAGAACAGTGCTGATGGAAACACAGAGCCTAGCAGGGAGCCCCAAAGGGGCTGAAGAGACGAGATGTGCATCTTGGCCCTGAGGACCTTGTCATCTGGGTGCCTGTGCTCCAGTGTGGCACGGGGAGGTGGCACCAGCCACGCGAGAACGGTTCCTTAGTGCTAGCAGGCTTCTTGGAAACAAAAGCAGGATTTCTGCAAAGTGAAAATGATGCTCAAAGCCAAGGTCCTTTGCAAGGTCTCTTTCCCTGGCTAGAGGCTACAGCTTGATCCTGGCATGAAGCTTCAGCTTGTGCTTTGGAAGCTGAGAATACCCACCTGCTTCAGAAATGCTTAATCGTCAGAATAACACCGTGAGGTCGCAAACATTTATTATTGTTGTTGTTGTTGTTATTGTTAGTATTATTTTATTTAAAAAAAATTTTTTTTTTCAACGTTTATTTATTTTTGGGACAGAGAGAGACAGAGCATGAACGGGGGAGGGGCAGAGAGAGAGGGAGACACAGAATCGGAAACAGGCTCCAGGCTCTGAGCCATCAGCCCCAGAGCCTGACGCGGGGCTCGAACTCACGGACCGCGAGATCGTGACCTGGCTGAAGTCGGACGCTTAACCGACTGCGCCACCCAGGCGCCCCTTAGAGAGACAAAGAGGACAAGCGAGCAGCGGAGAGGGGTCGAGGGAGAGCGAGACACAGGCCTGACACAGGTCTCAACCCCACGACTCTGGGATCATGACCTGAGTCGAAATCAAGAGTCAGACGCTCAACAGACTGAGCCACCCATATGTCCTTCGTTATTATTATTATTATTATTATTATTATTTTATATTTGAGTATAGTGGACACACGGTGTTACCTTAGTTTCAGGTGTCCAACATAGTGATTCGCTAAGTTTATACATTATGCTATGTTCACAAATGTAGCTACCACCGCCTGTCCCCCTATATTGCCATTCAGTGCCCTTGACTCTGTTTCCCGTGCTGCATTTTTTATTCCAGTGACTTACTCATTCCGTAATTGGAAGCCTGTGTCTCCCACTCTTCTTCACCCTTTTTGCCCATTCCCCCACACCCTCCCCTCTGCCAACCATCAGTTTGTTTTCTGTATTTGTAAGTCTGGTTCTGCTTTTTGTTTGATAAATTCACTTTTATATGAAAGAAGTGATGGCAGAACTTGCCCAAGGAAGCAGAGCTAGTACGTGGAGGGGAGGGTATTTAAATCTTTTCTGACTCCCTCTACAACAGCTCTGTCCAAGATAAGTATCATGCAGGCCACATATGTTATTTCATTACTTTATTTTATTTTGGGGGTAAAATTGGTATATAACATTATATTAGTTCCAGGTGTACAACATTATAATTTGATATTTGCATACACCTCAAAGTGATCACCGTAATAAGTCTAGTTACCATCCTTACCATAAAATTGACCCTTTTCGGGGCGCCTGGGTGGCTCAGTCGGTTGAGCGTCCGACTTCGGCTCAGGTCACGATCTCATGGTTTGTGAGTTTGAGCCCCGCGTCAGGCTCTGGGCTGATGGCTCAGAGCCTGGAGCCTGCTTCCGATTCTGTGTCTCCCTCTCTCTCTGCCCCTCCCCCATTCATGCTCTGTCTCTGTCTCAAAAATAAATAAACATTAAAAAAAAAATTGACCCTTTTCACCCTTTTGGCCCATCCCCGAAACCTCTTCCCCTCTGATAACCACGAATCTGCTCCCATTATCTATTAGTTTTGTTTTATTTGGTTTGGCTTGTTCATTTGTTTTGTTTTTTAGATTTTACATAGAAGTGAAATTATACGGTATTTGGCCTTCTCTGTTTGGCTGATTTCCGTTAGCACAATACCCTCTATCTGGTTCCGTCCGTGTTGTCACAAATGGCAAGATTTCCTTCTTTTTTATGGCTAAGTAGTATTCCATTCGTTGTATATGTATATATACATCTACAGATGTATATATATATCACATCTTTATCCATTCAGCCATTGATAGACACTTAGATTGTTCCCACACCTTAGCTATTGTCAATAAGGCTACAATGAACACAAAGGTGCAGATATCTTTCATAATTAGTGTTTTTGTATTCTTCAGATAAAATACCCAGTAGTGGAATTGCTGGATCACGTGGTAGTTCCTGTAGTGGCCACCCTAATTTACGCTGCCGGTGACAGTGTACGAGGGTTCTCTTTTCCCCACAGCATTTCTAACACTTGTTATTTCTTATCTTTTTGATTGTATCCATTCTAATGGGCATAAGGTGATATCTCATTGTGGTTTCGATTTGCACTTCCCTGATGATTCGTGATGTTGAGCATTTTTTCATGTGCCTATTGGCCATTTGTATATTGTCTTTAAAAAAGGTCTATTCAGGGGTGCCTGGGTGGCTCAGTCGGTTGAGCGTCCGACTTCAGCTCAGGTCACGATCTCGCGGTCCGTGAGTTCGAGCCCTGCGTCCGGCTCTGGGCTGATGGCTCAGAGCCTGGAGCCTGCTTCCAATTCTGTGTCTCCCTCTCTCTCTGCCCCTCCCCCATTCATGCTCTGTCTCTCTCTGTCCCCAAAATAAATAAACATTAAAAAAAAATTAAAAAAAAAAAGGTCTATTCAGATGTTCTTCCCACTTTTAAACGAATTGTTTGATTTTTTTCATTATATATTTTGATATTAGCCCTTCATCAGATATATCATTTGCAAAAATTTTCTCCCATTTAGAAGGTTGCCTTTTTATTTTGTTAATAGTTTCCTTCAATGTGAGGTAACCTTTTAGCTTGATGTAGTGGTGATGAACTCCTTTAGCTTTTGCTTATCTAGAAAACTTTTTCTCTCTCCTTCAATTCTGAATTTTAGCCTTTCTGGGTAGAGTATTCTTGGTTGGAAGTTCTTTCCTTTCAGCACTTTGACTATATTACTCCATTCCCTTCTGATCTACAGAGTTCCTGCTGAAAAGTCATCTGAAAGCCTCATGGGGGTTTTGTCATACATAACAAGTTGTTTTTCTTACATGCAGCTTTTAAGATGCTTTATTTTTAACTTTTGACATTTTAATTATAATGTGTTTTGGTGTGAATCTCTTCGGGTTCATTTGCTTTGCTTCTTGGACCTGGGCGTCTGTTTCCCAGGTTAAGGAAGTTTTCAGCCATTATCCCTTTAAATAATTTTTCCGTTCTTTCTCTCTCTCTTCTCCTTCAGGGACCCTTATAATGTGAATTTTATTCTCCTTGATGTTGTCCCATAAGCCTCTTAAGCTATCCTCACTTTTAAAAATTCATTTTTCCTTTCACTGTTCTGAGTGGGTGAGTTCTACTGTCCTGTCTTCAAGTCACTGATCCATTTTTCTGCTTCGTTTAAGTTTGCTAGTGGTCCCCTTCTAGTTTTGAGTGCCGGTAGTGTATTTTTCAGCCCTGAGACTTTCTTGTATTTTCTATCTCTTTCAAAAATTCGTATTGTGTTCATTCATTCTTCTCTCAAGTTTGGTGAACATTTTTATGACCATTACTTTGAACTCTTTATTAGATAGATCATTTATCTCTGTTTCATTAAGGTCTTTTTCTGAGGTTTTTCTTGTTCTTGCATTTGGAACATATTCCTCTGTTTTCTCATTTTGCTTGACTCTCTGTGTTTGTTTGACTCTCTATGCATTTGGTGAAACACCTATTTTTCCCAGTCTTGAAACAGTGGCCTTGTGCAGGTGATGATCCTTCTTGTTCAACCTTGCCTTAGCTCTTGGTTGTCTCTCAAACCTTTGCATGGCTCTATATAGCCTGATTTATTCTTTCTTTTTTTTTTTTTTTAATCTGGTATAGTTAACATACAGTGTTAAATTAGTTTCAGGTGTACAATATAGTGATTCAACAATTCTGTACATTCCTCAGTGCTCAAGATAAGTGTACTCCTCTTCACTTATTTCACCCATCCCCTTACTCACCTCCTGTCTGATAACCATAAGTTTGTTCTCTATAGTCAGGAATCTGTTTTTTGTTTTGTCCCTCTCTTTGTTTCCTTTTTCTTTTTGTTTTGTTTGGTTTCTTAAATTCCATACATATGGTATTTGTTTTTCTCTGACTGACATATTTTGCTTAGCATTATACTTTCTAGATCCAACCATGTTGTTGCAAATGGCAAGATTTCATTCTCTTTTATGGCTGAGTAATATTTCATTGTGTATACATATATGCCTATATACCTCTTCTTCTTCTTCTTCTTCTTCTTCTTCTTCTTCTTCCTCTAGAGGAAGAGAGAAAGCATGAGTGGGGGAGGAGGGCAGAGAGAGAGAGAGAGAGAGAGAGAGAAAACCTCAAGCAGGCTCTATGCTCAGTGCAGAGCTCAACACGGGGTTTGATCCCATAATGCTGGGGCCATGACCTGAGCCGAAATTAAGAGTTGGACACTCAACTGACTGAGCCACCCAGGTGCCCCAGTATACCACATCTTCTTTATCCATTCATTTATTGACGGACATATGGGCTTCTTCCATATTTTTAGTTTGATTCTTTTTAAAAAGTGTTGATGTATTTTGAGAAAGAGAGAGAGAAAGAGTGCGTGCATGAGCACGGGAGGGGCAGAGAGAGAGGGAGAGAGAGAGAATCCCAAGCAGGCTCTGCACCATCTGTGCAGAGCCCACTATGAGGCTCAACCCCACAAACCGCAAGATCATGACCTGAGACAAAAATCAAGAGTCGGCTGCTTAACCGACTGAGCCACGTGGGTGCCCCAGCTTGATTTATTCTTGAAAAGGTCCCAGTGGTTGAGGGGGTGCCAGGACCTGTCAGTGACCCAAAGGGAGAGATGTTAGTCAGCACCTAGATTCAGGCTGATTGCCTGATCTGGCAGCAGCTTTTAAGGTCTCCAAGTACACACAGTCCTGTGGGGCTGCAGTTTTAGACCATGCTGACCTTCAGACTAAGATATCTGAAGGTGTCCCTTGGGTGGCCATCGCAAGAATTGAGGCTTCAGATGAGTGTAGGAGATCCTTTCTGGGAAGTAGGAGCAAGCCGTGGCAAGGAGAGCACATAGATGGTGTCTCTCTGCCTATGTTTCCCAAGAGCCCCTCTGTAGCCTTTATACGTGCGGCAAACTCAAAGCTCATCCCTCAGGTTGAGGCTCCAGGACCATTAAATGCGCCTTTTTCACATGCAGACTGGGGGTGTATGTCTGCCGTCTGTGCAGTGCCCTGGGTGTGGTGTTCTGCCCAGAACTGTCTTTCTTATTGTTCCAGTCCCATGGGGCCCAGGAACCCAAGACCCTCTGGCCCGTAGAGATGGGCAATCAAGAAGCATTCCCTGTGTGGACTGCAGTTGTCCACTAGCTTAACTGCTGGAGAGTGGTGGGGGGGACTGTGGTTTTGACAAGGCCAGGAGCAAGCACCAGGGGCTGGGCAGGCCCATGGTTTTATGAGGCTGGAGAAGTGCATTGGGAGCGGGGCAGGCCTTCAGGCTGAGCTAGTTGTGTCCATATGCGCCTGCCTGTTCTAGCAGGGTTGTGAGAGAGTGCAAACATTGGCACTCTTCAGCACCTCCATTCCGGAGGAAAATCCCAACTAATTCCTGCCCCTCCAGCAGACACTTTAAGATTAGCAAATGAATCACCTTCACATATAATCCTGTTACCTCTGAAACTGCTGCCTTTGTGCTCTTCCCAGGATGAGCTTCCCAGGATGTGCTCTTCCCACATGCAAGCCTCTCCCAGTCCCCTGGATCCTCTGGATGTAAGGATCCTCTGTTGGTTTCCAAAGACAGACATTTGGGGGGCCTTGTCTCTTTGGCACAGGCCCTAAGGGTTGGGGTGACCGGTGTGGACCAGAAACCCTTCGAAACTCAGGGAAAGGCTCCGGGCCTGTGAGATCCCTCCCTTTTGTGGGTTGCTGTGCCAGGGGTGGGGTTTTGGGTAAGGTCACATTTTTGCCTCCCCTGTCCATCTCAGCGTGGCCCTTTTGTCCCTCGTGGAGGAAGCTGTCCAGCTTAGCTCTCTGTTCTTTTCCAGTGGGAATTATTCCATATGTAGTTACAGACTTGATGCGTCCATGGGAGGAGGTGAGGTGGGGTCTTCCTATGTCACTGTCTAGGACCACTCGCCCACCCCAAATATGGAATTAAAATTGTTTTAAGTTTATTTCTTTTGAAAGAGAAAGACTGTGTGTGTATGAGCAGGAGAGGTGCAGAGAGAGAGAGAGAGAGAGAGGGAGAGAGAGAGAGAGGGAGAGAGAGAATCCTAAGCAGGCTCTGTGCTGTCAGCACAGAGCCCGATGTGAGGCTTGACCCCAGAACTGAGCCAGGAGTCGGAGTGGTAGCAATCCAGAGCTGGAGCCTACTGCTCCATATAGTCTCTCCAATGCTCCAAAGTGTGTGAGGGATTTGGAAGAGTGGGGCCGAATACCTGGTGTCACCACTAACACCCTTAAAATGGAAGGAAGCTATAGACGCAAATTCGAACCCAGTTCTCCTTCGGGGCAGATACGGCCTGCACCACTGTGCTTGATTTGGCAAGCAGAGCATTGGCTGAATGTGAGTCTCACTCGCCTCCTCTGACAGGAGCCCTTGTGCGGTGAGCAACGTCCACAGCCACACGAGATGGCCCAGCTCCTTGTCTTTCTTCGGCACACTCTCCCATCATCTTCTGGCCCTTAGTGACTCAGATTCAGCTGTGGAGACATCTCTTCATCAAGCTCTTGTATGCTGAGAAGTAATTCTTCCCCTTCTCTTAATATTTACATTCTTCTAAACATTTTTGATGGAAGCAAATGCTTCTAATTAAAAAACAACAACAACAACAACTGTGTCTCTCAATTGATTCCTTGATGAGGCAATAGATTCTCACTAACAGGACTTGGAATCCTGCAAAAGAAACCCTTGTCTCTCAGCTCCATCGGTTGAGTAACTGTGTTTCCGTATTGGCTGGAGAACCCTTTCACTCACCACAGAAACCCCAGGACCAATCCACTGAGATGAGCATGTTTTAGAGATGCGCCAGATGGAAAGAGTCCACACTCCATCTGTTTATCATATAGATGTGGCCATTGTCCAAATCTTATAAAATCGCCAGGAGAGAAAAAAACCACAAGGCGGTGCATTTTGAGGGTGATCACAGCTCTTTGGACTATTTTAAAAGCACTGTCTGTTCCATATATATGCGTGTGTGTGTGAGTGTGTGTGTGTGTGTGTGTGTGTGTGTATGTATGTTAAGGGACACTGCAGATACAGTCAGATTGGGTTTGAACTTCTGGTCTGTCGCTTGTTGGTTGTATCAGGGCAGGTTAATTCATTTTGCTGTCTCCCAGTATCTTCATCTGTGTTGTAGAGTTGGTCTAAGAATGAAAAGGCCATAGAGATCATTCATAGAGAGCACTTAACACAAAGATCAGCGAATAGTAAGTGACTGATAAATGGCAGCTCTTATTATTGGTCATAATGATTTGTTATTATTTTAACATTTACAATATTTTGTTGTTTGTAAGTCTTCAACTCTCTCACAGCATTTCTCATTAGCTAATGGATTCCAGACATCCCTCAAACCTGAGACCTTGGGAAATAATTCACAAATGTGTTTCCTGCAATGTAGCATAAAGAATAAATTCAAATATAAATATTAAATATTTTTTTTAAAAGAATACATCCAAATATTCCAGCAGTGATCTCTTTTTTTCCCTTCAATTCAGCAAATATTTCACAGAGAGTAAATCATCGGGTTTCAGATCCTAGGCTGGGTAGAATTGCAAAGATCCTACACCAGGGTCCCTCACTCAAGGTGCTTCCTGAGACGCAAAGCTTTCTGCATGCACAGTGACTTTCATAACACATTCCCCCACTGGACTCCCTCTACCTAACTCCTGGAGAGCAAAAACAATGCCTGGGTGGGAGTTGTGGTGCATAATAAGTTCTCAAAAAGATATTTCTGCACGAATAAAAGCCATAGGTGGTGAGTAACAACAAGAGGTATGTGTATCGGTTCTGGATGTCTTTCTCGGAGTCCCGTCTCTACCTCTGTGTCCATCCATTCCCTTGTCCTCACACAGCTTTATGTCCGGCCACGTCAGGTTGACTGCATTTCACAGTGCTTGACTACTCAGCTTTGCACATGCTGTTCCCACTCTCTGGATGCCCTTCTTCCTTTGCCCGTTGAGCTCCTAACTATCCGTCATGTACATTCAGCAGAACCTTCCCTGACCTCCCAGAATTAATCACACTCTTCGGGTGTTCTGTTGGTATTTTGAACAAGGCTGCCCCTGACATTTAGAGGGCCCAGGCAAGCGCGTGAATGGAGGCCTGCATACCACATGGCAAAATGTTTAAGGAATTTTAAATCAAGCTAATCAATAAAATAAAACATATTCTATCCTCCTCCCTTGTCAAATATACCATAATCTATATATAAAAATATAAGAAAATATTATTTTTGTACGGCTGAAAGTTGGCAAAATACTGAAGATGGCTGAATTTAATTTAACAATGATTATTAAGCATTCTTTAATTTATAGGCTGGAAACATTTGGATGAGTAATAGAAAAGATATACACAATGTGCATATTGTTACATATTACTATGTGTATTTTTACATAGTTTTTCTACAAAATAGATTTTTCTTGACTTCAGGAAAATCATTTATTATGTTATAATAAATATTTTTATTTCATTTGTGCTGTGTTGGCAGTTATGATCTACCGGATTAAAACAACAAAACATAGTGTTCTGTGGATTCAAAATTGACTCTCTTAAGTTTATATATCACAATTAAACATAAAAATTATTTTTATTTTCAAAAAAGTTATTTCTTTCAAGTGTTTTAAATTGCTGACAAAATTAGAAGGTAAAAGATATAAGATAGTTAATGCATATCAAAAATTTTAAGTCAAAATTATTCAAATAAAACTGGTCCATATCCAAAAAATGTTCATACCAATCAATGCATTGGTGCTGAGATACCCACCATGGGTTGACCATGGAAAAGGCAATAAGGCCGATCACTTTACAGAGCAAAGTTCAAGTCTTGCCCTTGCAGGGCTCTGCTTTGCCTTCATCTTCTAACGTGCATCTATTTAAATTTATTAGTTTGAAAAGTTCATTAGATCTTCTTACATGTTTTTATGAAAGTATTTGCAAATCTAGACTTTGATATGCGTCTAATTACCCGTGTAAATAGTCAGCATTACATTTCTTGCATTAGTTACCTCTAGGTCTTCGTGTATAAATATAAGAGTATTTTGAATTTTTTCAATGTTGCAAATTGTCTTCTTCAGAAGCCATGCACCACAGCTTTGAATAGTGAGCAATTAAAGAATATCTCCCAGGCCACAAATTGGAATATCAAGAGAAGCAGGAAAATTGATACTCGGTACTGCTGGGAAATGATGCTATTTATGCAAGAGGAAAGATGTGGCAACTTCATTTCTCTTTCTCTCTTACCTAAGTCCTTGCACTGCTCAAGTCCCCTTCTCGGTGTTTCACAGATGAAAGCAGTGCGTCATCTCCAGCACTGGCAATGGCACAATCGGGATACCTTCAGGACAGCCATCTGCTTACAGTTCAAGGATATGAGGCAAGAGAGCAAGAAAGCGAGAGAGCGAGAGAGAGAGAGAGAGAGAGAGAGAGAAGTGTTTCCCCGGGGGCCTGAATGATGTTAGTCTTGAGGGCGATGTTTAGGATTACCAGACATATGCAGGCACTGAGTGCCAGATCCTAAGTAACAGAGTTCGTGGGCTCTTTAATAAAATGTGTGTGTACGTGTGAATGTGTGTTGTGACGTGCAGCCATTATTTTTTACATACTGTATCGAAATGGAACCCTTAGTTTCTCTAGCATGAAGCCTTGAAATCATCCTGGACTGGTGTCTTTCGCTCTCATCCTCTCTCCAGTCTGTCTTCTACCCTATCGGCATTAACTTTGCAGATGATTCTTTTTTTTTTTTTTTTTTTTTCAACGTTTATTTATTTTTGGGACAGAGAGAGACAGAGCATGAACGGGGGAGGGGCAGAGAGAGAAGGAGACACAGAATCGGAAACAGGCTCCAGGCTCCGAGCCATCAGCCCAGAGCCCGACGCGGGGCTCGAACTCATGGTCCGCGAGATCGTGACCTGAGCTGAAGTCGGACGCTTAACCGACTGCGCCACCCAGGCGCCCCTGCAGATGATTCTTGAATCTGACCACGAATCCAACTTCCGCCACCACCGTTGCAGGCCGGCTGCCGTTACCTTTCATCTCTTGTCGGTGCCCCATGCCTCGTAACTCTTCTGTTTCCTCTCTCTGCCTCCCCTGATGCCTCCTAACGTCTATAACAGTAGGCAGCCTTCTTCCTAGAACATAAGTAACCTCATGTCAATCTTGTGCTCAAATTACGTCATTACCTTCCTGTCGTGTTTAGAATAAAATCTACCTTTGCTGTGGTCTACAAGGCTGTTCCTAATTTATATCCTGTGTCCCTCTTCATCTCCTACCAACTCTTGCTTTCTGTACTCCAGCCACGTGGGCCTGACGCTGGCTGTCAGATACTCTCAGCACAAGCCACCCTCAGAGTCTTTGCATTTGTCATTCCCCATATCCAAACACTCTCCACCAGCTCCTAACACTCGTTCCCTGCTGACATTTTCTAAAAAACAAACAAACAAACAAACACCAAACCAAAACAAGCCGCCCCCCCCCCCAAAAACATAAAACAAAAAACCACCACCTGTCCTCCTCTCCCTTTACTTGGTTATAGTTTTATTCAGAAGATTTGTCAATGCTTGATATAATATTACACATCTATTGTTTTAATGCTATGTGCCTGTCATCCAGATTTGTCATTTCAGATTTGGTCTATGTGTTTCAAGGAATTGACTTAACCTCCTGGATCTGGAGACGGACGTTTTACCCAGGTTTGGACTTGCCTGGCCATGGTGACTGCTCTGGGGTTAGACAAGGAAAGCAAGTAAGTATCTGCCTAGTACTGTCACCGAAACATTTTGGAAACAAGTTCTGATTTTGTTGGGGTTGCTAAATTAGAGCCTCGCGTGGCCATTCCACCAGCGTATGGGAGAGCCTGCTTAAAAATAAAGACAACGTGGAGAAAAATAGCAGTAGAAGAAGAAAAAGAGTTCCTTGAGTACATAGTTTGAGCACTTGGGTTTTCAGTTCAATGATCCAATGAATTCATTTTTTCACTTAAGCCAATGCAATTGTTAGCAATCGAGAGATTCTGATGAATGTTGTCATTCTGTATTACTTCTATAGTTGCCTCAACATTCCCATACATGGATGTATACCGATAAGTCAGATATTACTAAAGGTTTGGTGCATCTAAAGAGAATTACCGCATGGAGGGTTGTAGTAGTAACATGATACGATATCCTGACAATATTATTTTTTAACTTTTTTGGATGTTTATTTATTTTTGAGAGACAGAGACGCAAAGTGTGAGCAGGGGAAGACAGAGAGAGAGAGGGAGACACAGAATCCGAAGCAGGCTCCAGGCTCTGAGCTGGCGGCACAGAGCCCCACGAGGGGCTGGAACTCACAAACCACGAGACCATGACCTGAGCCGAAGTTGGATGCTTAACCGACTGAGCCACCCAGGCGCCCCAGACATGTGCCTCTCTTAAAAAGTGGCTCTTCTTTCTAAATTCTCCTGGGAGAAATTCTACCTGCCCCCCTTTTGGGAAATGCTACTGAGGGTGAAAGTGAAGTGAGGGAGAGTGGTGTGGAGAGGCAGCCCCAACGGGTCCATCTGAGGTGACCTCTGGCGTTGCAAGTGCCTCAGTAAGCAACCCAAGGTGAACATGCATATTCAAAATCCAGGCTGTTTTTTTTTTTTAAGGTCTTCCCTCTAGTGTGAGTTACAGACACGCCGTCCAACAAGTGTTTCCCCTTGTCCAGCAGTCACTTGTAGGATCACGCACATATAAGCACTAACGATTTTCAAAGACCGTGGCAGGTAAGCTCATATGATAGAAATGTTTCCTAAACGTACTCCCGGAGTCTTGCAGAGTATTATTAGTCCTTTTCCTTGACCCTAACCTTAACTTTTGTCATGAAATATTTTCTCTTAGACATGATGTAAATATGAGAAGATCTTCGTAGTGTCATAATGTAGTTGCTGATTAAATTTATATAGCCCAGGGATCATTCTCCTTCCCAGTGACTTGGACGAGGGGAGTTGAGATGGGGAGTTGTCTATAGAGGAGAGAGTTTCATTCTTTTAGTTACAATATCTTTCTCTGGGTCTGGGGCTTCTTGAAAAATCTTAGGTCTCTCAACCAAAGTTGTCGATAAATAGGTGTTGAATTAACAAGGGAAGCTCGTCATGGTTATATTTATGGATTCATCACTCATGAGTTGGGTAATTGACTTGATTTATATGCATTACCAAATAGAAATGGATTGGGAGACTTTATTTGGGGCCAAGCTCTTTGTTTTCCAGAAGTTGTTGATTAAGATAAAGATTGGAGAAAGAAAATAAATTAGTCCTTAAGGACCCATTAAAATAGAACTGGTTCTCATATTGGCCAGAAGAGGGCAGGATCCCTGTGGGAATGTGACAGGATAGTATTTCGATGTTGCAGAAAGGTTTCAGAGCATGTGGCCCCGCCTAGGGAAGGTAGGAGTAAATGGTAAAGATAGTCTGAAGGGAGTAGGATAAGAGATCTTTAAAATTTTTACTTTATCCAAACTCATCATTAATTTATTAATTTATTCCTTCATCAAACACTACTACGTGCTGGGCACTGTGCATGAGACTAATATAGAGATGGACACAGCAGACATGATCTCAGGCGCAGGCTGCTTACAGACTACTAAAGATTACAGAAATTAACAGATAAGTACATGGATAATTACAGATTTGGATAAGAATGTTGTAAGAAAATAACAGGACGTTATGAGAACTACTTTAAGTGGAGGAGATCTCTGATAAGATGGACCCTGAAAGATGAAAAGTCACACAAAAACTTAGGAGAAATATGCTCCAGGCAGAAGGAATAGGATGTCTGAAGACCCTGAGGTCGGAAGGAGGTTGGAATGTTCAAGAAAGTATAAGAAGGTCAACGTAGCCACACAGTTTTCCAGAAAACAGTGAAGGAGTAGTTTCATGAGATAGATTTGAAAAAATGCAGAAGGATCATGCAGGGCTTTTTAAGTCATCTCAAGGGTCCTGATTTTCTTGTGTGACCAAGGGGAACCATTAAAGGGTTTTAAGCAGAGGAGCGAGATTATCTCATTCATGTTTAAGAAGATCACTTTGGCTGCTATGTGGAGAATGAGCTGGAGGGGCCCTGAGGGGAGTGAGACAGGAGGAGGTTGTCAATGTAGTCTAGGGAAGAGATGATGTCATCTTGGACGAGGTGGAGCCGAGAGGTGGAGAGAATTGGGTTCGAGTTGTCTTTGAAAGAGAAACTTGGCGAGACTTGGTAATTGGAGGTTGAGGAAAGTTGTCACGTTTTCTGTCTAGTTTCTGCCATGAGCAATTGGGGAAGTCTACAGAAAGGCAGGCTGGCGATGTGAGCATGGAAAGTAGGGAGTAGAAAAATCAAGAGTTCAGTGTTGGACACTTCACGTTTGAGACATCCAAATGGAGATATTCCGGAGTGGAGCCCTGAAGGAAGGGTACGTGAGAGATGCAAACTCGTGAATCATCCACATACACAAATAGAATCCAAAGCCATGAGTGCGGATGATGATACAGAGGCAGGGAGGAGAGAAGAGTGAGAAGATGTCCCAGGACTAAATCCTAAGAAGCTGTGACAAAGGCAGGAATCACAATCATTTAATATTGAGGCTTTCATGGGTTGATGGAAAGACTTTCAGAAATTAATCTAGTTGATGGCCATGCAGCTTTTCCTCTTGTAGGTTCGTTTTATACATCAGTTTCCAATGGCACTGTAACAAATTGCCACAAACTCAGTGCCTTAAAGCAACACAAATTTATTTTCTTCAGTTTCTGAAGGTCAGAAGTCCAAATGGGTCCCACTGGGCTAACATCAAGGCTGCATTCCTTCTGAGGCTTAAGGGAGAACCTGTTTTCTTGCACTTTTCTGGCTTCTAGAGGCTGCCCACATTCCTTGACTTGTGCTCTCTTTCCATCTTCAAAGCCAGCAAATGACAGGTCAAGTACTTCTCATGCTGCCTCACTCTGACACTGACTCTCCTCTCTCTCTCTTTTATTTTTAAAGACCCTTCATGATTACACTGGGCGTACCTGCGTAATTGAGAATCCTCTCCCTATCTCAAGGTCGACTGAGTAGCCACCTTAATTCCAACTGCAACACTAATTCTGCCTTAGTGGGGAATATAACATAGTCACAGATTTAGTAGATTAGGATATCTCCATATCTTTGGGAGTCATTATTCTGCCTACTAAGCCTTATAAATCTTGCTTATTCCCCTTTGGAAAAGTACAAGAGAGTACACACCAGACCTCCAGTCCTAGAAAGAAGTCCTCTCTGAGGACCCCAAAGGGTGGCACTTGACAAAAGTGATGAGGTTTATTTATGTGTCTGTTCATGCACTCATCCCTGTATTTGAGCAATACACCTTGTTGGACAAGGGAGAAAAACAACCTGCAAAGTTATTGGTTAGAGACTTGTTTACACTTCCCTTGTCAACTAGAATAGCTGTTTATTTGAATGGGGATCCTCAGGTTGTTATCATAGCTAATGTGTCTGTCTTGGTCCGTTTGTTTTGATGTAGCACAATACTATAGACCGGGTAGCTTATAAACAACAGACATGTATTTCTTACCATTGTGAAGGTGGGGAAGTTTGCAAGATCAAGGTGCTGGTAGGTTCGGGGTGTGTGATGAAAACCCACTTCCTGGTTTATGGATGCCTGTCTTCTTGCCATGAACTCACACAGTGCAGGAGGTGAAGGATCTCTTTGAGGTCTATTTTATTTTATTTTATTTTAATTTTTTTTAATGTTTATTTATTTTTGAGACAGAGAGAGAGACAGAGCATGAATGGGGGGAGGGTCAGAGAGAGAGGGAGACACAGAATCGGAAGCAGGCTCCAGGCTCCGAGCTGTCAGCACAGAGCCCGACATGGGGCTCGAACTCGTGAACCATGAGATCATGACCTGAGCCGAAGTCGGACGCTTAACCGACTGAGCCACCCAGGCGCCCCTGAGGTCTTTTTCATAAGAGCACTCATCCATTCATGAGGACACCACCTGCATGACCTAACTATCTCCAAAGACCTCAATTCCAGATATCATCACATTGGGGGGTTAATATTTCAACATATGAACCGGGGGCGGGGGGAACACAAACATTCAATCTATAGCAGTCTCTAAGAAATAGAATATCACTCAACGCCTATTATAGTGATGCACACATCTGAAATCACACCAAATAACCCCCCTACCCCAACAATACCAAGTGCTTGCAAGATTTAGAGCAACTGGAACTCTCATGCATTGCTGGTGGGAAGGCAAATGGTGCAGCCACTGTGGAAAGGGGTCTGACAGCAACTCAGAAGGGTAACCATAGTGCAATCCTACTTCAACATATTTGAGAAATGAAGACCTATGTTCACAAAGAAACCTGCATGTGAATGTTACATTGGTTTTATTTGTTATCATCAAAATTTGTAACCAATCCAAATATCCCTTCCCTGGGGAATAGATAAACAAATGGTACTTTCATACAGTGGAATACTACTCAGGAATTAAAAAAGAATGGAATGGGGCGCCTGGGTGGCGCAGTCGGTTAAGCGTCCGACTTCAGCCAGGTCACGATCTCGCGGTCTGTGGGTTCGAGCCCCGCGTCAGGCTCTGGGCTGATGCCTCAGAGCCTGGAGCCTGTTTCTGATTCTGTGTCTCCCTCTCTCTCTGCCCCTCCCCCGTTCATGCTCTGTCTCTCTCTGTCCCAAAAATAAATAAACGTTGAAAAAAAAAAAAAAATTTAAAAAAAAAAAATAAAAAAAAAAAATAAAAAAAAAAAAAGAATGGAGTACTAGGGGCATCTGGGTGGCTCAGTTGGTTAAGCATCCGACTCTTGGTTTCAACGGCTCAGGTCATGATCTCACGGTTCATGAGTTCAAGCCTCACATCAGCCTCCATGCTGTCAGAGCCTGCTTGGGATTCTCTCTCTTTCTCTGGCCTTCTCCTGCTTGTATTCTCCCTCTCTCTCAAAATAAATAAATAAACTTAAAAAAAAAACAGGTGTCTTTAAAAACAAACAGGGGCGCCTGGGTGGCTCAGTCGGTTAAGCGGCTTACTTCGGCTCGGGTCATGATCTCGCGGTCCGTGAGTTCGAGCCCCGCGTCAGGCTCTGGGCTGATGGCTCAGAGCCTGGAGCCTGTTTCAGATTCTGTGTCTCCCTCTCTCTGACCCTCCCCCGTTCATGCTCTGTCTCTCTCTGTCTCAAAAATAAATAAATGTTAAAAAAAAATAAAAAAAAAAACAAAATAAAAACAAACAAACAAAGGAGTACTGAAAATGCAACAACATGGATGAAACTCTAATCCACTATGCCACGAGGAGGAAGCCAAACTCAAAGATTACATACTATAGGCCATTTTGTGATATTCTGAAAAAGATGCAATTATAGGGAGAGAAAGTAGACCAGCAGTTACCAAGGACTGGGAGTGGGGGAAGGAGTTAACTGCAAAGTGACCCAGGAGCATTTTCTGAGCAGCGGGACTGTTCTAGATCTTGATTGCTGTGATGGTTACATGACGGCAAGTGTTTGTCAAGATTCACAAAACTACACTACAAAGAGTAAAATTTTTACTCTCTGTACGTTATATATTAATTTTTAACAAAGGATGTGCACAAATTCTACAGGTCTTTTTGTTCCCCACAAAAAGGCCCCATCCGAAGTCTATATTGTTATAGAGTGTTAATTCTTCTACTGTCTTAAGAGACAGTTAAGCAAACCTGTGTCCCACGTAAGCTAATAAAATAAAGGTCTTTTCGGAGAGATCTCCAAGTGGCATCTCTGCTGAAACACGTCTCTGGAAAAACAGCAAACAAGGAAGTCAGGAAATCAAGGTTCCAAGACCACATCGTCACTAGCTAGTCTTGTGATTTTAGACAAAGCACTTGAGCTTTCTAGGACTCCGCTGCCCTATCTGTAAAATGGGAATAAGGTCTGATCAAAACTCCCTAAGGGAGGGTTATGAATATCAAATGCCAAATGACCTTCATTTTATTAGCGTAAGGAGGACACAGGCTCACTTTATGTACACTGAGGTGCTTATCAAGATGAAACATTCTTGGGGCGCCTGGGTGGCGCAGTCGGTTAAGCGTCCGACTTCAGCCAGGTCACGATCTCGCGGTCCGTGAGTTCGAGCCCCGCGTCGGGCTCTGGGCTGATGGCTCAGAGCCTGGAGCCTGTTTCCAATTCTGTGTCTCCTTCTCTCTCTGCCCCTCCCCCGTTCATGCTCTGTCTCTCTCTGTCCCAAAAAATAAATAAACGTTGAAAAAAAAAATTAAAAAAAAAAAAAAAAAGATGAAACATTCTCTTCCACTGTGAAGTATTACTATTCTCTTTTCTAATTTTTTAAATTAAATTTTATTTTTTTAACGTAATCTCTACACCCAGCGTGGGGCTCAAACTCACAGCCCCAAGATCAAGAGTTGCATGCTCTACTGACTGAGCCAATCAGGTGCCCCTCTTTTCTAATTCTCACAATTTACTATTTGTGAAGAGTTTTATTGCTGGGCAACAAAGGATGCACTAGGTATGTAGTAACTTGTAATCATCACAACAATTTTTTGCGGCTGGGACCCCCGTCTCTGTCACTTACAGAGAGGGGGACTGAAGTGCTCAGTGGTTGCACACGGGTGCTGAAGTCACCCAGCCAACGTAAGGTAAAGTGGAAACGGAATTCAGTGCCGTCTGACCAGAGGCCATGGTCTTTTTCATCCCTTCATCTTGTTTCTCTCAGAGCTGGTTTCTATTTAGAGGCAAAACGTCCAAGTTAGACTCTGATATATGCACACAGAGAATCATGTTGCATATACGTGAAGATATTGCACATACATAATTTATACGAGAAGGTCAGACTATGAACTCACTGAAATTTCTGATCAATACAGACATAAAAAAGACAAAGAGTGTGTAGTGAAGAAAATCATCACTTAAAAAAATTTTTTTTAAATGTGTATTTTATTTTTGAGAGAAAGAGAGCACGAGCAGGGTAGGGGCAGAGGGAGAGGGAGACACAGAATCCGAAGCAGGCCCCACGCTCCGAGCTGTCAGCACAGAATCCGACGCGGGGTTCGAACTCACAAGCCGTGAGATGATGACCTGAGCTGAAGTCGGAGGCTTAACCGACTGAGCCACCCAGGCGCCCCTAAAATCACCATTTTTATTAGTTGGCTAATAAAAACTTTACCTGGAACTAATAGGCGTTTGTTTATTTACGTAATGATCCCATTTTTTTTTTTATTGTGGTAAAACATGCCCAAATGATTTTTGTATAAAAAAAGGATGAGGCCTTACTTTGATGTCTAACTTTCTTTGAATTATTTAACACTTTCTTGAAGTAAATGCTTATTCACTTCGATACTCTTTTAAAGAAGTATTTGAGGCAGTAAATTTATATCTAAGCATCATTTTAACTGTACCCCATAATTCTGATACATAGTACGTTCACGCTTGCTCAGGTTTAAATATTTTGTAATTTTCATTGTCATTTCCTCCTTAGTCCATGAACTCTTTGGAGATACACTTCATCAGAATGTGCTGTTCCTCTCTTTCTATAGTGTCGTTGATGATATCTTCCTTAGTGATCATGTGGTTGAAGGAAGGCAATCCCTGTGACGTCCAATTTTGGAAAAATTTTGAGTCGTCCTTGGCGACCTAGCACGTGGTCAGTTGTGATAAGCGTTTTATGTGCGCTTGAATAGAACGTGTACCTTCGATTTGGGGAGTACAGAGTTTCATGTATCTGTAATCCGTGCACTGAATCCATGATGCGTGGACTGCCACAAAAATGCAATTTTACATTTACTCGGCGGCCATCAGCTTCCTCTGCCTCTGGATGTAAATGCTGGGAAAGGTGAGGTCTTTTCTGTGAACCCTCAAATGATCATCCCGTTCTCACTTTGGTCCCGAATCCCCACATCTGGTTAGGGGTCCTGCAGCGGAAGTCAAACAGTGCTTCCCTCTGTGTTCAGATGAGATCGCCTCTCCCTCCATGCTAAGATCTGCAGTTGGCTGTGTCTTACTTTGGTGGGTGTCACCGTTGGCTGTGTCTTACTTTGGTGGGTGTCACCGTTGGCTGTGTCTTACTTTGGTGGGTGTCACCGTTGGCTGTGTCTTACTTTGGTGGGTGTCACCGTTGGCTGTGTCTTACTTTGGTGGGTGTCACCGTTGGCTGTGTCTTACTTTGGTGGGTGTCACCGGCTTCTGGATCCTTATTTCTTCTCTCTCCATTGAGCAGTTCCTTCTTCACCTGCTTCTCCTTCTTGGCACCAGCCTGCCAAGTTCTGTCCCAGAACCGGGAATTACCCCGGACTCCTCTTCCTATGTCCACCCCGATTTCTAATAAACATCAAGACTCATCAGTTCTACTTCCCAAACATCTCTCACATTGGTCCACTCGCCAATCTCGGCTGCCGCTGTCTCTGTTCAGGCCACCGTTGTCTTTTGCTGGCATTGCTGTGACAGCCTCGGATGGATCCTTCTGGATTTTACCCCCTACTGACTTCTTTCCGCTCTAGTGGGTGATTTTTCTAAAATAGAAGTCTGATTACATCATTCTCTGTTCAACTCATTCAGTGCTTCTCTGCCGATCATAAAACAAACTTCAGTCTTCCTAACCTTACTTACGTGACCCTTCAGGATCGAAACTCATTTTTTTAAGGTTTCTCTGCAGTGTCTTCTGTGATTATTTCTCTCTTCCCAAAATGAAGCTACCTACTCTTCCAGTTTCTAAAATAGGCTAAGCCCCCTCATCTTGAGACATAATGCGCAGAACTTTATGTCTTTGAGATTGATGATATTTCTTGAGTTTACATATCTTAACTCCAAAAGAGTGGGATGATGGAAAAAAGATTATACACTCTCACACACACAGACACACACACACTCATATATCTACACAAATACATATATACTCACACATATACACTCACATATACACTCATATATACTCACACACATACATACACTACATATATATATATATATATATGCTCACATATACGCATGTATAATAAATGAGACAAATATATGGAAAATGTATATATATAAATACATATATATATATATATATATATGATGGAAAGTATAACAATCAATAAATGCTTTTAAAAATTGTGCATGGTTGTTCAGGTATAGATGGTTGATTAACCAACATACTAATTTCCTTGTCTTCTCTAGGTTCCATTAGAATCTTAGTAAAATCATAGAAAAGGTAGAGATCCATGAGGACAAAAGAATGGAATTGGAGTCAGTAGCAGATAAGAGATTTCTACACATTTCTGGAATACAGATTTAGCAAACTTAGCAGAGCAAGGAAAGCTACCTTTTCGACTATACACAGAGAGAAACAGAAACAAAAGAAATCAGATTTCCGCAGAGGAATCCTAGAAGGACTAAGCATTCTGGAATGCCAGGCAGGGTAGAGAGTGGTATTAGGCTTCGGGTTGAAACAGAGAGACATTTTCGGTCAGTTGACTGCCATCCATTTCTTTGGACTTAAATATCAATAGCCTCGGTTCTGTACTGAGCCAAAAAGTCAGAGGTAGCTTCCCAGGAGACCTTAAGAATCTCAGAAAAGAATAACTTTCACATACCTGATGTATAAAGCGTTAAAAAGGTAAAATCAAGAAAATTTCCTATAAAACAGAACAAAATGGTAAAGACAGAAAAAATATATAAAAGAAAACCCTACCAGGGGCGCCTGGGTGGCTCAGTCGGTTCAGCGTCTGACTTCAGCCCAGGTCATGATCTCACAGTTTGTGAGTTCGAGCCCCGTGTCAGGCTCTGTGCTGACAGCTCGGAGCCTGGAGCCTGCTTCGGATTCTGTGTCTCCCTCTCTCTCTGCCCCTCCCCAGCTCATGCTCGCACTCTGTCTCTGTCAAAAATAAATAAACTTAAAAAAAAAATTAAAAAAAAAAAAAAGAAAAAAAGAAAACCCTACCAGTGTAAAGGATTAAACCAGCAGGATCAACGTCTGACCAGTGGGGTGCCCCAAAAGATAGAAGAGAGAACATGAAGGTGAAGAGAGTATCAAGGAAAAGATACGAAAATCTCCCAAGGTCAGAGTCTGTTCAAATAATGAACTTCTCAGCGAGGCATTCCCTGGTCCGCCTGTTGGAACCGCAGCCCCTCCATCCAACGCTCTGGGTTCTCCCTCCCTATTCAACTCTTCTCCATCGAACTTGTAACCACCTGACATACTATATCTTGCACTTGTTTATCTAACTTCTCTCTTCCCCACCAGAATGCCAAATCCCCAAGGCAAGGAGCTCTGTCGGTTTTATCCACAGCTGAGGGGCATCCTCAGCCCCTCGCTAATGCTCGGCACAAGAGGTGTTCGGTAATTATTTGTTGCGTGAAGACAGAAGTCAATGATGCATGAGATCTAGACCCTCACCTGCCATGGAAAGAAGTCAATGGATCATGCCCCAAATTGGTTCATCAATAAGAGATACAAAGCCTATAATTGAGAAATATGAGGCAACCACCTGCAGACACAACTAATGGGGTTCAAGGCACTGAGCCGCATCTGAGGGATGGATGGACGAGCAGGAGTGGGAGCAGGCAAAGTCGCTGTTGTTTTCCATACGTTTTTGCGAACTATTTGCTTTTACCTTTTTTTTTTAAGTGTATATGTCTTAGAAAGCATTTTGTGTTTATTTACTATAAATATGTCATATCAACAATAATAATAGCTAAAATTTATTGAGCACTAATTACATGCCAGGCGTGGTGCTGAGATTCAAGATGGATTATTGGAGAATGTATTACATATCTGTTGTCATTTTGTACGGATTGAAAACATCTGGAGTTAACCTAGAAATAGAACAAAACCCTCAGTCCAAAGATATAAGTACTTAGTAACCTAAACTCAGTTGAATAAATTCTGCTGATCAATCCTCATAACCAAGATATAAATTTGATATGGCTCCTCACGTCCTTAAAATGCAAGAAAAAAAAAAAAAAAGCATCACAGAAATAGTTTTCAAATAAAGTTTTCATTTGCTAGGAAATCCTTGTAGAACCACACACACGCCTGCCAACGGGATCTGTTAAAACAGGAACTGGAGAAAGTGAAGGGAAAATCGTGTGTAAGCTTTTCTGGAAACATCTGTCAGTGTCATCTGCTTCTTTTCCCGCCACTCTTCTCTCCACTCCACATTTCTCTTTCAGTCTGTTCATCTGGAGTGTAAGTGACCTTTGTTTCGGGAAATTTATGAGATTTTCACAACATGAAATGACTTCTGACAGAGTCATTTTTGGGCCTCAGCTCTGATCTGCTTCCTCCTGTCTGGGCCTGGAGTTTCTGCTGTGCCGCCATCCATCAGTTGTTCAGGAACATACTGAGCCAGTCACCGCTGCAAATCATTCTTCAGTCATTCATTCTTTCAGTCAGAACTGAAATTTAACACTGCTAGTTGTTTAAAAAAACAAAACAAAACATTTTAGCACCATTTTTGTTTGTTTGTTTGTTTAGATGCTTCTGGTGTTTCGACTGTGCTATGGATGTGTTGGGAGCTCCCCTCTCCTTCCCTTTTCCCTCGTTGCTTGGACAAACTCCTTCCCAGCTCTCGGTCTTCAACTTAGACGTGCCCTCCCTGCAGGAGCCTTTCTCGAGCACGACACAACCTAAATGGGAATATCCTTCACCTCCGGAATCTTCTGGAACGTCCCTCTGACATTGCACTGCGTATACAGCATTGTCACTGCCGTTTGTTTTTCAACTCCTCTGCTGGCCCTGTCGCTCCCTGGGTGCAGAAGCTGAACTGTTTGCCTTGCTGGCTCTAGGACATGGCATGGAACCCTGATACAGAGTAGGGGTTCAGCAAACACTCGTGGCATGAATGAATAGTCGAACGAATGAATGCACAAATGAATAAATGAAAGCAACTGTCACTGTATACAGTTTCACCGCAGTCTGCATATTCTGAGTACATGTCAAAAATAACAACCAAAACAACTGCACAGCTGTGCTTAGCAATTGCTAAGCCAAAGGCTAATGAGTTAAAAATATTGGCTTAGATCCCAAAGTCAAAGGAAAAAGAGATAAAGAGAAGGCTGTGCCTATTTCCGGTGCTTGGTAGGAAAAGAATATTTCCTAAACTCTTTTTCTCCGGCAATTTCTTTCTTTTTTTTTTTTTTTTTTATTTTTTTTTTCAACGTTTATTTATTTTTGGGACAGAGAGAGACAGAGCATGAATGGGGGAGGGGCAGAGAGAGAGGGAGACACAGAATCGGAAACAGGCTCCAGGCTCGGAGCCATCAGCCCAGAGCCCGACGCGGGGCTCGAACTCCCGGACCGCGAGATCGTGACCTGGCTGAAGTCGGACGCTTAACCGACTGCGCCACCCAGGCGCCCCTCTCCGGCAATTTCTTAAGTAAATTGAGGATGCATCACGGCATTTATAGTCCTGTGAAAGAAGGAAGTAAAATACTTTCAAAATGGTTTGCTCCTCATGCTATCTAGCCTCTTCTTTCTGGCTTGACAAACAGGTGAGGAAAAGTCCTATTTTTCTGTTTCTTCAGAGCCTTTGAATAATAGTTAGCAAAGACCACTTTGAAAACTGAACTTGCCTCATCACTCGTGAGGTCAGGTTCTGGATTACGTGAAGGGAAATGTTTTCAAGGCAGCCCCCTCCCCCCGCCCATTCCCTCTAGGGTCATGAGGTACCCTAGAAGCATCGTAGTGACTTCATGCTTTTTCCATTGCTCTTCATCAGACCAGAGCTAATGTGCACTGAATGCCCTCACAAATGATACGAAAACGTTAAAAGAGAACTTTGAGGGTGGTTTAAAAAACTTGAAGCTAAGACTAGTTGAAAGATGCTTGTTGAAGGAGGTGGGGTTCATTCTGTGATTAGTGCCAAGTCGGGCAAGATTTCACTTTTTAGTGCAAGTTATGGGGTAGGCTAAGGAATAACAAATGAAAGGGTAAAATTTTTTGGAAGCGCCTTCTGAACACGCAAACGAACAGCAGGAAGAAAGAAAATTATTCGACTTGGCTTATGTGCTTTATGTGTGATGGTAGATTTTCAATATATGTGACTCTAAAAGCAAATGGGCAAGTCAGGATGCTATTAACAATAATTGTGGGAAATTTTTCATTGAGATGTAAGAGTAGACTCTGCCTTAATGTCTGTTTGTATTTTATTTTATTATTTTTTTATTCTGATTTTTTGATTTTTGATTTTTTTGATTTTTTAAATTTTTTTGATTTTGATTTTTTTTTATTTTTTAAAATTTACATCCAAATTAGTTAGTATATAGTGAAACAATGATTTCAGTAGATTCCTTAATGCCCCTTACCCATTCAGCCCATCCCCCCCCTCCCACAACCCCTCCAGCAACCCTCAGTTTGTTCTCCATCTTTTTTTTTAAATTTTTTTTTAATGTTTTATTTTATTTTTGAGACAGAGAAAGACAGAGCATGAACAGGGGAGGGGCAGAGAGAGAGGGAGACACAGAATCCGAAGCAGGCTCCAGGCTCTGAGCTGTCAGCACAGAGCGCAACGCGGGGCTCAAACTCACAGATGGTGAGATCATGACCTGAGCCGAAGCTCAACTGACTGAGCCACCCAGGCGCCCCTGTTTTCCATCTTAATGTCTGTTTTTAAATGGCAGTTGTTTCTTCTGTAAGAAACGTACTTCTTTTAGACAGAATGTATCTTTGATTAGAATGGTGGTCCAGAGACACATAGAGTTAGAAGTTGAGACAGGGTTGGCCACAGACCTTTATCATGTTATCCATCATGACCAGAGCAACAGCCACCTTATCTTTCATTTAACCAAGTGTGATAATACATTATATTTCATTCACTTAAATTTTTTTAGTGGTTATTTATTTTTAAGAGAGAGAGACAGAGAGACAGAGAATATGAGGGGGGAGGGGCAGAGAGAGAGGGAGAGAGAGAATCCCAAGCAGCTTCTGCACTATCAGCACAGAGCCTGACTCGGGGCTTGATCTCACGAACTGTGAAATCATGACCTGAGCTGAAATCAGGGCCACCCAGGCATCCCTTCATTTGCTTTCTTTACTAACTCTTCTTTTTAAAGTTTAGGACTTTTGTTATCATCCCATTGTTTTTTTTTTTTTTTTTTTTTTTTTTTTCAACGTTTATTTATTTTTGGGACAGAGAGAGACAGAGCATGAACGGGGGAGGGGGAGAGAGAGAGGGAGACACAGAATCGGAAACAGGCTCCAGGCTCTGAGCCATCAGCCCAGAGCCTGACGCGGGGCTCGAACTCCCGGACCGCGAGATCGTGACCTGGCTGAAGTCGGACGCTTAACCGACTGCGCCACCCAGGCGCCCTGTCTTTACTAACTCTTCTTTGCATACTAGTCTTTGGCTAGAATTATAATCCTTATTATAATAATGATTATTATTTGTGCTTAATTCTGACTGATTACATTTTTATATTATCTGAAATTTAAGAAAAATCACGGCTCCCAGGTATATTCAACTTAAAGTAATATATATATATATATATATATATATATATATATATATGCATGTATATATCATCTCCAGCAACTGTGAAGCAGACAGTCACTCTCATGAAACTCTACGGACTCTGGGATTGTGATTGTTTTATGTTTATTTATTTTAAGGGAGAGAGAGACTGAGAGAGACAGCGTGCACAAGCAGGGGAAGGGCAGAGAGAGACAGAGAGAGAGAAAGAGAGAGTCTCAAGCAGGCTCTGTGCTGTCAGTGCAGAGCCCGATGCAGGGCTCAAACTCATTAACTGTGAGATCATGACCTGAGCCAAAACCAAGAGTCAGACACTCAACCGATTGAGCCACCCAGGATCCCCTGGGATTGCTATTTTGCTGTTTGCTGGCTTCAATCTCCAGTAGGCTCTTTTATCAGTCCGGAAAGTTCCTTGTTTCTCTCACCTGGAAAAATAACAGGAAGTGGTGCACACCTGAGATGTGGGAGAGCCAGGAAGGCCTTCCCCCAATCCAGGACTATTTCCCGGGTGGGTTCTTATTCCGCATTCTGTTCACTTGGAACTAATTCCTTTGTGTTAGCCTTTGTGGACATCTTGGTATCACAGAACCCTAGAATTTTAAACGTAGAAGGAATATTAAAGATTGATCCAACCAGTCCACTCAGTCTGTGCGTTAGGAAACTGAAACTCAGAGCTTCGCCCAAGGTCTCTCTCTGGGACCTTATAGAACCAAGACTGGAATAAGGCCTTCAGAGGTCAGTTCTGCCTTCACTATGTTCATTCATCTCTTCATACTCTAAGGCATGGTCACGATTTTTCCGGGTGCAAGTGAGAAAAACCCAACTCTGACACACTTCAAGAAAAGAAGAAACTTTGTGAGCCTTCAGGCACGATCCAGTGGGGCAAGTACTCTCTTCAACACTTGGTCTGTCTCCAGATCTTGTCTCCACTTTCCTCCATGCTGGCTTCGTGGATGGATGGTAATGCCTTCCTCCTTACTACTCTTCCCTCAGAAGTTACAGGCATGCATCCTACGGGCTTTAGTCCTGCCAGAGTGGGAAAGGTCCACTTTCCTAACTGGTCCCAGAAAAGTGCTAACATCAAATCTCACGGATGTACGTTGGGCCATGTGCCAGTACCTAAACCAAATGGAAGGTCTGGTGCACTGCTGGCAAAGAAAAGGAAAATTGATGTTGAGCAATTTGAAGCAACCGCTCTTTGCTTCAGGAGCCTACTGTATCTGCGACACTGCACTGGATGTTTGTGTAGCATCTGTAGTTAATTTGTTTTTGCTTTTGTTTTTTTATAAGTTGGTTTTTCAAAACGGGCATGCGCGCAGAAAGTTGAATCTACGGAAAGGGAGCAGAGGAAAGGTTCTATTGGGTGTGTTGAGGGAGTGATGGCGAGGCAGCAGGGAAAGTTCGGGGTGCAGCGCCCTGGGTCGGGGGGACGAGGGAGGCCTGAGTGAAGGTCAGTGGGGTGCCAGGGGACTGGGGAGGTCTGGGGAAAAAAGGCCATGTGAAGAGCTGTCAGGGAGAATCGATCTGCTCGGCCCAGTGGTTCCTGAGCATGGCTTATTCATTCAAGCACTTTTGGGGGGGCTACTGCGGTCAGCTACTGTGCCAGGTGCGGGGGACACAAAGGTGGCAAGGCAGTCCTCACGTCGAACCAGCTGTGTATTACACAAAGATCAACGCAGTCATTGCTGGAAGGGAGAAGCCTGGAGTGTTCCAAGAGAATATACACTGGAGGCCCTGGCTGTGTGGAGGTGAGAATACAGGCAGTGAGGCAGGGAGAGAAGGTATCCTAGAAAAACATTTCAAACTGAGACTGGAAGAACGAGGAGGAGCTTTGCTAGGGTGTGTGTGTGGGGGGGGGGGGGCAGGACAAGGGAAAGCGTTCTAGGCAGAGGGTGCTAGAGCCTGTGAGAAAGTGCCAGCAAGGAGTGAGGAAGGTTGGTAAGAGCTCAGGTTGGAGAAGGAAGCAGGAGCCAGACCAAGCTCCCCTATTCCAGCCTTCGAAGAGATTTTGAATTTTCTCTGATAGCACTACATTTGTGTTTTCAGAAAGACCTCACTTGCTGTGGATAAAGAACTCAATGGGGTGAGATTACCCGGTTGGAGCACCCGAGGGTGGTGGTGGCTTGGCTTGGAGCAGTGACGATGGAAACGGAGAGAGAACAGCCACATTCAAGAGGCATTTGGAAATCTTGGTTTTGTAAAGATGACGTCCGTCATCATTGCACAGGCAGTACAATATAACTGCGGATTTGTGAAAGTTTCACATTTTCATTAGCTGGTTGAATCATAGGTTTTATTTTCCATGACAGTACTAAATTGGCTGGGGATTAGGCTGAACATAATTGTTTTATGGCTAAATGTATCCCATTGTAATAAATAATGGCCATATATCAGCCTGCCGCGTGCCTGATTTAAGAGCACAAGGCCACAGGGAACTTGGTTGAGCCTACAGACTTGGTGACTAAACTAAAGATAAAGGAATGGGACTTTAGACTCTGGAGGCCCCGAAGAATGTTGTGGGTCCTACAGGCAGCTTGCTTGCCGCAATTTGAATAATCCCTTCAATCTGTTCGCGCTCATATTCTCCCGAAGCAGATTCTTGGATTGATAAACGGGGACATTAGCGGGGTTCAGATGCTCTGCAATGGAACGGAAGGACCCTGGTTGATGGGGATGGAGACTTGGAGACTGAGCACGCTGTAATGACGGTGATCCCCTGGAAAGCCAACTTTGCTAAATCACGTGGGAGTCTGGGAAGCTAGAATTAAGTAGGTTCGGGATGTGCCCCCAAGAGAAGGTTTATACTGAGCAGCGATAGGACATTACAGGGATATGCTAATACCTGGTATATCACCCAGCATGGTGATGGAAAAAAAAAAAGAAATTTGTAAAAGTGTTTTGTTAAGTGAAAAATGAGGCTCTGCAAAGAGAATTGTCGTCCTTGTTTCAGCACGATGGGCTAAATTGTGCGCTGGTGAAAACCAACAACAGCTCGGTGCCTTAAAACAGGGTTGCTTTCTTGTCCCATGAAGTCCCCCGTCAGGTCGGCACCTCTCAGGGGACTGGGCTTCCATTCACGTCGATGATAAAGTATGAGACTCCGTGGGGCTTTGTTCACACTGATCTCACCCCCCTTTCGGGCTTATTCAGTGAGCCCTGCTGCGTGGACCTTCGTAGCAGGCTGCTATTGTATCCTTCCTTCCCATTTGCCCGTCTGGAAGTGCACTTGGGTTTTTCTTTGGGGCATAGCCCATTTCGTGTTTCCGGCAGGGTGGGCTCCCCTCCCCCTGCCACCCACCTTAACAGAGGTCCCCCTTCTGGACTGGCTACGGGGGCAGATATGTGACCCACATCTGGCCGACGGGCGTTTTCTTTCCCCTGGCGACACTGATCGGCCTATGATCCAAGTCACCCCCAAAGTATTCAGCCCCAAGGTTTTTCTGGAAATACTGGGAAACAAAACCAAACGCTACTGTCTTTCTGTAGAGGTTGTTGGGCCAACGGGAGGTGGGTCTGCCATTTTCAGCAGCTTTTTTGCCAGTGCTAGAGGAGAGCCTACCTGACAAGGTACGAACGAAAGAAAAGCCGAACTGAGGACCACACAAAATCAGACTCCTGGCCGCATTCTTCAGGTCCCTGGATCAAATCACACCAAAGATCCAGTATCCCAGACTTCTTGGTTATATCGGCTATTATTTTGTTTTTGGCTTAAGCCGTTTTGAACTTGGGTTATATTCCTTCCAGCCGAAGGAGTCCCGGCTAACACAGCCATTCATCTCCAATGCAGGAGCTTCCAGGAGATGGCAAGTGCAAGTGGATATGGGCATGAGCCCCCTCCGCCCATCCCAGTTCTGATTGGTCATCAGAGGAAATCTACAACAGGAGCACTCTGTCTCCTTGTTTACTCTCCTTTTCTCTTCCAGTACTCCAGAAAGTAACATTCCCGGGCCAAAGAAGCCAGCCAGTCTCTTCAGATTTAGCTTAGGGAGATCTGAGGAACTGCACAGTTCAGGGGAAGAGGACAGGGCAGAAGAAGCCAATGAGGCAGCTTAAAGAACGCTAGCGGGAACGCGAGGTGCAAAGGCTGGCTGCAGAGGTGCATCTAGGTCAGCTCTTTGAGGTGGGCACAGCTAGCGGCTGGGATCGGAAGGAGTAACAGGAGCTGGATGCTATGCACCAGGAGGAGGGAGACCACCGAGAAGATCAGTACCCCAACACTGTGATACTTTCAACCAAGACCAAAGACAAGAACCTGGAGCATCCAGGGCTGAGAGCTTGGCTGAAATGGATGCAGAAAGTGAGCATCCCCTCAGACAACTGAAGCTGTGGGGCCTCAGAGTCCCCTAAGACCGTCACTGTAATGGATGCAACTTGCATTTTGCTGATTTGGTGGGGGGGGGATGGCTCTTTGGTTAGCAATTCCACTGACCTCAAACGGAGTGCAAACCACAATGGGAAAAAGGAGTCTGCATGTAGATTAATGATTTCCCAACAACCAAAATGGGGTTTGAAAACCCTGATATGTTTTTGCCCACGAATCTGTAGGATACCCTTGTGTGCCAAAGATCAAATACGGGGAAAAAATGATAGCTTTAAGCCCACCCTGCCAAAATAATAGCCAAAATGATAGCCAACACTGTGTAGCATCTCCTATATGCCAAGTGCTTTTAATCATTTCATATGCACAGACTTATTTAATCCTCTTAACAACGCTTTTAGATAGAGGTTATTATTTTTACTTAAAAACGAAAATGGGTTGCCCGGGCAGCTCAGTTGGTTAAGCGTCCGACTTTTGATTTCAGTTCAGGTCACGGTTTGTAGGATCGAGCCCTGCATCAGGCTCTGTGCTGACAGCACAGAGCCTGCTTCGGATTTTCTGTCTCTCTCTCTCTCTCTCTCTCTCTGCCCACCCCCCCACCCCTCTCTCTAAGTAAATAATAAAATTAAAATAAAAACTTAAAAAAAATGAAAAAACGGATCCCAGCATGGTTACGTGATTTGTGCAAGGTCCCCCAGCTAGTTAGTGGCAGAGCCAGGATTCAAACCTAGGCGGTCTAGTTCCAGAGCTCACACCTTTTGCGTCTACAGTGCAGTGGGATACCTTGTCCAGTGTCCCTGGACATCAGTCATCAGACACTTTTGAAAGGCGACTGAATGACCTGAGTCTCAATATTAACTGAAATTAACTGCCTGTCTTGGAGTGTCACGGCTTAAATGGCAACTCCTCTTCCTAAGATTCCTCTAAGACGTGCCTGACATGACCAGCAGAAGCAAGAACCAATTGGTAACATGGCTTGAGAGGACACTGAAGCTTCTGAGATCTCGAGTATTCAGGGGAAAGTTGTGGCCGCGCCTTCCAGAGCTCCTCTTTCCTGCTGTTTCTCTGGGGCAGCAGATGACGGGGTGAGACCTGCATCCGCCATTCCTCCGCACCCCCACCCTACCCCAGCAAGTCTCTCCCAAAGCAGGCACCCACCATCTAGGTTCTGGCAAAGGAGCATTTTCAAATGTTATCCTACATTTCTGAGAATGTATGCTTAAACTAGGATCAGGGCAGCCACAAACCAGGTGAAGTCCAAAAGCGAGAAAGTAGGTAATCAGATGAGAGGAGAGGAGGGTATGGGACAAGCAGGTCACAAGGGGTCAGCCCCAGTGTTGAGCGATGTACAGACAAAGGATGAGGGCCTTGGGAGGGCTGCAGGGAGGAAGGCAAGGGCCTAGCCCTGCATGAATGGGGTGGGGGTGTGTTCTTAAGGTTGTGAATCAGGCTCAGAAGCAGAAGAGAGGAACCCAACTATTGTAAACTGGATACACCGGGGGGACTACTGACCTGAAGCATTTTCCCATTGGCTGTACCCGGGGCCTTGGTATGAGAGTAAGGCAGACCCCTCCCATGGCTGGCTTGGCAGGGGTGGCCTCCTGAATGAAAAGTCTGAGGATAGAGGAGCAGAGAGCCAGGCAGAGGGTCACATTCACAGCCATTTCCCACCTACTTCAGGCCGAGCACAGACTGCCAAGTTTCACAGATGGCTAAACTCAAGACTACGGGTGTAGACCTCTGTTGCTACCTTTTGACTCTCTGGACGTTACCCAGCTGCATTCCATATTTCACAAGTGATTTTGGTTCTTTTCAACTTCTCTTCCCCCTGTAGGCCAGATTTCCTAGATCTGAGGAGTAATTGCTCAAGGAGGACCCTACCTGACTCTAAGAACTAGTCTTGTTCAATAAAAAGTCATCTTATGGAAATAAAGCTTGATGAGAAGCAAGCCCATTTTGCCCTCTTCTCCACTCTTGAGCTTCCTATTGTTTCACTTTTCTGAAGTCTCATTCACTAATCTGTAGTATGGGTCTGCATCCTGCCACACTGACGGCACTGTCATTCATTCTTCAGTTGTTATTTTTTTATTTTTTTTTTTGAGAGAGAGAGAGAGAGAGCATGCGCGCACGCAAGTGGGGGAGGGGCAGAGAGAGAGAGGGTGAGAGAGAATCCCATACTTGAGGCTTGAACTCACACACCATGAGATTGTGACCTGAGCCAAAATCGAGTCAGACACTTGACCGACTGAGCCACTCAGGCGCCCCTTATTTGTTTTTATTACTTCCCATACTTCTAAACCACTTACCATTCCTGAATTCATCCAACAGTCGAGTACCTAACCCTGCTGAACAACACCTCCCCTCCCCGCACACATATGGAATGCTACGCTGGCTGAGACTCATTGTCGGTATCGCACAGGATCCCTCTCTGTTGGTGATGCAACAGCCCTCTTGTGAAACGGCCAGCAATTCATCCCTGTCATTAGCAGGGGGTTCAGGATGCCTCCCACCACCTGCAGGGTAACTCGGGAACATTCTAGTTACACAGCTCCCCGTTGGGTCCAAGTCCCTCATGAAAAGTTGTGGCTCTTGATGGGCAAGGATGAAATGTCCTCTACCTTTATTATCCCAAACAATATCTAGCACATACTAGGGACTCCACTGTTATTTGAATGCATTGGCTGATTTTTTTTGGACACCCTCCTTGAACTTAGGTTTAAACCTAAAATGTTTCTTCACATAATAATTTTCATAAGTGTAATGCTTATTGTGTGTAAGCAATAGTGTAATTTTTCTAAAATGAAAAGGGAAACCTGATTCAGAAATCTATTAGTGAGTTTCAACTCTACAATATGGTAAAAAGTTAATCTTATTCATCTCCTTATTCTATTCTGGACATACCATGCCTCGTCTTATTCTTTCTTTTTCAAGCCAAAGATTCTCTGTTGGTTTATTTGTTTTCATTTTCCAGAAGTAATTTCTTCTTATGTGCTTTTGTATGTTAATAAAAATGAAGAGACTAAATATGGGTTATATTAAATACATTTGGTCTATTAATAGGCTGAACTAATGATCCACTCTAGCGGGGAAATGGCTTTGCCTCCTCCGAATTCTGGCCATTTGTTGCCTAAGCAATGTGTTTGGTTCTTTCCATATGCTGCCTGTATTTCTCTACCTGCATAGTTTTCTCTAAGGAAGATGATCTTTTGAAGGTCTCTTGGTCTGGGGCTTAGCACAAAGTAGGCACTCAGAGAATACTGGCTGTGAAAATAAATGAAAGGAGTCAAGTCATAAATTTGACAATAAATTCCCCAACAGGAGATGTTTAAGGGTAAGTCTTTCCAAAGAATCTAAAGGAAGGGTTTTAGTGACAGTGGTGACAGCATAAACCAGAAGATTTTAGCCTTGGAACACTCCTGGATGTATTCATAATCAGCAATTGAGATGTAAAGGGGATCTTGAACTTGGTGGAATAATTCTGACCCTGCTTCTGGTTCTTATAAAGTAAGAGACTCCTATCCAGAGACACTCGGTGTCTTTTCACGTCTTACTCTCTTCACCCAACAACTTTTGGCACGCTCTGCAACCGTTACTTGAAAGATACCGAGGATATCATCACCCACTTCCCTTACCAACATCGTAGACGCCAGCCTTCAGGAGAGATTCTCCAGTTTTAACCTACAGCCTAATCTTCCTTTACATTAATTCTAAGGCCATCTTTGTAGGATTAAATGCCAGACCGTGAAAGGCGAATCTAGGGCAGTTGATTTAAGCAGCACAGTACTTTAAAACGTTAGGTCAGGGTACGTAGAGGCGTGGGCCCACAATATGCAGGGGGTGCGACAAAATGACTTGTGAATGTCTCTCTCCATGACCTGTTTTGACCAAACTTTATTACTCATTTAATGGAGTTATGACAAAGCGTAGGAATCAAAACACATGGGGATCACAGAGGCTGTTATGTTTATTGTGTAGAACAGACAGTGATAATCCACTAGAGAAATATTTTCAACAAGCAAGCGATTCAAAGTACAATCATAGACAGCAACTCTACATGAAGAACAAAGAATCAAGTTAGAAGACGCTCAGAGGAACAGGGAGAAAGTCAACTGCAGTTAAACGTCTTGATACTTTTCTCCTGCAAACATACCTAACTTGCAGAAATGGTAGAAAAGTTAAATGTCCAGTCTTACTTAGCCGAGACCAACAACAGCAAAGAACAGTCCTATAAAATTTATCTCCCACAAAAATAAACTATATATATAAAAATTTTATGATGTTCTTACTGTTCCATTGGCCACAAGCTTTTTTTTTTTTTTCAGTATGAAAAATGAGGTATACTGGGGCTTAAGAGGTAGTCGTGTGTTTTGATTGTACAACGTATAGGAAATAAAAGAGTAACTTCATCAGAGATGGAAATCGCTCGGTGCTCCGAGTTTGGCCAACATGAGCAACTTGCTTCAGTTTTACGAGCTGGCCAATGAGGTTTCGAAAGGCCCAACCAAAGATACGGGATGGGACTTTTATTTTTAGGAGCCACTGCTTATTTGCTTATTTAATGCACAGTTAACAGTAAGGTTGAGTTTTAATTCTCTCCGTAGCTCCTTTGGTGATTCACAACAGTGAGCCATCTGCCAGTCTCCGAGAGGTGTGTGGCCTCTGAAACGACCTCCCCGAAGTGGCTGTAAGAGAGATGGTTTTGAGTTTCATTTGGCTTCAGTACTAAAAGCCAGACTGACACAAGCCATCATGAGAAACTACCTCCTGGCCCAGTTGATAATACCATGTTAAAAAGTCAGCACACTCACTAGGAGAGAAAGCAATAAAAAACTCTACATAAGAAGCGTTTAAAATAAATCTGGTGGAGACATATTACAAAAATCACATTTGTGTAAAATACATGAAAATATCTGTCAAGCATTTTCTCATATTCAACCAATCTGAAAAAAACATAGATTTTTGATTGCATCATGCAAAAGCTGGGCTTGTCGCATCACACCTACAAAGCTTCAAGTTTCTTTGAAGGTTGGCTTTATTTTCTTTCTTTCTTTGCCAAAAGTATGTAAAAAGGTGTTCCTTTCTATCAAACGTCTTTTACAAAAATAGTTTGGACTCGGGATCGCTGCGGTTTGAACAACATCAAACCGTGACACACATGGATGCTGCAAGTCACAAGTTCCTTCCTTTTGAAGTCTGGAGGTAGGTCTTTGCAAGTCAATTAGTCCATTTCCTTAAACAATTCATTTGAGGTACAAACGTGGAGGGTAAGATTCAAATGTTACAGTCAAATTTTGTGTGGCGTGTAGTGTGATTGAGGAAAATGATCCTTAAGAACCTAGGAGCGACTTGGTTAAAAAAAAAAAAAAATTCAAGTTCATGTAGAAATCTAGCAGAGAAGCTGAAACAAGTATTTGTAAAATTTTAATTAAAAAAAAAAATAGAAAAATACATAGCCATGCTGAAAACACAGTAAGGAGACTGCTTCTTTAACTGTAATGAAGTGTACAAAAAGAACCACAGATGATTAGCATCACCTACCCATTAGGTTATTTTTTCTTCTTGCATTGCTTGTGTATAGCAGCATGTAATAAGTACTAGACTGTAAATTAATTGTAACATTCAGAGGTAGTATTGAGTAGTGGGGATATATTATTGCATCTCTGGCTAAAAGTGCAGTTTGAATGAAGAGACGGTGGGCTGAAGCCGAAGTAAAGCACCTCAGTCAACCATCCTATGTCAAAACGTATTACTTGAAGTAATACGTACGCTTAATTTGAGGTAAGTGGTATTTAGGTCTTTCACGGAAACTGATACATAATGGAAAGAGACAGAGAGACAGAGAGACAGAGAGGGACTGCTTGTTTTGTTTTTTCAACTGTCCTATAACTACAGCAAAAGAAATTTAGATCTCGCTCCTCCCACCCCATCGTCATTCGGGCGGGTTCATCGTATGTTACTCTGTTGTACCTTTGCAGTAAATTACAAAGAGGATAATTTGACTTGTCTAGGTTCCTTAAATGCTTTGAAGCTAACAAGTGTGATTTATTGCTCAGTGGCATTTGGCTCTGTAGGAAGTAGGTTCTATACGGATGGGCGTTTTCCTGAAAGCGAGCGCCGTGGGTAAATGTATCACTCCCGCTGATATGTGTGAGATCCATAAATAGAGGCGTTGGCAATATCTGTTTGCTGACTTCCCTTTTTGAGACAGGAACATAACCTTTTTTTTCTGGTTTGTTAGCTGGATGAAAGGATACATCAGCGTTTCGTCTCGTTTGGAACTACAAGTTAAAATACCATCAAGTAAGTGTCTACAAGATTATACGAAAAAGAGAGAAGTAGTATCTAGTCCTATCTTTGGTGTTCTAAACAGAAGCTTCACTACGGCGAGCGGGTCGGGCGGTGGCCGAGCGGTACACAGTGTTGAACACTGCGCCTTTCCCGGGGTGGGGAGCGCCCCACGTCAGGAGCGTGACGCTCTCTGGTCTGTGTGCAGTGCATGCTCGACTAAACCCGATTCGGAGTTTTTCTCACCCACCCGCTCCTGCTTATCAGTTCAACAAACTATTAGTAGGTTAAGAAAAAAAGAAAACAGTAATTAAAAGTTGCATTGTTAAACTGTGTCCCCTGTGTTTACAGCAGTTTTTCACTAAACCTGGGACTGTGAAGGTGATTAATATAGTCCTTTTGAAGGTTATGTGATTTCTCCCCGCCCGCCCCCCACCCTGCTCCCGCCCCACCCCCTTCCCCCCACCCCCCCACCCCCCCCAGATGAAAGTGGAAAGACCATGGGAATAGAGAAAGTGGTCACTGCAGTGTCTTCTCCCTTCAAAAGATCCAACTGCTGCTGAGGTAGAAATCGAATGTTGGCGCCCCCTAATCCTCTTCTGCAGACTCTTGTGAGGATGTCTCTTCAGTCTCCTCCTGGAACACACAAAGGGCACAACCATTTAGTGTGGGCTCTTCTTTGCCAACGGTTCAGAGACGACCTGTCTCCACAGCACGTTCTGCTGGCTGCAAAAGAGGATGCGGACGCTTGGCAAGCCCTCATTCCCAGGGCTTCTTAAACTGTAATTGAGGAATCAAGGTGTTGTTTTTTCCCAGAGCAGAGTCATTTAGCCCCTGTTGACTTAAGGCTTGACATCATGGCGGCTGGTCAGCAAATTCAATTGTGTGCAGTCCAGAGAATGTCAGGCCAATGTAAGCTCACTCACCAATCAGAGTAAAAAAGAAATGGATAAATTTTTCCCGACAGCGTGCCGGTCATCAGTTTTACAAACCCGGAGCACAAGTAAGAAAAGAACCCAAGTCAAGGGAAATCCTTTCTTAAGACTCAAATGAACCTGTCCTTCAGATCTTGGTAGTAATAGCTGATACGTCCAAGAGGCTTACTGGAGGCTCTCGGGGATTGTTTGTTATTGTCCCCGTTTTATAGACAAAAAAGTCAAGGCATGGAAAGCGATGTACCCAAAGCTACAGAGGGAGTAGGGCCGGGAATTGGGCGGGGCAGACGGGCGCCAGAACCTGTGCGTGACCAGGACGCCACCGCCACCGGGCAGAGGCAGTGTGAGCACAGAAACGAGCTTGGAGAAGGGTTGCGAGAGCTGACTACTAACTTCCTCTCCAAATCGAGTTCCTCATTCTTGTATTTATTAAAGCACATTTTAAGACAATGACCAAAGTTTGGCATGACTGCTGAATGTCAATACTAAGTCCACATCAACCGAACACTTAATGGTGGGCCGGCCAAGCAGGGAAAATCTAATATGTGTGTTTTTGCAGGACCTCCTCTCCATATAAGTCTAATTCTTCCTCCTCCTTTCTTTTTTTTCTGATTCCCCATGGCTCTGGAATTTGTTGGGAGTTTCTGCAAGCTGGCTTAAGCCGCACACGGTTCTCTTTCCCTTTGCTTATTTAACAAACGTGCAAGTACCTTTCGGGACATGGGTGGTAAAGCGGAGACAATAAACATTTCTGATAAAAGCGTCGTTAGTGAGAGGATGATTTTTTATCAAATACTGCACATTGTCTCCTCAGACGGCATGTGAAAAAGATCTGGGAGAAGAGATAAACATTTACTCCGGCAGCAAACAGAGCCCCTTTAAGAATGGCCAGCTTAGAACAGCTTATAACAGTCTTCATACTTTAATAGATTTGATTTTCCACATGGCTTCATTTTGTCTGGGTGGCTAACTGACACAATTTATACCCCTCTTCCTTTCCCAGGTCACTACAGTGCACCATTCAGTAAAGCGTGCCTTAAAGCTTGTCTGCGTTATATGACCAAACTTCCATTCATTAGTGTTTGAAACACTTCAGCTGTGAAGGAGCTCCTAAATGCTACCATGTGTGACGCTTTTGCGTAAGAGCAGCAAACGGGAGGAAAAAAAGCCCACACCAACGGGCACTCACACACTCACATGAATGCATGTGTGCGTGCACGTGTTCTCTCTCTCTCTCTCTCTCTCTCTCTCTCTCTCTCTCTCTCTCTCTCTCTCCGTCTCTCCATCCTGGGCTTTAATCACAGATCACTGCTCACTGCAAACCCTTTGCGAAAGGTTTCAAACATGCTCTTCCCCCAAAGACCGAGAAAGCTGTAAATCCTGGGAATAAACACACCTACAAATGAATGGATTACAGCTTAAAAAATATAACCGCAGCAGCATCAAGTCGTGAGATTTCACACCGGTTTTGTTTAGTCTGCTTCGGGTTATGTGGGAAATGTGGAGCGTATGAAGCTACCTCCCCTGCTCCCAACCCCCAGACTGAGGGCTTCACATATTTAAGCGGCAGGTTTATACCTCTTGATAGGCAACAGGCCATGACCCTGAGATTCTCTACAGAGCCCTGGCCACAAAGGAGGATGTAGCGTGATCAAAGCCATGGACAGCCGAAAGAGAGACAAGCCAAGGTTCGGCTGCCCTATGACCTTGTCTTTTCACTTAATATTTAAATTCCAGAAAGTCACTAAGTTGTTAGGCAGATACACTCCTCATCCGTCCCCAAATGACTCACTTCTCATGATGACATGAGGTGTGAACTTAAGAGTACCGCTCTGAAACAGACCACAGCATAAAAGCTGGCAGGTAGATTTTATTCCCTCTTCTTCTGGTTAACAAATTACTAGAACTCCGTCAAGCTGGAAAACCTCCTGGATTTAGCTGTAATTATTCCATTTCTAACTGCTCGATTTTTCTATATCATCTGGAACCCACAGTACTGTCAGATCCGGAAGGAAATAGAATTTTCAGGCCATGAACTTACAAAGACCTTGTAGTAGATGGAATGTGATCAGCTTTTCAAAACATTCCCAGAAACTTTGCTTGATTTGAGCTCTTGAAGCTCCCGATATGTGAGTGGTTTATTTAAATCCCTGAGACACAACTCAGCTGAAAATGATGGTCCCTCATATTGTTTCCTTTACTTAACCGTTCTTAACACAACACGGAGAGTCGTTTTATTCATGTGTCTTTCCGCTGACCTTGAAATTCTTCTACTGGTGGCTGTCAGTTAGTACTGGGTATATAACTAGAGGGTCAGAGAGTGGGAGACTCACTCCGCGAACTTCTGGAAGTGATGTGGCTCTCACATGCTCCGCATGATGGTTTTCTCACATGTCTAGTAGGTGGAGAGTTCTCTCTTCTTGGCATGGCCCTGACTGGCCACCCTCCAAGGTGGTGACATGGCCACCTTTGCAGTGATTTGACTTTTCGCTACATGTGTGGTTTGCCGTGGCAAAAGTACGGGTGTAATTAGGAGAAGAAAAATCTTCCCTGTCCGGAAAAAAAAAGATGAACTTGGAACACCCACCTTCTGCTGCCCCAAGTGTCGCAGCTGACTAGACTTCACACGGGCCCTTCTGCGGTGCCAAGTGCGGACCGAAACGGGTGATGGAGGGAAGCAGCAGCTGGCTCTGACGTCCCCAAAGACTCTTATTTCCATAGGAGAGTAGTTGGTGGGGACCCCTGAGATTCAACCTTCTCGGGTGGCTTAGAAGACACCTCCACTTAGGACAGACAATAGCTTGCACCTCGAGATACTTATTTAAATTACTTCATGCTTGCAACACATGGCCAAAGGACCTTTGAGCTGGTGTAGGCCCCCCCAAGAGCAGCTTTGAGGCAATAGGGAGACTGAAATCCGAGAGCCAAGAGTTAGGCCAGTCCACAAGGTGGGAAGGCAAACCAGCAGCCGTCTGGTCAAGGAGGCTAACTGTCGGGAGGGGGCTGGGGGAAGGCAGGATAAGAGGACTTTTCAAAGTGGAAGTGCACGGTGACATTTTTACGAGCACCGGCCACTAAGACCTCTGAACACTGAACAGCTCCCAGCCACTCACGCGGCTGCTTTACAGAGACAATGGAGGCAGCACCACATCGGGGCGAAACACGCGAGTCTTTTGGGCAGAAAACTGAAGAGAGGGAAAGGAAAGTGGGCAGAGTTGGAGGACTGTATTTTTATTATGACTCCTGGAAAATTGCACTCATTTTGCCTTAGTTTTTCTTTCGTTCGGGGGGGGGGGGAAGAGGAATTTAATAAATGTAACTCTTTCATTGCTTTCGTTAAGCTTGCAAAAACACCCCCCTAAAACCCAGAAATAGAGTTTGCACTTATCTCCACTCCGCATGTGGCATTTACCTTTGGGTTTACTTCCGCTAATTGATTCAAAAGGAGGAAGAAGACAGCCCAATATCCAGCCTTATCCTCTAATGCTTGATGGAATTTTAAACGTCTTAAGAGTCTAATCATAGATCTTAGCACACAGACGCGGGTGAGGGCGTGTGCTGGAGGAACGTTTAGTATTTAATGTGAGAGCCGAAGCTCTGGGTTTAATTTTCAGATGCAGACTAAACAGCAGGTCTGCAGTGGAAGAGGGGCCGGTGAATTCTAAATGGAATCGGGAAACGGAAATGCTCTCCTTACAAATTTTAGGAGTTGGGTCCCCATGATCCCCCTCTTTGTGTGCAGTAAGGAGTGCAAAATCCCAGAAGTCCATGTCGGCTTTAATAAATCCTTATTTCTTCTCCTTGATTGCAAAGAATTCTGCAACTCTGTTATTATAAAAATGCTGCAGGCTAAAAATACATCTGCATTTAAGCTATCTTGCCAATAAACCTACAAATACCTGGTTGTCTAGAAAGAGTCGTTATGGTTTAGTGACAAATTCTTATTGTCATCTTAACGTGTCCAACTCGTTAAGGACTCAGAATGACAGACACATTTGAGAGTTTTTCACGTTGCTGAGTATCTCCAGCCAGTCCCACCCGAAAAGAAATAACGGGCTCTCTGCCTCAGCAGCAATGACCAGAAACCAATTTTTCAAGTTCCAGCTGCAGCTAAGTGACCCGCAAGACCACAAAATGGAGTTTTTCTATTTCTCTGTCAGATATTTTAACTTAAAATGGATTTAAATAAACATTAAAAAAAAAAAAAAGAGGGGGGTGCCTGGGTGGCTCAGGCGGTTGAGCGTCTGACTTCGGCTCAGGTCATGATCTCGAGGTTTATGGGTTCGAGCTCCGCATCGGGCTCTGTGCTGACAGCTCAGAGCCTGGAGCCTGCTTCGGATTCTGTGTCTCCCTCTCTCTCTGCCCCTCCCCTGCTGGCACTCTGTCTCTGTCTCTCAAAACTAAATAAACATTAAAAATTTTTTTAAAAAATGGATTGAGGCTGTTTAACTTAATGGAAAGTGATTATTTCCTCCAACTAGGAAAACTTTACATCAGATTTTTAAAAATACGTTAAATGGAACATATAGAAACCGGATAATCTGGCAAGTGGAAGGTATTCTGGTGGAAACGTTAGGAGGGGAATATACTTTTTGAAAAAGGAGACTTAAGAAGTTGGGATATTCATGGCATTTGTACCTAGTGCTTTATTTATTTTAGCTTTATGTCTATAGAAATATACAAGCGTCAGGACTATCCTGCATGTGTGACCATCAACTTGATAAAGTCAGTGTTAAGGTCTTTATTGAGGGATGTTTAAAGTAAAGAAGACTGGTTGATCCTAGAGGTCGTTGACCACAGACATCAGCCCCGGCATTGATGGGTTGTGTAACTCACGTCTATTCTCACTGTGTCAGACCAGTAATGACCATACCCACCTAACTGCCCAGCAGGGTGTGAGGGGAAAATGTGACAACCAAATGGGAACATTTTTGAAAAAAAAAAAGAGAAAAAAAATCCTATAAGATACAGTGTGGAATAATGATTAATTGCAGTTACTCATTCTCTGTGTGTTTCTTTACCTGTGATTCAATGATAGATTGGTGAGAAAGAAACACACGATTTTTAAATAAAGCCTTGAAAAAGAAAACAAAACAAGATGTTTTTGATTTCTCAAATGCATTCCTGTTTCTCTCGTCTGTGTCCTTGATCAGGGTGCTGTCACCGAAAGTATCCTAAACAGAGGTCACGTTCATCCCCAGGATATGCAGATTTGTTTCCTGGGGTGAAGGGATATTTACCACTGATTTCAGAAGGGAGTCACACTTTGCAGATAAGGAAATCATTTCACGGATAAACTGACTGCAAGTTTCAAGATCCTGTAAGTCGCCCTTTCTGAGGATGGTGAGCTGTATGGATTTGCCATGCCCGTTCTAATGCTTACTAAAGGAGCCTCAGGTTTGAAAAATACTAAAGATGTAGCAAAAGGATTTTTGCACGAAGGAAGCATTCAGAAGAAGGAAGTTTATTTCAACATCTCCAAAAATGGTTGAGGAATGTTCTTGTTTTCATGCAAAGCAGTTTTTGAAAAGGCTAGGTTAAAGGGTATTCAATGGTTCCATTCCAGATGTGTTTATCGGTGGCACAGACCAGGAGAAACCTTTTCTCTTTGTTTTCTATGTGTATAAATTTTGCATATTGTTGTATTTGTCGCCAGGGAAGAGAACATTGCTGGATTTTAGTCAAACATTTTTCACCGAATGTTTTTCATTGTCCTGGGTTAGGACTTTTGAATAAGATTGTGAAAATATCAGTAACAGCAGTAAGTCAACAAATAATTACTCAATATACATTTGAGTGTTCAGCAAACACTTCCTGAACGTAAAGGAAGTATCTTGGACAAAGCAATAGGTTTCTATTCAAACATTACAGATTTTCTTAGAAAGACCAGGTTTTAAAACCAGTTACTATTTATCCATATTAATTTGGGTCAGCATGTTTGGATAATGAGAAGAAAGTTTACCTATTGAATAAATAATTGGTGTTTATTCAACTCACATCACCACGCAGAGGAAAAGCAGGCAGACATTGCCAGTTTCATTTTTAGCCTGATCCATGGGCTTCACATAGTTAAAAACAATCATACTTAAAAAAAAAAAAGACAAAAAAAAACTCATATAGGAAATCTGGCAAACCCAGAAACACTAAATTTTTGCCTTTTGGAGGTTTTTACATTGAGTGATGTGTTTTCACTTCTGTTAGAAGTTTATGTCATCTCTATGAGACATTCTCTGCCAAAACACAGCTGACTTCACCTCGCTCATATTCCCTTATTACAAGTGTTGGCTAAGCTAATTACTTCATATGTTTATGGTTAATAATAATTTTGATATGTCTCTTTGCCCCACCTGTGCTGTTACGTCCTTGAGGGATTTTACTGTAAGGGTTAAACGTTGATTTCTGCTGTGCTCTCTCCTTTTCCCTTGGCCTTTGCAATGTCAGAGGTCAGAGGTTAAATCAAAAAGTATTTCCTCTACAACAAAACAGTGCCGCTCAGGCTGGGCTTTGATAGAATTCTTCGTGTTTTGCCGGTTGGTACCAAACAATTACTGGCCCACAAAATGTTTTGCCAGCTTGAAAGAGCCTAAGTAGGAAAATAAATAAATCAGTGCTCTTTATGACTTGGGCAGCATAAATCACGGTGCAGTGGGAGAGTGACTATTTGCAAATCGGATTTATTAGGAATTATTTACTGCATTGGCCAAGGTACCATTTAAAAGACGAGTGTTGGACTGAGAATACCCTCCCTCTCTCCCCCTCCTCCTTTCTCCTTTGTGTGTCTAGACCGAGAGCCCCCAGTCAAAATGCCTTCTTTAAGAACAAGATGCTGACTGCAATTCATCAACGTGCTTGTCCCAAAACGAAATCTCTCCTTTTGCTCCAAACAATGTTTAGGTTGTCTGAAATATAAACATCCTTAAAACAGCCCTTGAAGTCCCTGTAAAAACATTCAACCTTTTTTTTTTTTTTTTTTAAGAGGGGAAAAGTCCCATGATAACCAGGCTTACTGAGAGTTCTTTGCCCTGGTACACCCCCCCCCCCCCCAGAAGATGTTACTCGCAGGTAAAGATTCTACCTCAAAACACAAAGCTCTGTTTCTGCTCTTTTAGAAACGGGGGACTTTCCAAGCCTCTCGTTGGGAAATTGAAAAGGAGCAGGTTTATACCTGTCTTCGTTGCTAGAGGTGGCGCTTGCCAGGGCAGAACAACCATGAGGAAACTGGGTTGAAAGTCAGGAGAACCGTTAGGATTTTTAAAGCCGATTTTCCCGTTTGGGTAGACTCAGGTGAGAAAAGACTGTCTGAATTATCTAGCAGGAGTCACTTTGGATCTCTGTTCAAAGCCTTCAGAGAAGGAACCCAAGAAACAAGAAGATATCTGACGGACCAGCAAAACCTTTCTAGAGGTCTGAGAGGGCGTGAGATTTAGTCTCATCAAAGTGACAAGCCGAGGAACAGCATTCCCTCTATCGATAATAATAATCGGATACTTGTATGGGGTTAACTTTTATAAAAGCAACGCCGACAACAAATCCCACCACTGTTTCCTACCAAAGAATGTGTTCCATGTGGCCGAGAAGTCAACTGCATCACACTGCTAAAACACGAAGACATGAGCTCATTTCTATTTATTGCTTAATTTGCCATTTTAAATAAAAATAGAGTGCCCTAGTAATCTTTGTTCTCACCGTTTCTGTAATTAAACAAATTAATGTGAATATTGCAGATTTTTCTCTTTAGATTTTTAACAGACCATTAACTTCCCCCTTAGGATGTGGGACACACTTAACGTCTGTAGCTGATGGCACCTGGTCGACTTTATAAACACAAACCCTGGCAGCAGGGTTTCCCTTAAATTTTTATTCTTCTCTGGACACATGTATTTACATACATAAACACATATCTCAATTTGGGGACTTACTGTAATTCTACACTTGTCTCCTCAGAATGAATTTTGCTGCTTTGTATACCAGTTTCCAGAAGTGGCACTCTTGAAGCTCTGGAATTCTCAAATTTCAGAATTTGATGGCATTGGGATATTTCACAATAGAGTCTTTGTAATTGCGACATACCGCCAAGAAAAGTGGTTCTGACTGCTTCAATCCTAATGAGAGGATGTGGCAATCACTGTAACATTTCCCCCTTAAAGATTAAACAATCTTTATTTTTTGAAACGTGCAGGGAAAACGCCTGAGGTCAAAAAGACAGTTTTGGACGAATTAGAATTCTAGACTTTTTGAGAGTATATATCTCCGGAAGTTAGAAATCCAGCCTCCCCAAATAAGTCAGAACATAGTAATGCTCCCTGGAATTTATAGAATTATGGATCTCTCAAAGTTTTCTTGGGAGTAAGGGAGATGTGTTGTTATGATCCCAGTCCACAGATGGATAAATGAGGCACAGAGAGATTAATTCGTCCAGTGATGGGGCCAGAAAGCAAAACCTAGGTCTCCTTACACGCTGCCGAGCTCTTTTCTTTAGATGTGAAATACTTCATTGTATTAAAATTTTCACCACCTCAAAACAGGATCTGAATATAGTACTGTTGATGAAGAAAGGATATGAGCCTGAGTTAATCCAGACTGCCACATGGAAAAGCCATCTGGGAGGGTATTTTGAAATAAACAGATGGAAAAGGAAGAGATCCTTTTGAATGTAGTGTTAAATTTACATTATCCTCCATGAACTTCCTTGTAGCCCCCATGTTTATATAATTCATCACTATGTCCTTAGACAATATAGATTAGGAAGCCCAATGAGCTCACATTCTTTTTTTATTTTTTATTTTTTTTTAACTCCGAACTCTCCTTTCAAGGGCAACTTCTGGAGCAGGGTCTGTAACCCAACCACACGGATCAGCGAAGACCAGCCCAGTCTATCTGTGCCTTCTTTGCCATTCCTGAGCTTCTTGGGAAAACATTGATTATTTCTTGGTGTATTACTGACCAATCTGCAATCCGTTTCCGACACACTGATAATCTCCACCTGTAATTTATTTGTTTCTGCCCCTCTACTTTTGAATATGCCACTCATCTCATTCATAGCATCTCTGTCTCCCTAATTTATATCTCCATTTTCCCCTCTGCAACTAGATGGCAACACAAAATAAAAAGTCTTCCAGGAATTATCCCCGTAAGTAACACACGGTATTCCACTCATCCGACTGTATTCCCTATGTGCCTCATATCCATTGGCACTCTGTGGTCATTTGTTCAACAAACGTTCACATGTCTTCTCGTGTGTGTTCACCAAGTATCTTCACCTCTGGCTGCACATTAGAATCGCTTGGGGGGTTCATAAAAAATACCGATGCTTGGGTCTTCAGACCCCAAAAAGTCAGAATCAGTGAAGGGTAGGGCCGGTGGCATAGGCATAGGGCCGGTGGCATAGGTAGCAGCTGTCAAATTCCACGGTGTAAATACTTACATCAGAGTCGATTTCAAGCTCCCTACTGGACGTCACCTAACAAGAATTTGAAAGAGGTGCTCACGATTGGCTCACAAGGGCTGGCTCTGCATATACTACTGGGCAGGGTTCAGGCATATACACAGTTCAGGTACATGGTGATATATGTATGTCCTATATAATCTCTAGGTGATTCTACCATGCAGCTAAGGCTAAGAAACTCTGAACCAGATTACACATTTCTTGGATGCGATAACTATTTCATGTGCCTCATCTTCCCTACAACACCAAGAATAGATACTGAGTCAATGTTGTTAACAGACCACAGAAGGTTATTAATCGAATGTTCATAGCCAGTGATGCAACAGTGAACACGGCAGTATCCTTTGGCTCAAGTGAACTGACTTTTAAATTTACTTTGTCTTGATTTTCTTACCGATGAAAGATGAGAGGCTAAATATATTCGCAATCTCCTGCTTAAAATGTCAAGCTTTTGTTTATATTTTGTTTTGTTTAATATTGTTTACAAACACTCAAACACCGGTATTTATTTTTAGTTCCCCCTACCACTGTTGGCTTTTAGGAATGGGGGCAGCCCTGAGAAATTTTTTTCATGTTAACTCTCTTTTATGCTACTTAACACACACATGTAATTACGCTGACACATTTTCCCTGCATGCTTACATGTGTTTAGAAGCTTCAGTTCTCTTTCAAGCAGCATTTGTAAAGAATGGTAGACACATAAGATTGCTCGGATGGTCTTTCCCAGTCAAAGCAACATTGTCCCAAGAGAACAGGGTGCAAAGTACCTTTTTAGAGACCTCCAGAGAAAAGATCACACGGGTATTTTCAATTATGTGAAAGAGATCTACAAAGAACTTGATAACCCACAACACCGGCTAACACCTTACTTCAGCAGTTTCTGTGTGATAAAGCCAGATCTCCTGGGTATCTCTTTAAACTTGGAAGGGGAGAATTGTGGGACATATTTATACTTTAAGAATGGTTAAGTTGACTCTTGGTTAAATTTACTCGTGGTTAATTTAACCTTCAGGTTTTTTCTTCTTTCAAGATCTACTTCCTCAATAGATACGATTCTTATGTTTCCATGTATAGATTATATTTAGGACAAAAACACCAAGCAGAAAGAGGAAGAAAAGTAAACCCGGCTCCTCCTTTTGACGTTGCCAACACCTCAGAAACTGTGACGTAGCCAAGAAGGCAGGACCTGAGGGTTCATCAATCTGCAAAATTGGTATGACTTAATTTCCCAGTTTCTCAGCCCTCTTTGAGGATGTTTTGGCTTATCCAAGGTTATGGACTAATTCAATGAACAGATAGGTTTCCTGTCATGAATCACGATGTATTTTTCAGCTAATAAGTCCTGTATCAAGTCAATGGAATATGGGTAGATAGAAGGAAAGGACAAAATTTGATGTTTAAGATTGGCAAAACACATGGTAAGATCATTAAATATTTCGTATGAGGCACGGAAATAAAGATTTTACTTTTTAAAGGATTTCTATTTGCTTTGTACACTTCAGGCCTTGATCTTCTAGGGTTTTCTTTTCTTTTTTCTTTTAAGATTTTATTTGTAAGTAATTTCTACACCCAACGTGAGGCTCAGCCTTAAAACACCTTAAGATCCAAAGTCCCAAAAGCTCCATCAACTGAGCTCACCAGGCGCCCCCTACGGTTTTTGGTGACACAACTCAGACTATGTATTCCTGGCTTTGTCTGAAGGACACAACGAATTTTCATGAATACTGGGATGCTGACATAATCAAAACTAGAAAAGGACACATTTAAGCTTTAATTTTGGGTTATATCTTTTCACTTTACTCTTTATATTAATAAGGAAGGAAAAGAAAATCATAATGCCCATCTCTTACCTGAGCAGGCTTCTTCTGAACGACTTGTTGTGGCTAAGGAAGAAACAAACAAACAAAAAACCTGTTACGTCTTAGAAGGAAACATACTTCATGACAATAATTAAGTATACGTGTTTCAGATATACACATTTGTCTGCAAAAATTTGGTTCTAAAATTAGATTCACGGGAGGTGTGAAAGGGCCTAATTTGCTAACATTTTGCTTTAAAAACACTCCGCTCTCTTGGGATACACTTTACATACGATACAACTCACCAATAATGTGTATAATTCAGTTTCTTTAGTACATCCGGAGAGTTGTAGTGTCATCATCATCACAACCTAATTTCAGAACATTTCACCTCCTCTAGAAGAAACCCCATACCCGTTATTATTGACTACCCCCCACTCCCTGCTGCCTGCCTAGTCACCCTACCATCCCTAACCAACCACTCATCTCTCCGTCCCTGTAAATCTGCCTACTCCAGACATTTCAGGTAAATGGAATCATACAACATATGGTCTTTTGTGCCTGGCTTCTTTTACTTAGCGTAACGTGTTCCAGGGTCATCTGGGTCATACCATGCATCGGTACTTCATTCCTCTTTATGACTCCATAACATCCCATTGTACGGCCACACCACATTTTGTTGATCCATCCGTCAGCCGATGGACATTTGGGTTGTTTCTGCCATTTGGCTATCATGAATAATGCTATGAGCATTTGTATGCAAGTTTTAGTGGAGACATGTTTTCATTTCTCTTGGGTAGTTTGGAGTGGAATTTCTGGGTCATACAGGTGACTCTAGGATAAACTTTTTGAGGAGCTGTCAGTATTTCAAAGCAGCTGCACCATTTTACATTTCCACCAGCAATGCATGAGGGTCCTAATTTCTCCACATACTTGTCAACACTTGCTGTTGCCTGTCTTTTTCGTTATAAATATCCCACTGGGTGTGAAGTTCGTCACTGGGGTTTTGATCTGATTTTTCCCTAATGACAATGGAGGCTGAAAATCTTTTCATGGGCTTATGGGCAATTTATTTATCTTCTTTTTTTTTAAATGTTTATTTTTGAGAGACAGAGAGAGAGAGAGAGAGAGGGAGTGGAGGAGGGGCAGATAGAGAGGGAGACACAGAATCCGAAGCAGGCTCCAGGCTCCGAGCTATTAGCACAGAGCCCGATGCGGGTCTCGAACTCATGAACCTCGACATCATGACCTGAGCCGGAGTCGGACACTTAACCGACTTACCCACCCAGGTGCCCCAATTTATGTATCTTCTTTAGAGAAGTATCTTCCAGATCTCTTGCCCATTTTCAAATGTGTCTTTTCATTATTGAGTTAAGAGTTCTTTATATGTTCTGGATATGAGTACCATCAGAATATGATTTGCAAATGGTTTCTACCATCCTGTGGGTTTGTTTGCTTTCTTGATGGTTTCATTTGCAGAATATTGTATTCTATCTATATCAGTATCTAATTACCTATATAGAACAGAATTCTCTTTTTTGAGTGAAACACCTAAGGGAAGTTTTTTCTACCCAACTTAAATGAATTTTCCAATAATTAGAATATTAGAAAGATATTTAAACCATTCTTTGGTATTGTAAAGTTGGGATTTGAAGCACGAGCTTTCTGATGGATGACTTCCAGTACTCACTTTCACACCTGAATATGAGCCTTACTTCTTCTATGTACGTATCACTAGTGTTCGCAAGTCCAACCGAGCCACTCTGATGTGGCCCGTGACGCACTTTCGTGGCACAAATGAAAAAAATAAAATTTCTACAGTTCTCCCAAATGACAGAAGTTAGGGTAAATTCACTATATCGTGGGGGCATACAGCTCCTATTCATTTTCCTCTCGGAATTTCTGTGATGATGCGATTGTCCTACGGCTGACGTATTAAACATGTTACATAAAGATCATCAGAGCTTTTTTTTTTTTTTTGGGATGGACGAGATAAACAGTTTTAAAAATGGCAAGATACTTTTGTTCACTGAAAAGAAAAAAAATTCTGCCCTTTGACTTGAAAACCACAGGAGAGATGACATCATGAAAAGCCAGGTATGGAGACGATGTCTTCTCCAAGTGGAACTGAACCAAACGTGATTAGGACTGCTTGCCTCTGAGGGTCCAAAAGTGTGTGCTAAGAGAGTATTCATTTCAGAAGAGCCATGTGTCGGGACAGACCCTTTCTTCCTTCTCTTTCTTCCCGCCGATTACACCTGTACACATGTTTACTCCCAAACCGCTTCAAATCCCCACGCATTCTTGCAGGCTGACTGGTTTCTACTGCCCAGAAGTTCCCCTCCTCTTTTGGCTGAAGATCCCGCATTCATGTGGCTTCTGCGCGCTGCGGGGCTCAATGAAATCCTCTGAAAGGGCTGCCAACTCACCCAATTTTCCATGAATTAGGTCCTGACACTTCAATGAGGGGAAAGACAATGTCTGAAACTCTGCCAGCGCTGGCTCCCGGCCTAGCCCGTGTCACAGAACCTCTCCCAGCTGCCCTTGCACACAGCACTTCATACTTTTCCGACCACCAAACAAACAGACCCTTGAACGCTCTCAGTGCCAGTTGGGGTTACGGCTGCCAGCATGTTTTCCCAGCCTCTGGCACCCAATGGCTCCAGACCGTGCCGAGAAAGTTTTGTGTTGTTGTTATTTTGTTTGGTTGTTATTTTTTTTATGAATGGCTTGGATAGAAAATGCAGACGGAAGCATAATACTACAGCCATTCATAAAAAGGGAAAGGAAACAAACCGTAGTCTGGCAATCTTCGGAGACACCAAACAAACTGCAAGTCTCTTATCTTCCTTGAAGTATCTCCTAGCTTAGGACTAAGTGTTGATACCTAGAAAACAGTTTCCCCTTAGGATTCCTGTCATCAGAAACATGGTCGGCCGTATATCTCTCTAAGAATTGAATAATGTCAACTACGCATATCAATCTTTAGTGTGACCGGCAGGATACTTTCCTGCACCTCAATACATGAGTAATATTTTGCACATGCTTTTCCCACATAAAAACCAAAATCCTTTCTATTTTTAACAGCTGCCCCTTTGTGACCAGGAGGTCCCAAGCCTTATTATTTCCATATTTTCCTCCCCGCAGGGAAACTAAGGTAACTAAAGTAACTGAGGCAAATAGGGAGTTTAAGTAACCTCCCGGAGATCATTTTCTCAAGCTAAAACAACCTGGGTCTTCTAGTTCTTTTAATACCCTGTAAAACGCTCCGAGGAAACCCATTTTCTTCCTTAACCAAAAATAAATAAATAAATAAATAAATAAATAAATAAATAAATTCAAATCCAGGTCCAATCCAGGAGGAGAATGGCCTTGATTTCCAACTCCAGATTCACCTTCTTCTTTGGGATCTCTCAGGATTCCCCACTGCCACCAGGGCCAGAGGAAGGCCATGGCTTCCCCAGCAGGGCCCAGGTCTGGTTCCACAGGCGACTCCAGGCGACTCCAGTCCTGAAGACTCCAGGCGACTACCAGAGGACGAGAGTTAGGTCCCAAAGCTCCAGCTGATTCTCTCTCCCCCACTGGAAAGTCTGCCTTTATTATCAAGTGTGGAGGGTCTAAGAAGTCCCTTTTAAAGGCATGGATTTCATAATGACTGTTCTAGTGAACAAATTAGCAAAGTCCTCTATAGTGGCTCATTTGGATGATTCTGCTGATAGTTTTTAGTAAGTCCGTGCCCATGAGGTCCTACAGCTTGGGCACCTTGTCGACTTGGTGTGCAAACCCCTTCGTGCCCTGAAATCTGAGGTACTTTAAGTTATTAAGAGATAGTTTTACACCTTTCAAAAAGTTTGTAATGCAAATCTCTCGTTCGGCCGTTGTATTTAAACATCGAAAATACAGTAGGTAAAAGACAGCTTTCCAGCCAGAATGAAATGACATCATCAGCGACTACAAAGGACTTCGAAGGAATGCTGTGGGTTAATACAACGTTAAAGTCAAACCGTGAGAACTAAAAAGACCCCATCAATAGAACAGATCACGTAAAGATGAAGAAAGGCCCTCTTCTCACCACATGGGCTCCAAAGTATGGTTCTCTGCAGGCCCATCCTTCCATTGCACTAGTTCAGCCAAATTCAAAGTACCGTCTTTACACAAACAAATATTATTGTTAAAGTTTGTACGTAGCGTAGGATACAGCATGCTAAGAAATCACAAAGGATACTAAATGAAAAGCACATCCTTTTAGATTTCGGAGATCATAGGGCAAACCAGTATTTCTCCAAATGAAAGGAAAACAGTTATTGATTTTTTAATGTCCACAGAGTATTTTGGTTTTTGAGATTTTACAGAAAGACACTTGTAAAGGACATGGCCTGCCACACCATCTATTTCAGAATAATTAAGGGGTTCCCTAGCCCTTCTGAGAATCCAGCCTATGGTTCCAGGGAGTCTAGATATTTAAAGCTGATACTTAGACAGCTAAGCCACCTTTCTAGTAGGCATTGAAAGAAAATCCTTCATAACAAAGGACCTAGACATTAGTAGCTCATTTTTAGTACTAATCTAAACAGTAAATGAAATGAGGCTGGAATTGGGCTTACCAACTTAACTTTTTAAAAAATCAGGTTCAGTGTGCAGTAAAGTGAGGATATCCTTATGAAAAAAGTCTTCAGTTAACCTCTGAAAGAAAATAGCCCTTCATTTGGATCTTTGTACAGATGGGTCTTTTGGTTTCATGTAAGCAGCAGATTTTTAATCTAATTATATCTTTTGTTTTTGCCAGCCAGTGGGAGGAGGTTTTGTCCACTTTGCTTGAAAATCATAAGACCGTTGTTCAATCAAGAGGTACTTCTGTTCCCTAGCACAATCTTCTCTTCATGTAAATTGTTTTTCATTCTCACGGCAGTTTAGAGTAAGACAGATCCCCTAGCTGTTTACTAAAAGAGAATTTTAAAACCCTCATTTCTTCTGTGAGACATTTAAGGGGACTTTAACTTCTCCCCAAATAACATCTCACAGGTAAGTTTAGCTTTAAAAATTTTTAAATTAAATATGGGATACTAAAACGTTTGCTAAATAGGTATTTGTTTTTAGACCTCCAGAGAGTCCTTTAAAAAAAAAAAAGTTACTTATTTTTGAGAAAGAGAGAGCGAGGGGGAGAGAGAGACAGAGTGCGAGCAGGGGAGGGGCAGAGAGAGACGGAGACACAGAATCTGAAGCAGGCTCCAGGCTCCAAGCTGTCAGCACAGAGCCTGATGCAGGGCTCGAACTCATTAACCGTGAGATCATGAACTGAGCCGAAGTAGGACACTCAACTGACTGAGCCACCCAGGCACCCCTAGACTTCCAGAGAGTCCTTTATGCCTAAGTCAGCACGTTGAAAGGGTGGGGCTTATGACTGCAATTGTAACCACACAAGTACAACTGCCTTCATATTTTGCCCAAACTGATGAATGCATCCCTACCGTTTGGAGAAAATTTCATTAAGTAAGATTGAATTCATTCATTAAATTGGCCTACTGCTCAATGACCTCATCTGCTTTCTGGACTAAATTAATTGGTTATGTGTAGTAAAAAGTATCAAACAAATTCAATAAGTAGACACAGCCCAGATTCTACACAGGCAATTGTCCAGTTTCTCCATAAACACTCCAAATATGACCATGAACCATGAGGGCCAGCAGGAGCTGCAAGTCATGTGGTGTACATGCCTATGGGAGTGCTTTTTGACTCGTATTTTGAACAACACCCTTTTTCACCCTAGTCCCCAATAGTTAAAAGGCAAAAATATGACCATTCTTTCTGTCTCTAACCAAGATTCATTTCCATTTCTGTGCTGAGAAATATGCTTTTCACCCTCTGAAATTTCACAATGCCACTCTGGATGTATTTTCTTTGAACATGATATTAACCCAACTGGAGGGAGACTGCTATCATCAAGAATGAAAATTCTTTCCTGCTTTTCATGAAATGATGTATCAACACATTTGCTCACGATCTTCTGGATTCATAGTTTTGAAACTTCAGTACTCTAGAATGTCAAGATTTGTATTTGGGTTCCTTTAACAAAATGAACATGCTCTACAGGTTTTGAACCCCTTTTTTTTTAGGACCTGAAAACCTCTCCCTCTCCTTTTACAAATCAGATCGTAAGTGGAATCCCCCAACAGAAAGCAGACAAAATGAAAATGGTCCTTCTGACAGGAGTATCAGTGCCTCATTCACATGACTTCCACTCCAACCCATTCCTGGCCCTCTAAGATGCCCCTGGAGCCCCTCAGTGGAACACCAGAGCTCCAGGGAAGGTCAAAGAAAGGTCCCCGATCTTCAGATGCAAATCCTCCATCAGACCTGTATCACCACGATAGGCAGAGGCAGAGCAATCCCGTTCACTCAGCATGATTTAGACTGTTGTTAGGTTGAACCATATGAACTTGCGTTTGTGTTTGTCAAAAACAGTGAAATGGCGACAATTTCATATAGTTTGGCCCAACAGACTCAAGGGGAGGTGACCGTTCTCCTTGTAATTTTTGCGATTTGTCATTAGGCTCTGGTAGCCTGTAAGTACTGTGGATTTTTACATTTTCTGTGCACCTAGATCCTGCACTCAGTTTCCCATGCTGCTCCACCCTGGCTCCTGATCCTGATGCTCATTTTGCCAAAGTTCTGCCAGACTCTGTGGTGTGGTGAAAGGGGGGATTTGCCTATCCTAAGGGTGGTGTTCCAGTTTTCTCGTTTATTCTGCAGCTCTTCTCCCAGTCTACCATGGCGGCCTTTGTGACCATCTAGCTAACCTCTTCTCATACCCACACGAGCCTACTTCTTCACCGAAACTGAACGGCTGGAATACCCTGTATATAACAATTCCTGGTGGCTATCCAGGAAAGCTCTTAAAAGGAAACAACATGTAACTTCTCATTTAATTTAGAATGGTCAACTTTAGCTGTTGCCACCAGTATAAAGAAGTTGAGTTCAGAGTATTCTCTAACGCCAAGCGATCCCGTATTATTTACCTAATATTTTTTTTTTTTTTTGGTAATTAGATAGGAACCTGGGGTGTCTAAAGTTTGAAGAATTTATTTCAGATCAAATGTTGGTGTGACAGTGTGAGGATGCGACTCAGCTACAGCTATACAAATCCCATCTCTGTTGCACATACCACTTTTCTTGGGCGGGAAGTCTTGTCTTCATGGCTTCCTCAGTTGAGATTGATTGTGCCCCCTTGTGGTGGGAGGCCTTAGTACACAGAAACCACCGACCACGACTAGCTGGTGACGATTTTCCGCCAGCTTAGAAAAAGCTTGAGTTAGGTCATAACTTCTATTTCTTGTGCCTCCTGTGTGCAGTTAGAGATGACTATGCAACGTGTGTACACATGTAGCCCCGGATGGTTACAATTTGACAGCAACATCTGGCTCTTATAGTGCAAAGGAGATTTTGTAGTTCTCTGTACAAAGTCTCCTAAGAAGTGATAAATCTATGGGGAGTTTTGGCAAAATCTCTGGAATTTCTGCTTGGTATTGGGGGGAAGGGGAGGTGTTCTTTATTTTATACTCTACTTGGCTTCACTCTTAGACTTTAATGCAAAAGACAAAAGTAAGCATCATTTTAAAAGTATTTATTGGATTACTGTAGCAAAGCGTCCTCACTGCGGCTGGGCTCATTTCATCTATTCAAGAATGAGAATAGGCGTAATCGGCTCTAGCTAGTGTTTATTAACATCAGCCTGGGTGTGTATGGCAATGCCACAGCAGTTCTCATGAAAAAAGTTTGGGGGGCCAATACTTGGAGTCTTAGCCGACCTTCTGGTGCCTTTCGGACACCTCCAGAACGGAGGGCAAAAATCAACAGGGGACCCTTTAAAAATTTCAGTGTCCTGATTAGCTTCAAAAGCCAACCATCTATAATCTGATGAAGGTATTTACTGGCTTATCAAATCCTAATTGATATTTGAGAAACTATACATCAGATGGGGACTGGGTGCACAAAATGAATAATAAACTTTTCCTGGCCTCAAGAAGCCTAGAGTCTAATGGGGGAGACAAAGACATAGATATTAGAATACAATAAGCAATTTTAGATTACTTTTAGATTATTTTTCTATGTTCAATGCAATCTCTTATGTTCAATGGAATTTTAAGTGTAGAGGGGCATAGTCATGATTACTTTCCTTCTAATAGGGAAAATGAGAAAGTAGAGATAGAAGGGAAAAAAGGATGTAGGAAGCAATTTGACGATCTGATGTAGGAGAAGGGTATCACTTCTTTCCTAAGCTTAAAAATCAAATCAAAACAAAAAAAGATGTAGTATGGGGGTAATGTCAAAATTGCGGTTAGTCTTAAAATGATACTGTGATGTGCTCCTGAGTTATAGCATTTCACAGGCATTTTTATTTTATAGAAGATGACCACGCTTTGGGGATACAAGGCATTCTAAAGTGAACAGCCACACACAGGTGGGGCAAAGGAATACACGGTCTCGTGAGTTGACTTTTCATTGCCATGCTTGCCAATTCTCCAAGATTTGGGGAGGAAACTCACCCGTAGGCGAAAATTTCACCTGAGTGAAAATGGTGAGATTAACATTACTTCACAGAAAAAGAATCCATCTGTTTCAGTCCTATTTCCTTATTCTGTAAGTTTTTAAGCACAAACACTACTTATTGTTTAAAGGCTCAAATTCTTTCTTTCTTTCTTTAGATATTTCTTTTTCCCTGCGTATGACCATTCATATAGCTAGCGCACTTTGCATATGCACACATGGTTAATAGCACCAAAGTAAAATGAATAATTGTTTGAAACCCCATGATGCCGGGTTTCAGCAAATCGAACACATATGCACAGACGCTGAGGGCTGAGTTCGAACTTGAGCTAATGTCAACTTTAGCCGGGTAGAAAGACTAATTAATGTTCAATGCTGGATGAAAACAGACACCTACGACATAATGGAAATTAAATGATATATTATTGAAGATGAACAATAATTAATACTCCAGGTTGGTTGGTGGCATACCTGAAAGTCCGTTTAAGACATAATGTCTTCTTAACGTTTGACTGATTATTCAGATAGTCATCATATGAAACTGGATTGGGACTTTTTTTACATAACCAATTTTATATAATATTTATGCCTTTGCTTCTGATAGACACAATGTGATTTTTAAAGTAGTTCTAATTACTTTTATTTGGATGAAAGAGATTTAGAATCATTACCTAGAACATTTCTTTGGGACATCAGCATCATGGTGGGGTGAGTCATTCCTTTTTTCTGTCCACTCTGATTTACAACTACTCAGACATCCAAAACAGAAAAAAAAAAAAAAAAAAAAGTTGCCCTTGCACAGCACATCAGGACACCTGAGAGATCCACTGGACTGCAGAGGAGGTGGCAGAGTGAGGGAAATGGCAGTGGAGCCCACAGCAGCCAACGTAGTGATGGCAGAGAGAGGGTGGCAGCTGACCAGCAGTAAGCCAGCAGAACTTTTCCAGCAAAGGAGGTGGAGGGTAAACGTGGCGAGGGAAGGTCTGCTTGGTCATGTCCTACAGTTGGAGGGACCCCTTGCTCTCTCTGAGAAGAGATGGCAGTGACTGGGGTGGGGAAGGAAAGGAAAAGGAAGTAGGCAAAGAACTGAAGGAAATCTCTCCTGCTATCTGCCCCAGGAGTCAAGAGGATTGCCCGTGGACCACTGGGATCCTTCCACCTTGAGAATATCCCTACCGGGCAGTGGGCATACCTAATGCCCAAGTGCTCAGTACACATATCTCCTCCTTTGCTGTCACCTTTTCCTTCCCCGCCCCCCTCCTTTCAATATTTGCTGCCAACATTAGTGGGGAGTCAGCTCTGGGTAAAAGAAACCAAAAACATGTGCTATAGCGCCACCTTCTGGAAAACAAAAGGAAGGTTCTAAACTACCGCCTATTGAACTGCTAGAATCAAAGTAAACAAAACCATGCCTAAAAAAGAAACGTATTCCCTATTTCTGATGTAGAGGCAGAGGCACATCTCGTCAAACACCATGAAAAACCACGGTAAAACAGTATCATGAAAAGTGACAATTTTCCACCAACTGAGCCTAAAGACATGGAATACTGCAACCTAACTGATAAAGAACTGAGAAGAGCTGTTATAAAGAAATTCCACAAGCTACAAGAAAATTCAAAAGTTAACACAACGATCTTAGGGATAAACAGAAGGAGTATTTTACCAAAGAGATTAATATCCTAAAAAAGTATCAAACAGAAATTCTAAAGCTGCAGACCTCAATAAACGTGATGAAGAATGCATTAGAATGCATTGGATATAAAGCAATCATATGAAAAAGAGAACTAGTGAGCTTGAGGATAGAAATATAGAAATTATTCAAGTGGAAGAGGGGACAGAACAAGATTTTAAAAAGTAAAGAAACCCTCTGAGAACTATTTGACTCCACTGGAGGCGCCAACATAAGAATAATGTGTATCCCAGAAGAAGTGAGGGAGAAGGAAGCAGAGAGCATATTTAAAGAAGTAATAGCTGAGAAGTTCCCAAACCTGGGGAAGGAACTGGACATACAAATCCATGAAGCTAATAAAATACCTTGCTATCTCAATGCAAAAAAAAATCCCGTCTTCAAGACACATTATATTAGAAATATAAAAAGTCAATGGTAAAGAAATAGTTTTAAAGGCAGCCAGGAGAAAAAAGATAGTAACTTACAAAGGTATTCCCATTAGGCCACTGCAGATTTCTCAGCAGAAACTCTCTGGGCCAGAAAAGAATGGAATGACATATTCAAAATACTAAAAGATAAAAACTTTCAGTCAAGAATACTCTACCTGGCAAAATTATCTTTCAGATATAAAGCAGAAATAAAGGCTTTCCCGGACAAACACAAGCTGAAGCAGTTCACTACCACTAGACCTGTCTTATAAGAAATGTTGAAAGGAGTTGTTCAAGCTGAAAAGGCAAAGGTATACAAAACTCTGATAAGGTGAAAAACAGACAGAATTAGAACTGTAACTCTTTTTTTGAATGTTATGTTAAACTCAACTATAGCATAAAGGTTATAAAAAAAAGGATTAAAAATAACCATCGCTACTACAATTTGGTAACACACTCATAGCATAAAAAGATAATTTGTGACATCGAAAATATAAAAGGGGAAGAGTAAAAGGATGGAAACTTTATAGGCAAAAGAAGATAAATTTCTATCAGCAGAAAAAGGACTATTTTATCAATGAGATGTTTTACGTAAACCTCTTGGTAATCACAAAGCAAAAATCCAGAGTAGAGACATGAAACATAAAAAATGGGGAGAAAGAGCAAATCAACATGGAAAACCACAAATTTACAAAGGTAAACAGAAACAGAAGGAAAAAGAAACAATGGAGAAACAAAATAAGCAGAAGACAAAAGATAAAATGGCAGTAGTAAATCCTTACATATCAATAATTACCTTAAGTGTAAATGGATTGATCTCACCTATCAAAAGGCACAGAGTGGCTGGATGCACAAAAAAACCAAGACCCAATTATATGCTGCCTATAGGAGACTGATTTTAGCTCTAAAGAAACACACATGCTCAAAATAAAAGGATGGAAGGTGATATTCCAAACAAATGGAAATCTTTAAAAAGAAGGTAAGCGTGGCCATAGGTATATCTGGCAAAATAGACTTCAAACCAAAACGTGTAACAACAGACAAAAAAGGCAATATATAATGATAAAGAGGTCAATGTCAAGAAAATACAGCAATCTGGGGCACCTGGGTGGCTCAGTCAGTTAAGTAAGTGTCTGGCTCTTGTATTTGGTCATGATCTCATGGTTTGTGGGTTTAAGCCCTGGGTTGGGCTCTGTGCTGAGCGACGCTTAACCAACTGACCTGCCCAGGTGCCCCTATGAAATATATTAAGGAACTAATAACATGTCTTAAGGGAGAAATAGACAACAATACAATGATTGTAGGGGACTTCTTCAATACCATTGTCAGCAATGGATAGATTGTCCAGATAGAAAACAAGGAAATGTTGGAACTGAATCACACTTTAGAACAAATGTATATAATAGACATATACAGAACATACTATCCAAGAGCAGCAAAATACACATTCTTCTCAAGTGCACATGAACATTCTCCAGGACCTATCATATGATAGGCCACAAAACAAATCTTAGCAAATTTAAGAAGACTCAAATCATACCAACTATCTTCCCTGACCACAATAGTATGAAACTAGAAATCAACAAGAAGAAAGTGAGATGATCTACAAATATGTGGAAACCAAACAACAAACTTCTGAACAACCTTTGGGTCAAAAAAGAAATAAAAAACAATTTGAAACAAAAATGAAAACACAACACATTGAATATTACAGGAAGCAGCAAAAGTGGTTTTCAGAGGAAAGTTTATAGCAATAAATGTGTATATTAAGAAATTAGAAGGCTCTCAAATAAACAACCTAACTTTATACCTTAAAGAACTAGAAAAAGAAGAACTAATTAAGCCCAAAGTCAGAAGAAGGAAGGAAATAATGAAGCTCAGAATGGAAATAAATGAAGTAGAAATGAGAAAATCAATAGAAAAAAAAATCAGTAAGCCTAAGAGCTGGCTCTCTGAAAAAATAAACAAAACTGACAAAACTTTGGTTAGACTAAGAGAAAAAGAAAACTCAAATAAAAAATTAGAAATGAAATAGGAGACATTACAACTGATACTACAGATATACATAGAGTCATAAGAGACTACTAAGAACAATTACGTGCCAACAAATTACATAACCTAGAAGAAATGGATGTGTTTCTAGAAACACATTACCTACCAAAACTGAATCGGGAATAAAGAGAAAATCCGAACAGACCAATAACTAGTAGTGACTGACTCAATAATCAAAAAGCTCTCACCAAAGAAAACTCTAGGACCTGATGGCTTCCAGAGAATTCTACCAAACATTTAGAAAAGAATTAACACCAATCCTCCTCAAACTCTCCCAAAATATTGAGAAGGAAGGAACACTTCCAAACTCATTCTACAAGGCCAGCATTACTTGGATACCAAAGCCAGATGAAGAAACCACAAGAAAATAAAATCATAGACCAATATCCCTGATGAATAGAGATGCAAAAATTCTCAACAAAATATTAATAAACCAATTTGAAGAATATATTAAAAGGATTATACATCATGACCAAATGGGATTTATCCCTGGGATACAAGGATGATTTGACATACAAATCAATAAATGTAATACCTCACATGATCATTTCAACAGACATAGGAAAGCATCTGAGAAACTACAACCTCCTTTCATGATAAAGACCCTTAACAGAATGGGCAGAGAAGGAACATACTTCAAAGGCCATATATGACAAACCCGCAGCTAACATTATACTCAATGGAGAGAAATGGAACGTTGCACTTACGATCAGAAACAAAGCATGGATAGCCACTCTCACCACTCCTATTTAACATAGTATTGGAAGTCCTAGCTAGAGCAATTAGGTAAGACAAAGAGGCAAAAAGCATTCAAATTGGAAAGGAAGAAGTAAAACTTGTTATTCGCTGATTATACAATCCTATATATAGAAGATCACAAAGAATCAGTCAAAAACCTGTTAGAATTAGTCAACAGTTTCAATAAAGTGGCAAGACATAAAATTGACACACAGAAATCAGTTGTAGTCCTTTACACTAATGATGAAGCATCTGAAAAAGAAGTAAAGAAACCATCCTATTCATAATTTAAAAAAAAAACAACAATCAAATACCTAGGAATAAATTTAACCAAGGCAATGAAAGATCTATAAAATGAAAACTACAAAACTTTGCTGAAATAAATTGAAAAGGACAAACAAATGGAAACGCATCCCATATTCATGGATCAGAAGAATTAATATTGTTAAAATGGCCATACTACCCAGAGCCATTTATAGATTCAATGCAATCCGTGTCAAAATACCAAAAGCATTCTTTATAAAAATAGAAGAAACAATCCTAAAATTTGCATGGAACCACAAAAGAATCCAAATAACCAGAATTGTCCTGAGAACAAAGCTGGAGGTACCATGGTTCCGAATTTCAAACTACACTACAAAGCCATAGTAATAAATATAGTATGGTACTGGCACAAAAAATAGACACATAAACCAATGGAACAGAATAGAGAGTCCATAATTAAACCCCAGTATATAGGGTCAGTTAACATTCAGCAAGAGAGCCAAAAATACCCAATGGAGAAAAGATAGTCTCTTCAACAAATGGTGATGGGAAAATTGGAGAAACATTCAGAACAATGAAATGAATGAAACTGGATCCCTATCTGACACCACTCACAAAAATTAACTCAAAGTGGATCAAAGACTTAAACACAAGACCTGATGCCATAAAACTCCTGGAAGAAAATATAAGTAAGAACCTCGTTGATATTGGTCTTGACAATAATTTGGGGGGTCTGACGCCAAAAGCACAAACAACAAAAGAAGCAAATCAATTAGTGGGACTACGTCAGACTCAAAAGCTTCTGCACAGCAGAAGGAAGAGGTAACAAAGTGAAAAGACAACCTACAGAATGGGAGAAAATTTTTGCAAACCATGTATCAGATAAGATCTGAATATATAAAGAACTCAGTCTACTCAATAGCAACAATAACAAAACAATCTGATTAAAAAATGGGCAGAAGAACTAAATAGACATTTCTCCAGAAAGGGCATCAACATGGCCAACAGACACATGAAAAGATGCCCAATATCACTCACCATCAAGGAAATGCAAACGAAAACCACAGTAAGATATCACCTCATACCTGCTAGAATGGCTGTCATCAGGCTTTCAAGAGACAAGGGGTGCTGGCAACAAGGTGGTGAAAAGGCAACCCTTACCCACCGTTGGTGGGAATGTAAATTGGTCCAATCACTATGGAAAGCAATATGCAATAGGAACGTTTCTCAAAATATTAAAAATAGATCTACCAAATGATCCGCTTCTGGGTATATACCTAAAGGAAATGAAACCAGGATTTTGAGAAGATATATGCACTCTTAGAGCATTATCGATAATAGTCAAAACATGGAAACAATCCAAATGCCCATCAACAAATGAATGAATAAAAAAATGTGGTACCTATACACAATGGAATATCATTCAGCCATGAGAAAGGAAGCTCTGTTCCATTTATGACAACATGGATGGACCTTGAGCACAGTATGCTAAGTGAGATAAGTCAGACAGAGAAAGACAAGTACTGTATAATATCACTTGTACATCAATCTAAGAAAGTGAAACCTGTAACAAAAACAGAACAGGAAAATGGTGGCTACCAGGGATGGGGTGATGGAGGAATAAGAGACGGGGGGCGGTTTAAGGGTACAAACTTGTAATGAGCAGTAAATAAGCCATAGAGATCAATGCGCAGGGCAATGAATAGAGATAGTAATACTGTACTACGCTTAGGTAATAACTACGTAACACTAAATGTTGCTACGTCAGCAATCATCTTATAATATATACATATATCAAAGTCACACACTACACCTTAAACTTATGTTACCTGTTAAATTTATTCAATTAAAGAGTATTTGGTTCTAAGAACATCCATCTAGTTCTTAGACTAAAGCACTTAAAAATAGTTTTACAAAATGATGTTTGAGTATTGAGTATTTCCCAGCAGCCATAATAGTTACACATGGAAATTGAATTTAAAAAGCTGAATCATGATTTTAGGCATTTCCTTTCCTTAAGGAAGGAGTCAGTAAATTTATTTGTAATCTCTTACGTTCTCAAGGACTACAAAGGGATAGTTTATGGGTTGTGAGCTCTACGATACTTAACTGAGTCATATCTCTCCTAGAACCCTAATTTAGCAGTATTTTCTTGGCACTGTGTAGGGCCGACTTTAGCAGTTGAGTTGTTTTCCTTGGAGGAAGTTTAATATTCAATCCGAGAAATGTTAACTATTCCCGAACATTAGCTTATACCCTTTAATTTTTTAAACAGTTGTAGAAGGGAGTTCTCTTTCTTCCACATTCTCACACTTCCAGAGTGCACCCAGCACCCCAGTCTTTCCAGAAAATACCTTCTCCCTGGACCCACGACCCACCCTCAAGGTTTTCTCTGGATTAATGTCCCTTTCTTCAGACTCCGTAAGTTAAAATGCCTCCTTCCTTCTTCAGAAAACCAAACATTTCATTCAGCTTGTCTCCAAAATCGCTACTTCAAACTCAAGTGGAACTTCAGGCAACCCCTGGACTACCTAACTCAGGTCAACTGCTCTAAAATTGATAATTCTGGAATCGATACACTGTCAGTTTGAAAACGACGTATCTTTGCTTATACTATTCCAGAAACATCTCTCTGAGCTGCACTTTCTGATCACCTCCGTCGAATCAAACATTTTTAAATTACAACGCAGGATGAGATCACATGACTTCATTGTAGGTCAATCGCATGACAATAACACAGCAATGTAGAGTTTACAATGTGACTTAGCGTGTACCTCACAAACGACCATCTGAAAGAAGTGATGCTGTTCAGATTTAGACCCAAAGAAGTGGGATTCTAAAGCAGCGAATGACTTACAAATGGTGACAAGGCCGTATATAACGAAGCTGTCGTATATAATGAAGCTGCCGTATATAACGAAGCTGCTGTATATAACGAAGCTGCCACTTCGTTGTAGAGCTTCACGTCTCTCGTTCTTCCCACCACACCACACTGCTCCAGCAAGGAGCTTATTGTACGCTTGTGTTTTTTTAATGAAAATCCAGGGCTATATGAAAACATCTTCTCTCATCCATAAAAGTAGCCTGGTTTTTTTGAAAGAATACAAATCTAGCTTTCCAGGACTACAATTTCACTAAGAAGAAAAATTACCAACTAATAAGAAAAACTGCATTTGAATGAAACAATTTTAAAGATCTTAGTTCAAAAGAATGTTTCTACTATGCGTGAAGGACCAATCAGTATTAGAACACTATTTTCATAATAGCAGCTTTGCTCTCAAAAAAGTGTTTTCTCATCAAAAAGTTCAAGATGGGATGGGGCGCCTGGGTGGCTCAGTTGGATAGTCGTCCGACTTTGACTCAGGTCATGATCTCCTGGTTCTTGGGTTCAAGACCCGCATCGGGCTCTGTGCTGACAGCTCGGAGCCTGGATCCTGCTTCCTATTCTGTGTCTCCCTCTCTCTCTGCCCCTTCCCCGCTTGCACTCTGTCTCTGTCTCTCTCAAAAATGAATAAATGTTAAAAAAATTTTTAAAGAATAGTTCACGATGCCTCAGAAATATAAATAGCATCTTGTTTCTCACTAGATTTCTTTTTTTTTTTTTTTAAATTTTTTTTTCAACGTTTATTTATTTTTTTGGGACAGAGAGAGACAGAGCATGAACGGGGGAGGGGCAGAGAGAGAGGGAGACACAGAATCGGAAACAGGCTCCAGGCTCCGAGCCATCAGCCCAGAGCCCGACGCGGGGCTCGAACTCACGGACCGCAAGATCGTGACCTGGCTGAAGTCGGACGCTTAACCGACTGCGCCACCCAGGCGCCCCTCACTAGATTTCTATAAAAGCGTCCCATCCTGCTTATATATATATATATATATATATATATATATATATATGTATATGTATATACTCATACATACGTACTTTCCTTCATCCTTTTCTTTTATTCCCTTCGAAATGTCTGTGGGGAAAAAATGCAGGCAAGACTGTGGAGGCTAAAATTTCTGAGATAATTGCTAATGAACTTTTTTGGTGTGTTTCTTTCCCTCCTGTTTATCACCTGTTCTAACACGTGATCATATTTACAATTTTAGCTGTAAATTCCTTGGTGTCTATGACGTAGGAAATACATGATCACAGTTCCTGTATCTATGGTGTTTATAATCTTATGTATTATATATTATTGTCTGTGACCAACACCGAGGAAGAATAAAGATGCCTGCTTCCCACACAGACGCCATACAGGTTCTTCCTCCTTAGGCCCTTCACCTACAGCATCGGACATCTCCCCTCCTCCTTTCCTGTGGCTTTCAACTCAAGAAATCTGTGAGTCTCCTGCCTTTATTCCCTTGTTCTGTATGGTCGCTCCATTCACTGGCTGGTGCTTTTGTACATGCGTTCATTTCTTTGGAATGTGACCACCCATGACACTTATTTTTTACCCATGATATATATAAATACACACTGCCATACAGAGGGAGTCATTTAAAACACTCCATTTAAAGCCAGCATATATGTGTATAATATTTATATATATTTACATTAAGGCACAATTACTAGTCAAAGCTATGGACGCTGACCACTTCATGCTCCAACCTCAGAGAAGCTGTGCAGACCACAACAACAATGGAAAATTCCCAGAGATTCTTCACAAACAGGGTAATTGCCCACCCACCTGGCTCAGCGGCTAACACACTTCGTCTCTTCTGCATGGAGTAAAAATTTAAAAAAAAAAAAAAAAAAAGGTTTCTGGGTTCTAAACCCAAACTTGCCTGGAGGAAGTCCTTCTCTTCTAAAGTGGTAGTGATACCTTTCATAGACCTCATAAAAGGTGCCGGGTAGAAATGAGGATTCCTGACTACACCCCCAGATTCAGGAGGAACCCCGGAATCTGCTTTTAAAAGAAGCAACTGGGGCACCTGGGTGGCTCAGTCGGTTGAGCGTCCAACTTCGCCTCAGGTCATGATCTTCTGCTTTGTGGGCTGGAGCCCCGCATCGGGTTCTCTGCTGTCAGTGCGGAGTCCGCTTTGGATCCTCTGTAACCCCTCCCCCTCTGCCCCTCCCCCACTCACGCTGTCTCTCTTAAAACTAAATAAACATTTAAAAATAAAGAAGTAAAATAAGCAACTGTTCCTATGGGTGGTGCTCTGAGAAACACGGTCATGGGAAAACAACACTGACACAGCTACAATTCTTCCTTCCGATGAGGCTGTCATTGACAGGAAAGAGCTACCTTAATGCAGAACCAAAAGTGGGAGAGGAAGATGGGTAGATTTTTAAAACATGGGAAGACATATTAAATATGACTCTATCTCCCTATATTTCTTGCAGATCAGTATGTCTTGGGGAAGAGTAAACTTGGGGGGAATTAAACTAATATTTAAAACTGCGGACAATAGGGGCGCCTGGGTGGCGCAGTCGGTTAAGCGTCCGACTTCAGCCAGGTCACGATCTCGCGGTCCGGGAGTTCGAGCCCCGTGTCAGGCTCTGGGCTGATGGCTCAGGGCCTGGAGCCTGTTTCCGATTCTGTGTCTCCCTCTCTCTCTGCCCCTCCCCCGTTCATGCTCTGTCTCTCTCTGTCCCAAAAATAAATAAACGTTGAAAATAAAAATAAAAATAAAAATAAAACTGCGGACAATAAATTCCGATGAATCTCAAGTATCCCACCAAAGAAAATTTCTCTCGTATGCTTTTGGGTACAACAGGGAACCCAAACTCAAACTGATTTGATAAGGCGATTATTTATCTAATGTGGCAAAGAGCTTGGGGATACTGCACCTCCAGAATTGGTTAGGGCAGCAGCTTAAATTCACTTGGTTAAGTCTCTGGGGCTTCAGATTCTTTCTGTCCTTCTGCTCTGCCATCTTAGATCTGTTCTTGGTCTACCTCCCTCAGGGTCACAAAATGGGTCTGGCCGTTCCTGGCGGCGCTTCTAGGAATCTCAGCATCCAGTAGAAGAGACTGTCTCTTCTTATGGTCCCAAGCAGACTGCCCCGCAAGGGGCAATGGGACCACATGACCGGCTCTGACAAACCAGTGTTACCCCTGGACTAGAGAAAGGGTCCCGCTCTATGAACAAAGGAAGATGGGGCAACCCGTTTGGCTCTGTGCACCGTACTATTCCCTGTCTTCGAGGGCTGGTAAGAAGTGCCCCCTTGATTCTGAAATCAGCTTCGCAAGGGTTTTCTTTGCTTCATTTGTCCTGTGCTGGGGCACAAAACCTTTTGTCTCCGTCAAGCGTTTCAGAAGAGGTAGAGGCACAGGCCTCTTTGCAGAAGGCACACATTTCAGTTTTACAGTTGTTATGGAGATGGTGTCTGTGGTTTTTGCTTTCCTAGTCTGTTTGGAATTTTCCTCTGGTAAATCCAGATTTGAGTTCATTTCGTTGTGGACCGGAGGGTGTAGCTGTTCCTGACAGCTAGTTAATGACTGTGCCACGCTGCCTAAAACCCAGCTGTAACTCATCGGTCATGTCCAAAAGGAATGCCAGAGATGGGTAGTAAATAACTAACAGGAGCTCCTGTCCACATTCTGGACGTCGACTAAACGTCTACTGACTTTTAGTGGGAGGCGACTGCAGTTGTGCTTGGTTAAACTGAAGCAAAGTAGAACCTAAGGGTGAGCTGGGGGCCCTTGGCCAGCGGCTAATAACTACTTTCTTTGTTTTATGCTGCTCTTCTGACTCCCTGTCACTTCCAGGGGAGTGTCCTTACTCTGTGAATGAGTTGTCTATTGAAATGAGATGCTTGTCTCTCCGTAGACACGGTGGGAGTCAAGTCCTGGCTCTAGATAATACATGTTTTGGTATGTCTGGGCTTATTGCCAGATATGTGTAGGTATCTCCAATCTTAGGAGGGACTGTTGGTGGTGGAAGGTTTTTTGTTTTGCCTTTCTTTCTTCTTTCTTTCTTTCTTTCTCTTTCTTTCTTCCTCCCTCTCTTTTTCTTTCTTTCTTTCTTTCTTTCTTTCTTTCTTTCTTTCTTCCTCCATTTCTTTCTTTCTTTCTTTCTTTCTTTCTCCATCTTTCTTTCTTTCTTTCTCCTTTCTTTTCTCCCTCTTTCTCTTTCTTTCTTTCTTTCTCTCTTTCTTTCTTTCTCCCTCTCTTTTTTTCTTTCTTTTCTTTCTTTCTTTCTCCCTCTATTTTTTTTCTCTTTCTTTCCCCTCTCTTTCTTTTTCTTTCTTTCTTTCTTTCTTTCTTTTCTTTCTTTCTTTCTTTCAATAAAGGAAGGATGTGTGTAAGGTGCTATCTTTGATTGTAGTTGCTGTTTCCAGGATATGGAAGCTGCTTTAGAGTAACTATAAAAGCAGCTTTTTGGCCTTGGGAAGATGCTCCCTCAAAGAACATCTTGATACCAAGGGCTTGGAGGGGACATCTTGGTACCTGCAGAGTTCCAGACAGGGAAAGGATGCTTCAGATAGTGGTAAAGAACACACCTTTGGAGCCAAAAAGGCCACAGAAATCCGGTCTGGGACCAACTATGCATAAGCTCTGTGACTTGGTAGCAATGTAACCTTTGATTTACTGATGTGTATAATGTGGATAACTCATTGGTTTGTTGGGGTGATTCAAAATGGTTAACGTCTTGAGGCCCTCAGGTGGCTCAGTCAGTTAAGCCGTCTGACTTCGGCTCAGGTCATGATCTTGCAGTTTGTTGAGTTCGAGCCCCGCGTCGGATTCTGGGCTGACCGCTCAGAGCCTGAACCCTGCTTGGGATTCTGTGTTTTCCTCTCTCTCTCGCTGCCCCTCCCCAGCTTGCTCTTTGCCTCTTTCTCTCAAAAATAAACACACATTTAAACAAAATTATTAATGTCTTTTAAATACATGGCATAACCGCTGGCTGTAAGAATTTAATAAACATTATTTAACAGCACCAGGGACGGTGGTGGTGCTGGTATAGTAGTAATAGTAGTCGTAGTAATAGTAATTCTAGCAGTCGTGGTCATAGCAAAAGTAATACCAGGAGTAATAGAAGCCGCGGCAGGCATTCCTCATTGTTTATGACTGCTTGATACCAAAGAACTTAGTATCCCTCCGGTGAACGATTACTAGACTCCCTGCCTCATAAATTTCAAATCCACACTCTCTCATTTGCCAATATGTCACATAAGCCTTGCCATTTCTGTGGCCTTCAAGATTCCGGTTTTGGTTGCACGGGAACATGCATGGCAACCCACACGGGGTTTTTTTGTGTGCTTTGTTCTCCTAACTTGCACAGGACGATGGCAATTTCCTTTGTATTGTGTGATGCACCGTTCATAGGCATGCATTTTACAAAGATGCTATCTAGCCCGATTTCCTTCATTCAGCTCTAGGGTGGCTATTTAAAGCCCTTGATTTGTGGAGAGGGATGTCCTCTCCCACATTCTTGTAAGGCCAGAAAGAAAGAAAAAAAAAAAAAGAACGGAACAAAAGATTTACAGAGAGAGCAAAGAACACATGCATTCATAATATTAACAAGGAACCATTACTTAATGGTAAAAATAAAACAACTTAATAATGGTGGCTTGCAAAATGCATCTGACCCACAGATCCCATTTGTTGAATGGATCCAGCCATATGAACATTAAAGCTCTGTATGTGTTAGGCATGTTTGAGAATTCCCCGTAGCTTTGTTTTTTCATAATATTACTGTAATATGATGCTTCATCAAGAATGCAGTGCCCAAAGCACTTAACTGAAGCCCTGCAAGACTTTACAGCTTAAAGTACTTCCCTTGTTCTCCCATCTTCAAAACACCCTGGGCTGCTGGGAAAGAGAGCCTGGCTTTAAAATCTACTATTGTCAGGGATTTCTTTCGAAAGGAGCCCATATTTTATTAAATATAAGAAAGGATCGCCAATTCGATTGCAAGATTAAAACAAAACCAAAACCAAAACTCTTTATTTTCTTCAAAAACGACCTCTCCCCCCAACTAACTTTCAGCAAGTTCCACAATTAGAATTTCAATAAAAGCAAACAATTTTCCTTCGTCAAAGTTACGTGTTGCTGGCAAACTAGCTCTAGAATGCTTAGGCTGTTAAAAGAATCAAGAGATACACTTTTTACAAGGATCACAGCAGCAAATATTCACACAGTGTCTGCAAGTGTGTTACACAGACAGGAAAAAAAAAAAGCCCTAACTCAAACAGATGCCTTTAGGCTATAACGAGCATGTATAACACACTGCAATTATGCAGATATTTCTGTCAAAAACATTTCATGTATTCAACAAATTTTCGAGTAGCTCCTTTGTGCTAAAATGACTACCAGACTATTCTCAAACAACTGTTAAGCAGCCTCTAATAGATGACATTTCGCTGTAAGTTTGCTTACTTAGCCACACTTCTAATGCTTCTAAAAATTGATAACAGTCCCTGTATAAATACAACCCTAAACTTAAGCTACATTTCCAACCTATGGTTGGATACCGAATGGAATGCAGAGCTAATGTGAAAGAGCTTGGCTATTCCAACAATCTGATTTTCCTGATGCTTACCTCCAAAGACTCAAGCAAATATAGTTATTGTCAGGATGCTAAGCCACACACGCTTTCAAAGTTCCCTTCTACTTGGGAGGCATTAAAGCCACTACACCTCCGGCCGTGGTGACAGGGGTAGAAGGACCAAGGAAAGAAGAGACTGTGTGGCTGCCCTTCAGTTCAGAAGCCATCTTTCCGTCACTGCTGGAACCTGTGACTTGCCCCTCTGCTTTCTCTGCTCTGGCCACCGGCATGAAAATCCACTCCTTCCTTCTCTTGCTCTCAAGATCCCTTCAGGTTCTGCCGGGGAACACCTGCTTGGCTGCCAAAAAAGTGGCTAGGTCAGAGTCTCCTAGTGCCTCCATGGATGCTATGCCACTCATTCAAGGTCTTCAGGGCGAAGACAAGGAAACCGAGAGGCAACAGTTTGAAGAACGCCGGCATTGGAGCCGAGGGCTTACATTTCCAGTTCCCCAGCCTACTTGTAGACCGCGCTCAACTTGTGAGCCTCCATTCATGCCAACAAACGTAAGCATCAGACCAAAAGGCTCATCAGTTCTGCTCGTCGCTAAGAGATGGCTTTTGTGGGTGCTCCGAAAACGTGTGGGACTGACAGAGAAAATGGAGGCCTGCTGAACCTGACTTGGTGTAGAGGGCAAGTCTCTTATGAAGGCAAACACTGCATCCTTCATTTATAGCCGTGACACGTTAGGTAGCAAAATCACGGGTGTGTAAACGCACGAGGGGCCGACGGTTTACGAGGAACCCCGTCATGAATTCCGGCATTCTTTTAGTGTAATGCAAAAAGACTGAAGCATAAAAAGATGGCGCCTCTTATTCAAGAATATGGCCGTTGCTTCCAAGTGGAAAAAGTGAGCACGGGCAAATGCCACTGGATCCCGGCAATACTGATTTACCTGCCTGTATTTTACCAAGGTCAGGAAGTGCCACTTTCTATCCAGTGAAAATCTGTGTAAATTCTCAGTTCTCCAAACTGTGTGGAGTAATATTTCACAATGTGCCCTTTAAATGTGAATTCGAGCTGCGACACCATATTTCTCTTCAGGTGGCTCTTCTGAAGCAGATGGAAGAACTCCCTTATCTCTGAGGGCTACTGTCGTGTGACTACACAAACAAATGCAAACGTTTTCTCACGAATTCAGACAGCTGACAGAGTCTGACATATCTTCCAAAACAGAGACAATGCTGTGGCAAAGCGAGGCGGAAAAGGAGATAAGGTAGGGCTGATGCAGGTATTTACAAAAGATTTCTGTAGCTGCTTCTGAGAACTCATTTCCGCACGGGGTCTAGTCCCAGAACGGTCTTACGATGCTGACAGAGTGGGTCCGTGCTGGCGTTACTTTCCACACTCTATGCTGATGTTAGTGAACCCTGTCCCCATGGGTTTATGCAAATGAAGCACAGGCTGCCTCTTCTTAGAGATGGTAAGTAAAAATTTGGTGATCAGAAAATAGCTTTGGGGCACCTGGGTGGCTAAGTCGGTTGAGTGTCCAACTCAGGCTCAGGTCATGACCTTGGGGGTTCATGAGTTCGAGTCCTGTGTCGGGCTCTGTGCTGACAGCTCAGAGCCTGGAGCCTGCTTTGGATTCTGTGTCTCTCTCTCTCTCTCACTGACCCTCCCCTGCTCGCACTCTGTCTCTGTCCCTCAAAAAAAAAAAAAAAAAAAAAAAAAAAAAAAAAAAAAGAAAATAGCTTCACTTGTGCTTAATGCTTACAGAAAGCAAGTTAATGTTAAAAAAGGTAGATATTTTTGGTGGACAGTCCCCACCATGTTTTAGATTTATTCTTTCAGTGAAGACCCAATTTGGAACAATAGACTTACCTATGGAGGACTGCTTGAGGAAGCAGGGTATGATTTTGTGAATATTTTTTTGTGTGTGATCTTTTCATCTCTTAGCATTAATTACCTCTGATTCACTGTCTGGATCCTTCAATATATGAAATGTTAATAACAAAACGGATTTCGTGAGAAATTCAGTCTACTTTTTCAGACTCTACAGAGATCGTTTAGATGGGATAAGTGAAGAAAAGGGCATCTTGCAGTCTTGTTTTTGCATAGAGGGCAATTATTAAGGGAAGTTAAAAAAAACTTCGAGTTGCTCCTATGTCTGGTCTGATAAAGGTAGCAGTAATAAAAAAGTAACCAGCTTTCATGGAGCTCTGCAAAGGTCTTTCCTATATATATCTCCATGTTTATGAAGACAGATGAGTGGACTGAAACTCCCAAGGCTCCCCAAGCAGCTGATAAGCAGCTCATGATGGATGAAGTAGACATTCAAACCTATATTTGTCCATCTCCAAAGGCCACACTTTTCCCTCCACATTATGCCGAATAGGAGTGTAATGATGATAAGGTCTTTGTATGAATGCGATCCATCCCCCAGAGTATCATGGCCCCAAATCTCAAAGTGGTGAGTAACGCTGCTCTGTTCAGCCCAAGAACAAACTTAGTGTAGATGGGGCAGAGGCATAAAACCTGCAAGTTGGTGTCTGTGATGTGTGTCAAGGAAAGTTCCATCGACTGATGTTACGATACGTATGTTTTAGGAAGTATGGAGACCCTTTGAAGAACTGGTTGCTTTCAGTTTTGACTTGTACATACATTTGGCAGACGGCAGCCTTGTGGCAATGCCCAGAGAGTCCTGCAGCTGCCTAAGTTTCTTCTAATTTCATGAGAAAGTGGTCAATGATAAGGTACTCTCATGTTTGGAGTACTTTTCAAGGAGGGACAAGGTACCACTGGCCTGGGGGTGAATACATTTATTCCTGCAGTCCACATAATTTGTGACCCTACTGCTCGGTCTACAGTCTCAGCTAATATTGAGCCTGGTACTACACCCAAAACAAAGTTGGTTGAACTGAATCCACCCTTATAACTACCCACTGAACTTATTTATTCCTTAATTCCTTCATTTCTTCAACATACACTCACACTGAGTGCCTTCTACTTGTGAAGGACCAGGGAGGACATCAGAGTTCCTTTCGTATGGTGAGCATTCAAGAAATGAGAAAGAAAGAAAGAAAGAATGAAAGAATCCGGTCTTTGCCCCTTGACAAGTCTAGCGATGCGGATGCTAATGACAAAGCATCATCAAGAAACGTACAAAATTATATTCAGTGCATTAGTAAATGTAGTCAGAGACACACGTACCATATACATTAGCCAGATTTTCATATACAACAACATTACCAAAATTTAATGTTAAAAATGAGAGATGTTAACATTCAATTATCTGGGAAATTAGTATTTTCGGGGAGTCCAAAATTAGCTGAACCTTTAGAGTATCTGGTTTTGACCCCCGCTCTTGCTTCTCCTTCCTTTTGGGACGGAGGGGGGCAATGACAATGAAGGTAAACTTTAAGGGAAACGTAAGCATCTGATTTATACTTCTCAGGATGAAAATGTAGATTTCTTGCACTTGACAATTTGGGATCTTGAAGCCAAGTTGTGCCACAGAACAATTAAAGAATGAAGATAACTATTTAAATTAGCCACATTTAATAGTTTACACTTGAATATAGCTCATTTTCTTGCTGTTGGTACATATTTTAGCCCTCTATTGGTCGTGGCAATTTGGTCCCTGGCAGCTAATAGGTCCACACACTCAGAACTTTTGGAGAAAAAAGAATAGATATTTAATCAGCAATCTGTATGCTAAAAACACTGTGTATATCTGGACACATCAAACTTTGGATATATATCAACGCACACACGCGAGCACACACGCATACATCCATAAACTTTGTTAGCTCCTGGGTTCCATTCTTACTGCCCTCGATAAACAGAGGAGTTATAATCATATAAAGGATATTTATAGTTGTGAGAATCTCTTAAGTCTTTCAACATTGGATTGCTTTACGTGGTTGTGAGATGATGGTTTTGGGAGGAGTAAAGAAGGAAATTCCAAAATGTGAATGGTATTTAAACCTCTTAAATTTTTTCTTCAAAGGAAAAGAAAAAGAATAAAATTATGTTTTCCTTATTCGACAAGATGGCACGCAGAAGGGCTGTTGGGCAGTAAAGTAACTCAAACGAATATAATGATCCAGTGACTTGAGTCCCTTTCAAGAAATATGCGAGTTTAAAAAATCCAATAACCATAAAACAACTTTTTCTTTGATGCCGAACAAAAAACAAGCTTGAAATTTAGTGCTGCTGAGCAAATGAATGAAAAATACAGATGTTTTTACCTCCAGCTCAACTCAGATTTGCCATGTGAACAGTCCCATGCTTAACTCTTTGTGCGACTAAATGCATGTAAGCATTAGTTAACAGCAAAGGTTTAATGTGAAACTGAAAAATACATATTTTCTCTTCTTCTTCTTCAAAAAAAATCTCTTAGCCAACTGGGAAATTCAGTTGTGCCACATCCCTTTTCTTATCCTCCATGAATTATTAACTTTAAAATAGCACATAAAAACAAAACATGCGATATCTTTTCCTGGTACGGTACTCCAGTTTAACTTTTTCTAACGAACTAGGTTTTTGATTGTTTTATTGAAAATGTAGGACGTTGATGCTATTTTAATTTTCCAAAGTCAGCTCATAATACCGATTTTCCTAAAGGTTAAAAACAATATATTAAGGAAATACCACCTGCTACTTGGAGCTTCCACAGGAAATTCGCCTTTCCACTTTGTAATGTATTATTTGGGGGAGGAAATGACAACCTACTTCATTATCCAAAGCATAGTATCCCAATAGCTGCAAAGCAGCAGACAGAAGGAAAGAAGGCCAGCGTCCACTTTCCTACCAACGCTTCATGGAAATTAAAAATTCAGTAGGAGAAAGCAAAAAAGCAAGTGTTGAAAGATGCCAAGCTCACCCAAACTCTCTCTCTTCCATTTCCGTGAAAGCTAGGTCTGCCTGCCAGCCCGCTTGAGTCGCACTAGTTCCACAGAGAGGCAGGTATGGGCCCTGGAAACATTTTTCAAGCTTTCGTAAACAATCGCTGAAGGACCAAGGTGGTGGTCATGGCCATGCCCTTTAACTGGCCTCCAAGAGTGAGAGATAACACATGGAGACTGGCTTTCCAAAGTTCAACAGACCTTTTCTACAGCGTTATCTACAAACTAAACAAGGTGGAAGATAGATTACTTCCTACTGTCCAGCTCTTGGAAAGAAGCATTTTGTTCAGGGAGAGTATACACATTAGGCAACACAGGAGTTGCTGAAGGCATCTCTTAAAAGCGTTCAGCTACATGGGGGTTTACAACGCATTTTATTCTGAAAACGGTCGCTGTTAATTTCCGCTTTCCTTGGGTGCATCATCTCCCTCTTTCTCCCTCTCATCTGTTTCTGTCGTTCCTGGTTTCCCTCTTTCCACAGTTCTTATCACCATGTAAAAACAACATGCTATTCCCTGCTGTGCCCTGCACTTAACATGTATAATAATTAGAGCAACCTCTATTGTGACATGTTAGAAAAATCTGTTTAATAATCAATCAGTGATTTCATCCAGGTAAGGGCAAACAACTAGTTTAATCAACTATTTTTCCCCACTGAGTTGACCAACTATCCTCTTTAAACTAGTGATTTCTGGGGTGCCTGGGCGGCTCAGTCGGTTAAGCATCTGACTTTGGCTGAGGTCATGATCTTGTGGTCCGTGAGATCGATGCCTGCACCAGGCTCCGTGCTGACGGCTCAGAGCCTGCTTCTGATTCTGTGTCTCCCTCCCTTTTTGCCCTTCCCCCACTCTCAAAAATAAATAAACATTAAAAAAAATTAAGTAGTGATTTTCAGTTGGATTCAGTTGGATTAAAATTGAGTGGAAGTGGGTATTCATCGAAGTACTTAGTGTAAGGTGCTTGAAGAACTGATGTAAGGCTTATTCTCTGTGAACTAGCTGCTTAAATAAATATGCATGTCTTCAGGAAAGATCAAATCGGTAAGTTTTTTTTTTAACTAAAAAAAGGGTGAGTTAGAACAGGTATTTAAACTTAGCAATAGCTTCCTTTCATCTTCAGAGATGAAAATTAATGTAAATTTGTGGTCAAGATGCACTACAGCTAGCAAAGCAAAACCCTGCTTAAAAAAATGAAATGTGTTTGGGGCGCCTGGGTGGCTCAGTCGGTTAAGTTTTCTACTCTTCATCTCAGTTCAGGAGCTCAGGTCTTGATCTCAGAGTCGTGAGTTCAAGCCCCACACTGGGTCTGTGCTGGACGTGAAGCCTACTTAAAAAATAAATCGAGGTTCCTGGGTAGCTCAGTCAGTTAAGCCACCGACTCTTGATTCTGGCTCAGGTCATGATCTCATGGTTTGTGGGTTTGAGCCCACGAAGCTCTGTCAGCCCAGAGCCTGCTTGAGATTCTCTCTCTCCCTCTCCCTGCCCCTCCCCTGCTCGCTCTCTCTGTCTCTGTCTCAAAATAAATAACCATTAAAAAAAACCCAAATGTGTTAAAGATATGACACTGAAATACAAGAATGGAAAACGTGAGGTAGGTAGTTTTGCTCTTGAGAGAAATGGTTCAACAAACTGGCCAAAGAACACGCAGTCTCTATCTGGGCAGCAGTTTTGAGAACAGGGAAATGTAGGACTTGTCTACACAGTATCCAAATACCTATACAAAAACTTGGTTAATTTCCCGAATATTTTGGTTCAGATTCTAAAAGGCTACTGTGCACAGACCACATCAAAATGGTGGAAAAATTAGAAAATGGAAATCTCGAAGTTAATGGAAAAGAATTGGGTTGTTTGGTTTGAAAAAGGTGACAATGCCAGTGACTTCAGAGCTGTCTTAAGGATAAATACATAAAACAGAGACGAACAACAAGCCCTTACCTTCCGTGAGGGCAATGCAGGGAGCATTTGTATTAACTCAGTAAAGGCAAACGGGCGGCCAAAAGCACAGTGAACCAACCAGCTGTGAGATCTTGGGCAAGTCTCGTGAACTCTCTAGGTTTCCATATCTCCATCTCAGACGGAGATCACGGTCAAATTTTGCCATTCTATAAAACATAACGAACTGTTTGTCCGTGCCTTCTCCACCACTGGAACAATTACCCACTTCGTCTAGAACCTGGCCACTTAAAAAGGGAAGGATTGTCTTTTCCAGCGTGGTTTAAACACTTGACGGCAAAAATGAACACCCAACGGAGGTAAAATAAGAAAGCAAAAGGCAAACAGTCTGTGGTAAAGTAGCAGTTCATCTCCAGAAAGCTGTGAGCCTTTCCTAGAACCTGGTGTGACGGACTGTAGCTCACGGAATTCAATTTCAGAAAACACTCTCGGTTTTCCTACCATGAAGGGAATAAATTCAGTTCCTACAAGTAAAGCAATTAATAGGCACCTGCGACTATCCTGGTCTGAGGAAGAAAGGGGCCATTTTGTGAAAACAATCCAGGGCTGGAACTCAGGCCGGTCTGAAAATGGTGTTAAGTTGTACTTTTAAAATGAGTGATAAAACTCCCATGTGTTGAAAGAAGGCCATAAAACACTGCAACTCCTCCTCCCTTTACAAAAAAAAAAAAAAAAAAAAAAAAAGGACGTTCCAGGCCTAGGAGTTGGCCAGGATGTACCCTCCAACAGGTTACATTTCCGCAGTGGAAGGACCCCCGGCTTACTTTGCAGATAACGTTGATGAACGTGGCTACGCAGAAGATTAAATGCAAGAACCCTTTTCTCCCTACCCACCCCCCCCTTCCTTGAATGGACACAGGGCCCTGCTGGAATTAAAAGTTGCATTTTTCTCACCGCATACCTCCCTCAGAGCTGAGTGTGCATTTGCAAGACAGCTGAAGGAGCGTCTTGCTGAATGTCTCATGTGACAATGGGGGCGTTTCAGGGCTTCCTGCTGCTGCTGGTGATCCTGCTAACCTTTCCTTTGTGATCTTAGCAGTTAACGAGACTGTAAACCAGCATCCAAGCTGATTGAATGCAGGTTTAAAGGGCAAAAGAAAACGGTGGTTGTTTAACGATTAAACAACGTTTTTTTATTGCTAAACACTGAAGCTGTTTTATTTTAATGTGTAAATCAATGTACATGCAGGATGCAAACTGCATTCAGGTTGAAACAGAGTTCCGCTGCACTGTTGGGCTGAGGGGGGAAATTGCTGCTATTACTTTAAAAACTCAAATTTGTAAACCAGCCTTTGAAAGCCTGGCCTCCACCCCTCCCCTCTCCCCTCTCCCCTCCCAGGAATTAATTCTATAGAGACAAAGTTAAACACATAATTTGTAAAACTATTGAGAAGTAAACTTCTTGTTCCACAGTAACCAGGGTAGTTGCCAAAAGCAGATAAATCTTCACCCGGGGTAGGAAGCCCCACACTGTTTTGAAAACAATTCGCAGGCTTTGCCACCGCGCAAAAGGATCGAATGCGCAGACCAGAGGCACCACTGTTCTCGCTCTCGCGTACTGCTTTTCGGGGCAAAGTTAACACTTTTCAAAAATCAGCAGCCTCCCTAAAAGTCCCAGTGATTTACTGGAGATTTTGATTGTTTGGGGTTGGTGTCGCCGAGAATGGAGGCTTCATGTCTCTGGCTCTGTGCAGGTGTGCGATGAGCAGAGCTCTGTGTTGATAAGAGATCCCGGGGAGTTGGTAGCATATTGTCTTCTGTAAGTTCTTCCCCCAACAGACTTAACGGGAAGAGGATGCATAATACAGCCCTCTTCAAAGGAAGCATGCCGCAATACAACAGAAGCAGTCCTTCTAAAAACAGCTTTGTGGCTCTTTAGCCAAGAGCTCTATGTTCTCCCCTTTCCACTTCCTTCCTTCTACTATGGAAGCACGTATGTAGGGACACACACCGACATCTCAGTACACACGACTGAAAATGACCCCCACTATCTGCATCCTTGCCCTCACTCAAACTTTATAGCCATTACCTGATGCCATTTAACCTGAGTACTTTATGATACTTCTCATTTGATTGCATTCGGACTCTACATCGGATGGTGAAGAACCATTCATTAGCCATGGGTTAAATTCAGCTCAGGGAGCGATTACTAAGTGCACTCCCGTGAAACCCCGTATCAGACACAGAGACAAATAGAAGCTGTGTTCGGGGGACAGGATGGGCCGCAAGCGGAACACTTCCCTAAAGACAAAGGTGGCTTCAGGACCAGAATCAGAATTCTCACATCCCGATGGCTGATTATCATTCCTCATCACACCCCTAAACTGCAAGTCAGATTCCTTTCCAAGGGTCTTAGAAAGGAAATTTCCTTGCTATACCTATGATGTTTTCCTTTGCGATGTTTCATAAATTAGACCATTTCCTCCTGCTCAGGGTCCACCAAACCCTTGTTAGCAGAGAAGCAGTCCAAGAGTTGAGTTGGGTGTCATACGTTTTCAAAGCTGGAAGGTGTTTTCCCTTGAGTGATCAAAGGTAAAAGGGTGGTTAGGGTCTCAGGTGGGGTGACAAAAGCCTACAACCTAAAATGTAGCACTTCTGCAATAGAAATTCTAGAAAAAAAAAAACAAAACAACTTTTGAGCTACTTATAATTAATTAAGAAGGTTAAACAGAAGTTTGCAAGAAATATCTTTAAAATTCATCTTGGAATTTGACATTTGAGGAATACCAGGGTTTAATAAAAGACAGTGAATGGAAACTTTTAAGAAGGGTCTGAATGGGAGCTTCTGGGCATTTTCAAGGGCTGGAGATTAATGGCATTCTTTCTTTATTCTATTACATTTTACCTCAAAACATATGGTTTCTCTCTTCTCTGATACGTGTATTGCCGGGGCCACTCTAGCAATGTGACAAATGGTGGAAGACGCATGGGAGCAAATGGGAAGACAGGTTCTAAAGAGCTCGAAAGAGTTGTTAGAGTGAAGGGAAGAGAAAGGAAATCGGATGTTTGTACGAATATGGGTGAGACCATCATCTTGAGAAAATATAAAGGTGGGAAGAATCTCTGGGTCTTCTCACAGCACTTCATCTGGTCCATAGCACAGTAACTGCCATCTAGAATGACTTCTGACATGTGGGGAGGGAAGGGGGGGCTGACGCAAGATGGAGGGCAAGTGCGATTTGTGACCCCGGGGCATTTACAAAATTTGAGCGCCTGCCCTGTATCCAACTTACAGTCTAGAAATCAACACGCTGGAGAAGTTGGAGATTATCCTCAGATACAGCAAAAAGAACGATGGGATTAGAAGCAAGTCAGATAAAGATATGTTCAAATAATTTTATGCTTTAATTCGAAGTGCGTTCATTTAAAAACTAGCTTTCACAACACGAGGGAGAGTAGGAAGCAGGTCAAGCTTCCACTGCCCAGAGTAAGCCAAGTCAAAACAGACCTTAATTACAGCAAGAGGTATTTAAGTTGGCATTAAGTGATATCCTTCCCAAGGCAGGCTGGGGTAGGAGTTTGGGAAAGCTGTCTCAGGGATGTCAAAGTCTGGCACATCTCATCCAACAAACTCTAGAGCTCCCGTTTGAAGCCATAAAATGGCACTTACGCTGAACGCACTATTCCCGGTTCTCACCGGGTTACAGGAACCTACAGGCACTAAAGGTATTCGCTAAGCGAGTCAGGGAATTGTTTGATCCTCAGCACCACTAATACATTCTGTGTGACTGGGCCGCTGCCGAAGCTGGCAAGGGGAGCCCACTACCCTACCTGCTTCATCCTTAAAAACCTGCGAACTGACAGTGACCTGTGTGTAATACAGCGAGAGCCTACAGTGCGTGAGGAGTGTTCCTGCATCAAAGAATTCTCCTGCCCCGCCCCCCCCCTTCCTCCCACACACACGGTCTTTAGGACATCAACGTATAAACGATAAAAACAGAACTGTTCTGGTTTTAGGAGTGGGAAAGGACCCAGAACTCTTGGTCCTTCAGGAGCCTTCTTAGAAGTACAGCCATAAGGATCTTTCGCTGTCCTTTTACTTGACTGATTTACAAAATTCGCAAGTTTAAATTAGAGGAGCTAGCTACTTTTCTTTGGGGCACGCCAGTTAGTGGGGAGGCACAGTTTCACCTCGTTTCCAAGTTTGGGACACCAAAGAAATGGTCAGACCTTTCCCAAGGCCAAGTGGTTAGCAGTAGGAGAACTGGATCTAAAATACACATTTTAAACAAATCATTTACATTTTCCTTGTCCTTTTTCCTTTCCCTATAATTTCCTATTGTGTTTTAGTAGACCGTCGTTTTTTCAGGAATTGATAAATCCCCCACATTCACAGTCTGTAAATTTGGGAACCCAAGGCATATTTTGCCCAGGTTTGGAGATTTCTCTTGAAACTGTATTACGATCTCTAGGCAAGTATTTCCTGTGCATGTCCTCATACCAAAGTTGGCTCCCTCTCCGACTTCTACCAAGGATTCATCTCTCACTTGGCTATTTTCACACACACACACACGCACGCACGCATGCACACACACACGCGCGCGCGCACACACACACACACACACACACTATTTAGTCTCTTAAAGGAAGTTAACTATGTCCACTCAAATTAGGAAAAAACCACGTCTCTTCGGGATGTGACTGTTGGCTATGTGTTGGCTCACTTTATCCACACATTGAATGATTTTCTCTCAAACCTCAGCTTCTAGGAGCCAGGATTCAACTTCGTGCCTGACTAAATGACATGGACGTCACAGTCCATCTTTGGTCACTGAAAATTCAGGTTGCTTGAGGTCCCCTGTGATCTTTTTCAGCAGCCTTGAATCCTTTAAGGATTGAGGTAAAGTAGAATAATACTCCACGAGGCCACAAATAAACACAGAACAGATCTGAACACTACCTGGTGAGATTTTTTGCTGTATTTTGTCACCCATATACATCTTCTACCGCCTATTTGGTTCCATGACATGCCTTTCAGTGATGCTGACGGGTTCTCTGGCTTTTTAATTCTCATCAATTTAATGGCAAGTAATAGAACATGCCACACCTTTCCACATTGTTCTCTCTCTTTCCAGAGATGGGAAAATAGAAGATTTACGTAAATCTTTGACGACAGTAGCATTAGCCTTTGAAACAATGCTTAGCTTCTCTTTCTTAGATTCTATTTCACCCACGAAGATCTCCACTGGAAACACCTGCCCTTGCTAACTAAAGCATCACTGAGGTTGCTAGCTTATTCACTCTTGCTTCCAACATTTGGAAGTAACTGATGGGAGGTACCTGTCTTCGGCAATCATGCTTACGACTCCGTCACCCATTCTTATGAAAGTCAGGCAAAAGCGGAAGTAGAAAAGTACCTTTAGTTTTTTATTGGTATCACTACCATCTTTTTATTAGCTCTCTTGCCTAATTCACTTTAGCTTTCTTTTGAGCCAAGAACTCACGGGCTACTGCTGTATTTTCTTCAATGTGACTTACGTCTTACGTATTATTTAACAAACACACTCAAATGCCTAATGTATGCGTCAGTGTAAATAATGAAGCCTTCCTATTGTCCCTCCTAGGGCGCCAGTTTCTATATTTGTAGTGCTTTCCCTCTTCCACGTTTGGGATTTAGCAAGTCTATATTGCATAATGGTCCCAAAGAGATGTGGCCGTGAAATCTGTGAGGTGTGATACATGTTCTTTATCTGATGTTCGTCCATTTTCTGTGGGAAAGTTCTATCAGATGAAACAAGACTGTCTAGACCTCTGTCTTCCTTTTCATCCTACTGTTTATCAGATCAATGCCCCTTCCCTCCTGCAGAAACGTGTTTTTACATCTAGAAGGGCTTTGAAAGTCACTGGTATCTCTTGCTCTACTGTGTCACTGACATCGCTCCTAAAAATGGGGATTGTTACCGGGAATTGGATGCCACAACCCTTATATATTTCATAAAAATAAGTAACTTTGTTGCCTCTTCACTGCCCTTAGCGGGGGCATTTGTGGTAGAACATCATAAAGTTACATACACTTGTCATGGACTATTTTCAGTCTCCAGCCTCCTGATATTTGTCAACACGTCTGTCTTGACCTTCCCCAAAAGGTGAATTTTCCCTTTCCTTAAAAGCTTGGGGAAAACGTGCGCAGGTGCTTTTAAATTAGAAAACAGTGAAAATTACACTTTTGGTGGTTTCAAAGTCATTTTTCTTACTTGGATCATGACCACATACAAATGGGTTGAAAATAAAACAGCTGAAGTTTTCCAGGTGTCCGGAATTCTTCAAAGGAGATCCACATTTCCCAGGTTCAAAATTAATTAACTGTCTCCACCCAATTCTCTCACCAGACCTGCTTAGCTCTCCCATGTGTACCTTCCACATTACTACACAAGCCTGACCTTTCTTTACAAGTCTTTCTATCACAAACTTAAAGGGACATCTGATTGCCCTCCAGAACGGTACTGCCTTTAATTTATCTGCAAATACTTACAGGTATTCTTATGAAAATGGAACAAAAAAGGAGTAAGGGAAGGGAAAGAAGCATATTTCAAACCTTCTAGGCACATTGCTTCACGTGGCTCAAATTGGGAAGGATGTTTGCATAGCCGTCTCCGAGGGACATTTCACAATCAACGTACCTAGACACTCTTTCAGAGGTAGGGTTTCGAGTAAATTATTTAGAAAATCAAAGTTAAAAGCCTCCTCTAAGTGGAGAAGGGATTATTTTAGTTTGATTGGTCAAAACTGGATGTTTTCCACCACTAAATTTCTAGATAATTATATACTTCTAGAAGTTACTGAAAACTTGCCTTTCTTTCTCTCGATCTGTCAGTAAGTGGAGAGTAAATGCTCCTATTAGGTACTAAACAGATACACAAAAGTAGTTCTTGTCTTTGCCAAGAAGCTTGAAGTTCTATCACAGAGGCAAGATGAACGTTTGGGAAACAGCTGGAGACATATACAAATTAAAGTCCAAACTCATAAACCTGGGTTGTTTACCCCTGTGACTTCACACTCCAGGAAACTCTTGGACTTCTGCACTCACTACCCCCTTTCCTCCCATCTACCCCATCTATGACTTCTTTTCTCAACTCCATTCCTCCCCTCTGCCTGTTTCATGTGTTAGGTCTAAAGCAACATCTATAGACACTGCTTCCTACTATACTATTATCCTTGCTCATTTTTGGAAAAAAAAACCCTGATGACCTAGAACTGCTTATCTGACTGATTCATTCACTCATTCACTCATGCATTCGTTCATTAAACAAAAGCTGGCTTGCCAAGCTCTGTGCTGGACAACGTGGAGCGAGTAAGGTTCTGCCCCAGCTTTGCACCTGTCTCTGCAGTCCTAGTTTGTGTTTGTTGCTTCTGTGAGAGCCATCAAATAGCAGGCTCTTCACTGAACTTCTCAGCAGCTCCCCAGTTCCAGGGAGCCAGCCACCTTCCACACTGTGACGAGATTCCCAACTTCATGGCCTCAATGGCATGGGACTTAGGCTATGGAGCTTCTCAAATCTCCCTGCCTGCTTTCTCCTTGCCTTCCCCCACCTCCTCTTGGTGTTCCCTGGCCTCAGCTTAGGGGTCCTTGCTTTCCTTTTCCTTCTCTACTCACTCCCTTGGTGCACCCACTTGGACTCAATTAGCACCTACATTCAGGTGAGCCCCGATCCCCATCTCCAGACTGACCTTTATACCCTCTCTTCAGTCCCGTATTTCTCAAGGTCTACAAAATATGTCACGTAGATAGTTCACCACCATCTAAAACAAACATGCCAAAACCAGATTGTTATGATCTCTCCTCGCAAAGCCGCCTCTGCTGGCTGCCTCCCATACGCGGCAGAAGCACTGGTGTCCCCAATTTCCAGGTCCATCTTCCATGAGGCTCCTTTTTCCACCCACTGTCCCCTTTGCCTTGCACCCTCCCCTCCAGTCTTCCATAAACCCTACTCATTCTTTTTCTGTATTGTTTCCTCAGACCCAGCCTTTCACCATGATCTCCCCAGCCAAAGAACTATTCCAGATATTAACTATTCCAAAGTAAAAACATACACACGTACAAATACACTCAAAGAAGTAATAAACAGGAAAACTTTCTTGGGCATCCTGCACATGCTCAGACAGATCAGGAACGGTTCCTGTCACATGTTTTCTAGTGATTTATAGAGCATAAAAGAAATGCTTCAAGCTGGAGTTATATGAATATTTATTAGGTTTTTCTATTTACTTAACTCAATAGTTGTTTAATTGTTATGCTCCCAGGGAGGCAATGGCCTAACAGGCACATCAGAAATGGATGGAACAGAATGGAGATTTAATAATGGCATTCCAAGCATACACAACAGAAGACTTACCCGAAGCCAGTACATCATGCTGTCAGGAAATTCTGCCTCTCGTTTATCTTCAAGTTTCTCATTTCTTAATTTTCATCCCTTTTTACTTTTTTTTTTTTTTTTTTTTTTGCATTAAGTTATTCTCCTACCCCCTTGAGAAGAATTTAAGAATAGCTCTCAGTTACTGGGCAGGAGAACAAGCTGACTGAGACTTGTCACTTCCCCGAGCTCCAGAACTGCCTTGGCTGAGCTTTGGAAAACTTCATTGTTCACGGCACTCCCTTATTGTTCTATGTGGGACTTGTCCATGGTTGTGGGCTTAGCATAAAAGGCCCTTCTTTCCTGTTAAGGAAGAGAGCATGACATTCCTCTCAGAACCGCGGGACTCTCACTTCCTGGGAAAGTTCTCAGTGTGTGGCTTATCTAAGTCTCTTGGCAACCCCTCTCCCTTTCTCCCCCATTACCTCAGTTTAGGCCATTTAGACGCTCATTAAATCGTCTCTAGAGGAAGAGGAGAGAAGATGGAAAGCAACGCTGAAATAAATCAGCTATATGGATTTTGCCTATTTGCTTCTAATAAGAATCTGTTAATAGAATCTTGAAGTTTTCAGGAAAATCTGTTTGGCTTCACCCCAAATTGTCCAAAGTTTAAACATAAATAGTAACCACACACACACACACACACACACACACACACACGTAAGTCAAGGCAGACATTCCAAAGTGCATATAAAGAAAACGCTAGCACTGGTAAAAGTAACGAGAATACACGTGAAGCAGGGTGTAAATGTCATGTACAAACTGTAGAGGGGTAACAGACACAGACAAAGGAGAAGGCCAGTGGAAGGAGAAGGGAAGGTTCGTATTAGATGATACGGAAGAGGCAAAGGCGGTGAGTACTTTTTGAGCTTCTGTTTTATGAAATTCAACCACATCAGAGCCAACGTTGCGGTTTCTATGAAAAGGTGAATCCTGTGTGAGGGGGGCCTGACGTTCAGGCCGCCCTCTCCTCCCCCATAGCATTGTGCCGGCTGAGGGTAGGGGACTTTTTCTACTTTCCATGGAGCAGCAGTGAGACTGCAGCCAGGGGTTCATCTAGATCCGAGGTGGACACCTACACATGAGCAACTCGGGGTGCTGCAGTGAGCTGAAGGACAGCTGGCATGTCCCTATATCGGAGACAGCCACAGACGAGCTGCATGGCAGTCACCGGAGAACCCCCTCAAGGTGAAAATGAGGTCAAGAGCTATCCTGGACTCCTCCAGTGCCTCCTTTCGATATTGTTTCCTCTCTTCTTAGAGCTGGCTCTTGGAAGTAGCTTGTCCCTGAGGACATAACATCAGAGTGCACTCTGATGTGCCACTGCCATGGCACGAACACCTCAAAAGGGACCTAGTGACAGGAAAGCGTAATGGGGGGAGGAGAAAGCGTGTTTTTGAGGAATGGGTGAGCAGAATTACTTCAAATTCTTAACACTGCGTTCCATCCTATGCTCTATAACTAGAAGGCAACAGCGACCTGATATAGAGAAGCACAAAGAGAAGGAGAGGGGAAGGGAACTTACATTTATCAGAGCACTGGTTGATTACATGCTAGGAATGTTCCATACATCATCAATTCTGGCAAGGACCCTGTGCGATGGGTCCCATTAACCCCACCTCCCAGATGAGGAAACCATAGTTCAGAGAAGTCAGGTGCTCTGGCTGGGGTCAAACAGCTAGTGAGTCACATGGCCCAGATTTAAACCCAGGTCTAACTACAAAGCCCATATTCTTTCAATTATACCACGCTGCTTATTAAAAGGCTGAACAGTACGCCTGAGGAGTAAAAGTTAAAGGAAGTTCTATAACTCACACTTGACAAAAAAGACTGAAAAGTGATATAATGTTTTTGAAGTAATGTCTAGGAAGGACGAGCCTAGAAGGATGGTAACCAGCTGTTTTAAACCTTATTCTGAAGAAGGAAGGATAGGAAATGGGCTTCAACTGCAACATGAAGGAAAGCTTCCTTACCAGAAGGGTCGCATGTAGCGGAGTTAGAGGCTAAGGAACACCAAGGAAACTTCTTCCTGTGTAGAAGTCAAGACGACTAACCTCGATGAGGAGATGAAAGGTGGACCGTGTGTAAAAAAGGGGAAACCGCTGAAGGAGTTCACGAGGGAGAAAGAAGGGAAGGAAAACAGCGCAAAATGGCAGAAGGAACGGAAAAACAGAAGCCATGTTGGCTGGGGAAATGACGGAAAACAAGAAATGACGGAAAACAAAAGAATCCCACGGTTATAAACAACGACAGCATTTTTGTTTTAATAACGTCTAGTGTGATTCCGTTCGTGGAGCAGAGTCCTACGGCATTTCTTTCTCTGAAGGTATTTTTCAAGCAATATAGCCTGTAATCTGAAAGGAAGAATTTAAGTGTGGGCCTGCCTCAGAGCAGAACTACATAAGTACTAAACGACCACTTTAGGGGATTTTGTAATCCTCAAAGCAGCTTATTCTTTAACTTTATATTTATATAGATTGAATCGTGATCACATTTTTTAAAATCTCATGCCCCATTTGTTTCTCATATTTCCCTATATATTAGGCATTATCATCCTGTGACAATTTACATTTCAGACTTAGGAAAACCGTGGCCCAGAGAGGCTAAGAGACTCACCTAGTTAATAACGGACAGAGCAACGACTTGACGTTAAGTCCTTGAACGGACCCCCAAATCCAGGACTCTTTCCAGAAACGTAACCTGCATTTTCAAACACATCCTGAGGGTTGGCTAACTGTCAACCATACCACCTCATGCTGTTTCCTTCACTTCATTTGTAAACGCTAGAGATTGCCTGCGAGGGCCGAAGAAGAACTGTGAAAGAAAACTGACATGCGGAGTAACAGGACTATAAAAAGGACCCATGTATATAGGACACCCATGGCCTTCACAGACATGTGGATGAGATCAGTTTCATAATGGCTGTAGACAGTGGGAAGCAATGTCTAAAAGCTTTTGGCCCGTATGTTGCTGAAGCCCGCTATGAAGGCCTCACCCACAGAACACGCTTTCCTTCGTTTGTTTATTCTTTCATTTATTCGAATTCGAAACAGATGAGAGGTCACAATTTTTTATCTCCTTTTGCGGTACAGAAAAATTTTAAAGCAGTGTATCCTACGGAGAAATAAATGACAAAATGTGAAACACACATCAAGCTCACCTTAACATTTTGAAAAGCTTTAATTGCCTTGCCTGCCAAAATAATACACAGAAATTTAAAGAAATTTGAAAACATTTATCATTTACCTTAAGAATCATTCTGGGAAATGTGGTAAGGATTGCAACTGTGGAGTGTTTGGGGGTTGTAAAGAGAACATAAACAGAAAACTAATGGGAAGAAAGCATAGTTACAGATGATGAATTTTAAGGAACCTACAGTGTCTAAATTGGGGGACATTCCATGTAATATATTATCTAGAAGCACAGATATGCCCAGATCCACAGACAGCAGAATTTAGTATAGAAATGCCATCATAATAATCTTATTCGTGTCAGGCCATGCTTGTAAAACCATTTCAAGCACGGGCTTTTGGGTGTATATACAGCTGAATGTGGTGAATCCTAAGTCTTGGATATTCAGCCACACGGAAACTTCACCATGGTATGATATTATTTCCACGCAGATGCCCTAATCTCTAAGGGATGGGGGGAGGCCACAGTGTAAGGTGTCTCATCACTACGAGTATGACAAAGAAAGAGAATTGAAATGGTTTGATATGGTGGAAATCCAAACACCCAAGTGCTCATTTGGAAGCTTGGCTTTAGGGATAAGCCATGTTAGTGGAATCGACTATGCTAAGGGAATAGGAGAAGCAGACAACTAATCTGCGTCCTAATCTGTCATCACACAGCTTTCCCTGGAGCTCGGCCAAGCAGTGTGCCCGCAGAGAAGCTGCTCTATTGAGCAGAGGATGTGGACCCTAACTATCCTGTCACCTGCTTCCGGGCAAGGCTAAAAGTGTATTCAGGTTTTCAGGGGGTTGATCTTTCCAACAACCAGCTCAGCTCCATTTTTAAGCTATCCTTTTTTCTAAAACTAACCGTAAAGTCAAGTCATATAATGTGTCTGCTCTGCCCACCTCGGAATATTTGTTTTTCTAACAATAGAACCCATTTCTTTCCCAGACCCAACACCTGAGCACAGTGGCATCTTCTAAACTTGCTTGTGCCTTGAGCTTGCTAATGTAAGTTATCCAAGTAGCCCAAGTGATCTGGATATGCAAAGTCCTGTTCTGAAGCAAAGAGTTGAGGTTTCTCAGATACGCATCATGTTCAGGATCAGAAAATGTCCATCATACTTCTGAAGCCTTAGCACTTAATGCTATTATTCACGAGGGTCTTGATCGTTGGGGCAGAGTCTGTGGGGGCTCCAATGCTGAAAAGAACAGACTTAATGGGGGATGGGGCCGGGGGAAGGTTAAAAACCTTCTACTGACATTCAGTGACAACTAATTGCTATGACTCAGTCTGTACAGTTTCAAAACCTGAGTTGAATCTGGGTCTTTGAACTCAGCCAACCCTTGGACAAAAGCTACTTAGCCTTTTGTGAGTTAAAGGAAGCGTGTAAGAAACCAAAAGAAAACCATGGAGGTGTGCATTTCAGTTCAAGTTGGACGGTGCTACAAGAACTAATAAGGAGCTATTTAAAAATGGAAGAAAAAAAAAAAGGAGGAAACTCTAAGTCGTGGCCAGGATCCAGCATCCAAAGGTCCTATCTGAAGATATCCATGATAACTCAGAGACCACAGAAGGGAGACAGACAGATGCAGGAGCGAAGGGAAAGCAGCAAGGTCCTGTGTGGAATTATCAATGGTATGTGTTCATATTCATGGCTAAAGCTATATAACATCTTCCTCAATGATCTCTAAATTTGAAATGGTAATGTCAATTTTACAGAAGCGAGGATTGAGTAAGACGTCAAGACTTTTAAGGAAGAGATGGGAGATTTAACACGGTGCTTCTGTAAATGGTAACTACTGTTCGTCGTCGCACTGTCCGTCTTCCAGAGTATATGTGAATTACTGGACCCCTCCCCCGCCAAAAAAAATTAATAAATAAATAAAAAGCCTTGGAGAAAGTACTCACTCCTGGTGAGGAGGACCTGTATGAGAATGGTAAGACAATGACTGGATTAAAAAAAGATCACGTAGAGGCCCATTCCTCCAGCTGGGAACAGGAAAGAAGTCCTTTTATCAGCTGTGGTATCCCCTGGGTAAGCGTTCAAGGCCAGGCTGTAGCCTGTGAACGACTGAATGTAAGAATCATCTGAAGCACATAGAAAGAGTTACTTATATTGCTTTGGTCTTAGCTCTTTAGCTCTTTAGTCCTCTTCCCTCCCTCTCTCTTTCTGTTTGTCTCCGTCTCTCTTTCCTCCCTAGCTTTTTACTATTAACTTTGTCTACCTCTTTTTTTTGTCCTACTGCAAACGTTTATTCTACACATGCAACACCTGAGATCATATGTAGGCAGCCATCTCATAGCTGAGGATCACCATGCACCAGAGGGGTTGTCCATAGGGCATCAGGGCACCGGTGACCTGAGTCACAGGGGGCACGCCTGACTGTGGAAGACGGGGCCCTCCATCTAAATATCTGGGTTCGCATGTGTTTCTCCTTCACGAAAGTCTAATACCTTCCTCTTATAAGCAGGGTATAAAATTGTGTTCAATGGGTTTATGAACATGAGGTTTATGTCTCCACGTGCCTGCCCATGGATGCTCTACTCCCACATTCATGTCCATCTAGGCCAAACAAATGCATGACATCAAGCTTGAATCATAATGATTTGGCTAAATCAGGTTAAAGGCCCCTATTTTCTTCATCATTTTGCTCGTTGGTTTGTTTGTTGGTCTGTTTCTAAATAGACTTACTCAGTAATGGCATCTCTGTCCCTCCTGACCCTAGTTAGTTAATACCGCTAGCTTTAGATAGTTTTCATGGTCAAGTTAGCCTAAGAGAGTAACAGGACTTTTGAACTTGTCTTCCATATGAATGCAAAATTCAAAATATGCCTGTAAAAAGATTAAACAGAAATTAGGGATGCTAAATATCCCATATTACAGGAACAAACCAGAGTTAAAAGGAAAAAAAAAAAAAGCAATCCATAGTTTAAATTTCCTGCCTGCGGGGCATGCTACACCTTACATCCTCTTAAATTCCACAGGTAATATAATTTATATTAAATGGGACAGGTCCCAGCAGAAATTTGTACTGGCGCCAGGCAAAACAATTACTTTGATGTGCTCTTTTGAAAGTACTGCGGCTCCCAGATATGGGTTTACATGCAGACAAATGTCGAAGATTTAGATGCACTGTCTGCTATTAAAATTATTAAACTGCTAACGTGTAATCATTGAGTATAAGGCACAAACAAAGCTAATCTACTTACTTGGTTTTGTAAAAAATTAATCAACTGTTTAAAAGTAAGAAAAATTAAAGTCAGACAGCCTAATAGTTTGCTAAGCTACAGTTTCCTAGAAAAGAAAGCAAAACAAATCCTCTGCCAGCGGATGTGTTCAGAACGAAACCTTTTTAAGATGATGGCAGGATATATATTGTAAAGGCAATTACAGTGGAATTCAGGTGGGGCCAAAGAACATCAAGATTACAGTTCTGCAACAAAAAGCCTTTTGCTGCATTTTGACCACGTTTCAGGAAGTCTTCAACCTACACTGGAGTTGAGCTCCAAAAGTCTGTTTGTAAATTGACTACCTGGAAAGCAGAGTAAACTTTCGTAGTGAAATTATGACAGTTAGAAGCAAGAGCATTTATTAAATACTCATTAGATCTCAGGTAAGTTGCTAAAGATGAAGGCCCTTTCAAGGCAGGGACAAATGCATAATCAAATAATTACAACACACACAGTGACCCTGTGTTATAAGGCAGATGCTAAAGGTGAGCGGAGAGCGCATACAACTCTGTGTCCCAAAAACCACGGGAGCCAGGGTGAGCTCACACTGAGAGTGGAAAGAAGAAAGAGAGAGACAAAGGAAAGAAAAGAAGAAAATGATGTGGAGAAGGGAAAAGATGGTGAAGACAAGTGAATCAGATTTTACTGAGATGGGGAAGAGTCCATAGAAGATTCTGGAATGTGTGAGTAGGAAATTGCACCGAAGAGGAGAACAAACTGAAGAAGAGAACTACAGTGTGCGTGTAAGGTCTCCCCAAGTTGAGGGGAACAGCCCATGGCTCATGCCAACAGCTCCCTGAGGGGGAGGAGGAGGCCCAGGCCATATATAAGCTGCCATTTGTATGTAACAGAGGTTTCAAAGTCAGACATGGGTAATACAGAGTATCTTTTATACCATACCCTGTGAGAGATAAGGTAGGCTCCTACAAATTTATACCACATCTCAGGCAAATTCTTGGCCCACTTAATTGTCTAACTTGGCTTTTTTGGTCCTCCACAAGTAGAGAAATTAGTTCCCTTTAATGCTTAATTGTCAGACTCCATAGATACTGGCTTTGGTCTGAATGCATCTTGCTCAAAGTCGCATGTTGAAATCCTAGCCCCAGGAGTGATGGTATTCACAGATGGAACCTCTGGGGTGATTGGGTCATGAATGCGATTAGCGCCTTTATAAAAGAGTTTCCAGAGAGCTTGCTTTCCCCTTCTGCCACGCAAAGATACGAGAAATCTGCAACCCAGAAGAGGGACCTCACCAGACTGTGCCAGCACCCTGACCTTGGACCTTCCAGCCTCTAAAACCGTTGAGGAACAAATTTCTATTGCTTAGAAGCTTCCCCGTCTGTAATATTGTATTATAGCAAACTGCCAAAGACAGGTAGGGTATTCATTCTATTTAAAGGAGTAAAACTTGAGTAACTTAGTGTAAGGAGACAGTCAAGCTACATTTGTAAAGACTGGAAAGCAGCAGTAGAAGCTGTAATGGACTGCTGCGAGAGAACTTAGGTCACAGTAGTCCTAGTTGGTACCACCCAGAAGCAGTAGAAGGACTGGAAATTATGTTGGAAGTACCAATTACATCACTACTATCCAATGCAGCTGCTTAATCCCATGTCTACCACATCCCAGAGCCACTCAGCCACAACAGGATTGTTACCTAGAAACATCCTTACTGGAAAAATTAAGCGCTGGTCCAATAATTTCCCGTTAATGACCAATTTCCCTAAATGTTGGCTTGTGTGCCTCCTAAGTGTCCACTCTGTCTTTCTGCTCCCTATCCCTAAATCACTGTCATTGACGAAGCGCTCCCCAAAGAATAGGCCTTCCAGATGCTTCCAAAGAGGGGCACGGGCTCGTTTTGAAATTTCTCCATCATTTCTTCCTCACTCTCATTTTATTTTTTTTAAGTTTATTTATTCGAGAGAGAGATGACAGCGTGAGTGGGGGAGGGGCAGAATGCGAGGGAGAGAGAGAGAGAGAGAGAGAAAGAGAGAGAATCCCAAGCAGGCTCCACACTCTCAGCGCAGAGCCAGACACGGGGCTCAAACTCATGAAACCGTGAGATCATGAGAAGAGCCAAAACCAAGAGTTGGATGCTTAACTGACTGAGCCACCCGGGTGTCCTCCCTCCCCACTGCCGACTCTCATTTTAATCGTGAGTGATCTCCTAACTTTCAGACAAATACTGTGAGGCCTAGGACTCTCAGCACGGGACTCCACCAAAGTCCTCGTCCCTTTTTATTGAAGCTGACAGTTCACGTGTTTGGTTCCCACTCATCTTCAGCTACAGAGATTGCCCCTTCACCTTTGGAACAAGGCCCCAACCTTACATCGGTCCTGGCCCGCTCTAGATGAGGAGTAATTGTGAATGAAACCCAGTTTAACAAGGCATCGATTTTTAATGTTTGCAGCAATTATGACCCTACCTTTGATGCCGAGCCATTGGAACGACTATTAAGACTCTTACCAGCCAGCTTCTAAACCTGTAATACCTTATCAGCATGGTTTTCTGCCCTCAAAGAACTTATAATCTAAACAAGGAATAAGAAAAGAAAACTCAAAATTCTTACTCTATAGAACTTCACGTTCAGCATGATTTGTTATTTTTAACCTCTTCCATTTTGATCCTCTTTTCCAACTCCTTTTTGTCTTCCACCCCTCTAAACGGGATTGCCAAAAAGCATTCTGTGAGCTGCACCAACTCACAACCCAGATTCTAAGTACTGGTCGTGGGGAAGACAGTGGAGTTGCCTTCTTGTTCAAGTATGGATGCGAAACCACACATCACCGAGACTTCCGCTTAGATTTTCCCTTCTTAAGCCGCAGAGCCCGCTAATAAACACAAAGATGTATATAAACGCTTATTAATGAACGTCGCTGGGCTACTGCGGACCCACTTCTGTAGGAGTCAAGGCTTCAAGGGCTCATGTAAAATAGCAACAAATCTGCATGCCTGTAAGACGCTATCACCAGAGGCACTGACCCACCCCCCCACCCAAGTGACCCCGCACAGTCCCGCTCACCTCTCTGACAAGACTTCCAGAAGAACTCCCCTCCGGCCATTGTTACAAGTGACCTCATGGCAACTTCCCGACATGAGTTGAGCTGCAGGCTGATGTCTAAAAGTTCAGGCACTATAAAAACTGGTTTATTGGATGCAAAAGAGAATTAGGACTTCAAAGACTCTTACTCTGTCAAATTAAATTAACATATGGAACAGCAACTAAGCTATGATTGGTATTCATAGCATCAGCTCTTTGGTAAGAGGCTCTGGCTGGTTTTTAATGCAGCTTGTTCACTGTTTTAAGTGAACTATTGCGATCTATTCTGGTTACTTAGAATATTTAACGATGTGGGAAAGGCTCATAATATACTGTAAAGTGTAAAAAAGCCAAATACAAATTCCATGTAAAGTATGATCCAGACTTTCTAAATAAGTTAGGCTCTATTTTATACTTAGTTCTTTAAAAAAAAAAAAAAAATCTTTACTTTATATAAGAAAGAGTTATACCAAAATACTAATGCAGGCTTTTCTTTGGATAGCAAGATTAAGGGACCAATTTTACTTTACTTCTTGTATTTTTTATGAACTCAAATTTTTTAAAGAAGAGTGTATTACTTTGAAAATCAGAAAAAAGAATCTATGTTTTTAAAGAAAATACATTTTTAAAGAAAAATATGCCTTATGTAAGGAGAAATGTGCCAGCACATAGTATGTAAAACAGAGACCAGCATTTACGTGCACGTTCTCGGCCTCGTGCGGCTAGTTTCAAAACAAGTGTTCTCCAGTGCTTATGTGCCTGTGTGATACAGGCAAGTGTCCACCCACAGGACACGTTTTGCCATGAAGTATTTGATTTGCTTTTTTGTTTATTAGTCTTTCTATTCCTCAACCTAGAAAACTGTCATAAGGAACAAAGGAACACGAGGGTGGTATGATTTCTCTATTTTTTATTTTTCTGTGGAAGGGCAATCCATTTTAAAATACAGTGGAATGCCACTGAAGAAGCTTGAAAAAGATTTAAAGAAAATCAGGGGGGCTGAAGCCTAAGAAATAAACAGTATTCAATCGATTCGCCTTACGAAAACAGCAATTTCATTTGGTTTAACTGAATATAACATTATCACTAAGTATATATAATAAATATCCATTTTAGTATATATCCTTATTTCCCTATCATATACGTACACATGTATTTACGTGTAAAGTCATTTTACGATAACCTACACCCCCTAAAATCAGAAAGCCAAACTTATAAGAGAAAGACTTTAAGACATGTATTTCAAAGTCTGATATAAATGATTTTCTGTGTTATCTTCAAGTTTTTGATTTTTTTTTAAAAATGCTGTTTCACTCCACAATTCACCTAAACGAAAGCTAATTTGGCTGTAGAGTTATACATATACAAGATGTTTAAAAGTTTTAAAATAAACCGTCAAATTAGCAGGCAATTTTATCCCCAAAATAATCGTTTGAATCCATTTATAGCATCATTCAGAATCATCAGACCAACCAATCAGAGCTATGTGTACCTTTATTTATTTATAAAATCGCAATATTTTACCTGTTACAACTGCAACAAAAAAAAAAAAAAAAAAAAAAAAAAAAAAAACGAAAAAAGAAGGTTAAAGAACAATTGCTAAGGAATTGGAGGATAGGGGTGGCCTGCACTGTTATCTTGATTCTGGACGCTTTCCACTGTAGAAAAACAGGATATGCCACAATCATATGTTGAAAGAGATTAACTGATAATTGTACAGTGCTTGATATTAGAAGTAATTTAAAATGAATTGCTGTGCAACTTGCGATTGTTACAGGAGTTTATAATCTAGAAGCAGATACACTGACTGCAATGCTTTGATCACTCAGCAGACTGCTTGAGCCAAAAGACAGCATTGGGCGGAAGCCGTAAATCCAGACTCTAGGCTCAGCCTCTCAACCCATGAGTTCTATGACCTTGGAAAATTCTCCCGAACCTCCCCAGCTTGGGGTCCTCTGGACAACAAAGCTCATGATTTATCTGTCACATGAAATGGTGCTTTGCAACTTACTCTACCAATTAAACGTACAATAATTACTACTCATGATAATCACTTTGTGATGCGCTCGGTTTTGTTATTTACTATTACTGGCAAACAGAGCTCCACCTCCCCCAAATGAAACATTTCCTTTTCGTTTCCACTAGGAAATCAAGCTGTTCTAGGCAGTTACCATGAATGTAAATTTGTCAGTGTTGAGCCTCGTTTCATTCCGGCAACAAAGATGAACGTTATCTGTTATCTGCTAATTATCCACCGAAGCCCGTATCTCACCAATCAAGAAGTCAAAAGACGTGACATAGATCCAGGGACAGATATTCTGTGATTTAGTCCATATTCATTTTCAAGATGAAGGAATACCGCCCTTGGAACACAAACAGCCCTCTAGGCCCACTGATGCAGTGTTTGACATGGCTGCCAGAAACATTTTGCTAACATTTGACCTAAATAAATATTCACGGTGACACCTCGAATCTTTTATATTCGATCCTTTTTACAGTGTCTCCCTTTAGCCAGGGACCCTTGGTCTGCCCCGACCGCCACACAACGTCTCAGTCTGCCTGGCCTGCTCTTGTGACTATGGTCTTTCCAGCTTTCCCCAGAAGGTATTTTTCCCTCTTCAGATCATTTTACTGTGCGCTCCAGCATTTTTCCAAAATTTCCTAAATCGATTGCAATTTATATTGCTTCAAACTGTTGACTTAAAATAAACCAATTAATAAAAGAACAAAGGAAAGAAAGAAAGAAAGAAAGAAAGAAAGAAAGAAAGAAAGAAAAAGAAAGAAAGACAAAGAAAGAGAAAGAAAGAAAGAAAGAAAGAAAGAAAGAAAGAAAGAAAGAAAGACCTATGTTTCTCTTCATTTCTAGTGTATATTGACCTGTATATATTTAACATCACAGCATGGTTTTTCAGGCACTACTTTAGTGAAGTGTCCCAAGTTTCAGGGCTTTTTTAGCAGCAAAGCCACTAGTTTCAAACTGTGTGTTTTATGGAAGACATATAAATAAATAAGTCCTAAATCAATATACAACAAAATATAAAGCAATTAAATGGAGGTAGAATTTCCCATGACATCTCAGGTCCGGGCTCTAATTTTGTTGTTGTTTTTGTTCTTTGAAATAGACATATATCCTTGGACTAATATTTATAAACAATGTATTATCTCTTCTTTCATATCACACTTCAGATTGCTTTATTTTGTTTCTAATCACACTACCTGGTTTATACAACCGTCTCATTCTACCCGATTGAGATACAAAATCTTGAACTAGGGTGGTTAAGAAGCACATCGCCATTTTCCATGGGACAAAACAATAGTGAGGAAGTTAGAATTCCAACAGGCCATATTGTGAGTTTAATAATTAAATCCCGTGGTATGAATGGGCCAAAAATTTGATTATATCGGAGATGACCAACAAAATCAGAATGTGATTCTCTACTTTCCTCTGAATGGAAGACATATCAGACACTCAGTATTTGGTTCTGTCCCCTCATTTCGGGGTGGCTATTTTCTCACATTGTGCTACCTGCTACCGAAAACAGACCTGGTCATCCACAAGTCACTTAGTTTTGTTCTTACACTTGCTGAAAAGCATTTCTCCAGGCAGGTGATCAATAATGGTATAAAAAAGAAGGGGCTCCCGAGTGGCTCTGTCGGTCAAGCGTCCAACTTTGGCTCAGGTCATGATCTCACAGTTCATGAGTTCGAGCCCTGCGTCGGGCTCTGGGCTGACAGCTCAAAGCCTGGAGCCCGCTTCGGATTCTGTGTCTCCCTCTGTCTGCCCCTCCGCTGCTTGCACTCTGTCTCTCACGTTGACTCAAAAATAAATAGACGTTAAAAAAATTTTCTTTAAATGATATAAAAAAGAATATAAATTTGGGTTTTTTTAGGGGCTTTTGGAGTTAAAAATCTTTTCAGGAAAGACAGAATTTTTGAATCAGAAAGAGCTGATCTCAAATCCCATTTCTGTCATTTATTAATAGTATCCTCTTTAATGCTGTGTAAAATGTCTTGTTTTTGTGTCAAATGAAGATATTAGAACTTAGTTCACAGGGTTCTTTAAAAGATTAGTTTTTTTAAAATGTTTATTTAGTTTTGAGAGAGAAAGAGAGAGACAGAGCATGAGCAGGAGAGGGGCAGAGAGAGAGAGAGGGAGACACAGAATCTGAAGCAGGCTCCAGGCTCTGAGCTGTCAGCACAGAGCCTGATGCGGGGCTCGAACTCACGAGATCATGACTTGAGCCAAAGTCGGACGCTTAACTGACTGAGCCACCCAGGCGCCCCTAAAAGGATTAGTTTTGAGGAATGTGCCTCGTACAGATTATAGCATATAACAGATGTTCAATATTGTTGGTTTCCATTCCATGGAAAACAGATTATCATCGGTCTTAGCAAATTCATACCAATTCTCCTTAAGAAACTGAGATTGGCCCTTTAATGTTACTATTTACTTGGAATGGACCAAACATCTTTAAAGTGGGATGATCCATATTGTGAACAAACGTTTGACCTGACTTCGAGAACAGAAACCAAATCTTATCTCTGTGTGAAACCACAAATGTTCGCACATGGCTGGTTCTCAAAAAATAAACTAAGATTTTTTTCTTAAGTAAGTTAATCAATGCCATCAATTTTTACCATACTTAAAGCACAATTCTGTGGGCCTAACATAAAAGACTTAGTTTGCTGATCTACTTCTGTGAATTTCAAATATTAAGTACTTTGATTAGATTTTCAAAGGCAAGGTAGGTTAGTAGTGGTGGCTTTTCTTTCTTAGGTGTGTTTCTAGTGTGTGTGTGTGTGTGTGTGTGTGTGTGTGTGTGTGTGCCCGCGTGTCACTTTTCACTCTGTTTGAAAAGTTCTGCTGGTGTCCTTGGAATAACAAGGGCCTAAAAATAGGACTCAACAGGAATTGGTGAAGAATTTATGAATTCAGGTCATAAGTTTTCCATTGTCTTCTGTTATATGGTAAATGATTAACACCTGGCTCTCCAGGGGGAAAGAAAAATATGTGCATATATACACTTACATAAGTTTATTATAAATTTTGTGATACAAAGAATGTATGTTGAGCAACCTCAAATAATAATAAAATATACAATACTCTATTTGTACATTCCAAACACCTGTAACTTCAGTTTGAATTGCTATTTATTGCAAAATTCACTCTCAGTTTTTATAATTCTATCATCAAATATAGTGTCTTAGGATCAGAGTATAAATCAATATTTGATTACTATTCTGTCCAGCAAAGAAATAGCCATGCCATTAACAAATAAGTGCATTGCCAACGTAAACATAGGTTGATATTTTTGTTTACATTAATAAGTAAAACCAAAGTGAAACAAGTCAGAACTTTACTCATTCACATTAATGTGATTGACTTCTTTGTTGAACTGGATAATAGTTTCAGGATACTCCAGGAATGTTTCCTCAAAATATATATATATATTTTTTTGTGCTAGTCACAATGTAAAGGCTATGGGCACAACACTCTTTTAAGTTTAACCTGCATTATTAAAATGTTCTCAATAACTTTTTTAAGTCTGGACAATCATCAAAACAATATGTCAAGCTTTATTTGTACCATTTGCCAATTTCTGTGGCAAAAATAAATGCCCCCACCACGGTCGATTTCAGGCTACCAAAGTGTCATCATTTGAACACAGACTTGGAAGAAGATGCATAGTGGCCCACATTATATATTACTATTTTCTCCATACAGATAAAAGAGGCATAAATAACCTTAAAAACATCAACAGTAGTAAAAGTTAGTAAAATAATTGGAAATTATGAGTATTATTTGTGTATTACTTTTGTTTTAACGTAATTTATTTAAGTTTATATATTTGCCTTTTTAACAACTGCCAGGTTTAATAACCGGTTCACAAAATTCCAACCTGGAATCCTGAACACCACAAAATCTCCCTTAATAACTCTGGCTAGTTTGGGTCTATCTAGCTTTATCGGTAAACAGGTGAATTTAGGGAATCTTCAGAAACGACCAGAACTTCTATGGCACAAGTTGGGCTAATTTTGTTTAGTTGTCCTTTTGAGAACAGGAAACCATAAAATTGTTACTGTGGTCTCTGTACCCGGCTCTATGCATTTATTACAGTTCACAGAGTTGGTCAGTTTTCTTGATACACTTGGTCCTTGACCAGCCACTAATGTGAGCCTTCTGTGGGTACTTAGAAGAAAAGTTATGCCACTTGTCTGATTCCTACCTGATTCGTGCACAAGATTTCAGCCTGATAAGCTCTGATCTCTGGCACTCAGCTGTGCTCTGAACTAAGAACAGATTCTACCTAGCTTGATAACACCCTGGAAAGGAATCCTGGGGAGAACAGCCTGACCATACCCTGGGGAGGGGGAGCAAAATGAGTTCTTGGAAGAGTAGTGTGGGAAATGCTAAGTTATTCAGTAACATAAGATCTAATACTTTTGTAACCAAGTCTCATCACACGCAAATTTAGAGTGCAGTAAGCCTTGACTAGAGAATGTAGAAACTGGTCATTACTGTCCTTTCTGAGGGGGAGCAATGACTGAAATAACCCAAGAGTATCTCAATTCAAACAAATCGTTTTCACTGTCAATAGGGTAAATGTGACCTAATAATTGGCAAAATAACTTAAACTGCATATACAAAACAGTTTAAAATAATGAAGCAATTATCCTGTAAATCAGGGTTTCGGAAAACAAAATATTCAGATGACTGAGACAAAAGGTTTCCTTCCCTTTGTTGGAATTTATTATTTATTTATTATTTTATTAAAGTCCCCACACAGTTGCCTCAACGTCTGATTTTATGAGAAGTGGAAAAACCCTAGTTTCAAGAAACTAGTTACTTAGGTGGCAAACGTGTCGACAGGGATAATGTGATAGTTCATAATGGAACTAGAAATGTCCATGCTCCTAAGATGTAGCAGGATATTTGTAAATGAAAATGAAAACAATCCGGAGATTAAAAGTCTTTAAATCACATCATAAAAATAATGCAACCTGGAAAATAATCACTTTCTCCCTTAAATATAAAAATTAAAGGGTACAGAGCATGGTAAAAATGTCTAGAATGTAGAGAATATTCTAGACAGAGGTAGGCTTTTCTTCAATAAGCTTTTGGAAACTTGGCCAGAACATTTCCATTAAATTCCCTGGAACAGAATTCTTCTTACCCAGAGATAAACTTGACTCAAGCCCTCATCTTCCTCTACTCAAACCTTCTGCATTTCAGAAAATATCTTGCGATTATCATAAGGCAGATCTGAAAGTGTGTGTGTCCTACGAAGATAAGGAAGAAAGCCTAATGGGAGTGAATCCTGAAGCAGGGGAATGTAGGATCTCAAGCCACTTGGGAGTGTGGGGGAGTTAAATGTGGGTACCATAGAGAATAAACGAACACTGAAAAGGACTTGCTTCTAAACCTGTCATAAACCACAAGCTATGAAATATAAGGATATTTGGAAACATTTGGATATTTGACTAAACCCGGAAGTTTTCATCTGTTTGGAACCATTAATTAAGCTTGGACAAGGGCAGGATAGGAAGAACACAGCCGCTCAGTTTGCCAGATGAAAGTTGGAATCTGGCTCCCTTCCCCTCTAATACTATAATCTCCCTGGACCCCAGTTTTCTCACCTGTAAAATGGGAATGATCATAACATGACCCTCCTCGGGTTGCTAGAAGGATTAAGGATAATGTGAATCAAATGCCTGACGTAGTTGGTGCTCAATATACAGTTGCTATCATCGGGATCATAGTAGATACAAATGAAATTTAAGCCCTTCAAGGAAGTCAAATATATTCAATAGCCATGTATGAAACAGCAGAATATTAAATAACATAGATATTTAAAAACTCATGAGGCTTCCTTAATGGAAAAAAAAAAATGATGCCTTAGTTATTAGCACGTTTTCAGGACTGGTCCGACACCAGGAAACACCAGCCACTGCAGTTTTCCGCTGGGACCGGGAAGCTCCACTTTGCTAGAGTTTGCAAAAGTCACGGAAAAAGATCTGAACGCTGGCTCACGATTTACAGTAGAGTACACTGAACTGAGTCTAACAAATAGCATTAATCACAAAACAAAACCTGAGAGAAAAAGAATAAAACACTGATCTACCAAAGAGAATGATTTTCTACCCCAGTTGTGTTAGCTGTCAAACTTTCTCCCCACCTGACCTGCGGCGTCTGTGTGTTAAAAAACGTACTGATGGAGGGATCCTTGGGGGCCATTCTGCACATCTTAGCCAGAAAGCAGCCTGGTATCATGTCTGTTACCCAAGGGGACTAAAGCTCATCCTTGAGCACCCACATTTTACCAGGTCACGCCAGAATTAAAATGAAGAATTCGCATCAATGGCTTGTGGAAATGAAACCATTGTGTTATCCTTCCCCCTGTGGATTAATCATTTATCTTTCTGGCTTCTCTGGGAGACATGGTTAACATCGTTCCTTACTGGCCATTGCTCCCCGCTAACGTTCTGTTTGAATTTAAAACCACTGATCTGCACTTTTCCTCATTTTGCGTTCTCCCTGACCAGTCCATTTTTGCCCTTTCTCCTGGGCCCCTGTATTAAGACAGACCACACGAAAACACATTGAAGATAAGTAAAACATCTCTATTAGCGTGCTTAAAAGTCTACTGTTCCCAAGTAAAGATTTCCATTTAAAATAAGAATTTGTTTTTTCTTTAATCTTCCCGGGTACATAAAATGAGATAGACAACACCACTGCGTGTTTTCTAATTCACAATGTCAGTTTCTTTTCATCAATAACTGGTGTTATGTCGCCTAAGAGAACGCTGAACCGTACTTTTTTTTTTTTTTTTTTTTTTTTTTTTTTTACCTCTCTGCCATCGCAGGGGTCAAGTTTTGCCTAACCAATTCTATGTTCTTCTTAGAAGCAAGCAGGAAACAATAACAACAGTGGCTCAAAGCTGCCCTGTGAAGTCTGACACTCACAACACAGCTCAAGATGGACCAGGCAGGGCAGCTACACGAAGTCAGATTCTTCTGTTAAGTGTCTGTTCCCACGGACTCAGTCATCACAACTACCAGATATTTTCGGTAATTAAATGCCAGCATGTAAGAAAGGTCTCTAAATCAGATTCTTCATGCAGCGTTCCTCCAATGTTTAATGAATTAGAAAAACACAGACCTCCCCGAGCTACTGTAGATCCGTGTATAGAATCATCTTACGTCCAACAAAGGCCTGCAACTGGCCACTGACTTAGGAGCAGCAGCAAAGGTCAGAAGATCTGCTCCTAGAAATGGCCATGCTCCACGCACACAGAAATGTACATTCATAAAAAGAAAGGAGAGGAAAAGACCAAGAGGAAAGAGGAAAAAAAAAAAAAAAAGAAGAAGAAGAAGAGAGAGAAAGAGAGAGTGCACCACACCTCCGACAACAGCAGCTTTGTGACCCCTCTGGTAACGTTACCCAGTTTTGTTTATCATGAAAAGATCCCATTAATGCCTCAGCCCATCCAACAGCAGACCCAGTCCATGAATGGCACCTATCAGAGCCCAGGGTAAATCCAATGATTAGAGGGAATTCGCCAAAGGGCCTTTGTAGCTGAGAAAAATGCCTACTCCAGAGAGGAATGCAGAAAATTCCTGGCAGCACAGGCCCTCCTTTGTTGGCAGTCTGGCGGTATTTTGGAGCAAATAAAGGGACAAAAATGGGATCTTAGATGCAATGAACATTTGAAGCAAATGTTTTTCAAAGACTTCCTTGAAACATTCCTTTTTAAAAAAACCAAAAACCCATTACTCTGATAAAGATGAACTGCAGAATTTTGACCCAAACCACCATTTTATAGCACTGCGCAACCCTGGAGATTCTCAACAGGGATATAGTTTCAGTGTGCTCTCCTTTGTCCTGCTGAGTTTCCTGGTTAAACAGTAAGCCAAAGTTAAAACTTTCCAGATAAGAAAATAACACACATACACACACATTCACTCACTCCCCTCAAATTTACAGACAGAATAAGCTGAGATTTAGCAAAACACAAGGAAACAGGATAGCATATAGGACCGAATTGAGTGTGCGACCCCAACTCGGACCAGAACAAAAGCATAAAGAAACTGCTGAGCTATCACCATTATCAAAACATGCATACGACCAACCAGAAAGAAAATCTGCCAGGCAGACTAAAATAGGAGGAAGAAGGGAAGTTAAGGCAGAAGGACCCTAGATATGGGTACGTTTCGCTCTCCTTCATTCCATACACGAGCGCAGTATTTGGTTGCTAAAATCCCCTAGCCCAAGTGTGGCAAAAAGAGCGTGCCTTACATTGTTTTCACCATCCCGTGGCCTCCTCTACTACAGCAGGCCAAAGAAATGTCAGGCCAACTATACTCCTTTTAGTACAGTTTTCCCGGGGCAACAGAATCTCACAGTTTTGTCTGGTGAGAAGAAGCTGACACAACAGAAAAATGAATCCGAACTTTGAGGTACAGTGGGTGTGTTAAACCTTAAGCCGTAGGTAGTCGTCAGGAAGGCATTTGGGACATCTGAATTTCTCATTTTTCTAAAAAGGTACCACCCCCTTCCTAAGGCCCAAACAATTTTAATGACTTTTCTGCACAATGTGCCCCTAAGTGTAATACCTTTCCTCATAAATCTTGTTATAGACTTATTTTATGTTCCATTTTAATGTTTGCTGGGTTGAGGGAGGAGCAAGGTAATAATCATGTAATTCTACTTGAAGGGTTTCCTCCCCTTTCTCCTGGACTGAAATCTAATAAAATATTATTTATTTGCATCTTTGGAGAGCTATTCACTAACATTTTCAAAACTGCAGTAAAGTGGTTGCAAAGGTGGTGTCTTTATTGCTTTGCAAATGTTGTTCATTTTATTATTTGTTTTAAATGCCATTTTACTGGTACCAGTAGATTTACATTATAAAGCTGTAGGAGGATGCCAGTGGGTCTATATACAACAAATGCAAACCTTTGGTTTGTGCTTCTCCATAGTCACTCCTGTTTGCCCATGTAACCAAATAAAACCATATAAGTCTCCCAGACTTCCCTTCCAAATAATTGAGCATACATACTTGTGGGGTTATTGCATCACTGTTTATGACCAACCTTGCCCTTTCTAAGAGTTACTCCAATAAGTCTGTACCTTGGGGTGTACTCCCATAAAGTTTATACATCTGTGCACCAAAAGGGAGAGGTCAATTTTACTTTTGCATCATTAAATACACAGTTTTGCAAGCACTAATGAATACAATACTTTCTCAACATACCCGATGGCTTGAAAAACAATTGGCATACTTTCCTGATGCATTTTGCAAATTTCCTCCTATGTCTGGACTGAAAAAGCTTTATTACTCGAGTTCTTATGAATAAAGTGCTTAGTTTTGCCAATGTAAAAAAAAAATATCCATTTGAAAGAAATGTCCAGAGCAGAAATAAATTTAAGCACAGAACAAAATAAATGCTCTCAATGACCCTGATGCAGGATTCCCTATAAATGGAGTGTACCTCTCCACCACTATAGAGTTCTCTGAAATCTGGCCAAATGCATAAATCCTGAAAATATCTTCTAGAAGATAAAAATGAGCTTGGAAAATAGATCATCAAGGAAATATGCAGTGTCTATAAAATAAACCACACACACACATACATACACACAATTTTCATTTACCAGACACTCTTTCACTAATCTAGCAGATGGTAAAAGTTTTAAAACTAAGTTTTTCAAACTGCCATCTGATTTTCTTTTTAAACGAGAATTCTTAGCATAAGTGTGTGTGTGTGTGTGTGTGTGTATGATATAATACAATCCAGGGTCACATAACCATGCTCATGTTAGGTTGGCCATGGAAGAGAAGAAAAATTTAAGGATTGTGAATTCAAAAACGGAACACTAATTGCTAGGTATATACATTTTCATTCCTATCACTTCCTTATAGTAGGACAATCTTTATTTATTTACTTATTTATTGTTTTTTTAAAAAGCTAATTAAAAAATACCATACAAGCATTCAAATTCAGCTAGTGACATTTTTGGGTCCTCTGAGCAAAAACAAGCACAATCATTAGCAAGAGCAATCCTGTGCAGACCAGAGTCCAAATAGAGCCAGAGAGGCAGATCTAAGTCTAGCTTTTTCTCCTCCTAGAAGACTCAAGCCATCCAAATATCTTCCCCTTTTAATTCCCATCCCTCAAAACTAGAATGATTAGACTTTTTGTCACTTTGTTGCTTAACTCTTGGAAGGACAGCTCTGACATAGCTAAACCATGGAGGTGAAGGTCAAATACAAGAAGCCATCGCTCGGGAACCTTACAATGTTCACTACAGAGGAACGTCTGGAATAAAGAGGTGGTTTCTGGAACAAGTTCTGTTCTGCATCCACTTACAGATACTAATAATATCTCTAAGTGGACTCCATGCTATCCCCCCCCACCCCCCAACACGCACACTTTTTTTTTTCCCCCAACATTTTAAATTCTAGGTCTCTGGAAGAAAAAGACCTCACGTCGAAAATATAAAAACTGTAACAAAAGGGGTTATTTGTTCTTTTCAGATCTGTTTGGCCTGTACTCATATAACCTTGAATTCTGGAGTGCCCGCTCATGGCAGCTCTTGTTGTGAGGCTCAGTGCCTGGGATCTCAGCTGTAACCTCACCGCCGTGGAGAGACGGTAGATGCTGCTATGAACAAAATAGGTCTTGCTGCGGCCCTTAAAGGTCCTCCTGTACTAACAGCAATTAGAGAGCCGAGCTGTAACTTCACCCCTCCTTCATGTAGGACCTTGCCTCCCCCTTCTACAGGAAATGGGGGCCGAGTCAGTGGGGCATGACTATAATAGGAATCTGTGACTGTGCCGTGGTGTAGCCATCAGTATAAATCTGTCATAGACACACTCGCAGAGGAAGAGGGACTTCCATACACTGCAGCCTTTACACTTTTTGATGCAGATACAGATTTATGGCACACGGGAAGCAGAGCGCCTTTGAGCCAAAGGGGCCCTGTGAATCAAGGCCATTTTGTAGGTTTCCGCCGCTCGAAAAGAGCTACACATTTATAATTGTGCTTGAAGTCAGCCCCCCTCCAGCCCCAGGAGGCAGCACCATTTGGTTGAAATAAAACTGAGGACTTTTCCCAACAGCTGGCCAGCTCTAGTTTAAGTTTTAACAACAGGATGAATGGATTGAGGGCTGCTGAAGGGATCAAAAAGCATTATGCCAGACTTGGAGAGACCCTTTCCCCAGCTACCCTGTTTCCATGTATCAGATTCATTCAGAGAAGATGAACTCGGCTTTGAAGAGTTCCCTTGCATTGTTCACCCAACACAGATGACTCTTTCACCAAGATACTTAAAAATGATCCAACTGAGACCTTGAGGAAACGTCTTAAAAAAAGTTTCAGACGAGAAAAGAGAAAAGGAGTCAGCTAGGAGTAAATTAAAAACCAGCCCAGAGTTGGTGTTAATTAATTAAAAACACAATTTCAAAGCATCCTTAATAGAAGACTTCCTCCATGCAGCCAGTATCTGATTCAGGGAGTGACTCAAGCAATAAAATCACAGTTGGGACGACTCTTGCGGTGCTGGCAGGCCAAGTTCAATATTTTCCCTATGAGGCATGCCTGTACTATAAAAAGAATGTGATGTTTGAAAATGAGTGTCTCTGCTCTCTGTGTGCTGGCATTAAAAGCCTTTCCTAGCCCTCCTGCCACATTTCGAGAGTACAGTATGAATCACAATCATGTGGCGAGCACCTCCTTGCCAAATTCTTTCACGCTGCTACCACGGTGCATTCCCTGTTAGGCTGCTGCCAGCAGCCTCTGTCCCCCGGCCAAGACCATCAGCGCGAGCATCGCTGGAGAGGCAGGCGCTCCGCTCCACGTTCACCAACGAGGAGACACGGAGGCACATGATCCCACAAACCGTAATCACTGAAGTGACTGAGGGGGCAGGAGGGGCAGAAGTCAGCTGACAGAGGAAGCAAAGAAGCTGGAGAGAGAGAACGAGACACACAAAAGAGTGACTGACGGTGCCAGAGTGTAGCCTCTGTGCCGGGCATGGGATCGGCTTCTCTAAATTCACGCTCTCACGTAACTACTCCTGAGAAGTGATCACTGATACTGTGGGTGAGGAACCCGAGACCCGCAGGCATTAGAGAAGTCACTTGCCGGGCTACGCAGCAAAGGGCAGCCAGGCTTAGGCTGGAACCCGAGCTAGTGTCTGGGTGCCTTCTTCTCTCTATCCTGCCACCTCCGATTCAGAAACTCAAACCCGGAAACGCCACAAACTGCTCTTCTGCTGTCTTGATCTTTTTTAACGTTTAAGCCACTCTCTTAACTAACACTGTCCCCTAAGTGCACATAATGCCACTGTCAACAATACATGTTTATTAAAATATTTGTCAGCCAGATTAACATCCACAGACCCCAGCTTCCACAGCCATGACCACAGAACCCACCCCAAACCTAACAGTTATCCCCAAGTGCCGCTCCAGGGTCATAAAGGGAGCTGGGAGGGTGTATGGAGGGAAATATTATTGTAGTTCAACATCATGAATCACTACTGATGGAAAAACTCAAAGTTTATCCCCTCCTTACATCTGCATTTCCTTTGTGTTCATTTATTGCTGTGGTTAACTACAGATTAATCGACTTGCCAGTTTTCTGGCTGGGTCTCCTCTTAAGCCGAGCGTTGTCTGGCCCTACGAGGCAGAAATGGATCATGAAACCAGGAAGCCCCCTGGAGTTCCAATGCTTGTGTATCCCAGTCTTCTAAGTGGCCTGTTAGGTATAAGGGTTTGGAATCAAAAACAGTGTTGGAGCGGCGAAGTTTCTATGCTTCACATTGAAAAGACAACTTGTTCCAATGGCTGGGAAGAGGAAGACACGGAAAGGGAGGCGAAGGAAGGGATGGAAGGGTTAATTCACATGCAAGAGTGTACAGAAGAAGCAGGAAGGTGGTCCTCTTAATCTCAGCCTAACCCAGGAAGAGTTAGCCCTTCATGGAGTTCTGGTCTACCTGAAAGGCAGGGTGGGGATGGGGTGGGGGGTGTTGGTTTTCGTGGCACATGTAGCTAGCTTAAGTCAGTAGTATAATATGGCTGCAAAAGAAAGAAAGAAAAAAAGAAAGAAAGAAAGAAAGAAAGAAAGAAAGAAAGAAAGAAAGAAAAAGATTTACATCTTGCGCAACATTACGGAAATATATTATTTAGAATAATACTAGGGGATGATCTTGTTCTTCTTTGCCTTGATCAAATCCCAAGAATCTGCTAATTAAAGATTAAGTAGTTTGAAAGGTCTCAAAACTAAGACCTATTACTATATTCAGTCCATCATTCATTTAACGATTATAAACTATGCAGTTATTATGCCTTGGACACTGTGCTAAGGGCTGGACATACAAAGATATATAACACGTGGTCTCTGTCCTATTGGAGTTGAACACGGCGAGCTGATACAGTATTCCAAGTGCTAAGCTCTCAGAGTGGCCTGTATTAGGGAACCACTGACTTTGCAGCACAGTAATTTTTGAGAGCTGGGCAACTCATCTTGCTTAGTGTTTTTGCGGAAAAAATTAGCCCAGAGGAATCTGTCAGATTCTCTGCCTGCTAAGTACTCCGTGAGTTGATGATGTTCTCGTTGTCCAGATCCGGATTTGTAGCAATTATGAAAAAAAAAAATAAAGCAGGTCAGGATTAGCGAGAAGACAATCTGGATATTCTCTCGTGCAGAAGGCAGAAGAATTTTTCAAAATGGTTCACCACATGAATGGGGTCCGGGTGTAGAAAGAAATAGGTGGTCAAATACGGCAGGTGGCTGGCTCTGCCGCTTATTCATCAGCTGCTGAATTCTCTCGCAAATTACTTCACCCATCTGTGCCTTGGTTTCTTCATCAGTAAAATGGGGATGATACTGGTACTGCTTCATCGAGTATTGTGAGAAGGAAATGAGATAATCTTTACAACGACCCTGACATGTGTACTTTCCTATGACCTAAACCACTGCAAAACCAAGACTTGTCAACAACTATCCACCTGCCTCTTTAAAGTCACATGATTCATTTGCCATTCAGCAAAACTAGAATATTCTGTCCTGTACCTTGTTGGCTTTGTATACGGAATTCACAGTTAGCATTCTTGGAATTGAAACCCTCTACAGTAGTCACCTGTTTTTATCTGTGTGTATATATAGTCATTTATTATATATGTATTTATATGTTTACAATAACAGGTCGTCTGGACATCTACAGTGTATCTCTTAGCACCCTTGATCCAGTGCTAAGATTATTCTGTTGGGAAAGAGAAGGAACATCAATACCAGATAACACCGGCAATTCACAGTGCACTGAGGATTGTTTGAATTATAGAAAAAAAGCCTTTTTCTGGGGTGTCTGGGTGGGCCAGTCAGTTAAGTGTCCGACTTTGCCTCAGGTCATAATCTCGTGGTTCATGGGTTCAAGCCCTGCGTCAGGCTCTGTGCTATCAGCTGGAGCCTGGAGCCTGCTTCGGATTCTCTGTCTCCCCCTCTCATTCTGTCCCCCCCACCCCACTCACGGTGTGTGTGTGTGTGTGTGTGTGTGTGTGTCTCAAAAATAAACATTAAATTTTTTTCAATAGTAATAAATTAAAAAATAAAAGATGTTTAACACATTGGTTATTTGGAATAGATTGGAGTAGGGTGAAGGTAAAAACAAAAGTATAATAAAACAAGATATCAAGCCTGTAGTCTTTTTTGCTAGTATACACATGGAGGACAGCTCACTGCTGGTAGAAAGAATGAATACCGGATCGGAAGCCAAAGGAGCTGAACAGGAGCACATCTCTAAAACGTGATGCTGGTCCCTGGGCTCCTGACTCATCTGTGTTACAAGAGTTACATGAGCTAATCTGATCAAAATGCCTAGCACACTGAAGGCACACTATACATATTGATGAATGAATCAGTGAATCAAAGTATAAACCAAGTTTTACTCCGAGTTCTCTTTTTAAGAAAATCTGTGCCTCCCTAACTTGCAAACTACATCCTATGCCCCTAAAGTACAGTAGAAAAGGGCATTAATAACCTCATCGAAACAAACCGCTGTTTCTGATAGTCTTTGTGAAGATGTGTGTATGCTTCTCTGTAAGTGAGACAGGTCAAGGCAGAAACTCTAAAACCTAATGGGTGATTCAACAGACACATAATACCTTGGGATCAAAGGCAAGGAAGGCATGATTAGAATAATCCACCCAAAAGTTGTTTTGTTATTTTTTAAAGCTTATCTATAACCGGCTATACTGACCTCTGCGTAGATCTTACTATCAAGGATCTAATGATCAAAATCCAGAGACTCTTTACTGTTTCATTATTTTTTGTTCCAATATATGAAGTTTATTGTCAAATTGGTTTCCATTCAGCACCCAGTGCTCATCCCAAAAGGTGCCCTCCTCAATACCCATCACCCACCCTCCCCTCCCTCCCACCCCCCATCAACCCTCAGTTTGTTCTCAGTTTTTAAGAGTCTCTTATGCTTTCATTATTTTAAATATAAAAGTTATGATCTATCATTCTCTAAGATTTTTAGAGGTTCACAGAATCTAAGTATAAAACACTTTTCATAATGTTCTTCCACGTGATGATTCACTGGAATGCTAACTTTAAAAAGAATAGTCAAGATAAGATTTTCATTGCTTTCACCGAATAAGCCTTAAGAACAAGTCATGAAACTTCCGTCTTTGAAATTCCCCACTAAAATAACATTGATTGTACAGGGGGCCAGTTGTGTAATGAGTTCTTTATAGAAAAGGCATCACTTAAATTGCCAAATAAATAGAGTGAGGTAATTGGCCTTCTACAATTCTGGCCATGGAGAACACATTGCTTTCTAAATGGGCTCAAAGTCATTAAAAATCCCAAGAATTTCAAAATCCAACCTATAGTTTGAGAGAGTCTTGCTTACTTATTAAGGGGCGCTGGAGGAAGGTAATGAATAAAACAGGAAATGAGGAATTCAATAGACTGTGCCTTCAACTAGCAAGAGTGTGTTCAAGATAAGGCAGAGAGCAAAAGTGACCGCTGCCAGTTGGCTCTCGGCTGGGAAATCCAGGAGCTCTGTCTGGAAATTTCTCTTGAATTCAATGGTATGCCCTGGGTGGATTTCTCCCTCCCCCCACAAACACCACTGTGTTGTCTTTTCCTCAAAGTCCTTCTCAGTAATTCCCTGCGAGAATGATGGATCAAAAGAAGCCCCTCACCAGGAGGAGGAAACAGGACGACGGGTGCTAGAGAATCTTTAACCTTAAGTGAACTGTCAGCTTGAAGCAGTCTGAGAACAGTCCAGTTTAAATTCCACCCAGAAACCTAACCTCTTAAAACTGTGCACTCTTTATTTAGTCAATGAACATTTTTAAAGAATGATGACAACAGGGGAACACAGATATATATGTAAGCCAAGTTTCTAGAAGTCTGATCTTCTTACGTAGTAATTTCCCTTTTTTTTTTTTTTGAAGACATTTCCATGTCACAGATATTCGATATTACCAAATCAAATTTGAAAATAATTTTGAGGGGCGCCTGCGTGGCTCAGCCGGTTAAGCGTCTGACTCCTGATCTCGGCCGGCGCCATGATCTCTCGGGTCATGGGTTCTGGCCACGTGTCGGGCTCTGCACTGACAGCGTAGAGCCCGCTTGGGATTCTCTCTCTCTGCCCCTCCCTGCTCACGCGCACACGCGTGCTCTCTGTCTTTCTCTCTCCAAACAAATAGACTTAAAAAAATAACTTTGAAAATGTGGCTCTCAAATGATACTTATAAAAATCTTTGTTATACCATTGCTGTGATTATTATCATGTGAACCAAGAAGTATGGGCAACGTGGTCTGCCTTGAAAAAAAATTTTTTTTTTGAAAGGGAAACCGGTTTGAAAGAGTAGAGTGTGCTGTAAGGTGCATGAATGATACTGCTGCCTCAAAGCAAACTACTTTCCAGCATGTTATTTATTCCCAGGGATTGCACACATTCCAGATGACATCACCAGAGCTGCTTAGTGCACAAGAAAATAAGCAAATGAGACACACATTGGCTCATGTGGCAAATCGCTGGATTTGCCAAATGGAAAAGAACAAAAACGGGGAGGGAAAACATTTTGTTTTCAATCTACAAGTATATTAATAAAACTCAAACCCAGCATTCTGTGGCTACATTTCCCAGGAAGAGGAGTCTCTTCTGGCCAAAAGAACATAACAACAAACTTTTGTATCTAGAAATATGTATCTCGTGATGTCATTTAAAAACCCACTATTTATCATAACTGGGGCTGGAAACATGTTTCTCTGAAACTTGGACACCAAGAAAAAAGTTGAGGGTAAATTTTACCTAAAATAATCTGCAGTTCAGAGCAAATCAATGCATGGAAGGTCATTTGACCCATTATATGTCACAGCTTAAAATCAAAAGCTTCTCTACATAAAATTCCAAAGAAACAATAAATAGCAAGTCACTACTGGTTACAGTGCTAAAGACAGGATGAAGCAAGAGAATATAAAAATGTCTTTAAAAAGGGAAGACTTCCTGGGGCGCCTGGGTGGCGCAGTCGGTTAAGCGTCTGACTTCAGCCAGGTCACGATCTCGCGGTCCGTGAGTTCGAGCCCCGCGTCGGGCTCTGGGCTGATGGCTCAGAGCCTGGAGCCTGTTTCCGATTCTGTGTCTCCCTCTCTCTCTGCCCCTCCCCCGTTCATGCTGTGTCTCTCTCTGTCCCCAAAATAAATAAACGTTGAAAAAAAAAATTTAAAAAAAAAAAAAGGGAAGACTTCCTGTGCAAATATAATTTACAGACACCAGAGAGAAATGAAAAAAGCAAACTGCATGTTGCTGATTGCCAAGTAGAAAGAGAATCAGGTGTAAGGCTTATTATGATTTAAAACTTGTTGGGTAAGAAAATTCCAGTTTGGAAATCATCAGTGATTGATAATATGAGTTAACACTTCTATAGCACTTTTTTTAAATTTTACTTTTTAGAGAAAGAGAGAGAGAGAGAGAGAGAGAGTGAGCACAAGCAGAAGAAGAGAGAACCTTAAGCAGGAGCCATGCCCAGCTCAGAGCCCAACGCAGGATTTGATCTCACCACCAGGATATTGTGACCTGTGCCGAAACCAACAGTCAGACGCTTAACCGGCTGAGCCACCCAGGAGCCCCTGAAACATTTAGAATTTTGAAAGAAGTAGCCTCAGCAATAATGTGGTCAAGCCTTTTATTTCCAGGGGAGAAAACTACTAGCCAAAGAGATGAAAGTCAGTTTAGGATTAACCTTAAGAGGGAAGCAGGAAGGACAGCCCGGTGGCTGAGAGCAGGGGAGCACTTAGCTGAGGGGCCTGGCAAGTGCGTTTAGTTTTCTAAACCTCGCTGTTCTCATCACACAAGGGGGAAAGACTTTGTGGGGCTGTTGTGGACATGAAGCGAGATAGCAAACACAGAGCACTTTGTACGACGCCTGACCGCCAGCAAGGGCTCAATAAATGGTCACTGTCGCCGCCGTCTCATTGTCTTTCCTCAGTGATTCGTGACCCCTTAGTGTCAGAACTAGGTGGAAAGCACTTTGGGCATAAGTGTTTTCAGAAGCTGGTTCCTCATCCCTTCCATATAACCTGGGCCTGAAGAGGGGAAGATCCTATATCCATTAGTGTTTCCCCCCCTCCTTCTCTTCTTTTTCCCTACACAACCCTTCAGCCCTTCCGGAAGTGTTTCCCGCCGGAATGTAATCTCGAAGTTGAACATGTTAAACTCTGGGTCAGGAAGGCTCAGAATGCGCTTTCACAAAGGGGATAAACATAGATTCAGGAAGTCTGAACAGCAAAGATTCCATGGCTCCTATTACCCGCTTCCTCATTATTCCGGTCGGTCTCTTCCTGGAAGGGGGAGGCGAGTCTGCCATTGATTAAACATTCAATAACATCAGAACTCAACAAAATCATATCCTCAGCCTGATCTTCATTCGAGTGCGCTCGCCCCTTCTTGTGGAAAGCGGCCCCGTGTTAAAAAAACACTTGGACGCCACATCAGGTATTTACGAACAATCTTTCCTGCTCCACTTGCCCCTCAAATCCTCCTTCCAACAAGGCGAGCCAACCTTTACCCAGGGTTTCCTAAGTGGCAGGCACCGTGCCAAACGCTTTGTTTACATTTCTCACTGAGTTCTCACAAGACCTTTCGAGGGAGGGAGGGATTAGCCACATTCCCATTTTACAGACGAGGTAACTGAGGCCAAGGAGAGTTAAGTACCTTGTCCAGGGTTGCATCATTAGCCTCAGAGCTGCTAGAGTCAAACAGCAGTGCGGGCGGGCCCTCAGGAGACCTGACTTGGCCACTGCCCAGATAGGTCACATCCTCTCTGGGCCTCAGTTTCCCGTCTTTGAGGGGATGCAGTCACTCCTGAAGTTCCCTTCCTGTCTGACATTCCCGGGCCTGCTGCTGCTGCTGCTGCTGCTGCTGCGGAGGGCGGGCTTCTTTGTTTCCACGCTCAGCTGCTCTGGCCGGGCTTCCCCGGGCTCTGCCCTGTTTTGTTTTTGCTGCTGGACCTACTACAGACGGGCTCCTGGCAGCGCAGCCCAGAGCACAGCCGAAGCTTCCTCTTTCGCTCAGTTCCTGGCCGCTTCAGTATGAAAAGAAAAGGTGGGCAGGGGCCAACTGGCAGAAGTCACAGAAATAGCAGCGCATGATTCTCATACGAGCGGCAGAAAGGTCGGCACGCAGGACCCCGCCGTCTGCCGAGCTCTTTCATTGACTAAGGTTGCTTTTGGCACGCACAGGCACCAGGGGTTTCCATGCTCATTTCCCTCCAGTCGGAGCCGACAGCTTTGGGAGGTAATGCTCCACAGTCCCATGCCAGCAACTGACCGTCCAGGGACAGGAGATGGAGACATTCAACTGAAAAAGCCACACGGGAACCCACAATCGGATTCTCTCACCGCGTTGCGCAGCCTGCAACCTCTTCCGGGACCTGCGGAGGGCTCGGGCCGCCTCTGAGCGCAGGGGAGAAGGTGTGCGGGTCCAGGACGTGTAAGCAGCGGTGGGTCGGCCTTCCCGACACGTGCGTGGAAGGCGCCCCCCCCCTCCCCCACCCCTCCCCCAACCAGCAGGCTTCCTTCCCCGGCAATGCTGCTCTGCTGAGCCTCCGCGGGAGGGAACGTGTGCGGCACTGTCTGCAGGGAGCCCAGCCTGTCCTTCAGCCCAGTCCTCCTCCCCTCCCTGTGATTCTCTCTCTCTCCCTGGGTCTAGGACGGTACTCAGGCCAGGCCAGTTCCAGTCGTAACTGGATCTTTCCACTGCTTAGTAGCACACAGGAGGATTTGTTGGAGTGCTTTTCTGTTTTGTTTTGTTTTGCTACTATTAAGCAAGATTGCTTCCTAATCCTTTAAGTGTTTTTTAGCCAAGTTTTATTTACATATCCGGGCCAGCAAGCACGTGATTCACCCAAGGATGTCACGGAGGGAAGGCAGATGCTACAGCTGAAAAAAATTTTCAAAAAAAAAAAAACAAAACCTGATGCTGTGTCACCGAGGACACACAAACAGCTGGGCTGTCACAAGGACAGCTGTCTCTCGGGCCAACACGGCACAAAACGCTCAGACTCTGGACACCCTCCCAGACAAGAAGAAGGAGCTGCTGAGGTAGGGGACCCCGATGCGGATGGTCCTGCTTCTCTCTCTCTTTCCCTCTCCCCACTCCAGGGGCAAAGCTTTGAGAGAGCCAGATGCCCATAGGGTCTATACAGGTGGATGGTGGTAAACTGTCCATTCTCTGCACCACAACAATGCGCTTCCGAGGCTGGCCTTCCTGCAATTTAGACACCATCGGGCAGGCAAGCTGGGACATTGGAAGCGTTTCTCTACAGGCACTCTCGCCCTCAGTATTTACCGAGTGCTTTTTATGCGATAGAACCATGCTAGACATATCAAGGAGATTTTCATGGATTGCACCTCATGATAAGGATACATAGAGCCTGTTACAATTATTCCCGCTTCTTAAGAGTGTATCCGAAGACCCACCAGAAGGTTAAAGGGATCCTGACTTAACGGTGAATTTTTTTAAAAAGTACAAGAAACCTATACCCCAAGACGTAGACTCCTGGTATCAGGATCTCTTCACCAATGAGAAAGCCTTAAACATGAAACTAAATATTTGCCAGGAGGTATCAATGAGGTTCTGACTCTGTACAGTCTGATTCTCAGGCAAAACAGACTGCAGCACAAACAGTGACCTATTTCCAGGTCTTATCCCGCCACCCTGCCTCGCTATGCAAGTCGAAGCACGTCATTTATCTCTAAGTATATATTTTATTCTCTTAATATGAAGGCACTGTGTTAAGGATTTCAAATTTCCCATCTAGTTCTAAAATGAAACATTTGTTTCATGAAAGAACCTCTTCTCGAGGGCGGTTTTTTAGTTGAATCCTTAAATACAAAGGGCAATGCAGGCTGCCTAGCACAAAAATGTCTCATCGCCATAACCTCGGAAAGAATATTGTTAGGAATTTCTTCTGCTCTTCTTGAAAAAAAAAAAAAAGAAAGAAATACCATGTCATCAGGCTCTATGAGTGAGGAGATGCCTGTGATACAGGATGGGGGTGAAGGGTTTATTTATTTGCTTTGAGCTGAAATGTTTTGAAAGTGCTAGGATTTTTCCCCCCATGGAAAATGCTTTCGCCTCTAACATGATCTCCGGCGATCGAGAGTTAGTGTCAAAGGTTTGTGAATGGATTTCAGAATGTGCTAGTGGTACCTCCCATCGTTAGCTGTCTACATTTTTTTATAACCACTTGCATACTTTTGGTCAACCGCTGTAAAATAAACAGCCCTTCCCAAATGTTTTTGTTTTCTTTGACAGCATAGCAATAATTCACTTGGAATGCTGTAGAATAGAATAGCACTTTAATGCTGTCGTAAGGCTAGCTTTTGATCATTTCTATACGTCAAGTGGTTTTTAAGTTGGAAGATGCCACACTGAAAAGAACGTAAGATGATTTGGAAGATGCGTGATGCTTCGCTCTTCTTTTCCTATCCCTTCAAAATGCATATTCATAAGTGCATAACTGCACAAGCATAAACCTATGTGTATATGCAACCTCTATGCGTAAATTAAAAACGATGCTCACCGGAAGTGTTTGCTGTGTTTGTGCTTGTACTTTTGTTTCATACTTGAGAAGTATAGCATCTAAATTAAGACGCAGTTTAGTGCTCGCGCAAAAGATGATGCAAATTCATATTTATTCCTGCCTAGGAAGTTTTAGAAAAATAGGTCCTAATGCACTCTCTGCTTACTTAGTTAAAATACTCTTTCTTGATCCCTTTTCTCCAGTCATGCACACACTAAAGAAGAAGTTTAGAAAAAAATGTATAAAAGTTGGTCGAAAGAGCTTTCTTTTCTTTCCCACTGGGGGTGGGGGTTATCGTTTCAGATGCATATAACAGAATAAATCTATCCGGAAGGACAGAAGTTGACTTGGGGAACAGCACAGTCTCTGTGAATCACTACTCGGGTATCTTTCTAGAGGAAAACATTGGAAGTAAGAAACTGGAGTTTGGCCAGGGCTCCATTTTCATGTCAGCCATCCTCCTCTCTGAGAAACCCGTCTCTAGTCTGCACAACATGGCCTTCAGCTGCGCTCTACAGCGATCAGGAATCCGTCCTGTCGACACGAGGGTTTCGTTTCAGAGGCCGGAGGTCTATCAGCTGAGCCACCTCACCTGCATTCCTTGCAAGTGGTTGGAGCCCTAAATGCCTGGCTTCGCTTTGGGCTTCTCCAGCAGAGAGCAGTGAAACACTGTCAATAAACTTAATTCTGGAAACCAGAGTAGCTTCCAAGCTACGCAAAAGGCAAAGGCAGACCTGGCAGACTCATCAGTGTTGCAGACAAACTGGGGAAACTGGGCTTGTAGATTTTAAACACTGGTAGGTGCTGCAAGCGTGATGCCCATATCGGCAGGGCGCCTATATTGAGATATTTAAATGTTAGTCACAGCAGCAAGATGGATGACACGAAAGAAAACCCGTCTGGCTTTCCAACACTCGTTTCTCATTTTGACATAATTACTGTATTCTTAGATTTTTTACTGCGTCACTTTCACTTGCGTTCAGCATTATCACAATGTCAACTCTTGAATCGCAGTCTCGGGGCACCTACCTTGGCACTTCTTCAAGCATCCCTTATTTGCAGCATCGGAACCGCTTGGTCAATCAAGTGCAAGAGAGAGCCATTTGGAGAAACTTGCAGAGAGCAAGTTTGGAGAAATGGTTGCAGAGAGCCATTTGGAGAAACTTGACAACAGCCTTCTCTGGCTCCAGTTCAGCCTTCTATGGCTCCAGCCTTCTATGGTTTCTAGGGTTCCTAGTGGGGAAGTGAATGGTGCTTCCAGGTAAAGTGACATTCCCCATGAACTTGGTAAGGGTACGACACACAAATGCAGAACCTCCCCGAGGCCTGCCCTTGGCCGGGGTGCGAATGGGTTCTTCTCCTTCCAATCCACAAAAACTGATGACAGAGAATACCAGGATGGGATATGTTTGTGCCAAGCTGCTCTCAAAGAAAACGCGTATTTTCACAAAGGAAGTATGAGCATTTACAAATCATGGCGTGGTATATATGATCTGACCTGTTATTTTTCTTGCACGAAAAGGAGTATACCCCATTACTGTTTTGTGTTTTAAAGCAAAGATATCAGATTATTCTGAAGAGATCTAAACCAAAACCAACCCAAAACAGGCAGAGTGTTCACTGGTCTCGTCGCGGGGGGAGGGAATACGCCATGTATATACATCAAACAAACTTTTTACTGGCGCCTCGATGAGTTCCCATTTGGAAACTCTTTACTGTCTTCAAGTGCGGGGCTCGGATGCCAGCTTCTATGCGCAGGCTGCCAAAATACTAAGCGAGGCATGGGGCACTACACATCAAAGGGGAGAGGGCAGCGTGGCACTGTGCCCAAAAAGCACGCCGCACAAAGGATGAACTTCGAAGAGACTGGCTCACATCAAAAGCTACCGCGTGTTTTACATTCCCCCGGGTGACCAGGCTCATTTTACCTTCCACTGGAATCTCCTTTCAGCCACTCTATCTCCTCCCGCCCCCCCCCCACCGTCTTGAAGGAAAACCCTCTCCTCCTTCCCTCCTCAAAGCCCCTCCCCACAACGCCATCCCCGCAAAAGGAAGCACCTGGCAACCAGAAATCGACTTCCTTCCACTGGGCCAACGTAGCTCCTGCCGCACACCTAATGGCAAGGCTTCCCTGCGACAGAGGAATGTGCTAGACACCGAGGCTGCATGGCTTGCGAAAGCGCAGTCCTGCTGTTCCACGTCAACATTCCACCCCCTCGGCCTTTCCCAAGGTCTCAGTGAGAAAACTTTTTTTTTTTTTTGCCTTTCTTTCTTTCTTTCTTTCTTTCTTTCTTCTTTCTTTCTTCTTCTTCTTTTTTTTTTTTTTTTTTGTTCTTATCAGTTCAAACAAGAACAATGAATTCCTCAAGCCCACAAGAATGTGACAAGGTGTCAACAAAGCCAACCAGGAAGGTGATGTATGGCCCGTAGGCTGCAGCTCCCATAAATCACTTCACAAACCAGAGCTGCAAAGAATGAGCCCTGCAACCCAGAGCCCAGAGTGCCAGTTCCTTGCCCCCTCAAATGTGCACCCCTCACACACACACACACACACACACACACGCACACATATCCTCCTCCAGCACCCCTGCCAGAGAGTACCTGCCCAAGGGTTAAGTTCTTTTCTTTCCGTGGCAAACACTACTTATACGTGGTGGAGCCCTGTATAATTTAATGTGCTTTAGGGCCTGGTGTTGACATGGCTTTGTTGAAGGCTGCCTGGAAGCATCTACCTAAAACTCTAATTTCAAAGGTTTATAAAATGGCAAAACTATTTATTCTTTGATCAAAACTTGATCTAGGAGGTTTGGGTTTCAGTGGTGAAATGATGTTATAGTTTTCAAAAATCAGATGCCAGAAATTGCTTGCCTGCATTATAAATGTTACGAAGAGAAACTGAGAATGACTAATCTAGAATCCCTTTCTGGGTTCCTAGTATGCGGCTTTCTTCAAAGAAACATGTATCGTTGTGTGCATCCTAACATTGGGAGGGGGGCGGGGGTATTAAACACTGCCTTAAGCAAAGTGATTTACTGACGAGGACAGGATTACCAAATAAGATCTTCTCTATCACTGTTTTAATGTATCTGATTTATACTTTACACCATGATTTGGGGGTGAGTATTCAGTGTCAGCTGCGAATGCACAATCTCCTGAAAACATTTAAACGCAAACAATTCACTAATTTTGCAGTAACTTAGAATCCGTGCTGTGAAAAACAGAATACAGAACTACTTTTATTGAAAAAGTGTCTTAAATACACATTTAACTAACAGACCTGATCAGCTAAGCAAATCATTTGTAAATATGTATTCGTATGACAGACTGATCTAGAACTTCTACAGTCTTATATACCAAGTTTAAGAGAAAAAGGACTTCCAAAGAAATGGGTTTTCTGACGCAACAACAAAAGAGAAGAAACTCACCAGTGCCCATGCTAATGGAGACCAGGGTCAGCGTAGCTGAATGTAAGTTGATTTCTTCCCTCCCACCACTTTTTTTTTAATCAAAGATTCTAAAAATAGTTGGAGCAGCAGGGACAAACTTATTCTCTACTGACTAACCTTGCTCTATAATGATCGTAAAATTAATTCAAAGAAAAAGCAAATTATTAAAAAGAAAGTGACATCTGCCACATTGGTAGTTCAAACTTGTAGGAAGTTGACTTACAATTGACGTAAGCCTTGGTACTAAAGAACAACTAAATATACAAAAATCGGAATAAGGGATTCTTTGCAGTCCACTATAATCTTTGAAATAATATACTCAGGTTATCATAAATGACAAGTTCTTCTAGTGCATGTGAAAAGGACCATGTTGAATAATATCGTTTGCTTGAATAATAGCGTTTACTCATTCAAGAACACAGCTATTCAATTAAATGAAGTACATTTGGAATTAACCACCAATAAGATGACCAAAGAAAAGTATGTACTGAGCCACTGTCGTTTTATCTTCTAAGATGAGAATGGAGAGGTGAACATTCAACTTGGGACTACTTTGGAAGAATCACCTGTTCCATTAGCTCTCTTTAAACATGAACATTTTATTTTTACACACGTACTATTTTGAAAAACAACAAAACAAAGCTCACCATGCTCATAGCCTCAAGCTATATAGTAATTCTACAATAGTGTTACTAGAGGAACACAAAATTTCTGGTTGAATAAAGAAAGAAGAGAAGATAGGATAAGTATATGCAGACCTGTGAGATTCCAATTTTCTTGCACTGGAATAACTTGCAGAAAGTGCTATAGCTGCTTCAAAATGGGACTCTATTTTCATGACACGGACCTCCAAATTGGAAAAGGCAGAGAAGAGGACATTGGGGCTGACGATTTAAAATCTTACAACATTTTAAAAGCATACTTGTGAAAATGTTAACCTTCATATAGAGACATGGAGAAACAGATGAATTAGGACCACGAACATCCACTCTTGTTAAAAAGAAAAACAGCTCTCCTCAACCTTTAGGTGTTTCCGTGGGTAAATTCGGGCAGCCCACTGCAAGTTATGAATTGGCCCAAAGAACAAGTGTGCCCAGGTCACCTGTGTTCCACTCCAACAAAGCCTGCGAGGCACCTGGAATCAACCAATGTCTCCTTCCGGAAAAATTTCTAAAGAAACTTCTAGAAGGAATCTCATCTTCAGATGGCATCCTTCCTACTGAAAACGTAGGCTTTGTTGTATGAGAGCTTGCTCCCATTGCAGAGAAGATGGTTAAAATTCCCTGAGTATTTGCCCACATCGTTAAAGACTTTTCCACACATTTGTACCCAATGTTTGTCTCAGCAAAACCAACAAAGCCTTCGATGAAGTAGCAGACCTTACATAGCTTCGACAAAATGGAATCTCTCTTATAATCTGTCATTATCTGGCATACCTCCAACTGCCTTATGCTGTTACATATATTGCCTATCTTTGTGTGATTTTGAATTCCAGAAAGCAGGAATTATATATATGTTAAACCCCATGGGTGTACTGTTCAGCCCTCTGTGTTTACTATTGGATTTTTAATAATTTTCTGATGATAAATATAATAAAATGTAACTCAGATTAACGTGATAACGGTTATATGTATGTGTATACATACAAAAATATATACTTCATATTACTTATATACACGGTCTTCAAATGACTAATAAGACACTAACTTTCTACCAAGCTGTCTTAGTATTACGGGAAATTAAACTTTATCTCTAATATATGTGACTCACTGATAGTGACACCAGAATCTCTCCTCTTCCATCCTGTTCTATTACAACGAATACTATTCCTCACTTTGTGACTGACTATATATAGCTACAAACACTCAGCCTTGATTCAATACAAATAAAATAGCAAGAGAAGGAAATAAACTTCTGCTGCAGGCTGCCCGTTGGGTTTTCCCAGCACCATTCATTTCTGACATGCCTGGTAACAGAATCTAGAGGGATCATGATGTAGGTAGACATACAGCTTGGACACACCCATTCCTTGGCTCTGCTTTATGGGACAGACTCTGTGCTGTGCCCTGAAAAAACAAGGAGAAAGGAGACATAGTCTGCCAAGCGAGACCTGAAAGCAAACAAGCAGACTGCACGGTGAACGCGCTCTCTTCAAGGTGCGTTCAAGCTCCCACGATGGCAAAGAGGAGAGGGTGATTAATTTCAGGAGGGAAACACGATATGTGAACTGGGGCTTGGGAAACGTGTTGAGATTCGCCCAGATGGAGAGCAAGATAAAGAATACGACAATCAGAGCAGAGGTGGGAGGTAACCAGTGTAGGTTTCAGAGAAAACGGTCCTTCTGTACTAATGAAGTGAAAGGTACAACCGGCCGATTGGTGAGAGGCAGGATAAGAAACTAGACCTCATGCTATAATCACCATAAGAAATTTGGACATTGTTCCTCGAGTGAACGGTAGCCACAGAAAACTTATAGCACAGTCCTGAGCTTCCTGTCTTGAAGACAGCGCTTGCAGCAATGTAAGTGGGTAGTCTGGAGGAGAAGATGAGAGACAGGACGGAAGCTAGCAAGAGCCCAGTGCTAAGTGTTCAGGTGAGGGATGGTAAGGGCGCGTTCAGAGAAAATAGCAGTGGGAATGGAGGAAAAGAAAACTCAAAACGCACGGAGCCATAAATGGCAGGAGTTGATGAGTGTTGAAAATGGAGAGAGAAGGGAGCTCAGGATAACCGGGTGAATGACAGTGCCCTCAAGTAAGCTGAGAATACAGTCAGTGAAAGGCAGGTCATAACTGAAACACAGATGTCACTGAGCGGACTCAGAACGGACCCAAGGAATGACAAATAAAGAGGGGCTCAGTTACAACCCTGGAGATAAGCAACATGTACAGGGAAGGTAGAAAGGGAAGAGCCTACCAGATACCAGGAGTTCTCAGAAAAGAGAAGAAACATCAGGACAAAGTTTCATTCTGGGATCCAAAGAGGGAGAATCTGAAATAGAGAAACGTGGCCATTGTGTCATATAGTTCAGAACAGCCATGGGGATGAGGACGGGGGAGTGTCCTGTTGACTTAGCAGTGAGGAGGTTATCGGCGACCTACTTAGAATACTTGCCATGGGATGAAGAGGGTGGAAGCCAGACCACATCCCGTTGCTTCCCTGCCATTTCAGAATGTCTTCAGCCTACAAAAGACAGGTCGTAGCCCCTCCTTTTGCCATGTCCGAAGACCTTTAAACCCAAGAACGCTATAATGTGCAAAGCGCTCGCAGAGCTGCGAGAGCACAGAAGGCAACTGTAGGTCAGGGTGACATTAACACATCGAATAGGGAAGTTAAATACATTGTTCACAGTCAAAGGTTATTCCACTATTCCTGAGCCTTTCTGAGGAAAACTACCTGGAGGAGACATGGGCAGAAACCAACCCGGAAGAGATTTTTAAGAGATCCTAAGACACGCATTTGGCGTCATCCTGTGGACCTGACAGCCTGAGTGTGAACTAAAAATGGAGTGTCTACAAAAGGAATGTAGCTCCCCAGCCTAAAGGGAAAACCATACTTTCAGGATCCCTATAGTAAAGGGATATGGTAATGGATAAAACATATTCTACCTCATTATTCTTTAGCTCTGAGAATCTAGATATAGAACATTCAAGATCCTCAAGAGAAGGAAAAAATAACATCTGGAGGCAAAGCTAAAGCTTTCTTCCTTCTATTAATGAACTTAAATTCATTTTCCATTTGCACGCTAAAGGAAGAAACTCATATAACTGGATTAAGAGGGCCAGAAAAACACACTCAAGCAGTGGTCAGTGAACTTTTTCCGTAAAGAGCCAGGTAGGAAAAATTTTAGGCTCTGTGGGCCAGGTACTCTCTGTGGCAACTACTCTACTCGGCCACTGTAGCGGGAAAGCAGCCAGACGTGAAACAAACAAGTGTGGCTGTGTCCTGGAAAAAAAAATTTATTTATGGATGCTGAAATTTACATCTCACATAATTTTCACGTCACAAAATATTACTATTCTTTCTGGGGTTGTTTCAACCATTCAAAAATATGTAAGCCATTCCTAGATTGTAGAGTCATACAAAAGCAGGTGATGGCTGGATGTGGCCTGTGGTCCGGTTCGCTGACTCCTATGCTAGAAGAACCTCATCCAGCTCAGCCTCCTCCATCAGCCCAGATTTGGCGAATTGGAACTGCTGTGTGTGGAACCCACTGATCTGCAGAGGCCACGGAATCTATATACTTGGCAAGGCAGAGACAACTGGTTCCTCAGAAGGGTCAAGGTCTTTCTCACTCTGTCTCTGAGCTAATCACTCACCCTGATGCTGAGAATGAAAATTATAATTGATCTAGGGGCTACCCATTCAATTCTTCCTTCATTCACCAAACATTCAATGAGTGACAATGGCTTCTCCAGTGCTACGGGAAATATTAAAGAAAGCAAAAGCGGGCTCCATATCTTCCAAAAGTCTACATCTATTTGAAATAATAGACTCATGCACTGAAATAACGGTACAACAATTTCAGTGCAAGTTCATAAAATTCAAGGGAAAGCTCTCTGGCTGCTAATATTTAGACCAGATTGCTAGAAGGATGTAAATCTTTTCCCTTTCAAGTTCATCAAAGCATGTGTTGATTACCAGCTCCTGGCATTAGAAAAGTATAAAAATCCTCTCATAACGTGTCAACCACCTGTATTATAAATACTTATTTTAAAACTGATGTTTTGCGGGGCGCTTGGATGGCTCAGTCAGTTGAGCGTCCGACTCCAGCTCGGGTCATGATCTTGCGGTTCGTGAGTTTGAGCCCCGCGTCAGGCTCTGGGCTGACAGTGTGGAACCTGGAGCCTGCTTCAGATTCTGTCTCCATCTCTCTGCCCCCTCCCCTACTCAGGCTCTGTCTCGGAAATGTAAAATAAAACAAACAGAAAAAAAAATTGAAGAAAAAACTAATGTTTTGGGGTGCCTAGGGGGCCCAGTTGGTCAAGTGTCTGATTCTCGATTTTGGTTCACATAATGATCCCAGGGTCAGAGCTCCAAAGTCAGGCTCCACACTGAACATGGAGCCTGCTTAAGATTTTCTCTCTTCCTCCCTCTGCCCTTCTCCTCTGCTCCCATGCTCTCTCTTTAAAATAAAAAATAAAGATAAAATCAGTCAATCAATCAATATCAAAACTGATGTTTTGAAGAAGAAAAATATTGTAACAAATGATTCTAATCATTGGTTGTGATAGACAGAGGCTTCTGACTCAGTTTACCTTTTTTCTCAATCAAATCACATCTGATCAGTCATTCTCTTACTCATAAATGTTTAGTAGCTTCTCATTTTTTTTTTTAATGTTTTACTTAGTTTTGAGAGAGAGAGACAGAGTACAAGCAGGGGAGGGGCAGAGAGAGAGGGGGACACAGAATCCGAAGCGGGCTCCAGGCTCTGAGCCATCAGCACAGAGCCCGATGTGGGGCTCGAACTCGTGAACCACAAGATCATGACCTGAGCCGAGACTGAACGCTTAACCGACTGAGCCACCCAGGTGCCCCAGTAGCTTCTCATTTTTTAGGACACCTGATCTCCTCGGGTTATGACCTGTTATCACTAACTACGTAGATACAGCCGCCTCTGACCCATGCTATGGCCCTAATCTGCACTATCCAAACCTAACTAGCTGCTCTTACCTGAACACACCCTATGCCTTCCTGCCTCCATTAATTTATTCCTACTTTTCAAACAGCTACCTGGCAGGGTCTCTCCAGAAACTTGTCTTCCACCCGTTCTATTAAAATCCTATTGATTCAGGCTCCACTAAAACGCCATTCATCTTTTTCTTCCTTATTTCACCTAGTGGGAATGAAGGCCTCATAGATCTTTGTTTATGGTTTACATTTGGCAAAAATATTTGTAAGACACCTACTTTATAAGGCTCTTTATAAGGATTAAATAATACGGCAAGATAAAGTTTATAATGCACCTAGCATAACTCCTAACCCATAACTGGAGTTCAAAATAAATAGAAGTTCCACATGTATGCATATCTACCCTTAGACTGTAAGTTCTTAAAGCTAAGGGCCATATTTGATTTACTTACACCCAAACCTCTACCAGGCTAAATGCCCAATATTTATTAAATATAATTAGAATATGAAGCACAGTTTTACAAAGCGTAACTAGGGCTTTTAATTCTAAAGCTAAGTGTGAGAGGGACTGAAAAACTGTATGCTTTCTGTAATCTTTCTAATTGGGTTGACCACATGTTGCAGAAAAATCATGGCTTTTGGACTATGACAAACCTAGGTTTCAGACTCAGTTTTATTACTAACCGTGTATCTGTGTAAGTGACTTGAATTTTCTGAGACCTATAAAATTACGTTAATCACGTGTGCTTTCAAGGTTTATTCTGAGGTCTCTAGAACAATGCCTGGTATTTGGTGGGCATTTAGTAAGTATTGATTATGAATGTTAAACAGGCCCGTGTGTAGATGCCCCATTTATATGACCCCCATTGTGAAATAAAGCTCAAAATAGCATATACCAGCATGAAATATGAATTGTATTCTTTTACCATTGTTTCCTAAATATGTAAACAGAGGGGCAATCTCTAGTCCTTTTTGTATGGAAGAGCTGGTGCAATGGAAGGTAGTTTACTAGGAGTCTGCTCTCATCTCTGAGGAGTTACCCTATCGATAGCACCCTCTTCAACTTCTCCCCAGTGACCTTGGCAGACAGCAAGAGGGGAGTGTAGAACGTGCTGCCAGGTTAGACTTGAGGATCCATCAGCCTTATCAGGTAGAACTCTGAGGGCTGTAATCTTACCATCTACTGGGCAGGGTCCTTGAACTACAACCACTGGGTTTCATTTCCTAGTCATTGCTGCCATCTTTCTGAGTTGCTCTGTGGGCCACCATATCCCTTCTTCGGCATTGCTTTGAATTATGTATGTACATGACGATGGCGGTAGTGGAAGCCTATTTCAACTGATGTATATCCAAACTAAACTGGCCTAGGGAGCTCAGACGAGAATGAATCAAAGTCTCTTTGGTATTGGGCTGCGTGAGTACGATCCTGAGAACACAGTTCCTAGACTCGGTCTAGCGAACCATTCCGCTGACTGAATGTTTGGCAAAGGTTTGCACATCTTCGACCAAGGAAGTAGGGCAACGTACTAATGCCAGTCTCTTAAAATACGATACAGGAAATCAGCGGTGATCTGTTAGACTCACTTGCACATGGTGTGTTGGTGATATCAGGCAGCGTTTAGTACTTTTAATAGGACAGTGTCTGTAATCGGGGTTTTCACACAGTTCTTTTTTTTGTTTCTAAGTTTATGTATTTGTTTTGAGAGGGAGTGTGGGTGCAGGTGAGCAGGGGAGGGGGAGAGAGACTCCCAAGCAGGCTGTACCCTGTCAGCACAGAGCTGGATGCAGGGCTCCATCTCAGGAACTGTGAGATCATGACCTGAGCCAAAATCAAGAGTCAGATGTTTAACTGACTGAGCCACCCAGGCACCCCTTGGCGCAAATGCCTTTTTTTTTTTTTTTAACTTTTTAAGTGTTTTGAGAGAGAGAGAGAGAGAACATGAGCAGGGGAGGGGCAGAGAGAGTGGGAGCCACAGAATATGAAGCAGGCTCCAGACTCCCAGATGTCAGCACAGAGCCCGACGCGGGGCTCCAACCCAGGAACAGTGAGATCATGACCTGAGCCAAAGTCAGACACTTAACTCACCAAGCCACCCAGGCGCCGCCCCTTGGCACAAATTCTTAATTTACTTTTCAATCTCAAAATGCCAGGGTTGCATTGTTCTCTCAAGAATTACCAGTACAAACCACTAATCATCTAGTTGATAACTTGTTAAAATTGACACTAGCAGGGGTGGCCGGGTGGCTCAGTCGGTTAAGCATCTGACTTCGGCTCAGGTCATGATCTCATAGTTCACAAGTTCGAGCCCCACATCGGGCTCTGTGCTGACAGCTCAGGGCCTGGAGCCCGCTTCGGATGCTGTGTCCCCCTCTCTCTCTGCCCCTCCCCAGCTCACGCTCTGTCTCTCTCTCTCAAAAATAAATAAACCTTAAAAAATAAAAATTGATACTAGCATTTCCATAGGTTCTAATGAGGATTTAGATTAAAAAGTTAAGTGAGAACAAGCAAGGCTAGAACTAGCTGCGTTTTTCTTTCATATCTCACCATTCCATAAACCACTATTTAAGATGTACTGAATTGGACAAGACCCATGGAGAAAATAGCAAAGAAACTCTTCAATTTTTCTCCACATTCAAGGTAAATGGTGTCTTGGGCCCAAATGAAGTGACTCATTGCCTCAGTTCTCTCTTTCCTGTTTCATGTTCAAATGCAGCCAAGACTGGAAAGTAATCCGACTCCTCCCTGATCATAGTGGACTGCTTCCAGGATGACATTTAGTTTTCATTCTCCGTGTGCTCTGTAAAACCACCCACTGCTTAGAGAAGCTCTTTGACATATTCTAAACTCTAAGAACAAATGAAAATGGCTTCTTGGGGAAGAAAATGAAGCCAGAACAAAGACATCAGAAACAGGATACCGCAAGATCAGGCACTTATCTGCACGGTAAGTGAAAAAAGCTTCAGGCACAAAGAATTTAGCAATTTAACTACTAGTTTTCTCCTGAGATTTTACTGTCACAAGAGATCCTTACATTGGCCGTGGCATTCGACAGATTCTCCCTTTTCACTGAGGCCAGCTGCGGGAGGTTACTGGATATTTCTTCCCTCTCAGATGCAAGGATCCTTTTGTGAGCAACGTTTGAGGGAGAAGCAGCTCAAAAGGGAGAGGACACCACGAGACAAAGGGACAGGTCGACAGGTGCCTATGACATCTGTTTCCATTCTGTACCGTGGCTGGTGGCAGAGTGGAAAGCCAACCTTTCCTCAGTCCAGCAACATGGCGCCCAAGGCCCGTCATTCAGGCTCTTGGTAAATACCGCTAAGGGTCACGGGGACTTCAGGGAATGTGTCAGAAAGAGAAGCTATGTCCTTGCCCTCCAGCTGCTTTCAGTCTTGTTCAGACGACAAGGTTTATGTTTACGAATACAAATCCTTCCTCACGTCTTTGCAAACTCCACCCAAAACTCTTCTCCCACAGGCAGCCTTACAGTCCTGACTAATTACACACGCCTCAACTCTGTGTGCTCCACCAGACTCACATCCTCCACTTTTACACAATTAGAACTTGGCAGAAGTGCTCTTTAGTTGATTCCTGTGTGCTCAGTCCAGCCGATTTGTCAGGATCCTGAGGAGAAGGTTTTGGTTTTCTCTTTCCTTTGTGTCCTTTCACAGTAATTAGTTCCGTAGCCTAAACATAATAAACACTCGCTGAGGGAGAACTGGGCAGCCAATTCCGACGCCTCTCTTGCTCAGATACCATTCCAAGTGTGCGGGTTCCTGGCTCTCCCCATAACGGATTAAGTTCCTACAGGTTCCCCTCCCTGCGAAGGTCTTCAGATTTTCGTGCTGCCTTTGTGTCCAAAAGCAAAGATGGGCTCGACAGAGCAAAAGTTAGAAAAGAATTCCGTGTCTCGGGGGGTTACGCTTCTGCTCACTATAAAATCAGGACAAGTGGCTGCTCCCCATGGTTTGTGGTATTAACTCCCTTCAGGAGCACCAGTTAACGAGAGCGTGCCCTCAACTCACAACGTCACCGTGTTTAGTTATTACACGAGACAGTAATTTCACCCACAGCTAAGGACTCTCATGCACCTACGTCTACCTCGTTCCTCAGAAATTCTGATTTATCCTCTATTATGTTCTGCAGTGTTTAGAAATCGGGAAACCAGAACTGATATCCCCTCCTCCATCCCTACCATTTCTATGGAGAAAGCCACAACAGAACAAACAATCGGACTCAGATGGGTCAGGGGGGCACAATGCCAAGCAGTGTCGATACACGTCGTTGGCCCCATCTCAGCTATGTGATTTTCCCCCTAAGTTAGCACTGCTAAAAAGAAGAACGACTAGTTTCATCAATGACATCTTTGATCGCTTCTTGAAATCTGTGCTGAAGATTAGAAGGTGGGCTAAGGTGGGAGAAGTAACATTCATTTCACTTTGAAGCTTACAAATAGTCACCCAGGTATCACAAGAATAGATATCATGCACCTTCTCGCCTTTAACTTGCCTCTCATGATACTAGCAATGCATCCTTGGGTGTTCTGCCTACTCACGTTTTTCATAACCCAGGGGATAAAAATAAAGTCGAATGCTCAGTGAGCCTCTCCTAACTCCCTCCTCCCATCTGCTGTTAATGCTGGCCAACAGATCGACCAGCTGCAAAGCTGGCTCCTTCTTGTCATTCCGGACTCTAACTTCACACAGCAGCTCCTCTGTGATGCCTATCCAGACTGTCCGATCTAACGCAGCCTCCCCTACTCCAATATTCTCCATTGCATTAACTTGGTTCACTTTTGGTTTTTTTTTTTTTTTAATTTTTTTTAATGTTTATTTATTTTTGAGACAGAGAGACAGAGCATGAACGGGGGAGGGGCAGAGAGAGAGGGAGACAGAATCGGAAGCAGGCTCCAGGCTCTGAGCCATCAGCACAGAGCCCAACTCGGGGCTCGAACTCACGGACCGCGAGATCGTGACCTGGGCTGAAGTCGGACGCTTAACCGACTGAGCCACCCAGGCGCCCCAAACTTGGTTCACTTTTGTTCAAAACTCTTACCACCGTTGGGAATTATCATCTTTATTTTTGAGTAACTAGAACGTTGTTCATAATACCTCTCTAGAATGCAAGATCTGTGGGAGCAGGGACTTTGAACTGCTCACCAGTGTATATCAGTATCTAGCATAGCACCTACCTAGCATTAGTACAGACATGATAACCGTTAGCCAGTGAGTGAATCTATATGTCTCCTTAGTTTCCATCCTTTCTCCTACATTTGTAAACTTTTTCTCTCTCCAATATAGAAGCCTATCTTCCTTGGACACAGAGGACTTATATATTTGGTGTGGTCCCTGGAGTTTTGATTCTCCATCATTTTAGTAACTGTAGCTTAAATATTAGCAAAAAATAGACGAAGTCACAGAGGCTTAGAACAAATGTCTTCCCGTCTTGGCAAGAGAGAAGTGGAAAAATGCCACTGTAGTGCACGCCATAATTAGACTTCATTCAAATGTGAAAACTCCCGGGGAACCTGGGTGGCTCAGTCAGTTGGGCATCTGACTTCGGCTCAGGTCATGATCTCGTAGTTCACAAGTTCGAGCCCCACATCAGGCTCTGTGCTGACAGCTCAGAGCCTGGAGCCTGCTTTGGATGCTGTGTCTCCCTCTCTCTCTGGCCCTCCCCCGCTCATGCTCGCTTCCTCTCTCTCTCTCTCTCTCTCTCTCTCTCTCAGAAATAAACATTAAAAAAATGTGAAAACTCTAGAAGTCTGAAGATTAATTTAGGTTTAACTTTAATATACTAATTATTTTAAAACAACAAGTGTGATCTTTTTAAGGCATGTAGATTTAAATATTATAGAGTGTTTTCGGGGCGCCTGGGTGGCGCAGTCGGTTAAGCATCAGCCTGACTTCAGCCAGGTCACGATCTCGCGGTCCGTGAGTTCGAGCCCCGCGTCAGGCTCTGGGCTGAGGGCTCAGAGCCTGGAGCCTGTTTCCGATTCTGTGTCTCCCTCTCTCTCTGCCCCTCCCCCGTTCATGCTCTGTCTCTCTCTGTCCCAAAAATAAATAAACGTTGAAAAAAAAAAATTAAATATTATAGAGTGTTTTCATATCTAGCTACAAACATGTAAGATAATAAGTTCACCCTTGTGAAATCAAACAAAAACATACTAACGTGCAAAAGAGCCAATGTGACTAAAACTGGATCACGATATTTATAACTGCAGTTAAGTAAACCAAGAAATAGAAGCCACTGACAATTTTACGCTGGTGTTCAAGTGACCATTAGACATGGAAGCTAAAGGAAAATCCGCTAGGTTTGTTCAATGTAAACACTACAGAATCATTTGTAGTGTGTCCTAGGGAAAAAGAGGATATAATAATGTTACAATACTAACGTTACTGTCATAAGGTTAGGTCATTTTTCCAGTATGCTAAATATTTCCCTGTATTAAAAACTCATGAACGTTAATAGCAAATCTAGCCATCTCTGCTGAAGGCAAGGTGAACGTGTGCTACCTACAACGTAGCCAACAATGGAGCCAGTAACAGAATAGAAGGTTTCAAAGAGGTGCACGAAAATGCTATTACTTTCCTAATAATCATAATTCCATTTCTGACTGTGCCATTTTGTCTTTATAATACTGTTCAATTAAATTAACAGGTGAGTCAAACATGATCATCTCGGCTGCTATGTGGCAGGCATTCTTCAAATCTCTTAAAATGCTTAAGTTTGCTTTTCTGAAAAGCACTTACCCACCTCTCCAGGGTGTTATATGAATTAGGATTCCTGGAGCCCACGGAGTCGAAGCATGGCCAGAAGGTTGGAAGCTAGTAAGCACAATGGAAATGAGTCCTACTTAGTTACTATGGAGACCGTAGACATAAAGGATTCCTCGTTGTGGTACTCATCAGCAACTACTAACACAAAATCCCACATGCCACTTGGACCTAAATATGGTCATAAATGTTTACTGCACACACGTACAACTCATACAACTGTTCTAAGGCTGCAGAGTCACAACACAGGAAACAATATGCTTCCTTCGGTGTTTTTGCATATTCCATTTTCCATCTGGAGAAGTTGAAGTTTTGTTTTGCGATTACCTTTAGAGAATAGAGCAGTTTGTTGTTGTTGGGTTATTAAAACTGCTTGGCCCAAATCGGGCGCAAGTGCAAATCCTGTGCGGAGTCACCGGCTTACCCAGAAATGCTTCACCCTTGAAAAGGTCTGAAAAGCTCCCACTGCTTGAAGCGAGAGTTGCAATTACTGTAGCCTGAAGACAAAGTCCTCCAGCAGGTCAGAAAGACTGAACTGGGCACAGAGCCTGGTGCTCCTGACTCCTACCGTCCTATTCGTGTGAAAACCTTCCAGATCTTTTCTTGCGAATGAATCCCAAATTACAACTCAATTTCTCATCATCTGACCCACACAAAGGACATCGTCTTGTTTTTTTCCTTTTGGTCTTTGAAATACAATAGTTCTTGATGGCAAGGCCATGCGTTTAAACACAGTGGGGACATCGCACTCTTCTTTACAAACGTGCACTTCCTGCCTCAGAAGGGAAGGTGCGGTCGATTGCTGGGACCAGGACTCACACTTGCGCCCTACTTTGCTCAACAGTTTCGGGAAAGCAACAGAAATGCTCCCTTCTGCAAAGCGCATTGTACAATAAAATCTCAACTTTCCAGATGGAAAAAGGAGATGTCATAGATACGAGTTCCTGATCCGGCTGCCAAAGGCTTCTCCTCGGTTTCATTCCCCTGTTTTCTTTAAGGTGTTGATAGCATCACCAGGATTTAGGGTTCACTGCTGTCCACAGTCTGCCTCCATGGTGAGCTTTTAGTCCAGTGAGCTAACGGGGAGCGACAAGCACGCTGGTTATCATGAGCTGAGCGTGGGTGAAGAGGGGCGAGGGAACCATACAAGGTTCTGTGTCTGGTGGGATGCCGGGGGAAGCGTGCCGGGATGCCCACTGGTCCACACGCCGTCACTCTTAGCTGAGGACCTGGGTTATCTCCTTTGCATGCAGTGGTCCCCAGATTCCCTTTCTTCTCCACTTGCTGCATCACTTTTCTTTTTCCACATTCTCTCGAGATCTTTATCCACAGCCACGGCTTCAATTACCACCACCAGGGGCCCCATATCGTTATCGGCAGCCGGGCTCCCTCTCCTGAGCCGCACAGTTAGGCAACGAAGACGTGAGTCCTGCTTCTCCACTTGGGGCTCTCCACCCATTCCTCTTCTTGGGTTTTTCTCTCAGTGGGGGCATGCCTGCGGTCCTTGACGCTTCCCACTTGGTAAATGTTGGGAGGACAAGAGACTCTTAGCAACTGGCTTCCGTTTTGTACAGCCGAGCAGATAAATTGTTCAAAAGCAGGATTTTAAATCTACTTTCAGAGATACTGAGTTTTTCCCCAATTCCTGTGTAATATAAAAATGTAAAAGTACTTAAAATATTTAAGCCTATTAGTAGTCGTGGTGGGAAGCAGGGAGAGAAGGAGGTAGGAAAGGGTCATTTTCTGTTGTTTGAGGTTGTGGTGTGTGTGTGTGTGTGTGTGTGTGTGTGTGTGTGTGTGTGTTGATAGGTTTGTTACAAGATTCTGAGAAAAATAAACATATCCAATGCTTATTCTTTTGCTACCGGCCTTTAGATGCTAAAGTCATACTGTGAAATTAGTAACATGTCCATGCATAAATCGATTTTTTCAAAAATATATAACATACAGTCTATTCAGAAAGTAGCTGCAATATTCCTTTACTGAATTTGCTCTTAAGAGTTTGTCATTGGGGCGCCTGGGTGGCGCAGTCGGTTAAGCGTCCGACTTCAGCCAGGTCACGATCTCGCAGTCCGTGAGTTCGAGCCCCGTGTCGGGCTCTGGGCTGTTTCCAATTCTGTGTCTCCCTCTCTCTCTGCCCCTCCCCCATTCATGCTCTGTCTCTCTCTGTCCTAAAAATAAATAAACGTTGAAAAAAAAAATAAAAAAAAAAAGAGTTTGTCATTTCGTTTACTACAGAAATACACGGTGTTTAAATGAACATATGAAGCATCTAGGTTGTTACCAATTTAGGAAAAGTTGACATAACCTGAAAAGAGATGAAACCACCAATGCCAATATTTAGAAAAAGAAAACGAATTTATTTTCTGGACTCAGTCTTCCGCAGTGACCAACATATATTAAAAGATGACTAAAAAATAAGAAAATAACATTCACATACAAGTTTTGCCACAAGGAACTCTGCTTTGTCCATCCCAATCAGCAAGGGCCGTTTCTCTAAATGATCTTTAAAAAAAAAAATCAATCACTCTTGGTGGAGGCTTTGATAACGGGGGAGGCTATGCATGTGTGAGGAAGGAAATATACGGGAAATCTCTGCACCTTCTTCTTAATTTTGCTGTGAAGCTGAAACTATTATTATAAAGTCTTTGTTTAAAAACTAAAAAAAAGAAATCAATCACTAACGCATTGTTTTTTGGTTTTTATTTGGAGGAAAATTCCCCATAATAGACACCATTCTTTCCAATTGTGGAAAGAACGTGCCGCCATGTTATCAATACCAGCTTGGCAGCTTCCCCTTAGACTGTGTCCTGAAGTAATCCCCCCCCCCGACTTTTCTAAAAGATTTTACTTTTATTTTTAGGTAATCTCTACATCCACCATGCGGCTTGAACTTACAACCCCAAGATCAAGAGTCGCGTGCTGTACAGATTGAGCCAGCCAGGCACCCTGTCCCTGAAGTAACCCTAGCAAGACTTTCTACATTTGCTATCGTTGAAGTTATTTTTCCAGCATCTACTTCTAAGTGTACTTTGTATTTTGTAATCTCACTGAATGCAGTAGCAGAGCTCATGTCACTTATATTTATGTCTCCAAGTATTGGATCCAAGAGATTAGCAGCAACAGCATTTCTTCAGGGTACAGTAATTAATGACATAATACTGTGTAAATACTTTAAAATAAAAAAAAAGCTTGCAATTACTGCTTTAAGACATCATCTTGTGGGAATGACCTAAGTAACGTAACTACACCTTTTTTTTCCCTTCATTCAACAAATGTATATTAAGCAGCTACTGTCTACTACTGTCCTCAGCTTTGAAGAATATGCTCAAAGAGTTTACAAAACTGATAAACAAAGATAAAAAAAAATGGTCAAAAACTATCAGTACGAGAGACAATGAATACTGCTATAAGCAAGGCGTTGATAACATGTGCTCACGTTCCAGGGGTGAGACAGCCTGCATCTGACTAAGGGAGTCGGGAGCTATTTCAAAACAAAACAAAACAAAACAAAACAAAACAAAACAAAAACAAAACTGGTGTCAAAACTGGACTTTGAAGGTTAAAGAAGATTTTATGCATTGAACGCGGGAGAAAGAAATTCCAGGGAAAAGTCAAGGTGAGAAAATGTCCTATTGACGGAATAGGAAATTGACCTGCTTGGCTACATGTATGTGAAGAAAATGGTAAACAGAGAGCCTAACAGTCTTATCTATGGAACCTGGAAAATTTATAATTTATTCAGTCACTAATGAGGAGCCCCTGACGGTTTATGAACAGAAGAATGATCTGATACAGAAATGACCTGAAACAATAATCTGGAAGTGGCCAAGGAACACAAATTTAACAAGATTGGGGTAAGTACAAGGTGTGCATGTGGGAACTTAAGGCCGAATGTAGGGAAGGTGACCATAGCATTTATCTTCCCCAAATGGGGCACTTTGGAAAGCAAAAGAGGATGCTATTGGTAATTACACTGAAACACAGGCATAAACTGGGACTGTCCTGAAAAAAACATGACATACGATCATCTTAATTATGGGGCACTAGTGTGGCATTTTAAGAGATAATAGTTTTATACTATATGAAGCACCTTATTTAGAAATGATTTGAAAGTTGGGGTGCCTGGATCTCAGTTGGTTAAGCTCCGACTCTCGATTTCGTATCACGTCATGATCCCAGGGTCATGAGATCTAGCCCCGAGTTGGGCTCCACGCTGAGGGTGGAGCCCACTTGGGATTCTCTCTCTGCCCCACCTCTCTCCCCCGTGGGTGTGCACGCACACGCTCACTCTCTTTCTCTCTCAGAAATAAACTTAAAAACAACGGTTTGAAAGTCAACCCCTCGAGAAATAAAATCAGATATGTTTTTGCAATACCTCCCATCTCAAAGACATAAACTCAGGAAAGTCCCCATAGGACTTAGTCAGGGCTATTGCTGAACCATGAATCCTCTGCTCACTATCACCCAGAAAACCCCGGTTCTTTCTATTCTGTAAGCTCTTTGAGGACAACGAATAGGTTTTCTTTCTCTCTGAACTTCTTCCAGGTCCAAGCATAGTGGCTTGCGTGTCATAGCTATTTGATTTTTGTACTACTAGGCAAGAGACCAAAGGCAGAATGTGGCAAAACTTGAGTTGAAGGGCATTAAGGTCTCCTCCAGGGGCAAGTGGGAGTTAAAATGAAATCGAGAGAAAGTACTATAAAGGTAAAAAGGAGGGGCGCCTGGGTGGCTCAGTCAGTTAAGCATCTGACTTCAGCTCAGGTCACGATCTCACGGTCCGTGAGTTCGAGCCCCACGTCGGGCTCTGGGCTGATGGCTCAGAGCCTGGAGCCTGCTTCCGATTCTGTGTCTCCTCTCTCTCTGCCCCTCCCCGTTCATGCTCTGTTTCTCTCTGTCTCAAAAATAAAAAAATAAAAATAAAAAAAAAAAACGTTAAAAAAAAATTCTAAAGGTAAAAAGGATAGGCATGGAGGGAAGGCAGAGACATCATGGAACCAAAGGTGACTGCTATCCTATACAGTAGCCACTAGCCACAGTCAGCTATTCAAGTTCAAATTCATTCAGGTGAAATAAACCCAAATATTCAGTTCCTCACGCACCAGCCACACTTCAAGTGTTCAAATAGCCGCACGTGGCTAGTGGCTACCTTACTGGATGCCATAAGTACAGAACATTTCCATCATCACAGGAAGTTCTACTGGACGGTTGCTCTAGAAGAACTGGGAGAAGCCCAGCACCTGCAACGACAGGGAAAGAAAGCAGAGGGGTGGGCCTGAGAGGCAAAGCGGCATCTCAGCTTTTCATGGATGTCAACCGAGGAGAGGGAACGGAGAAGCAGGCTGGGGACACTTGAAGACCTTTGCAAAGCAGGCTCAAGAAATCTGGCTGCAAGGTCACGATCTCGCGGTCCGTGAGTTCGAGCCCCGCATCAGGCTCTGGGCTGACGGCTCAGAGCCTGGAGCCTGTTTCCGATTCTGTGTCTCCCTCGCTCTCTGCCCCTCCCCCGTTCATGCTCTGTCTCTCTCTGTCCCAAAAATAAACGTTGAAAAAAAAAAAAAATTAAAAAAAAAAAAAAAGAAAAAAAGAAAAGAAATCTGGCTGCAAATGAGTTCAACAATGTGAACCCCTACCTGGAGGCTGTAGGAGAATATGATGAAGAAGGAAACAAGGGAGATTAAGAATTTGAGGGCCAGACAGGATGAGATTTCTTAGCTTGATTCCTTTAAGTACAGATCTGTGTCCTGTAACGTTTCAAATCCTCCACCAACCATGGCCTCTACCTGCAGCTTGATAAACACGGAGTCACTAACTGGTATTATAGATACAAAAGGTCCACGGGCGCCATGCCTGGGTGACACAGTCCACATGTCTCTCCACAAAGTCAAGCGTGGCGATATTCCAGGACTGTCAAGATTTCCCTTTTATGACTTCTAAGAATGTTTCTAGATTAACTTCGTTAGTAATTTAGATAAAAAATAATGGAACAGGCCGGTTGATTAAGATGGGAAGCCAAAATGCAAAAGGACTCTCTTGTTACAAGAATCAGAAAGGAGCATAATGGGCAACACTCTGATACTCTGGCTTCATTCCTGGGGGTTCTGTGTGCATGTGTGTTTTGTGTCAAAGGGTCTCCCATTATTGCAGCATTTAATACATGTACTCCCCCGAAATGTTGAATGATTAAGCTGCGTGGTGCTCAATTGCTAATTGATGAACTGAATCATGGATTCAGCGTGGAAAAGCATAAACATAAGGCTGCCTGTCAAACAAGTGACAGGGAAAAACCAAAGAAGCACAGAAAAAAATTATTACAGGGTTACAGGGCTGCAGCACCTTATTCTACCAGAAAAAGCAGTACCGGGGCGCCTGGGTGGCGCAGTCGGTTAGGCGTCCGACTTCACCCAGGTCACGATCTCGCGGTCTGTGAGTTCGAGCCCCGAGTCAGGCTCTGGGCTGACGGCTCAGAGCCTGGAGCCTGTTTCCGATTCTGTGTCTCCCTCTCTCTCTGCCCCTCCCCCGTTCATGCTCTGTCTCTCTCTGTCCCAAAAATAAATAAACGTTGAATAAATAAATTAAAAAAAAAAAAAAAAGAAAAAGCAGTATCACAAACATGGAAAACAAATTCCTTTTTTTCACTTCACAACACACATTAAACACGAATATTATTTGAGGTTGATAAAAGAAACTGGTGTTTCCGAATAGGTCACTGCATGCAACACTTTCAAGCCTTGGACCAAGGTAAGAATTACTTGAGTCAGATGCTCTTTCTTTCTTTCATTTTCTCTGTGGTAAAGGTAGAGAGCTATAAAGTCAGTCACAAAACATATGGAATACTGAGGGATGATTCCAACAATCTGACTTGCTATTGCGTGGACACACATTTATTTTCTCGAATTAGTACATACCATTGGAAACGGCATCAACCCATAAAAACAACTCATACGCCTATTATGTTTTTCCATTTTAAGCTCGTAACAGCAATAACGACCTTAGCAAAAGACATTTCCTTGGAATTAATGGCTGGCCGGGAGGCAGAGCCAAGGGCCACCGGTTCCTCCCAGCTGGTCATTAATCCTCAGGAAATACCTGCACCTCCATCATTATTGCGAAAGCACCATTACAGAAAATTCTCACAGTTCCAATATATGGAAATTTGAGGCTATTTTGTAAGACTACGGTATTCATGTTAGTTAATAGGCCACCACTGAGCACAGAGGACGTAATTATCAAAACGGCAGAAGGGAAAATATTGTTCTCCTAGGTCTGTAAGATTATAGGAAATGGGGACCAGCCTTATGGGAAGAAGTATATTTGAAGCTAAAAGATATTACTTTAAAGGGATATTTGGAATCACATACATAAAAGTTAATAAAGGCCACGGCATCCATTCCCTGTGCTTGGTTAAAAAATATTTTTAAGAAAGGTATAAATTAAAGTTATACGGGCATTTCCTCCCAAGCTGATCAAAGGAAATGAGGTCAAGAAGCTTGTTTATGAATGCAAATTATTGCATCCAACTGGGAGATTTAGGGGAATGCATACAGTTGAGAATAGGATTTCTTTCCTTCTGAGTTTCACTTAAAAACTGGACACATACCATTAAATATCATATAGCAAACATTGGTTCTAGACTTCATTAGTACAACAATATTAAGTTCGGGTTTTGTTTTTTTTCTCATCTTGGTGGGAGGCTTAGCACACAGACAAGCATCTAATAACTGAAGATCAAAATGATAAATATAGTGTTCGTGTTCTGTGATACAGTTTTCAATTCTCAAAAAAAAAAAAAATTACTGGTTTCCAAGCTAAGATGAAAATGAAAATTAGGTGTTTTCAGGTCTATTCACTCCCTCCTTTAAATAAACAGAGCCCAACAAATGGTTTCAAAGCAGAGAATTAGTCCAAAAATCACACCCAAAGCAGTCTATAAATCTTTTCAATGTGTTATTGTAACAAACTACCAATGTTGGATATGATGCCTTACATGTAATGAAATTCTTTGCAGGTTCTCATAGTGTGTTACAAATACCTGCCTGGTTCTAAAAATAGTTTTGGAGCTAAAGAGAGCTGCCATGGGGTAAATTGTGCCCCTTCCCCCCACCACCCCAAAATGTTGAAGTCCTAACTCCCTGTGTGTCTATGGCCTTATTTGGAAATAGGGTCTTTGCAGACGTAATCAAGTTAAGATGAGGTCATTAGGATAGGCCCTAATCAAATAGGACAGGAGTCCTTTTTAAAGAAAAGGAGACATACAGACACACAGGAAGATATCATCTGACAACAGAGGTAGAGACTGGAATGATGCATTCAAAGCCAAGGAACGTCGAGAAGCATCAAGCAACACCAGAAGCCAAGGGAAAGGCATGGAACAGATTCTCCTCTGAGCCTCCAGAGACAGCGTGTCCCTGCTAACACCTTGATCTCAGGCCCTTCAGTTTCCAGAACTGTTAGAGAATACATTTCTGTTGTGTTAAGACACCCAGGTTCAAGGTACTTTTTCACAGCAGCCCCAGGAAGCTCTTACAGGATCCAAAGGAAGAGGTTCATCAGAAGAAAGGCCAATGTTACAAATGGAAAACCGAGAAAGACTGGTGGGGTGACAGGAACCTGCTCCCTAAAGTGGAAAAGCAATGGACTGGGCATCAGGAAACCTGATTCTTGTCCTAGCTGATGAGGCTGTGTGACCTTGAACCGGACATTTCATTGCTCTCAACCTTCATTTTGTTACCTGCAGAATATGAGAGAATTCAACCACATAATCTCTAAACTAAGTCTTGGGCAGATCAAGCACCAAGCGGACCAACAGTTCTGTATCGACAAAAAAGAAATCACTATTTTGGCATAGCTTAGACAAGGCCTCGGTGCCAGAAAACAGGACACAGGAAGCAGAACTGTAGGCTTCCATTTGCCACTTCCATGGCACGCCAGCAGTCTGACCACGTTTATTTGGATCAAGTCAAGGCCCAGAGAAGTATGTTATGGAAGTAAGAGCAACCTCTTCTGATACTCTTCCACAGAGTTTTCTTAATATACAGTTTTTTTCTAAACTTCCAAGATTCTCAAAATGTCTCCAGTTGATTTCAAAGCAAGCTTGGATTATTTAAATCATTTAAATAATTGTTACCAACAAAGAATGTCACTTGTAAATCATGAAGTTTTAAAGCATTGGTCCCAAGTAGCAGAAGTATTAGCCCAAAGAGGAAGAGAAGTGCTTTCTTTATAGGCTACGGTATAATCGGGATTCGGGATTTGATAGAACAGTAGCAAATATACTAAACCTGTTCTCTACAAGGATTCATAGTGATTACACTTACAGCTTGTTGTTCACGGGTTGTTATGCCCAAACACCATCATCATCCTAAACGTGGTCATCTCATCAAACACTCGGATTCCAGGAGTGACTAGTCGAACGTTGACAGATCTTTGTCGTTCTCAAATTGTAATAGTCACACGTTGAACTATTTGCAAATCTGGTTTTTTCTCAGACTGGAGCGTAAGATTGAGATACTTAGCTGGTGGGGCAGCTGGGCCATGTGCCAGTGTTTGCATTTCAGCACAACTTTGTGGTGTGTGTGTGTGTGTGTGTGTGTGTGTGTGTGTGCATGTACGTGTATGACAGCCATTTGCAATTTTTTTTTTTAATTGGGCGATCTAATGGTATTGTGGCATTCTCAAATGTGGATATCCTTACAGGTCTCAAGATAACAGGATTCTATGGCTGTTCATCCTGGAGACCAGGCCAGATAGCCAAAGTACAATTAACAGCACATTTCCCCAATGAATATCTGTTCTCATGGACATTCAAAATCCGTGTGAAATGGATTTCTAGAGGGAGAAAAGTATGTATCCACAACTCGAGGACTCTGGAGACCTGTTTCAATATATCCCAGGAGGGCAAACACATACTCAAATCAGCCTGTTGTTGTACGTGGCCTTGGGAAAAGCAGGTGTGTTACACCACTAGGCCAACTCTTTGCTTCCTGGCCTCTGAAATTGGCAGAACTCTTAACATAATACAAAAGTATAAGTTACTCCAGGCAAATAGTTAGCTGTGTGCCAAGCCCACCTATGATTTTGGCTGGGCCAGCCGGCCTTTTCTAATGAGGGAATGTGAAAGAGTAACTGAAGAGCCACAGACAGGAACCATCGGCCAGATTTCCACTCCCCACCTTCCTACAGCCACACAGTTTTTGCGTACTTAGAAGAGAAGACACTTCATGTCTGTCATCACAGGATGTGCTGAAAACTCTCAAGCACCGTGCAATCTTAGAAGAGAATATCTCAGGCGGTCATGCATGAATCTCCACAGGTGGTAAAATTGTATAGAACTTAATACACACACATACACACACACACACAAGTGAGGACACATAAAAAAGGGAATATGTGAACGCAACGGGTGGAATGTATTCATGCAAAATCCTCGCTGGGATTCTGTACTATAGTTTTACAAAACATCTCCATGGGGGTGAAGGCGGAAATGGGCGAAGTATACAAGGGATTGTTCAGTACAATTTCTACTACCGCAAACGAATCTACGATGATCTGAATTCAAAAGAAAGGTTCATTTTCTGGAATTTGGAGTAGAGGAGAAAGGGAGAAAGGAAGGGAGTCTAATTTTTTCTCTCTCCCAGAGAAAGGGCAAGAAAGAAGCTTTTTTTATTAAAAAAAAATACAAATGCGTAAGGTTATCAAAAGGTCCCTTTCTAGTTTCACGTTTTTCCTATCTAGGAATTTGGAAACAATGTGGAGGGCCATCCTTCTGATCTTTCTTAGCAGGGAAGAAGAGAGGTCAATAAAATCCAAACAACGTTGGTGCAGAACACAAAGTGTCTCTAAATATGTACCCCCATTGGCTATTTTTCATACTGAATACTTTCAAATGTCACAATATCACACATAGTTTATCAATTTTGCATTCGGTTCAAAGTCATTAATCCCGTAAGAGATTTTATTATGATTCGTGAGCATGGGAAGCCTCGCCGTAAAACCCAGTGTAATCGTCTTTTGTAGATTGACTGGAGTCTGGAAGTGCATTCCCACACATCTGCCTCTGCTTTCACTATGGATTTTACTTGGGGAACCTAACACCATGGTGGTGTTCTCAAATTTGGATATTCCTCTCTGAGGTCCAGAGAGAGACAGGAAAAGCAACTAAATTTATTGAGCGCTCACTATGTGCCAAGCACTGTGTATTGAGCTGCCTAGACCAGGAAGGGTGGGGACCCATGTGCGGTGAGGGTACAGGCTCATGCCCCAGACATGACATCACACTACCACTCTGCCCACTCAGAATCATTGACTTAGGAGGCCAAAAACGATTACATGATTCAATGGCTAAGGTCACAGACAGCCATGGAGGAAAGGGCCCCAGGAAAGCAGCATCGACAAGTCCCAAATGGACAGCTGGGTCACTGCGGCTGGTTTTACTGGAATATAGAAATAAGTAACCTAATCAACAGGGATGTTTCACAAAAACCTACTCTCTACCACCCGAACTTGAGGACTTTCAGCACCATAATTAAACACAAAACGAAACCAAACTGAAATGAGGTCACAAAATGAAAAACTGGTATGATACAAATATGGGGGAAAGCTTCTTGCTTCTACAAAGGCTAACTGTATATTCAATAGATTTTTTTTGAAAAGGCAATACAGGGGCGCCTGGGTGGCTCAGTCGGTTAAGCGTCTGACCTCGGCTCAGGTCGTGATCTCACACTCCATGAGTTCAAGCCCCGCGTCGGGCTCTGGGCTGACAGCTCAGAGCCTGGAGCCTGCTTCAGATTCTGGGTCTCCCTCTCTCTCTGCCCCTCTCCCCTGCTCATGCTCTATCTCTCTCACTCTCAAAAATGAATAAATGTTAAAAAAATTTAAAAAAAAAAGACAATACAGATAAATAGCTATTTAAATATTACTGTGTCCACTCTACTTTCTTACCCTCCAATTTGAGCACTTGGAGACAGTCCTCATGGCTCGGGCCCTCACAGCTGAGGCACTTGGCTTTCCTGCTGGTTTCCTCCAACACCACATCCTCGGCTCCCCACAGGTCAGTCTGCCAGACCACCCCTCCTCCTTAGATTGTATCTCTGCAGAAATGGGTTGTGCTCTACCGCTTGGGATCACTGCAACGTCCCAAGTCACTTCCACTGGAAGCGATCGCCAGTGTCCCGAAGTTCCCTTCTCATTCAGGTATTTTTCGAGCACGCCATTCTTCTGTTTGAAACTCGGCAGTGACTACCTTAGGAGACACGGGTCTATAACCCTCTCCTCTAATGCCCATCATCTTGGACATCTTTCCTGCTCATCCACTTCTCCTGTGTCATTTCAGCCCTTCATTCACGCCTTTGATCACCTGGCCCCCTCTGAACCTCACCCGACACTCCTTATTGACTCACCCTCTCGACACACAAGCTCAATCGTTTCATGTTGGAACTCTTTTCATATGTGTCATCATACATCTTAGAGTTATCTGGTTTAGCCTTCCAACTGTAAGAGCAGATGAAAACAGAAATAGAACAAGAGTATAATTGCTACGTAGGACAAGGGTGAGGCTGAAGTCGGTGACCTAAGTATGAGAAGTTTTATGAACAATAAGCAATTTCATTCAACCGATTGGAAAGTGTTAAATTTTAATTGCCGATTATATTTACCGCTATCACCTTATGCCTGTACGGTGCGTCGTGGCCCACAAATTACTTCCTTACGTTATCCTCACGACAACCCCGAGAGGAAGCCGCGGAAGATATAATTGTCATCCCCAGATTACCTATGAGCAAACCAGCTCAAGGATGTTAAGTGGCTTACCTAAGGACATAGAGCCACAAATTTATTAAGTCAGAAAGCAAGTCAGATAAGACCTTCGTTGCAAACCTAGTGTTGCATCTCCAACACCAACTGAAGTCTCCTTTCGAACTGAGATTAGTAGGTTAGAAAAACAGGACCAAGTTAGAAATATCTGGGAATGTTACCAGGGAAAAGAAAAAGCTGACTTACTAAATTCTCACAGGTTCTAACACAGATGATACAAGGCACTGTATTTTGAGCATTTACTAGGAACTAGACATTGGAGCTAAAATGCAAGGGAGGGATTATCAGCTGTGTTTTACATGAGAAGCCGTTTAGACTCAGAGAGGCAACAGTGGCTGAAGGCTGGTCAGTGCTGAGGCTCAGACTCAAACCCGGATCTGCTAGGACCCAAAGTGTGTGTGCACTTTACACTGCCCCGAGTCGGAAGAATTATTTTGAAGAAGGACATGCCAGAGGTTCTCTGTCACCGCTAAGAACAACACAAGAGGAAATGGACTGAAAACCGTATAAGGAGAAATTTAGGTTGAATATAAGACCTTCTTGTCACAGGCAGGCATCGTGTCACCAAGAGTACTCAGGAAATCTCGCTAGACAGCTTTTTCTCATGTATAAAGAGATTTTTCTACCAAAGGTAGCTTTGAGATTGTAAGTAAACCACTAGAAACGTCTTCTCGGTCTCAAACATTTTATAAAAAGAAAAAAGCCTCAACGTAAGACACCTAAATTGTCACACAAATTTTAAAAGTTGTATTTGCCTTAAGGATAGAAAATGTCAGCTTCTCAAATGGGGGGTGGGGAACTAAATTTTTTGTAACAGAATTACTTAAAAGAATAGGAAAGAGCAATGATGAATAGATACCGCATTATAATAATCCTGGGCAGAAAACTCTTTTTTTTACCAAAATAACAAAAACCAAATTCAGTCACAAGGGAATTCTTCACACTGAGATCAGGTGTGGCCAAGTGCCCTCAAACTCTACAATCTAGGTACAATGAACATCCTATTAATCCCATAACGTACGTAATGAACACAAAAGCCTCCCTTGCTTTACCATAGCAGGAAACGATGTGGTACTTAGTCCACATGGCACGAATTAGTTTCCCTGTGAAGACTGAGAAACACCTAAGAGGTTTCCGCAATGCAGGTTAGACAATAGAGCCGTTTTGTTCTCATAGGTGCTAACGTCTGAACAGGATCCCGGTTGATGTCCACTGAGATTAGTGATTTAACGGCCCAGCGGATTAAGACTATGTGTTAGGTGAAAGTTACCATTTTATTGTTTAGAAAATGTCAAAGTTTAAATGGTTTCTGTGTACCCCATCAATTGTCCAAACAGGATGTAAAGCAACACACAAAATCCTAAGCCTGACTGATTCATGGATAAATTTTAGTATCACAAAAAAGGAGACCACCCCTGGAAGAAGAAAATGACTAATAGAAAGCTAGGACCCACCATCGCCTTGGTTTGACAGCCTGGAAATGAGCACACCATACATGGCAAATCTACACAGAACATTGTTAAACTCTAGCCCATCGCTATGAAAGGAATTCCAAGAGGGTGAATTCGGGTTGGGAATGAGTTCATTTTTATCCAACACATATAGGAAATATATGGGTCAAAGACAGGAAAAGGGAATAAAGAATGTAAAGTCAAACTTGACTGACTCCTAAACAAGAAATTTACAATTTAATAAGAGCACAGGAGAATGAAAATGTCCCAGGATGGACAGTATTTTCACACATTGTCTTTCCATTCTTTCCAATAAACTCCCAAGTCGCACACCCAGCGTCAAGAACAGTACTACCCATGGAATGTCGGTGTCCAGAGAACAGGCGGGGGGTGGGGGTGTGTGTGTGAGGGATGTGTGGAGGGGTGAGGGTGGGGGTGTTGGAGGGAGCACAGAGATGGTCAAGTTCATACCTTCCAACTCCATGCCGGATCTATCAGCTGATAGCGATGCTTCGTCAATTGCCATTAGGGAATTTAAAGAACACTGAAGTTGGGCCGTTCAAGAGAATAATGGCAGGAAAGAAAATGTAGGGACAGATTCTGTAATAAGGAAACTATACTCTAGGGTCAGCTTCTGACACACACTGGTCTATGTCTTCTCTGACATCAGAATCCTTTGGAACAGTGAGTGATAAAAGACTGCAAAGCAAACGGTACTTTATAGGACAGTATCAGCTATAATCTTACGATTCCCTGTTCCTCCACATAGGGTAATTCTCTCACCTCCCTGGGCTTTGGTGGTTCCTGTAATAGGGTGCTCCCTCAAGACCAAAAATATTTGGATCCTCTGGAAACTTGGCAGACCTGCACTTCCTTTATTGGTAATGTTAATGCTTAAACTTCTAAGTTATGTGACATTGCTACCTTTGTTATTTTGACTGTGAAGTCCTTACCCCTTTAGTGATGTAAAACCTAGGGTATTAGATTTCCACTTGCCGGCCCCCCCCGCCCCCCCAATGAACCCTTAATTGTAAACCCCACTGCTTTGTGTGTCCTTTTAAGTGCTTCAGAATGCCCCTGAAAGAAGTCAAAGAGACAAATAGTTATTAACCGATTTCCCCCTTTTGTTTATTTCCATGTTAACACTAAAAATTGGGAGCAAAGGAAATGGGAAACAGGCAATTAAAAGAAGTTTCTGTAGAAAAAATTAGAAACTACCTGAGAAAATTATTCTGTGAGGTTTTGCCAACAAAGCTTTCTTCTGTTTTTCTGATGATCCAAAGCTGTGACGAAAATTCTTTGAAGGTACAGCACTAGAGTCTATTTTGGAAAGCACAACGCTATTTCCAGGAGTGAGGGAATGGAAACATTAATATAGGGCAAGGCATCCGGAGTCTGTATCGAGCCTGGGTGATAGCAGCTCACAGCTTACTTCTTCAGGAGAAGGGCATAAGCTGGAATTTGAAATTATTACAAACACTGCTTTTGATGCCGATGGTTTTTATTTTTAACCCCTTGGTAGCCTCTTTGAAAATACACATCATCAGATTAAAAGAAAAAAAAAAGCCACAGAATGCAATTCAAATCCACATTCCTACTGGAAATCAAAAATGCAAAGACTATGTTTTATGCACAGTAAGAAACACTGTCATTCTATTCAGCAAACATTTATGAAGTCCTGCCGCGGGCCTACAACCGCACTAACGTCACAACAACTCGATGGGAACACCTGCCACAGACTGAATACAGTTTTTGGATGGCTTCTCACATAATTCTTACAAAATCATCCTACGAAATGGAAACTCTTACGACCCTTTATTTTACACACAAGAAGACTGAGCTGGTGACAATGAGCCACTTGCCTTGATAAGCTGATAACTGAGCGCAGGCGCAGGCGGTCTGAGCTCTTAATCGCTTTGCGGAATTTCCTCCTAGGTCCTAGGTGCTAAGAGTAAAAGGATACACATAAGCTTTCTACTTTCAAGGGCTCATTTTTAAATACAAAGGGTAGCAGTACCCAGAAATCTTAGAGTATAAATTAATTGCTTTGACACCAAGTGACTTTAAAGTTATCTGGTAAACATAAATTACCAGCATGAACAAAGAGAAAAAAATCAGAGCAACGTATGCTGAAGCAGTGGCCCAACAGAACTATCTGATCCTTCTGATCTTTCTTTCTGATTCCATTTCCCCTCCTTCCTGGAGCCTATATCTGACAATTTAGTACCTATCTTTTTAAACCTACACTAATGAGATAAAATGACTCACTACTTTGATTAATCAAATAGGTATGCATACATTTGATGTAAGCCTGGATATCTGCCGTGGTGATAAAGAGAAAATGTAACCCCAGGCCCCCTAGTATAATTAATTCATAGATTATATATATAGCTATATTCAAAGAATGCTATGGAGTGCTCTTGGGATCGGAAAGCAACACAATCATTTCTGTGGAAGGACTGCTGAATTCTAAAGAGCTCACAACACTTGAAAACTGGAATTTAATTTAGCCTCTCAGCACCCAAAGCCCGGGGTAGTAATCTAATGGGCCAGCATCAGATTTTCCTGTTTGGTTCCCCAGACTGTAAGTGCCCCAAAGGCAGCCCCCATCTGTGCTGCTGACCTCAGTAACCACCCCCAGGACCTACCACAGGGCTTGATCCACAGGACTGTCAGAAGACTCTAGCAAAATGCTTCGACAAATGGAAAATTACAAAAGCAAAGGGTCTTGCCATTGGAACCCTAGGGTTTATGGTCCAGCCAAACAAGAGAGAAGCAAACAAACAAGTGAAGAAAACAGTGTCCGAGCAGTTTCTTGCATGTCTGCGTTGTCCACCTTACGCGCTCAGCCTCCTGCGTGATACCGCGTTCAGAGAGACACTCAAAGTGCGTTTTCTGAGTTAATGCGTTGAGACCATCACAAGGCTTCCCTTGGCCATACATCTAGGCTTAGCTACTTGATCTATTCACACCCAAACAGGACTCTTTAAGCATCATAAAGCCATCTCCCTCTACCTGAACTTGAAGAACTATTATTCCACAACCCGAGTCTAACGTAAGAGTAGATTTAATGCGTTTTTTCTAGATTCGAATAGGGGGCAAAGGCCTGCCAACCCAAGCCTGCTTTGCAGCCGCTCATCAAGACTGAGGAAACAGAAAAACTGAGACTTTTGCTTCCTACAGCATCCTTAAAAAGACATCTTATCTTACTTCTAAAGTCACATTTATTATAAAAATGAATAAACACTGAGTGAAAAAACAAATTTCACTGTAACTGCTACATTGGAATACCCCCGAGGATAGAGTATGGGGTAGCCTGGATCCGTCAAATCAGAAAACCTTATGTCTGCCATGACTCCCCGCCTCTTTCCCACCAACTCTTTTACCAGAGTTGACCCCCTGTTCCTGGCCCTGCCCCCCATCTGGTGGAGGTGCTAATGAGTAGTGAAATGGCCAAAGGGCAGGCAGCAGGGGGAGCAGGGAAAACAAAGCAAAGAAGGGGACAGGAGGCTGGATCATCTACAAACTCAATAATCAGTCCCTGGGTAACTGAGCTGGCTGTCTCAATAAAGGTTCTTGTGTTTTACAACCCAAAATGCTTGAAAGCCATTAGTTACAGATAGAATGTTCCTGTGAGGTACTTAAACAAGAGAAAAAGCATGGGTAAATTAAGCAACCTGCCCAAAGGTATTCAGCTCCTTAAAACACAGAAGTCCTTATTTCCAATGTAGACAGAGTAGGCTTGATTAAGTCCCATCAGATTGAAATTTTGCCAAAAACGGTTAAATATTTGTGTCAGGTATTGAAGAGTTTAGAATAAGGAATTCCTGGATTAAAAAAAGAATCTTAAAGTAAAAACAGATTCCACCCTTAGAAACAGAACGAGGGCGTGTGGGTGGCTCAGTCGGTTAAGCGGCAGACTTCGGCTCAGGTCATGATCTCTCAGTTATGAGTTCAAGGCCCCTGTCAGGCTGTGTGCTGACAGCTCAGAGCCTGGAGCCTGCCTCAGATTCTGTGTGTGTGTCTCTCTCTGCCCCTCCCCCACTCACACTCTGTCTCTCTCGGTCTCTCAAAAATAAATAAAATGTTAAAAAAATTTTTTTAAATAACGAACAGAAATATTATCTTGAAATATGGAGTAGTTTTACATATGTTGCCTAGTAAAAAATATGTGTGTGTGTGTGTGTGTGTGTGTGTGTGTGTGTGTTTGGATAGAGGGATGTGGCATTTATTTATATATATTTATATACATCATGAGAATGTATATAAACTTATTTCTATACATCATGAGAACTTCTAATATTTTAGAAAAATTTACTCCCATCCATAAATACTCAATTTTGGGAAAGCATGGCTAACTATGTGCATGGCGGTATGGATAAAGTCTTAAATACCTTTACCGTCATATAATTTCATATCATCTTGAATTCCATAATACCTGACATTTAATTAGAGTAGAATTGTCTTAGACAGGGCTTCTTGAGCTGCTAATTTTGTGCAGGGAAATAGAACATTTATCTGAACTAGTTCCTGTCTATAATTTGCCACTCAATCACAAATGGGACAAAAATATGTCCTCCCTTGATGATAGTTTGATAAGGTCCCATAGTTATTGTGATATTGTGGCAGTAATACCTGGGTGGCAGACCCTGAGGTCAATGGTTGTGTAGTCCTGAACAGTCAGGATCTGGTAAGCAGTTGGCCATGCAGATGACAAAACAGGGCAGGTTATCAGCCTCGTTTTTAAGGACTCATTTAGCGGAACAATTAAGACCAGCATTTCAACATTCCGAAAGTAAGAAAGGAGTTTGATCTTGAATCAAGCTATGAATGAACAAATCTAATTCTTGCCTTCAGAGTATGATTTATTTCTTAGTATTTTCATATTTAACCTTGCAACTTTATTTTTTTTTTAATTTTTTTTAACATTTATTTATTTTTGAGACAGAGAGAGACACAGCATGAACGGGGGAGGGGCAGAGAGAGAGGGAGACACAGAATCGGAAGCAGGCTCCAGGCTCCGAGCCATCAGCCCAGAGCCCGACGTGGGGCTCGAACTCGCGGACCGCGAGATCGTGACCTGAGCTGAAGTCGGATGCTTAACCGACTGAGCCACCCAGGCGCCCCTAACCTTGCAACTTTAAATAGCTGTGTTAGTGAGTTTCGCAGTCAGCTATTAAAAAACCAAATAAAGTTAAAAAAAATAATAATAAAGTTAAGCCACTTCTCGCGCCCCCCCCAAGAGTTCCATGAGAGTTTGCAAAGTATCCCATGTTTATCAGAAAACATTGCAAAGGAGATCGTTTCAGCAAACACTGCTTATTAATTTTAAACACATTATATGCATTGGAAGATTAATATTTAAATTACTGAACATATATCAAAGAACCATGTTTGGTTTAGAGGGAACATCTCCATTTTTTAACGCATGTTATAACAAAAGGTCTCTAAGGGAAAATGGTTTTGCCTTCACACACTCCATTAGCAGTTCTTGATGTTATATCAAAGTCATTTCTTTCCCTCTGACTCCCATAAAAAGTTACAATTATCTGCAATATGCATTATTGGATATTCCTTTCTAAACATCAAAGTTCTACTTCAGTTTAAACAAAGCAAGTGTTAAATTACAAATGGCTAAAAGCTAAAAAAAAAAAAAAGTAACAAACATCTGGAGGGAAAAAGTAATGGAAATGAAAACCTAATGTTTGAACTTCAACATCAGATTTCCAGGTTCCTCAATGCATTAATGCTTGGGATCTTTAGAAGAAATCTGAAGAGTTTTAATCAGTCTAGTTTGTAACAGGCTTTATTCCGATTTAATTTCCTGTTCTGGATCTTCAAATAATCACTTAAGTTTCTAGATTTCTTCAGACTTGAAAGAACAAAAAACCCCGTTGCCTATCTAAAATCCCCACATTTGACTGACAGCTGAAATGACATCACTTTCCTGGGCATCACAAGCTCTTTAACAAAAGACAACTGCCCCCTCAGAAGAGACAGAACAGAAATGCATATTTTTATTTTAGTTTATATATTTTTTTGCTTTAGGAAGAGAGTGTGCGTGAGCAGGGAAAGGGGCAGAGAGAGAGGGAGAGAGAATCTTAAGCAGGTTACACGCTCAAGGCAGAGCCTGACGAGGGGCTCAATCTCACAACCATGGGAGCATGACCTGAGCCCAAATTAAGAAAGAGTCCCACACTTAACCGAATGAGCCACCCAGGCGTCCCGGAAATGCATAGGTTTCAAACATACTGCACACACCCTGTTACCAAATAAAGAGAATGAGCAACCCCCGAAACAGCTGGGGTTTGTTATTAACTTCCTAGCGACCACTCAAAATTAAGCTTCAGCAGCTAGTCCTCGGTTCAATTTTTAGGTCAATCTCAGTATCTCCAGAGGATTTTTTTCTCTTTACAAACCATTAATTCATATTGGGGGTATACTTCCCTTCTGTTATTAATTTCCTTTCTCATAAAGATATTCTGAAAACAAAACACCTCCAAGCATCTTTGTTCCCAGTGCTTTATTCTTTATTATTTCATCCTTGCTTTTCTGTTCTTCCGGAAGTACTAGTTGCTTCTTTAAGCAACATCTGGATGGAGCCTTTCATCCACCAGGTTCACATCTTCTTGAGCTTTCAGTCCATCCTCTGAAATTTTTTCCAAGTATTTCCCATCACGAACTCTGTTATGTGATGAGTTCCCTTCATCGGCAAAAACTGAGAAAGGCAATTATTAAATGCCTAGTTTCAACTGGCATAAGGACTGACTAATGGAATTCTATGGAGGTTCCAAGAAACCAGCACATCTCTGCATGTGCGTATGGAGACAAACAGAAGGAATAATACTTTCAAACTGATGAACAACACATGACACCAAACCTCCACAATTGGAAGAAAGATTTATAAGCTGCTATATAAAATCTCCCCCTTAACTGGAAATAGATTTAAAATGTACTTTTATATGGGGGCGCCTGGGTGGCTCAGTTGGTTAAGCGTCCGACCTCAGCTCAGGTCACAATTTTCCAGTTTGAGAGTTCAAGCCCCGCCTCAGGCTCTCTGCTGTCCGCACGGAACCTGCTTCAGATCCTCTGTACCCCTCTCTCTCCGCCCCTCCCGACACTCGCTCGCTCTCTCTGTCTCTGTCTCGCCCTCAAAAAAAAAAAAATAAACATTTTTTTAAAAATTACTTTTGGGGCGTCTGGGTGGCTTAGTCCGTTAAGCTCAGGTCATGATCTCGTGGTTCATGAATTCAAGCCCCCTGTTGGGCTCTGTGCTGACAGCTCAGAGCCTGGAGACTGCTTCAGATTCTGTGTCTCCCTCTCTCTCTGCCCCTCCCCTGCTCACTCTCTGTCTCTCTCTCTTCAAAAATAAACACTAAAATAAATAAATAATTTTAAAAAGTGCTTTAGTATTATTTGCAAGCAGTTCCTAAGCTTGATGATGTTCAGCACAGATACATTAAAGACAGGATGATACCATCGAGGGTCCTTGGTCGGTTGGATACGTGACTGCCACCTCACTCTATGTGTGTAACTATTGGTGGCTGTTAAGTAGGGTCTAGGCTGTCGGCGGTATCTATATGAAAATACACAGTGGAATTCATCACAGTGCCTAATATTTATTGAGCACTTGCATGTGCTACGCCTTTTATTAAGCCCTTTGCATGCATGATCGTATTTAATCCTTGCAACAACTCTACGTATGAGAAATATATGTATCTAACAACTCTGTGAGAAATGTGCCGCTCTCACCACCTTTCTAGAGATCAGGAAACTAGGTCTTTAAAAGGTCATGTAATTTGCTCACGAATCCACAGTTAAGCAAGTGATGGGCCGAAACTGGAATCCAAGCCACCTGAATCCAGATCCTGAGTTCCCAACTATTAAAGACGAGGAGAAAATTTTGGTCCCACTTCTCTCCCCTTCCTTAACCTCTCACCTCCTCCATGTCAAAAAAAAAAAAAGCGGAAGTCCAGATTAGCTCATCAAAATAGCAGACCCGAAATCTAATTCAAACTCCGGGGATGGAGGGAACAAAGGAGAATAAAGGAAATAATAGAAGGGCCCTTAATCAAAACTCAGCTAATACACTCACTGGATTAGCCAATGGTCCATCTCGCACCAAAACAAGACCGACACAAGTTTCTCCCCTCCATCTACTTTTGGTTAGTCGACTTTGGTTTAGCGTGCTTTTGGTTAGTCAACTCTTGAGCAACCTACGAGCTGCTGATTCCAATCACATCAGATGAGAAAGTCACACCGTAGATATTTTTTTCCAGATCTCTTACATGACGCTGTCAGATTTATAAGATATCTTTTTAAAAGTGAAAGAACTTTAAAACAAAACTTAACAACTCAGAAGAATAAAAGGGTAGCAATTTGGCTTTTAGGCCATGTACCTAGTAAATCCAGTCAAAATTATGTCTCTAATACAAGGAAATTGGTAAACGACACTGTTGGAAAGAACTGAACTAACTATAAAGGACAAGCCCATTTCCTATGGAAAATGCAATAATTTATCTCTTCAGTACAAGCTTTCCAGCAAAGAATGGCACTGAAATTAATGCCTTGCTGTGACTGGCTGCATACTCCCCCCGCCCCCAACAGTATACAAGCAAAGAGGAAACACACTGTCTAGAAAAAATACACAATTTCCTTTTATTTCCTCTTCTAAGTAGAACAACTCTTCTTTGGGAACCAAATCAGGGACTAGTAACAATTCACCACATGACATTTTTCATTCTCACAGCCAATGAAAAATTAGAAATCATGACAGTCAATGAGGATGACCCAGAAAGCAGGGGTTTCTACGGTGGATGCCTCACATGGGGTTCTTACCCAACATAAAGATCAGATGGCTGGAATCCATATATCCCTCAAATACGGAAGAATCCACTGAGAAAAAAAAAAAAAAAAAAAACCACATAGGTCCTTGGCTGAACCACTGGCTGTGTAAAGATGAGTGGTGGGAAATAAAGCCATAAAAATAGGTGGGTATAAACTGGGGAGGGAGTGGGGCCTTAAAGTGCTAGGGCATTTTGTGATTAACTCAGTGGTCATCTGTGCAACTAGAGAAAGCTTCCGAGAAGAGCGGTGACGTGACTATAACCTACAGATGTTATTGGTGAACACTACAGGATACCCCAAAGGTAGAACAGATAAAAGGTAGGAAGACCGTTTAAGAGGCAAGATATGGAAACAACCTAAGTGTCCATCTACAGATGAATGTTTAAGGAGATGTCGCGAGTGTACACACACACACACACACACACACACACACACACACACACAGAATATATGGGACAGAATATTGTTCAACCCTGAGAAAGAAGGAAATGTTGTCGTTTGCATGGATGGACCTTGAGGGCATTAGGCTAAGTGAAGTAAGTCAGACAGAAACAGACAGATACTGAAAGAGACCTCTTACATGTGGAATCTAAAAACCTAAACTTATAGGAATGAGAGTGGAATGGTTGTTGCCAGGAGTGGAGGACGGTGGGGAAAGGAGGAAACATTAGTCAAAGGATACAAACTTTCAGTGGCCAATTCTGGGGATCTAGCAAGTGATTATAGTCAACAACACCGTGTTATATGCTTGAAAGTTGTTAAGAGGGTGGATCTTAATTGTTCTTACCACAATAACAAACCAAAAAAAAAAAGGTAATTATGTGAGGGGGGTGGAGGACTTCACACATGTTACTACAGCAGTCATTCTATAATACATAAGTAACAAATCATCACTTTGGTTCCCTGAAGTTAACATAATTTTATATGTCAATTATAGCTCAGGAAAGATGAGAGACCAAAAAGAAGTCACACTTGATGGAAGCTTTTGTGCTCATTAACTGTCATTGTAGTTGCTTACAACTTACTTCACTTTAGCGACCTTAATCTCCTGACTTTAAAGAACTTACGTTTTCTATTATGTTGCATTTTAGAAAGTTTGTATGGGTCTTTCTTATTGATTAGCTCAGGGGGATGCCGTCTCAAAGTTCTGATGCTTAGAAACTGGCAGACCTATATTCAATATGTATGCCAGTACCAACTTAGCCAACCGCGTGCTCACTGGCGTGTCAATGGGAGCAACACTTTTTGACTTCTGAGACCAAGCAGCTTTCTCCTCATTTGTCTAGGAGCCATGAGTGTATGTCAGAAGGCTGAATATCTACCCTGAGGCCACCAAGCTGGAAAAGCCAGGTGTGTGGGTGCTCCTGATGCACCCAGACTTCAAGCCCATCTTGCAAAAGCAACATGTGAGTGAAGAAGACTCCAGAATCTAGACTCCAAGTGCCTGAGTCAACCCCAGCTGTTTGAGTCTTCCCAGTTGAGGCCCCAGACATCCTAAAGCAGAGACAAGACTTTCAGCTGTGCCCTGCCCATATTCCTGACCCAAAGAATCCATGAGCATGATAAAATGGCTTTAAAAAAAAAATTATTAAGTTGGGGGATGGTTGACTAATTAGTCAGTAACAGATAACTGGAACCACACGTACAGCAAGAAAGGTGATAAACCCACCGGTTGTGGAGCCCACACTTGGAACATGATACTTAGCTCTGGGTGACCTATTTCAAAAGGTTAATAAACAAACATACTAAGAAGAGAAAAACAAGAATATTCCTTTATGGGGAAAAAAACCGAAAGGACTGAAGATATTCAGACTAGAAAAGACAACAAAGAATATGCATTAATCGTCTTCAAATACGTGAAGGACTATCATGAATAAAAGTGAAAACAATTACTAGATATCTATCCTTGGAAGGAGGACCAAGGACAGTGAGCGGAAGCTAGAGGGAGTCAGATAGAAGAATTTTCTAATGTTCAGAGCTTTCCAAGAAGGAAGAGGCAGGCTTAAGAGGTAGTGAGTTCCCTAACACCGAAGATATCAAACAGCCCAGATGATTACCACCCGGTGGGTAGGTTTGGAGATCATTCATTTATTGACCAGAAGGTTGAATGCAATGCTTTACTTTAAGGTTATACTGCGACACTGAGATGTTTTTAATCTAACGATCATCCCCATTTCCTTGTGCTAAGAAATCTAATCCCAACACATGTTGAGCAGAGGAAAAAAAATACAAGACGAATAAATTAAATGAAAGGCAATACCACAGTATAAATAGAAAGTGATGTAGAACTCAAGAGGAGAAAGGAATGGCATACCACCAAGAAAATATACTCCAGCATAGAAGCGAAGACACTTTTTAAAATGATGAAGCATGAAGACTAAACCAGGGAAGGGAGAAAAAGAAAGCCAAACATCCCATCACAGATGATTCCTCGTAGGGGGGACGCCTTTATCTTTCTTGAGAAATGGTTTTACTCATGTTTAAGACTTTTCTCCGCTGTCAATGGGAAGACAGACCAGAAGAACATGGGTAGCACAGCAGCAAAGGGAACAAGGTTTAAGTGGTAAAATTAGCGAAGCTCTTCAGCTATCACTGAACTTCTGGTCTCAAAAAGATACAGGATCGGTGTTCCTGCAGGATCAAGAGCTTGCACAGAGGCCACTGTCACAAATGTTAGTATGTAAGAAGGACCACTAAGGGAAGAAAAAAAAAAACAATCTGGAAACTTGAACCTGGTTTCCTAAAACGCCAATGTAAAAAGGAAAACACAAACCACCTAGAAAATGAGATGTGTCCAGAGCAAAGCCATGGAGGAAATTTTAAAAAAGAAGAAAAAAAAAAAAAAAAAGAAAAGAAAACGTTAAAAAGTTATCTCATACACATTTCATCTGAATTTTATCACCATTTGTAATCAACTTCCAAGGTTTCATAATACCCTTTAACCTTAGTTACTCAACCCACCAGAACAAGTCAACTCATTGTTTGTTACTCCCTTTGAAGGAAGAGTGGAGACTCTTTTCATGTTGATAAGAGATAGAAAGAGGAGTCGCTCCCAGGACAGGAAAGAAAAGCGTTCTGAGTAAACTCCTGGAGCCTCATGGTAAAGAGCAGTGATAATTTGTCGCCTGCCTTAACCCTTTCAAAGATTCATCAAACCAGAAGTTAGAAATACATGTAATTGATAAAATAAAAGTAATTTTCACTTAAAAAAAATAAGTTTTCTTTACAAACACACACACACACACACACACACACACACACACAGAAATTGTATCTTGTTACTCACCCATTTCCTGGGTCTGCCTCTTGGCCGTTTTTCTCCAGTGGCTTCTGCTTTCTGCAAAATGAAAAAGGAAGTCATATTGTTTCCTACCTGGCATGATTTATAAGTGCTGCACCAAGGGATACATTCCAAGCGAGAATGTTCCGGTTTGTGATGAGGCATTGAGATTGCTTTAACAATCTCCCTCTGAATGAAGGCTCATCTTCTTGTCCATGTTTGAGTAGATTCTTCTTCTGGTTTTTCATTGCATGATGTAAAGAGATATCTATCTATGCAACTCTCACCCTAAAACATTCCCCTGGAGTGATGTCTTCTCTAATGCATGAAAATACTTCTAAAAAGCTATTGGGCTTTTATTTCCACCCACAACAACAAAAATACTCCCACATATCCATAATTATATAAAGGAGTATTTTAGAAAGCTAATGTTTCTTAAATGATTTTTTTCCATGTCACAAGTAAAGTTACAAAAATTAATATTGATATGTTGCATAACACTTTACAAAGCATTTCTACCTACATCTAAGCAAAAGCATTTCTACTTTACCAATCAAAAGTAAGTCCAAAGTAAGAATACATAGGCTTCTAATTCAAAACACCAAACGTCTGCTTACTTTTACATAATTTCCTGTTCCTTGCCAAAAACAATCACTTGTCCATCAGTTCATTTAAAGCAAAGAAAGAAAAAAAAAAAAACCTGGCAGAAATCATCAATGTTTGTCTCTGAGATAGAAACCGGGAGTGCCAGAAAGCTAAAAGGTGTTTTTTTTTTTTTTCATTTCTTTTCTTTATAGAAGATTTTTCTGGTATCAGTGGTTTTCACCTTTTGAATCAGATTTCATCGTAATCTATAAAGTAATTTCCCTCTGTTTTTGACCTCTACTCCAATCCCCAAATACACCAAAAGATACATACAAATGCACCTGTGCACCCACACCCATACGTAAATTACGTCTTCTGTATAAACGTATATTTATACTTTTCAAGATAAAGAAAACGTAGTGCATCTTGTTCTATATATAAGAATCATTCCAAGGCTATACAAGCACAAAAATACAGGTAACCTAAGCCAGGATAACTTGTTTTGTATTCTACTTTTGTTACCTGAGTTAGCAGCCAGTAGATACTTGGTACAATGATATTAAAATGCTCCGTTATAACTGTCTACACTGCCAAGTGAGATTCTCCTCTTTCTGTCTTCCATCTGCCTTGTAAAAATAGATGCAGATAGAGGATGGAAGGATAGATAGACAGACAGACAGACAGGCAGACAGGCAGGCAAAATACTCCACAAGATTTCTCACAAATGGTATCCCCCTAACCTGGCATTACTATCCAACAGGTCCTAGGCATTAACCCAAATTCTGCATGATTAGCATAATGTTAGTTCACATTTATTGAGCATTTAAAATACCCTAGGCACTGGGCTAAGTCATTCACGTGTGTTATTTTAAGCTTTGTAACAGTCTTATAAGGTAAGTATTATTATTTCCCTTATCTTACAGATGAGCAACTACCTCTTAGATAGTTGTGAAAGGTAACCCACAAAACTGGTAAATTGCACACCTGGGATTTGAACCCAGTTCTGCTCATCTCTAAAGGCTGGGTTCTCCCCTCCTAAAACTATTACCTCTCCCCAGCATATAGGCATTCTATACCATACGGAGATATTTTCATCAACTAAAATTGTCACTGACTCAGCTAATTTCCCCGAACAGAAGGAAACTTAGTAGCTATAGGAGCTCAGTCTAACCATCGGGTTTGGGCACTGTGAATCGTTTTACTCCCTGTGAATGACTCCACAAAGGAATCATTTATTGTCAAAGGTTAGTGTCACTGTCCTACCTTTGGTCGTAAGGGCAATGAATTAACTCAAATGAAAGCCAGGAGTGCCCAGTGAATCACACCCTCTTTCTGAGTGTTGTCTTAGGGAGAGAGGGAGTTGTCTTAAGAGGAACACAGATGCTACTTGGGCAAGCTTAGATTCAAATCCCTGCTCTGCCATTTAGCTTTATGACTTTGGGCAGGTCCCTGAAAACCTTAATTCGGTTTCATGTGTGAAATGGAGATAATGCCTCCTGGGAGGAGTGAAGTGCCCACCATAAATGAGGTGCTCAATAAATGCTTTCACGCCTAACAAGATGGAACTCTTCAAGGGAAAGTTTTCCTTCAAGTTAGTCCAATCTCAAAGAAGGTTCAGTCAATGCAAATATTCCATTACACCCATCTGTCACCTTTAGAATGAAGCTTTTAAGAAACCCTTTGGCTAGTACGTAGTGAGTTATACGAGTACAAAATTCCCTAATACAGAAGCAGTGTCTGATTTAATCTTTGGGATCAACTGTGAGACTGCACAGTTTACCCAGTAGTCAATTACACAAACATGGAAGATAGAAATCCTTTTTCATGGGCATGGGGATGGTAGGTGGGGTTAAGAGGAGGAGGCTATTGACCTTAAAGGCTAACAGGGCTACACCAGGCTTTCTCAGTGCAGTTGTTACGTTTCAGGGGCCACGATGTGATCCGGGCGTATCTAAAATCTGCTGAAGAGAAGGTTGTTTTCACAAAGGGTTTCACTGCATTTCCAAGTCACAGAAAGCAAATCTCTCAAAGAGAGAGAGAGAAAGCCCTGCAAGTAAGAGGACTTTAAAATGAGCACCTCATTTACAAAAAGCCTATTCAAAAATAAAATTCGCACCATTAGCTAAAGGGCAAAATATCACAATTATCACTTGGACTTGTTAAAAGCAGACTTGCTCCTTGGTCTTCAGGCCAGTGTTACATGTAAACTGAAACCCTCTTCTGAGTCTACATCTAGAAGAAACACATTAGCTGCGCTGTGTGGCGTCGATCTGGGAGGTTCCCATTGTTCTTTAAGACCCACACTATTTAATCATTCTGATCAACCTTCACAAAGGCTGCAAAACAAGTTAGGATTTTGGTCTGTAAACCAGCACAGGTCCAGGATTTTTACATGTAGGAAAACACTGGCTTTAACTTTTCTCCTGTGTTGAATGCCCTTCGGAATATTATTTTTCAATAGAAGACCAACAAAACCTTCCAGGGGCTTGTTTTGTTTTTAACACGTCAGCCTGTCCAATACTGTGGGAGTATGTATTTGGTTTCCCTTCACCAGGGTGGAATTTGGTTCTATACTACAAACCCATGTATAATTGAGGCAGTAACTTGTTCTAAGCATTTACAACTTGTGGGGGTGAGGGGGGGGTGGGGGGGGGGGCTGGGGGTTGGGGAAAGAGGCTGGGAATCCTGCATGTGTAAGAACAGAGATTTCAGGCTACACGATCATACTAACATTTGCAACCACCACATCATAACTTGTTAAAAGTGTTACTTATTCCTTGCTTGTTTTCATATTTTCGCTTAAAAAAAAAAAAGCTTGGAAGCAGAACTGTATACTTAACTTTACATAATATGCTTAGAAGCAAGTTCATGAAGGTTGGAAGAATGTTATGTGGGAAACACAATTTTTTCTTTTCCTAAGAAGCCTGGTACTCCAGGCCCTAACATGGACCCCGCATTAAAATCATCATCATCGTCATCAAAAAAGGAAATTCGCCTAACAAATAGAACTCTTAAACACGGAAAGAGTGCTTAGCATTAGTGCCTGGTGCACAAGATGTGCTCACTACGTATTTACACGTAGTGTAAGAACAAGGAAAGAAAACCTGGTGTTCCGATCACATGTGTGTCTTATTTCCCTCCTGCCATCAGAATTCTGCAGATTGGTCGGAACTTCAGAAGGCATTTCATCTAGCCCCTTCATTGAACAAAGAAGAAGAATGGATGTGTTCCAATCTCCAAAGACACAGCCCGGTGGGTTTTGGGGGCCAGAAGTTTGGGGATATCAGCTGCGGTAGGCACACGTTTCGAATCCCTTTATAAGCTTGTCTTATAAAGACAAAAGCTGGTCTCCAAAGAGAGAGCCTGTCTCCAAAGGGTTTCTTGAAACCTAGCTTCTAACCTGCATTTCAAGTTGCTGGAGATAACATGACCTACCCTATAGCAAATAGTTCCCAAAATATCTGACAGCACATAGTAGTGGAAAGATCATAAGCTTTCGAATGAGACTTGAATTCAGGCCCAGGTTCCACCGTTTTCTAGAACTGAACATTAGAACTAGAATAGAACATTACATCTCGGAATCAGAGCTTTCTCATTTGTGAAATGAAGGCCACAAGATCTACGTCAGAGGCTTAAGGAGCTAAGATCTACGCAAAGTGCCTGACAACAGCTACAACATTGAGTAGGGACTCAAATGTAGTTTCTTCTCTCCCTCCATATTTTCAAGTGTTACCCTTAAAGAGAATTCCTCCCAAACTCTGTAAGTTTCCAGTGTGATTTTCTGAACATTACCTTACTCAAATAAGACAGCTATGACTTCCCCTGTTTCACAAAACGAAAGATTAAGCAAACCGCCCATGTTCAGAAGCAGTGGAACCGAGTGAGGCCCAATCTGATTTCAAGGCAATAAAAGGGCTGTTCTTCTGGGAGATACTTCATATAAAATAAAATCACCATGGGCAAATAAAAACAGACAAACAAAAAAAAACTCCTAGGGTGAAAACCAAATGAGTAATTAAAAGTAAAACATTTCCAAGTTTCCTATAAATACATAGACAAGAGCTGAGATGGGGAACCAAGAGAATTGTCCAACTCTGACTTCTCAGTCAAATTTAGATAGCTATTAATTTTGGTTACTTTAAATACTCTCATCACATTTTATACTTCTGTGATAAGGCATGAAAGTCCCAACCCCCTCCCCCCAAATCAATCAGTGCCTCTGCACACAGATTTTTTAAAAAGGCCAGAAAAATATTTGGGCGTAAAATAAAATTAGAAAGAAAACAAAGAAAATATTTGGGCATAGTACCTTGTTTTGTTTTCACGGGTCTTTATATATACACTTTTAAGACAAAGACCTGCAGATCAAGCACATATGGAACCAGCTATCCAATGTCTAGAAAGTCACATTATATTTCGTTCAGTTGTTCTTTGAAATATATAAACAGTGCATGCAGATCAATGTGCACTGGCATGAAAATCAACTGGACCAGTCAATCAGACTCAGCATTGAGTAGTTCTCATTTTACTTTTCTGATAATCCAATTCTATGGGTTTCCAAATGTTAAATGCAACCATCTTTAGTCTTACAAAGATGCTACAAGTTTGCCTTCACTACATTTTTTACAGCAGGAAATATAAGTAAGTTCTGTCACCCATTGTAGTTCATGCTTTCATGCTCATTTTACTCAAGGAAGCCCTTATTGTCAACTCTCATGTCATTATTTACACATGCCTGTCTTCACCTATACAAACACCAAATCGAAGCCAAGGCCAAAATGACAGGAAAAGCTATTTCCAAAGGTTGAGTCTCCTCCTCTAAACCATCGCTCTTCTTCTTTTGTAATCAGAAAAATCAATAGTAATGATACAAGAGTTCGCAGGGGTTACCTTCTGAGCAAACTGCCCCCTACATTAACTTGGGGAAAAGAAAATGATGCTGCTACTCCTCTCTAAGTCAATCAGAAGATGCCGATCAAAATTGTTCAGTGTCTTAAAACAAGAGAGGACAAAGCAACAGTCCAAAATAAAATCAGTTTTCAGCCTTTTTCTCCTGATTAGAAGAACAAAAACTCATAACTGAAACTTCCAGAGTCCACGATCGTGAAATTCATTGTCCCACCCTGGGGCCAAGCTATGCGGTTCCAAGGTGAGCTCTGAAAACTGCAGGTGGTGAGCTAACGAGACAAGATGGGCTTGAATGATTGACCTGACAGGCTCCATCTATTCTCAAGAAAGAACTGAAGACACAACAGAATACCAGTCTGGTATGCTCTATCTTCTTAGCAGAATGATTTGTTGAGACTTTGAGATAAAAATGAGCCACGGTTGTGGGTCAGTCAAAGCAATGGAGAGCTCTTGATGAAAAAGTTCAGAAAGAATGATAGCTTCCAGAAAATTAGAACCATGGGTCCCTTGAAATAAAGTTACTTCATAAGAGAATTCAAATGTATCTGAATCTCCCATATTTGGATCATAATCTATGATGACTCAAAGGCATTGGCAGATAGAATTTATTGGTGCAAAGTGAAGTGGAAAAAAAAGTGAGTCGATTGTTTAGATAAATGAGCATATAATACCAAGAAAATGGAGACAACAATTAGGTTTTACTTGATTCCACCTGTCTGGATACATTTGTATACTCACAGAGGGCCCTGAATCTCCTGAATGGAAATTATCTGCCCATTCAAACACAGAGGAATCAAACTAAGGCATACTAGTAACACAGAAACCATAGGCTGGAATTGTATGACAACTTCTAGTACCCAACTTTCCCTGACTTACCTATAATGACGCCTTTGATTACTCTCTTCAGTTGGGCCTATTATATTGTGAAAAAAAATCTTGTCCTCACTCAGCATCTATGCTCTGACAGTCATCTGAAATGGTGAATAAAACCTACATTCTCTCATCACAAACCTGTGCTTGGTGTTGGTAATCATTTATGAAAAATCAGCCACATTTCTAAGAATGCAATTTGAAAAAAGTACAGCTCTTCCTTCACAGTATCCAATCCACTCCAGGCCTTTTTTGTACAAGCAAATGGAAGATACCAATTAAATGTTTACCTGAACACATTAACTTGAAGTACACATACGTTACCTAGATGAATGATATTTTCATTCTGCGCCTCATTCTTTAGCTCTGGTCATTATACCTAAAGTCAAAGGGAAGTTCAAGCTAATCTATGACACTATGCAGTGGGGCTGTCTCTCACCTGAGATCTTTTTATATGCAATTTCCTTCTATTAAAGTTTAATTCAATCTCAGAAAAAGAAAGTGTTTTCTTGAAAGTACCCAAATGAGAATTGCCTTGAGGCTTACAGATGAACTTGACTTATGACCTTAAACCCTGGAAAATGAGTGACAGCCCCTCCAGTATTCTCTCATGATTACAAACCCACAGCAAAAACCCTAAACATACAGGAGATTATACCTTTCTCTTCTCTAAACATGCAAAATGTGAAAATACAAAGAAAGTATTTCCATCCAGCACAAACATGAGAGGAAAACGAAGCAAAAATTAAGAGACAACTGGCCACAGTTATATCTCACACTAAAACATAAATAAAAGGGTCAAGACAGACAGACAGACAGACACACACACACACACACACACACACACACACACACACAAATTATTTATTCAGGAAAACATTAACTTCTGATTTCTTTTATTAAGATAACAATATGAAACTGGTTCCGGGACACATTTTGAGCACTCAGATTGGAGTTCTCAGCAATGATTACAATTGCTACATGATGGTCATCCATGGGAATTTGTCATAATGGAATAGAAGCAGATTGAAGAATCATTATTGTCTCTTCCACAAGATCCAAGCATAACAAATTGTATCTTTGTAAGTGTTTGTTTTACATATTATACAAATCAATTTTATATTGACTATGGCCTGAAATTAAAGTGATGGCTAATTTAGGAGTTGTCCACTTGGTCTTGCCACGTTCAGCGTGCATTGTCAAGTTTCACATCGCTAATTTCCCAACAAGCAGTTTTGTTTTCAAATGCCCCAAGGCCAGTTACTGAGTCCAAACACAAACTTTGTAAGTAAAGAAACCCAAGCACCAAGAAATTTTAAACACACAACATCATCAGGATTCCAGCGTCTACTGTATCTTCTCTAATTTTAGAGCTCTGTCCTCTTATATGCTTACCAGTTTTGTTTTCTCTTTTTCATTTGGATGAGTCTCAGTTTGCACGAGAATACCCAATTTATTAATCATAGGAGACTTCTTATATCTACTGTGGTCAGTCTAGCAGGATATGTTTATCTTACATGTTACGAACAATAGAACTTTTTCGAAAAAAAAGATTGCTTTTCAAAATCCTAATAAACATGTCTTCTCAGAATACAATACATGTCTGATAAACAAATATACTTTGAACATCATGCTTACATAGGGTAGTAGCAAACTCAATAAATACTGAGTTGAAAGTGAAAATACCTTAAGTTTACACATGCCATGAACAATTCATCAATGTCATTCATTATTTTGCCAAGTATTATCTTCTCCAAATGAAGCGTAATTTATAAAACTGAAGAAACAGAACAGTCATGTTATGGGCAAATATATTTACTCATTTTTACTAGAAGGGCCTTTTACAACAGAACTGTGTGAAAAATAATTTTACCTGGATGAATGAAAGATTTCAGGGAAAGATTTCTCTGGGAAAAAGAAAACCTACTTCTGTTTTAGAAGTTGTAACAATGTACACATATAATGTACACATATACATGAAGAAGCATCAGAAAGATAAGCAGCCTACCGGGATCATCTGTAAACGCCTATTATTAAAAGGACTGAAAATCAATCAAATCTTACTTGGGAGGAGACCAAGTTTTTTGTAATTTTGCTTTAGGTAGTCAATTAGACCCAAGTCTCAGCTTTCCTTTTATCAATAAAGATTTTGCTAGTCAGTGGTAAACTTTTCAAGATGAAGGGAAGGAGACAGAAGTATCTCTTTAGTCATTCAGGAAAAAAATGTAATAAGGTGAAATTGGAAAGATATGGCTCATTTTCCCTTTTTTTTTTTTTTTTTGTCTTAAATTTCAAATAAATTATTTATGATGAGATATACAGATTTCTTCCTGGGAGATGCTGTAATGATGCATTTTTCAGAGCAATTACGTCAGACTTTCAATGTTTGTTCGCTACCTACCAAGATACTCCTTCGCCATTTCATTACAGTAAAATTCAGTTAGGTAAACCCCACACTTTACACAGCATTTAAAAAACTCCTTTGTCAAATTAGCCCATGTTACCTAACTTAATAGACCAGGTAATAATGTAACAAATAGGAAATATTCCTGTTAGAAATATCAGATTATGTACTGTCAGTTCTAAATGACAAGATAACTTAGAGCTACTTCAAAGTTTATTGACCAAATGTGAGTCACAATTAAGTTTTCCCTCTGTGAAGCAGTTATATTTAAATACATTAGATATCTGCTCCTTCACGTCAGCTCTGCTCAAGATTGTTAAAATGAAACAGACAAGAACTCATAGTTACTCCCTAAATAACTTTATATGTATCACTGGTTGCTATGGCAGTTTACAACACTGAAAACTATCACATATAATATGGTTAGTGCCCAGTCACAGAGAAAACCACACAAAACCTTAATCCCCAAAGATGATCATATAGTCGTTTTTAACAAATACTCTACATGATGCACTCAAATCTCCTAAAAAGATGTATCAAAATTTCCTTCTGAATTTTGAACCTTTGTTTTCAACTAATATACAAACCTACAAATAAAATACAGAAACCTTTTTTGATTTATTTGTAAAGCTAAAAAAACAAAACAAAACAAAACAAAGTGAGTTTCAGATTACCTTCACTTCTCTGTACATGCATTGACCCTGAGATATTTCCTCTTTGCTAGCTCACATACAACCAACACGAAGTTATGTTAAACTGCAATTTAAAATTTATAAATAAAAACACTGTAAGTTATACTTCACTGGTTTCTATCCTGCCCCCAAAATATACAATGAATGATTCACATACTTGTATAAAAGAATTCTCATTGTCCCATTTAGAGCATTTCTATATCACCTGATGGAAAGGCATTTTGAGAGATTAGATCTATGCAACAAGCAGCATACTTGACCATCACATTTAAATATGTAAAACTCATGAAAATTTTTTTCCAGTATTCCACAATTGGATCTACTTCTAATTACCATTTGGCAAAGTACTTAACTTCATAGAAGGATTTGGTTTTGCAGTAATCATGTAAATGAGCACAAAGTAAATTCATCTTTATTATTTTTGAAGGAAATTGCAAACATCACCCCCAAGCAAATCCTATAGTTCTGATTTATTTTTAACTATTTCACAGCTGGTGCAAATCTTAACTGTCTTTCTCCACTCCCCCTCCGCACCCTCTCACCCCTGTTTTGAGCTTCGTATTCTTTGGTAATTGTTAAGAACAGCATCTTCATAAACTTTTTATGCTAAGCAATTGCTTAGAAATCGAACTCTGCTGAGAAATAGCACAGTTGGAAGAGGAGTCTTGGGTTACCCAGTTGGGACAAATCCTTAGGCTTGCATCTAGAATGGGAAAATTACAGGGAAGCTCATGTGGTCATGGAGAAGGTGGAGAGACTTGACTTGAGAAATCTCACCTTTTGAGCTGCTTTGGAGGGGCTCTTGTTTTTGCTGCCTTTGGGTCTTCCCCTGGGTCTCTTAGGAGAGGGCTCACCGGCTGGCTCCTAAGTGTGGGGGGGAAAAAATGCTGTTGTGGAAGAATGTCTGAAAGAAATTGACCCTGACTCTAGAGTTATATTTTCTGCACGTGCTGCTCAAAAGCACTGTTGGAACACATTCAGCAAGAGCATAAATGGAATGATGATGGTACTGAGTTTACAGAAAGAGGAAATAACTCTACTTTTAATCCAAGGGTTCAAAAAGGAAATTCTGTTTTGCCTGTGAAAAGTAGGGTCTGTTTCAACTCCAGAAGGTAACAAAGGCCGACAAGGTTGCAGGTTCTAGAGAGAAAGTTACACGTTTTTAAGGTGTAAAATTTGAATGGTCATGCATTTGGCAACTTACAAATATTTTACACGAATGCTACTATCCGTTGTGCTAGGATTTCAAACAACAGAAGTAGGAAGCTAACAGCGTAAGTATTTCAACGATCTTCCATATTGAAAAGATGGTTTTTAATCATCTCTGTATATCCGCATTGCAGATCAATTGTGACTCAATCAACACATTGAGTGAAGTACTGGAACAATTATCCAAGATCTTCAACTCAAAATAGCTCCGTTCCCCCTAAAATTTCCAAATAATTATGGTAAATCTGTTGTGGGAGGTTTTGCTTGAATTATCTAGATAATTGCTTCAATTCTCCACTTCCTTTTGGAGTTGGAGGCATGGTCTCCAGTCTACATTTAAATATCTTTTGACAAAAATAAACATTTTCTCCAAAAGTTGCTTTGCAGAAAACTCTTATGGAAGGGGTGGACTGGAGAAAACTAAAAGAGGGGAAAAATGAGGAAGACTGGAAGTGTCTGGGAGGGAGAAATTGAAACTATCAATAGGTTTAGCAAAACTTTAAATGGCTTCTATGCCAAGTAGTAAATACTCAAGTGGTTAAGAGAATGCGGTGATTAATATTCCAGATCCTAAATATTTATCCAGTGAATCATCAATTTACATTTCATTCAGATTCGGTGATTAAATGGGACTAATTAACTTAAAACGCATGAAAGTCTTCAACGAAAATTCGCATCCTGTTTAGAGAATCTGGGGACGGTTCCCTGCAAGCTTCTGTGGGACCACTAACGCCAGTGGGCACATCCGGAACAAACACACCGGAGACACATTTTTCTTTCTTTGTGAACTCTGCCTTAACTCAAAGGTAAAACCTCCAATCACCTCCAGAACCCACTGCAATTTCTTTTGGATTATTTTTTGGAGATGGGAGATAGAGTCAGAGGGAGCTGGGTGGCGGGTGGGAAACAAGGGGGGGGGGGGGGAAGGGCAGAGACTTCCTGGGAGGTGTAAAACAGGATCCTCACGCGGTTTAAAGTGTCGCTTGGGCAAAGCGGGAAAACTCAGGGCTTCTAGATTGGCTTGTTTCCTTTGATGATTTCAAAAAGGTACAACCCTTTCAGTTTTTCTAAAATGCTCAGGCAAGCATACATTGTTCAATTTCCCCCCACCTTGCTCTCGGGCAGCTTTGGGACTCCAGGATTATTTTCTAATAGGCCTATTTGCCGTGAAGGAAGCGCTTTAAGGCTAAGGAACGCAGGAGAAGTTTTAAAGCCCGCGGAAGCCGAGTTTAAATGTTCTCAATAGACATGTCCCGCTCCAGCCCTGCCCGCCGAGGCTTGGAAATTGCAGCGAACAAAACCCCCCGCGCTGGGCGCTGCGCGCAGCTCTGCAAGCGCCGGCTGCACGCTTAATTGGTTGCATCCGCAGACAAAACCCTCCACTCCGCGGGGTCCCGGGCGCCCCTCGATCGTCCCCTCCCAACCCCCAGCCAGTCACCCTGGAGAAGTACATTTAATGCCTGCAGCTCGGAAGCGCGGGATCCAGGGGCCAAAGGGAGACTGGGCGCCTGGCGAGGAAGTGACCTAGCTACCGTACACACTCTCGGACACTACTTTCCACCGCGCCCTTGGCCAAATGAGTTAATCCCGTCCGGTGAGGACCCGGCCTCTCCCGTAGCCCCTTCCCAGGGACACTTCCGCGGCGGCGGCGGCGGCGGCGGCCAGCAGAGCGGCCGCCGCGCCGCATTTAAAGAGCTCTAAGAGAACCGGGAGGGCCAAAGAGTTCTTTGTCGGGAGGGAGCGAGTCCCGGGCCACCGAGAACTTGGGGAGGGCGCTAAGGGGGCGGCTGCGGCGCGCCAGTCCCCGGCCCGCGAGCAAAGCCGGTTGGCGGGAGAACTAGCCTCCGGCCCCCGGGACTTCAGCCCCTCCGCCCCTGACCCTCCAGAGCACCCCTGCACCCCCACCCCCACCCCGCACCGCCCACCCGCCCCCACCCCGGCAACTGTAAAGCGGCTTGGAAAGTGCCCGGCGAGCCCTGGGCTGTGGGACCCCGGCCGCTTCGTCACCAGGAGACATCGCGCCACTCGGGGCCGTGCACAATAGCGAAAGTCCGAGGACGCGCTTCGCCCGACCCCACCTCCCGCCGCCTGCCGCGGTTCCCCACCTCCCCGCCCCGAGGAGCGCGGGCGCCCCGGGGCTCAGCGGCGCACTCGCGCGGAGGACGCCGCAGCCCGCCCCCACGGCCGGCCGGCAGCGTGCGGCGGCCGCCGCCACTGGGCTCCCGCGCTCGGGTAGCCGCGCGTCGCGGGGCCCTCGCCCAGGGAGCGGAGGTGGGCTGGTGCCCCCACCCCGCCCGCGTACTGACTTGCTGCTGCTTCCTGGGTCGGCCGCGTCCTCTCTTCTGAGGCGCCGGGGCGGCAGGTTGTCCCTGGGCTGAAGTGGACGGCTGCCCGGCGCCTTCTCCGCGTGCGCTCATCCTGCCTCCCGCCGCCGCCGCCGCCGCTACCGCTGCCGCCGCCGCCGCTACCGCCGCCGCAGCCGCTTCGCCTCCGCCGCCCCAAATGTGCCCAGCACCTTTCGGGAGATCGGGTGATGGGACCGGAGAATGTGGCAGGGTGGGCGAGAGCTGGCGTGCTGCTCAGGCTGCTGCTGCTCAGGCTGCCGCCGCTGCCACCATCAACACCGGACGTCCAGCGGCTGCCAAAAAGAGAGAAGAGGGGCGGAGGAGGAGGAGAAGGAGGCGCTGCTGGTGGCGGCGGCAGCGGTGGGTGGGTGCCGGAGGTGGAGGTGGAGGTGGAGGTAGCGAGAGGAGGAGGAGAGCGGAGAAGGAAAAGAGGGTTCGAAGTCGGGAGGCTCCCCTCTTGGTTTGGGATCAGGAGTTGCGGTCACCGGTAGCACTTCGGAAGCGGCTTGGAAATGGAAGAGACTTGGAGTGGATTGTGTCCCTTGAAATGTTAGGCGGGGAAAGAATTCCTCCTCCTCTTCCCCCCCGCTCCGCGCTCACAGAGCAAGAAAGAGAAAGAGAGAGAGAGAGAGAGAAAACAAATAGCGCCTTGGGCAGTCGGAAAGCAAAAGGAGGATGGGGAGATTCTGCCGGGATCGGGTCGGGCACTGAGCGCGGGCAAAGGACGGAGCAGTGGGTGGCACCGCGCCTCCTCGGGTGGCGGGAGCAGGCGGCAGCGGCACCGGAGAGTCGGAGGGGGACGGGCTGCTCGCTCCTGCGTCCTGTACCAAGCGCGCGCTGCCCGGGCTGGAAGTTTTCTGAGTTCCTGCCCCAGGATTCTAGTGGGATGAGTGTGTGTGTGCTTGGGGAGGGGGCGGCGGGGTTCGGGGGGAGTGCCCACCTCTAATCGTGGGCGGATAAAGGGGAGGGGGCTGCGCAGGAGGAAAAGTATGAGGAGGAGGGAGGCCAGGCGGACCGCCGAGCCAAGGCGCCTGGCCGCGGGCCAGAGGCAGCGTTCGAAATACAACTGCTTCGGCGGCGGCGGCGCCCGGGTGCCACCCGAAGCCCCGCTCACGTGCTCCCGCCCGGCGGCGGGGTTAAAGGGACAGGCCGGGGATCCCGGGACGGCTCGCCGCCGGCTTCGTCCCGCCAGCCGCCCGAGGTCGCCCCTGGGCGGTTGTCCTAGTAAGGCACGGGAACGTGACCGCCCCGGAGCCGCGTTTAGGGGCTTGGCCTTTACCTGCACCTCCACGACGCGGAGCCAACACTCTGCAGGAAGCGTCTAGCTGCACGCGCGGCAGAGTTCTAGTTCCCTGTGAGTGGGAAGAAACGGAGGAGGAGTAGGGACGGGCCCCCCGCAGCCTTGCTCTGCCTGGGAATACCCTCATCACAGACTGCAGGACCCGAAGCGCGCGCACACACACGCACACACAGACATGCACACAGATCCACATATGCACACTCGAACGGGCACATCCATGCATGAGCACACACGTACACAAACACGCGCGGCTACATGCACGCAGATATGCGTGCGCATTCGCAGACACACGCACACGTGCATACAATGTGCACACGGGCACACGGAGCGCGCCAGCCCCTACGCTGAGCTTTTTTTCTCCGGAAAAGACTAGAGACCACGCGAAGTCTCCCCCGCCCTTGGGTCTGGCGCTACGCACCCGGGCTCCAATGCAGGGTAGAGGGGTTGCCCCATGCGGGAACCCCATAGCTTCCTAAACATCACAATCGAGCCAATTGTCCAACTCTCCCTTTAATTTACCTTGATTTAACCTTTTCCCTAGGAACTCCCTTTCTGCCAAGTCCTAATTTTATTGCTTGGGCTGTTTCTGAGTTATGTGAACACTGTAATGACCACAGTCCGTTTTAAAAAGGTGGAGTGCATTTAAAAATGTACCTCTTTTCATCCTTGAATAACAAAAAACTCTGAAAAAAAATTAGGTTCAGATTCTCACACATCACGCCCAAAATTATTTTGGGCCAATTCCAAAATAAAAACTTTCACCCGAGGAAGAAATTTTTCTTCCTCCCAATACAGACCACCGTGAAATTAAAAAAAAAAAAAAAAAAAAAAAAAAAGCCTACTTTCCAGCCTTAAGCAGGGAGTTAGACACAGCCAGGGTCCGCTGTGCCTGTGGAGGAGGCGCGTGTAAATGTCTGCTTCGGCGCGGCGGCGCTGATTGGTCAACGTTGCCATTTTAAATCCGTTTCCAGCTGCCCTTTGCAGAGCTGGGACACTTAGCCGCACGTTGAGTGCCCTGCAGAAACCCAGCGTTTCTCCTGGGTCTGGGAACGCTTAGCTGTGATGGAGAGGGAGAGCCTCCTTCCCTCCGGATGGAGCCCAGCAGTTGACTAGGGAGGGAGGGGTCTAACAGGAACCAAAGGTTTTCTGCCGGGGCTTCGCTGAAAGATGGTATCTTCATCAAAGGGATTGAAATTTCACGTACTAACGATTGCAGTGGCATCTCCTAACTGCCAAGTGGGCACATTTTTTAATGTGATCACACTTGCACTGTGGTGTGCGCACTTTACTTACACGTACAAAACGGGCTTCTAGGTTTCTGTTGGCTTGCTTTTGCAAGGACTGGAGATGGAATTCTGAGGATGAAGGTAAAAGATATCACTGAAGGTTTCAGCCAGCCAGTTTTATACTGGGTACGTTATATCTCCGGATTTTTCTTTCGTATGCACACAGCCGGCAAGAAGGAAATCCCAAAATTTTATTTTTGCATTAATCCTTGGTTCTAAGAAACGCACAAAAAAAAAAAGGGGGGGGGGGTGAGAGAATGTCCGGCCACTTGTTTTCAGGCCACCATCACTTCACTATCAGACTATTTGACCCCTTTTGAATTTATAACAAGGCTACAAAACAAATGCTGCATCACATTTTATGTAACTCAGTTTTATATATTTTAATTCTTGGAAGCTATATTTAATTTTTTTCAAGTTTTTGTCTATTTTCTGTAGAAGAGACATTACAATTTGTTTTTGAGACCTTAAAGATTGTGTCATATTTTTCTGAAGTTAAATGGATATATTTTAAAGAATAAGTTTTTTTTTAACAATTACATTTGGGGGTCCCCACCCCACCCCAGTTTAAGTTGCTCAATTGTTTGCTTCCCTTTCTTTACCTCATCATATTTTACCCATCCGTTCAAGGTTAAAACTCTTATTTCTAATTTGAAAACTTTCCAGGTGGTTTCTGTTCACGTGAAACTATTTCTTTTCTTCTGCACCTACTATCAAACTGAACAATTAGCACTTTGGTTGTATATGTTAACAAGGTTTCTAATTAACTGATACATGATTTAGTGTTTGGGTCAGGTCAGCTCCTCAGTGTGTGGTAAAATCAATCCAGTGGACCCAATAGATACACAATACAATAGATCATATCACATGTAAAAGTTCTGTTTAAATTACATAGTACATGCGTGTGAAAGTTGTATTCAGATGTTTTCCCCACCTCCTAATATTTTGGAAATTGGTATATATCTTAGAGTTCAGGGTCTCTTGGCCGTGTGTTATCACGTACTAGCCAGGATCTTTTCTATTTTAGTTGTATATATGATACTGGTGACACCACAAATCAGTGAAATATATGTAGTAAAGTCGATTTCTTACTATTTCTTACCAGCTCTGCAGTCTTCAGGAGATCATTTCTCCTCTGTGTAGCTCAGTGTCCCCGTTTCTAAAATGAAAGGTCAATATAATCTCTGAGGGTTCTTCCAGTTTTTAACAGACTTTAAGACATGTATGATATCTTGGGGCGCCTGGGTGGCGCAGTCGGTTAAGCGTCCGACTTCAGCCAGGTCACGATCTCGCGATCCCTGAGTTCGAGCCCCGCATCGGGCTCTGGGCTGATGGCTCGGAGCCTGGAGCCTGTTTCCGATTCTGTGTCTCCCTCTCTCGCTGCCCCTCCCCCGTTCATGTTCTGTCTCTCTCTGTCCCCAAAATAAATAAACGTTGAAAAAAAAAATTAAAAAAAAAAAAAAAAAAGACATGTATGATATCTTGTTCTCTAGTTGTGTTTTGTTCATATGTAAATTATGTGTAGATGCCATGGGGACAAGTAGTATTTCTAACACTTCTTTTTAGCACCAGTCATGTGTAGGTAGTCTTCAGTTTATGATAGACTTTTGGTACTTACCAATGTATTGCTATGACAGAGTTACTCTTAATAAGCTCCAAGATGAGACAAGCATTACATATATAAAAGTATCTTTGTAATTCTTTTCAGTAAAGGAAAATGCACCTGTGATGAAGAGATTGCGTTTCTCACTTTGCCCTTTATCACATTATATTTATAGTTTAATATAGCCATAAATTAAGGAATAGTTTAAGGATTTTCTCAGATTACGACTGACTGAATTAATCATAGATGTATTTTATACGTAATTACACAGATTTATTATAACCAGATATTTTGAAAATCAATCTATTTGGGGTCACAGAAAAAATTATACTTAATATTTAGTGAACAGAATGCATACTATACACATGCACACATATACATACACATATACATGTACATGTAAATGTACATATACATGTATAGTATATAGGAGCTCAGTATAATGCAAGGTAAGCACATATTTCTGAAAAATACTTCCAACATTTTGACGGGGACTCATTTGCACTGCTTAAACACATAATTTTAGAGATTGTGTCTTTTAACGTTTTTTTGTTTTTTTTTTTTTTGGGACAGAGAGAGACACAGCATGAACGGGGGAGGGGCAGAGAGAGAGGGAGACACAGAATCGGAAACAGGCTCCAGGCTCCGAGCCATCAGCCCAGAGCCCGACGCGGGGCTCGAACTCCCGGACCGCGAGATCGTGACCTGGCTGAAGTCGGACGCTTAACCGACTGCGCCACCCAGGCGCCCCGAGATTGTGTCTTTTAAAATATGCTCAGTGTTTAATGAAATGTAGGAAGAATAATCTCTAAGAGTTTCCTACATTATCACCAAGAAAAAATATATGCTGCCAAGCTAACATTTTGTTGGTTAACAATGTGGGAGTGGGGAGGTGGACAGGCTTTCTAGTCCCATAGACAGAGAATCATCCAACAAAATGAATTTGTCCACTCATTCGGTCACTCACTCAACAAATATATGTTGAGTTGGTTTTGCGCTAATCTCACTTCTTATTCTCTCAGGACTTGGGAAAGCAATTCATCTGGAACTAGAGAAAATCTCTTTTGAAACAGCTACGTGCTCATTTAAAGTCTATTTACCTATTATGTTAAGCCTTTCATTTTACCCTTAACAAATGTTTATTCTCCTTTATCCAATCCATAGTTCATTCAATAAATACTTATTAAGTAACTAATATTTGCTAGGATTCACAGAATGTCCTTTTTGGCAGAAATCATGGAAGCGGAACAGAAACAGAATAGTTTTAGTTTTATTTCCATCTCTTATCTATTGACAATATACTGTCATCTCCAAACAATCTTGGTCTAGATATACTATCAGGTAACTTTGGGTAGCAAGAAGAATAGGGGCTTTTAAAGTAGTTTTCTTTTTTTTTAAGTTTATTTGTTTTGAGAGAAAGGGAGGGAGAGAGAGAACGAGAAGGGAGGGGCAGAGAAAGAAGGGAAAGAGAGAATCCCAAGCAACCTCCTCTACAGTGCAGAGCCCCACGTGGGGCTCGAACTATGAGATCATGACTTGAGCGAAAATCAAGAGTCGGACGTTGAACCGACTGAGCCACACAGGTGCCCCAAGAATATGTTTTTTTAAATCAGACTTAGGAATAGAAGGTGTGGCCTGCAGAATGTTAAAAATGGCTCCTAAAATTTCTTGCCCCCTTGGCGTACATGCTCTGCATAATCCCTGGGGCTATCATATGATGGATTTTATTCCCATGATTAGGTGATGTTAGATGGTACAGTTTACCTTAAGATAAGGAAATTATCCAGGTGAGCCTGACCTAAGGATATGTGTGCTTTAAAAGCAGAGTGTTATTTCTACCTGATTTTAGGAGAGGAAGTTTAAGAATTGGAACTCAAGAAGGATTTGACTCGCCATTGTTGCTCTGACCATGGAGAGGACTCATGGCAAGGAATGTGGGTAGCCTCCAGGAACTGAGAACAATCCCGGCTACCAGCCAGCAAGGAAACAGGGACCTCTTTTGTAGAACCCCAAGGAACTGAATTCCACCGAAGACAATGAGTTTGGAAGCGGGATCTTCCCCCAGAGCCTTCTGGTAAGGACTCTAGCCCAACACCTTGATTTCAGTCTTGTGATACCACCAAAGAGAATCCAGTCATGTTATGCCTGACTTCTGACCTACAAAACTATAACCTAATAAATGGGTATTTTAACGGTGTTTAAGTCATGAAGTCTGTGCAACAAAAGAAAATTGATATAAGAGGGATCTGGTCATATAAACGTTCCCTTCTTTTTCTATCCCATGGGCTGTTTCCAAAACACAAGTACGCATAGTTTGTGTAGAGCTGTCCCAAGTGGTTATACCACACCTACCACGCCACCTGCTGTGTCTCTTTCGCTTTTAAGGAAGCAATGGCCAGCATGGAAACACATCATCTTGCATTGTTTCCATCCTTCACTCTCTCTCTTTCCCTCCCTCCCTCTCTTTCTGTCTCTTTTTCTCCTATTTCTCGGTCTCAGTACCTTAGAATTCCTAAAGCCATCATACTGGAGGGACAAGGGGGGGAGGTTACATATTCAGACAATTCCAGGTTCCCCAACCCCTTCCATCTAAACCACCTCCAGCTGATATAAAATAGATCAGAGAGATCCCTGCTGAACCCTGCCCCAATTGCAGATTTATGAGTAAAATAATTACTGTTTTTATTCTTAAGCCATAATTTTGGGGTGGTTTGTCACATAACCATAGAAACTGGCCCATCTTGTTTTCCCTAAAACTGGTCTGTTTTCATTTATCTCATCCCGATTAAAAATCTTAAACAAGTGATTTGCTTAGCTGGGAATCACTCTAACTCCTCTTTCTCTTTCCACTTCAAGTGATCATCAGGTCCCTCCAGTTCTGCCCTCTAAATATTTCTTGAATCTGTCAACTCTCCACCTCCAGGGTCACTGCCTTAGTGAGAGCTCTCTCCAATTTTCATTTGGATAACTCCAATGTCTTTCTCTCTGGGCTCTTAGCCTTCAGTCTTACATTTAAAAAAAAACATTCTCTGTAATGCCTCTAGAAGAATCCATGTCTTTGTTATCAGTTCTTTTTATTTTCCTTTTTTCTTATCGCAAATGGAATAGTCCGTCTACACTTTAAATGAAATAATATAGGTTCATGCTGCACATTCTGTTTCATCGCCTATTTTATGCAAATAATATATCATGAATATGTTTAGGTCAATGAATGTTCTTCTACATTTGGTTCTTCTACATTTGGTTCTTCTACAAGTGGTTCTACAACACCACTTTTAATGGCTTTCTTTTATTCTACAGTAAATACGTGTCTATGTGTGTATATATATAAATATATATATGTATATAAATAAATAAAAATAAATATGTATATGAATAAAATAGAACATATATAAATATATATATGTATATAAATAAATAAAATAGATATGTATGTATATGTAAAAAAATATGTATATAAATAAAATAAAATAGAACATATATAAATATATATATGTATATAAATAAATAAAAATAAATATGTATATGAATAAAATAGAACACCTGAAATTAAGTAAGCACTTGATAAAGTATTTTATGACATCCTTGTGAAAAAATGAAGAAATACGGGTCAAATGTTATGCATTCTTTTGTGCTGACATGAACTTCAAAGACAGTCTCTTTATCAGCATCCTGGAATAATTTTCAAATGTTCAGATATCCTAAAGGGAGAAGAGAGGCTAGCGATTGATGCCTAAATTAAGATTCAAAACGATCTCAACAAGCCATAATACAATTTAAGAAAATGAATACGAAGTATCAATTAATTTCAAAAGGAGGAAAAATATACCAGTACAGGTAGAAAAAGTGACTTAAAAGCAATTCCTAGGATTGCATATAAGATTAAAAAGCAGATATTACTGGGTTCCACCTCATATCCATTCTGCCTTTCTAGTTTTGTAAAAGAACACCTACAGTGCTGAGTATAGCAAATTGCCCAACTGTAAAACCACATTTCACAATCTCCCTTCTAGATTGGGGTATTCAATGAAATATAAGCAGAAATCTTTGGTAAGTACTTCTAGGACAGCCCTTTAAATGGGACTGACTCAGCTGAAAGGCTTCCCTTTGCATGTGGATATCCAGTTGTTCCAGAACTATTTGTTTAAAAAACAAAACAAAACAAAACTGTCTTTGCTCCATATTTCCTTTTCTCCTCTGTCAAAGATCAGTTGACTATTTTTATGTGCGTCTGTTTCTGTGTTCTCTATTCTGTTCCATTGATCTATCTATCTTTTCTTTTGTGAATAACACACTGTCGTGATTACTACAGCATTATAGCAAAACTTGAAGTTGAGTAGTGTCAGTTGTACGTCTTCACTTTTGAGTTGGCTATTCTGGGTCTTTTGCCTATGATATAAATTTTAAAATCAGCGATCAACCCACAGGGGGTTTGCTGGGCTTTTGATAAGGATTATGCTGAATCTATAAGTCATAGTAGGAAGAACTGACATCTTGACTATATTGAGTCTTTCTATTCATAAACATGGAAGATCACTCCATTTGTTTAGTTCTTCTTTGGTATATTTCATCAGAGTTTTGTAGTTTTCCTCACATAGATCTTGTACATTTTTTATTAGATTTATACCTAAGAATTTCATTTTGAGGGTTGCTAATGTGAATGGTAAAGTGGATTTCATTTCACATTCCACTTGCTCATTACTGATACACAGGAAAACAACTGATTTTTATGTATTAACTTTGTATCTACAACTTTGTTATAATCACTTATTAGTTACAGAATTTTTTTGTAAATTATTTTGAATTTTCTTTCTGAACAAAGATAGTTTTATTTTTTACTTCCCACCCTATATACATTTTATTTCCTTTTCTTGTCTTATTGCATTAGCAGTTAATCAATTACAGTTCAGTTTTCCTTACCCCAGTACTAGTTTTGCTGTGGTTTCTGCTCTGGAAGTTTGTGATTCTCTGTATTCATCTCTCTCTTCAATTTTTAAGACAGTGATTTACCCTGTGATCCCACTTCTCTTATGCAACTAAGAATTTTTTTTTTTCCAGTTTGTTCAGCTTTTTATGTGTTAGGACAGAGTGGCAATTTATAAGCTCCTTATAACTCAGATTGGAACCCCAAGGTCCCTGCATCCGGCTTTTAAATAACTAGAGTAGAAAAGGAAATAATATCACTATACTTTTCCTTTGTCAGTGTACATCAGGAAAATCACTTTCAGTTCTAGGCATCATGCCTGAAGAAAGATTTTGACAAAAATCATGCAATATAAGTGGGTTTTCCAAACATGTCACAAGAAGATAATTTGAAGGAAATGGGTTTTTAGCCTAAAGAGAGACTTGTGTCAGTATGATCACCACATTAAAGTACTGCTATTTTGGGGGCACCTGGGTGGCTCAGTTGGTTAAGTGCCCAACTTTGGCTCAGGTCATAGATCTGGTGGTTTGTGAGTCCAAGCTCCGTGCCAGGCTGTGTGCTGACAGCTCGGAGCCTGGAGCCTGCTCCAGATTCTGTGTCTCCCTCTGTCTCTGTCCCTCCCCCACTCAAACTCTCTCTCTCTCTCTCTCTCTCTCCCTCTCAAAAAAAAATAATAAATGTTTAAAAATTAAAATAAAGGGGCGCCTGGGTGGCGCAGTCGGTTAAGCGTCCGACGTCAGCCAGGTCACGATCTCGCGGTTCGTGAGTTCGAGCCCCGCGTCAGGCTCTGGGCTGATGGCTCAGAGCCTGGAGCCTGTTTCCGATTCTGTGTCTCCCTCTCTCTCTGCCCCTCCCCCGTTCATGCTCTGTCTCTCTCTGTCTGAAAAATAAATAAACGTTGAAAATAAATAAATAAATAAATAAATAAATAAATAAATAAATAAAATTAAAATTAAAATAAAAAGTACTACCCTTTTGATGAAGTAAATTTAGACATATTCTTTATTGCTTCATGCAGAATGAGGGGTAGTCCTATTTCAACCAAATATAAGATAAAACTTTCTAAACTTAGGGTCATTTGAAAACATACTGTTTAATATTATTGCATAGCAAGTGAGTTCCCCAGTTGGTGGTGATGGTTAGGCAGAAATTCAGTGACTAAATAGAAGAACACGGTGGGTAATGTGAGTAGCAGGAGGAGAGATTAGGCCAGAACCCTTTCTTTAAGTGAAAGCCATACTGAACGCATCTCAATATATCCCCACTCCCAGAAAGAATCTCTAGAACTTCCCAGAGCAGAGCTTTTTAAAAGACTGGATTACAAAGTAGGTTGAGAATTTCAATTCCAACTCAAAATGTTAGGTAGGGCTAGTTACAGACCAATATTTGCTCATACATGATATTTTTTCCATTTGATACCCAAGGAAAGTTTTGAGAGAAGATAAGGTTTATCACCTAAAAACTTTACATTTTTTTTTAATGTTTATTAATTTTAGAGAGAGACAGAGACAGAATGCAAGTGGGTTAGGGGCAGAGAGAGAGGGAGACACAGAACCTGAAGGAGGCTCCAGGCTCTGAGCTGTCAGCACAGAGCCCGATGTGGGGCTGGAACCCACAAACTGTGAGATCATGACCTGAGCCAAAGTTGGATGCTCAATTGACTGAGCCACCCAGGCACCCCTCACCTAAAAACTTTTAAATAAAAATAAATGTAAATGTAAATTTAATAATTTACATAATTAAATAATTTAATTTAATAATGCAAATGTAAAATGTAAATTTTAAATGTAACAACTACATTATCACCAAAGGAAAATTTTAGTCTGTGCCATCATTTTCAAAATTTTTGTAGTGCATATATTGTTATAAATTAGTAATTGGTACCTGTTATAATAGTAATAAGAAGCAACAACAAATCATCATAAGAATGAATAGGAGCACCTGGGTGGCTCAGTGGGTTAAGCATCTCACAAATGGGGAGAGCAAGCCTGAATCAGGCTCTTCACTGACAGTGTGGAGCCTGCTTGGGATTCTCTCTCTCTCCCTCTCTCTCTCTGCCCTTCCCCTGAGCTCTCTCTCTGTCTCTGTCTCTGTCTCAAAATAAATAAATAAACTTAAAAAAAAAAAAAAAAAGAATGAATGATAAAACACCCATTTGGTACCGAATCTTGTTTCAGTTACTTTCGGGGAAGGAGGCAAAGTTCAGGGAGAAACGTAAAGGAAAGAGAGAAAAACAAAAACAAATCAGACCTGGGTATGGGTTCAGACTTCAAAGAATCTAAAAAATGGCCAGAGTTACAAGTACATAAGTCGCTATAATTTAAAGCAGAAAAAGATAATCACTCTCAAGTGTGTGCTGAGTGAGTTCAAGGAAAGAAGAGATTTCTATGGTGTGGGAATTAAGGGGGTGGGGGGGAGGCTACTGGGGAGTACTGGTGCTTGAGAGGGCCTTGAAGGACAGCTAGACCTAGAGATGAGAAGAAAGGAATTGTGAGCAAAGGGAGGATTATGAGAAAAGTTGCTGAAATGCAAACCTGAAATGCGTATACCAAGAGAGGTTTTACTGCCTTAGTCAAATGCCAGCTGGAAGCAATTCACTACAGATGGTTTTTTTGAAGACACTTAACCGTAGGACCACATAGAGAGATTGGGCAGAGTTTTAAGTACAAACAAGGAAGGTTGAGGCACCCAGACACTAGCAATACTGGGAAACCATTACCACTCTAGAGCTAAAGTGGTCAGCAAAGGAAATAGTTCTCAAGACCCTAGTGAGAGTTGGAGCCCTGGAGGGGGCGCTATCTGCTAGGAGCTGAGGTCAAGGAGGCCTGTTACTGTTGCCAAAGAGCACGGAGTAGGTGGGAAGAAATACCCTGACCTCTTTCTCACCCTGCTCTGTTTCCTCGTGCCAAACTCAATAAGGAGCCAACAAGCAAGGAATCCTGAGTGATTTGGGCCACCAGGTAGGGCACAGAACAGGATAGAGAGGGACTAAGAATAGATGTAGGGTGGGTAGTTGGCTGAGGGAACAAAGAATAAGCAGGAGACGAAAGATTAGAAGCTTAGAGAAGATTCTGGAACATCTTAATTACCACTTTTAAAAGTTTCTAAATTATTCGATAGATAATGTGGAGACACTGATGCTTTATCAGCAAGAGGGTGATGTAACAAATATTCCAGAACAGGGTGGGCCAGGTGGACAGAACTCCATGATGTTATCAGTGTTCCCTATTCCTTCTTCCATTATGCACTCCAATTCTTAGCATGTGGATTTCATCTGTATGGTCACCTCTATCTCTAGTCTCATATCCATATGTTAGACAACAAAAGGAAGAAAAAAAGACAAATAAACGAAACTTTTCCAGAAGTAGGTTTTCACCACAGGGTTTACCTCAGCTGGGAAAAGCATGTGGTTACTCTAAAGTCCATTGGTTTTTGTTTTTGTTTTTGTTTTAAGAAAAAAGTGGGGGAAATACTGGGCTGAAGCCAGAAGCATTTTATGTAAACCAGAAGAAAGCTTGATGAGAGAAGGGCTCTCTAATTCTTAATTATTTGAATGTCTAGTAATTCCGAATTTGGGTGGTGGTGTCCAGATGGAGAAGTTGGGAAAAGTTACTTGGAAAATGAATAGGGGGTCTGAGATTTGGGACATACTGAATATATATATACAGTCATACATAACCCATAATGGCTAAGTCATGTTGTAAATCAGGAAAGTGGGTAGAACTGGAGATAGGAATGTCAATGGCAAACTAGATTGAGTTATTGTTTCCAACTCTTTATTTTCATACTTAATAGAATCGTGCCCTTTGCCACTGCAGGCCAAGTTCACTTGCAGCTCCACTGAAGTTGAATTTAGCAACATGAATCTTTTTGTTAACAATGGTTTGAGAGAAGTATCACATCATTTTTACGCCATGGAATATTTCTGCTTGCGGCTTGAGATTCTAGGCTTCCATATGAGAAGAGCACTCCTAGGGTAAGTATTCGTGAAATAGATCGAAATGAATGCCCAGACAAGCCCAGCAGAGCCATAATCGACATGCAAACCCATAGATGCTTGTGGTTGGAGTCCCTGAAGTTTGAGATTGTTTTTCTTATGCAATGCTCCTGCAGCAGAAGTCTAATTAATACAAGTGGTCATTCTCAAAGACACAAGAACATATGGAAACGACTTCACCCCCACTAGGATGACTCTGATCAAAAAGACAGATAAAAGCAATTTGGGCAAGGATATGGAGAAATTGGGACACTCATACATGGCTGGTGGGAATGGAAAATGGGAGCGTCTCTTTGGAAAACAGTCTGGCCACTCCTCAGAATATTACAGGTAGAATTACCACATGACCCAGCAATTCTATTCCTAGGGGTGTTACCAAGAGAAACGAAACATAGGTCCACACCAAAACTTGTGCATGAATGTGGATAGCAGCATTAGTCACAATAGCCCAAACACGAGAGCAGCACGAATGTCCATCACCTGATGAACGGGTAAGCAAAATGTGGTATAGACCTACAATGGAATATTACTCAGCAATAAAAAGAAATGATGTACTGAATCATGCTGCAAAATTGGAGGACCCTTGGAAACATCATGTTCACCGAAAGAAGCCAGACCAAAAGGTCACGCATGGTATGATTCCATTTATACGAAATGCCCAGAATTGGCCAATCTATAAAGACAGAAGATAGATAGGGGAGAGAGATGAAAAGGCTCAGATTTCTTTTGGAAGTGATGAAAATGTTCTAAAACTTGATTGTGGCGATGGTTTCACAACTCCGTGACCATACAAAAAACGAGTGAATTGTGTTCCTGTACATGGAAGAATTGTATGGTATGGTTTAAAACAATGAACAAAGGACAAAGCCACAAACCTGCAAATAAGACATATGCCGCGAGCTGGGGGCAGTAAACCCGTCACACTCTCTCACCTGACCTGACTGTGACAAATGGCATATGTGCTTGTGAAAGCTGGCTGGAGTTCGTGGGTGCAATTGTTTGTCAGACAAACAGACGTTTTCTATATGTGGTACTCACTTGCCTACGTAGGAGAAAGGAAGATATGCATGGCTTCATGAGCACCATGATCTAACCCAGTGGTTTGCAAATTCTGTAAGAAATATTTCCTTTAATAATGTCCACAGCCTATACTTGAATAAAATCTAATCGTGGAGTATTCCAACAATCCAGAACTATCTGGAGTAAACCATGAACGTACAAAAGTCCTTCTTTACCAGTCTACCAACTCCACATAGTGTCCTTCCAGAAGTAACCACTGGAAACCGTTGTAAAGCCTTCGAGTCCTTTATTCTGAGCATCTGCAGAAATATATAGGCAAATGCACCACTTTTTACAGAAATTAGACCATAATATGCAGACTGTACTGAAGCTTGCTTTTATTGTTTTAATAGACAAGTTTATTTATTTATTTTGAGAGAGGGAGAGAGAGCGAGCACCTGGTGAAGGGGCAGAGAGAGGGAGAGAGAGAATCCCAAGCAAGCTCCATGCCGCCAGCCCAGAGCCCCATGCGGGCTCCATGAGACATGACCTGAGCTGAAATTAAGAGCTCCCTGAGCCTTGCTTTATTTTTAAAAAAATTTTTTTAATGTTTATTTATTTTTGAGACAGAGAGAGACAGAGAGAGACAGAGCATGAACAGGGGAGGGTCAGAGAGAAGGAGACACAGAATCTGAAACAGGCTCCAGGCTCTGAGCTGTCAGCACAGAGCCCGACGCGGGGCTCGAACTCACAGACCGCGAGATCATGCCCTGAGCCGAAGTCGGCCGCTCAACCGACTGAGCCACGCAGGCACCCGGAGCCTTGCTTTAAAAAACTTGACATGTCTTGGGGCACCGGGGTGGCTCAGTCGGTTGAGTGTCCAACTTTAGCTCAGGTCGTGATCTCGCAGTTCATGAGTTCGAGCCCTGCATCAGGCCCTGTACTGACAGCTTGGAGCCTGGAGCCTGCTTCAGATTCTGTCTGTCTGTCTCTCTCTCTCTCTCTCTCTCCCTGCCCCTCCCCTGCTTGTGCACTCTCAATCTCTCTCTCTCCTTTCTCTCCTCTCTCTCTCTCTCTCTCTCAAAAATAAACAAAGATAAAAAAAAGTCTTGAAGGTCTTTCCACTGAATAGTGTTTTCATAGTATGGTTATATCATAGTTTGATTTTTTATTCCTTTTTTGAAGACGATTACGTTGTTCTCCATTTACCCTTATTACAAAACAACGATAAAGGAATTCTTGATTTACACATCTTTAAGCATGTGTGCAAGTATTTCTGCAGGACAGTTTCTAAAAGTTACATTTCTGAGTTGAAGAGAATGCACATCTTAAATTTGGAGTCACTTAATTAATTAATCTATTTTTTGGCCACACAAGATCAGCATCCTCTACCCATGGTTTGGAAATTCCCACTTAATACTTAATGGGGCGCAGCTTGTTTCTCACTGTAAAACCTAAAATGCCGGGTATTCTGAACCAGTCAAACCCCCCTTTTTTTTTAAGTTTACTTATTTGAGGGGTGGGGAAGGGGCAGAAAGAGAGGGAGAGAGAGAACCCCAAGTGGGATCCATGCTGTGGGACAGTCAAAACCCCGTTTAAAAAATACCCCTTTCAGGGGCCCCTGGGTGGCTCAGTTGGTTAAGCGTCCGACTTCAGCTCAGGTCATGATCTCATGGTTTGTGAGCTCGAGCTCCACATCAGGTTCGCTGCTGTCAGTGGAGAGCCCACTTCAGATCCTCTGCCCCCACCCCCTCTGCCCCTCCCCTGCTCATGCTCTTTTTAAAAAATAAACATTAAGAAAATCCCCCTTCCTGCCAAAACTAGCCTAGGCTGGTTTCTCTTGCTTGCAATGCAGCATAGATACGTGTGTGTATACACACATAGGTACATATAAACATACATATGAAAATATGAGTGAACTTTTAACAGAAATTGAATCATAGCCATGTTTTAGATTCTGAATCTTTGCTTTTTTGATAGTCACTTATTTACTTGTATGTCCATTTTTATCATCTTCGGGGTCTACCGTTACAAAGATTTCCTTCCTGCCCCCTTCCTAATGGTTGCTTCAGTTTCTCATCAATCTAGTTTGGGTGAAATTGGGCTCACTCAGCTTCAGGAGTAATTTATAATTGTCTTTTAAAAATTCAGCAAATCCACATTTCTCAGAACTGGGATTTGTTCATAGGCTGACCACAAGACCAAACCTGGCACTTTTGTCTACACTGTTTCCCTCCACATTCTCTTGCCCCCCACCCCCAACTGAGCAGGAAATACATACTCAGCTCAAAGCTGTAGGCAGCCATTTTGAGACTAGGAGGGGGCAGGCTGCTAGGGCCTGGGGTCAACATAGCAGCAGTAGAGCAAAGAAATGGAGAGAAGAACACATTTTGTTGAGCCCTGGATAAAGCCTTGCCTGCAAGACTGTTCATTTGTATGACCCAACATATTTCCTGTTTTGTTTGAGACAATTTAGGTCAGGTTTTCTGCGATGTGCATCCTACAGGTTTGGCATGAGGTGAAACTATTTAACATACGTAAAACGCTTAGAATTGCACTTACATGTGGCATTTACTAGATTATGGCAGCAGAAATAGTGGGCATAATTCAGCATACACGATACAGGAAACTTCCATTCGTCTTGTTTGTCTCTGGTTGCTCAAGCAGCCCTTACTCCATTCCTCCATTTCTTTGTGACTCTAACCACTCCTGAGTACCCCCACTACTGCCTCACCCCACTTTCCTCCCATGTCCCTGTCCTCCCCCCATGCATCTCCTCTTTGTCACCTTCTCTCCCTTCCCAAAGCTTGAAGTGGTTTGTGGATTCCGAGTTTGGAATCAGGGAGAGGAACCCTGGAAGGTGGTGGCGATAATGCCTTCACGCCCATTAAAGCTAGATCTCTGTCTTATACTAATGTGTCTCTCTTCCTTCTTGCTACTTGCAGGCAAAGTCCAAAGCCTTTGTCGTTAATAAACGAACGCTAACCAAAAGTTAAAATCACGTCTTACCACATTATTTGCAAAAGCGTACGGTTGGCCACAGATTCCCCGAATATACACCCAGTAAAAAGTCAAGTTACTCTTCTTTTTGATTCAATCGTTTGCCAAGGGTTCTATGCCGTCTTCAACTTTTTTTCAGTATTTTCATTTCCAAGAGAAATCTTTCCCTCAAATATTTATGTGTAAGTATCTTTTATGTTCAGATGAGCAGTCATGTAGCCCAAGGAAAAGATTCCATTGAGGAGTTTGGATGGCTTCACAGTATAGACAACTGAATTTTTGGTGGCTTGGCATCGGCATTTGAGGACAGAATTTCTTTTGTGGTGCACTGTTAGCATTAAAATGTACATTTCTCTAAACCCTCATTACCAGGAAGCAGCATAAAAATTACATTAATATTGATACGATAAAAAAAAAATATTGATACGATAAAATATTTTCTGAATACAATACAGCCTTGATTACTAATCTGACTTCCCTTGGAACATATAAAATACTTAGTCATTTTAAGCGGGGACATGCTAGTTTAAATTTTAATGCAGAGTAAAAAAAAAAAACAATGATTCAGAAGACAGTATTTTTTTCACGAAGCCCTAACTACACGTGACCACAATTTACTCTTCCCTATTTACATCTTCCCAGATCATGACTTAAATTATTTAATGTTGATCTTCTGACTTTTCACCTACTCGTTATTCATTTGCTCATATACGCAGCCAAGAAATAACTGTAGATTGTCTACTATGTGCAAAGTGAATTAAGTCCCTTTCCCTAAGAAGCCTCCAGTTGATTAGGTGCAAGACCCAACATACAAATAACTCTAAAAAAAAATCATGTAAAAATACTAAATACGGAGCAGGCAGAGAGAAGCACAGGTCACACAAGAAATGGTTAATCAAAAAGAGAAGTGGAAAACCCTGGGGCATAAGTGTGACTTCAATTATTCCACCTAGAAGGGTGTATGAAAGGGAGCAGTGACAAATAAGGGCAGAGAGGTAACGCTGGGCTGGACCATGGAGGGTCTTGAAGGCCAGTCTAAACACTTCATGGCTGACAAAAGCCGAAGGTTATTTGTAGGGACTCAACAGCCCCAATCTGGGTGTTAGGGATTTTAATCTGTCAGAATCGTACAGAATGGAATGCAAGTGGTTGCAAACTGGAGGCACTATAATTGATGACGTTGTGCCAAGTATTTAATTTTCCTGAGATAGATAACAGTTTCACCAACAATTGTATCATGAAATGACGTTTTTGCTGACATAAATATTGGGGTTGACAGAGAACGAAGAGGTGAAGCCTGAAGCCCAAGTCAATTGCTGAAAACCCAGTCCTTGCGTAGAAACCAAGAATTCTGAAACATTTGCTGAGTTACAAGGGCTCTAGGATGGCAAGGTCTCCGCCACGCCTGGGACGTTCATTGTGAATGGAGAGGGCAAATTAGACCCACCGTTCTTTTAATCCCATCAACTTGCACCGTATGTTTATAAATAGTGTTTTTGTTGTGACCCTAATCGAGAGAGATTTAGTGCTGTAACTGGCCTATTTCTGACTCACTATTGTCTAAGATCTTACATTCTTTCAAAAGTTGAAACAGAAAACTAGAGTAAATTACACAGATCTGCTGCCTAAAGGATTTATATTTTCCTTTTGTTTGTTCGTAAGTACCATCATTCTACTCATCTGCTGACTGTTCAATTGTGGGACACAGTGGCATAAAGCCAGATATCCTGTCCTGCGGTTCCCCTCCCCTACTCATGAAATTAAGAGGGAAGGGGTGGGGGCGGCGTGGAGGGGAGAGAGGAAAAAGGCAGAGGAAGTTCTTCTGTTTTACGAAAGACCTCATCCAAAAATAAAAGCAAAATGTTAGTGTAAATACCACAACAAAGAAAACTTCTGATTAGCCAGAAGCTTTCAGTGTTGTAGCTGGCGCGGGTTCGCTTACTCTACGCAATGAGAAATATAGACTGCATGAATTTCAACAGCACATTGAAGCTCTTTGCAATGGCACTAAATCTCAGCCTAATGTGCTGATGGAAGGGGTCCACCTGCCTTGTTACCCAGGGCTGGGTCTGAGTTAAAGTGTGTGACGACTTGCCACTGGCCTCCCTCACCAGTGCTGTCCCTGGGGCTCCTCTATCTTGCATTGGCCCACTATGCCCGCTCATCCTGTAGTCCACTAAGAAGACAGACAAGGTTTGATTTAATCATATATTCGAAGCAATCTGATTTTAATACTTAATGTGGTATATTCCACAGTCCATCTATCAATGGGGCTCTTCCTTCCTTCCTTCTTCCCTTTCTCAGTTTTCCTTCTCTTTCTTCCATCACCCCGTGCTTCCCTCGCTCTCTACCTCCCTCTCTTTACTCCTTCCATCTTCCTTTCCTCCCTTCCTTCCTTCCTTCCTTCCTTCCTTCCTTCTTTCCTTCCTTCCTTCCATCCATCCATCCATCCATCCATCCTCTATCCATCCATCCATCCATCCTTTATTCTTCTTTTTAAGGGGCAATAACTCATTCCATATTATGTTCATTAAGAGAAATTAAAAGAGGAATTTTTGAAGTTCCTCTGAGTCTGTCTTAAGTCAGGTTTGTAGTTGGCATGGGCACTCTTGATCAAGGAAATCTGTATTTTGAAGGCATAGGAGAAATCATGCTGTTTATCTATCACTAATATTTTTAAACAAACCATAAGCTTTTATCCTGGCTATGTGTTTCCACCATCGATACCAACACATAGTTGTGTGAGTACCCATTTCTGTGATAAATCAGCCGGTGCTGAAGCATCATTCTTTTGCCTTCTGTGCTGTGATTTTGTCATATTCTCACAGCATCCAGGACAAAAGAACTGTACCAAGAGCCATAGACTCATCACAAGTCACATTTATAGGTATCAGCATTTAGGACTTGGACGTACCTTTTTAGGGGACAGACTTCAACCCAGTTCAAACAAACAAACAAACAAACAAAATCAATGATTAAAATCTCCAAAGCCACTACAAAACCAAATCGATGTTAAACCAGGGGGGATGGAAATCTTAACTCCAGGATTGATCTGAGACTTGTCACTAAACCAAAGAGAAAACACACTCCTTTTGTCTACAAACTTTTTGTCTACAATGGCTTCTGTTGAGTTTTGTAAAGGGTGCTCTCCTTAAACACCGATTGTTTACAATCATTTCAGAAACCCAACAGAAGAAAGCAACATTGCTGAGTTGTTTCAAATGGTTTACTTAAAAAATTAAGAATGACTCCAACCATGTGGATGACTTCACTAAAGATTACCTTGGGGTTAAGTTCCATGCTCTATTAACCCAGGCTTGATCTCTCAGGAGACACAAGTCAGAGAAAAGTCAAAAGTAGTATTGATTAAATCAATTTAGCAGTTTTAATACATACAAGTCGAATGGTCAGTTTGAAAAAAAAAAAAATCTGTCAACATCATTCTTTTGACCTTAAACTAAAATCAAATGACAGCTTTCACTTAATCATCAGAAAGCCTTTGATACACCATAAATTTCTCTTTCTTCTGATACTATGATCATGCAGCCCGCCCGGCTAGCTCAGTCGGTAGAGCATGGGACTCTTAATATTATGATCATGCCATACTCCTGCTTCAGAGTGGGACGAAGTATAAACCAGGGGCTCTAATAGATTAGCTTTCTCTGTAAGCAGACTGGCCGGCACACTTTTATGGTTGCTGACAATTCTGTCTTTGGGGACGCCTCTGTTTTGTCAACGCTTCTGTACATTCGCTCAAGGGAATGCATTTGATACTTTCAAGTGAAAACCCACATCTACTTCCCTATATATTTTTTGAGATCTCAAATATTGACTCTATATGTAGAGAGGTCCTTTGAAAAGCAAATATGCAAGGAAGATGGTTCTTGTCCTCAGTCTGAAGGATAGTGGGTAACTATCTCAAGACCCTGAGGGAAACAGTATTGATGGGACCTTACCTTGAAATTTAATTCTTAGAATACGCATTCAAATCTGACTCCAACAATGCCTGCCACTAATGTGATTTTCACACTGTTTACCATCTGGGATGACCCATGCCTCTGGGTCACTCCTACAGTGTGGGTCAACAAGAGTTGACTTTACCTTTGCACTTACCTCCAGAAACAGCTCTACCTGCAACCATTAGCCAGAAAATGGTTAAAATTGATGCCATAACGTTAACTCTCATGAAAAGGTGACTTTGAAGACGAAGCAGTGCTCAGATTTGGGACTGGAAAAACTGGCAGCAATTTGACAAGAACCTATAGCAGTTTGGCATTATGTTGACATGACTTCAACAAGAAAATCTTGTCAATTGTTAAGTACTGGCTACGTAGACATTTGGAGTTACATATATGCACTATCAGAAACACAGAATGGGACCCTCTGTATGGCCATGCGACTCTTGGGTATATTTATGGATCAAGGCACTAACACCTGTAAAAATACATATGAAATATAAGCCTTAATTGAAATATGTTCATCATGCTTAATTGAAACACGCTCCCAGGAAAGCAGAGGGGGTTTTGCTTACGTAAAAAATTGCCGAACAGAGCCCAAAGGTAATACAATATTCTTCTATTAGTGGGGTTTTTTATTTAATAAAACTGTAAGACAAATATCTCATGTGCTTGGCTCATTAACAATACTTATTTTTTTATCAGAATTAATATTCTTCCATATTTTCTTTGGAAATAGCAATATTGATGTTTATATGAAATGCAAACAAATGATGCAATGTTTCACATTTTCCATGTGATATATTCATTCTCTAAAATTTCATGTTAGCACAACTGAAAACAAAGTGCTTCCACAGTTCATTCCAAGATAATATATTGCTCCATAATAGCAAATGCAGTGCAACTTGGGCTTCAGAACTGGAAACTAAAGCAACCTTTGTCTATGTGTTCATTACATCTTGAACAAGGCTCTTTTGGTAGGTTTCAGGCCATTGATAAGCTATTAGAAGACACAAGTTCCACGCAAATGGCAAAACTTTTCAAATCATAGCTGCAGATAAAAATACAGACACGGACAGGTTTGAGTGCACTGTTACGGTATCTTGAGAGGAACCTCCTTGGCAACAAAGAGAAAATGACAAACGTGGACTTCTGAAAAAAGGAAGCACACTTTACAAGAGGCCGAAAAGTTGATTCTGACCCTTTATATTTCGGTGGTCAGCGAATGATAGATTTCACTCAGCAAAGTCACTAACCCTCCCTCTGTTTACTTTGGCACTGAAGCATATTAATACATGTTTTTACATGTAATTACCCATATGATGCTTCACAAATATGAGAAATTTTTAAAAAGGTAGGCTCAGTTTGAAAACTGCAAGTTAGCTTCTTTGAAACTGTTGGTAGAAAAAGCTGAGCAGAAGCATAAAATTATGAGTAGCTGTATTGAAACAGGAAACAGTGATCTATATTATGTCCTTAAATATTTTGTTGACTTCTCAGTATATGCCAAGTATACACACATACACTACGAATCCTCATGAAAATCCTTCGAAATAGGCATCTTTCTGATTTCAAACCAACCAAGCAACCAACCAACCAACCCTGAAATTCAAGAGGAGTTTGATTTTCCAACATCATGTCTTTAGTAAACGGTGAAATCTGCACTCATAAACACAGCTTTTAAAAGATGATGCATTGGGGTCGCCTGGGTGGCTCAGTCGGTTAAGCTTCCGACTCTTGGTTTCAGCTTAGGTCGTGATCCCACAGTTTGTGAGTTCCAGCCCCGCATCAGGCTCTGTGCTGATGGTGCAAAGCCTGCTTGGAATCGCTCTCTCCCTCTCTGTCCCGCCTTGGCTTGCTCTCTCTCTCTCTCTCAATAAATAAATAAATAAATGAATAAACATTAAAAAGATACACAGATGATTCAAACTCCTCATCACGTATTTCCTGAAGAAATCACCTGCATACTGCACACCCTATTTTCTGTGTTAAATTAAACAAAAACAATTTTCTCTCTTGTTTAAATAGAAAAATGTAGTGAAAAAAAATGAGAATTTTAGGTTGTTAAAATATTTGAGCAATGTACACTAAATCCAAGTACTGAATAGCAAGGATGACATTATACATATTTTCTTAGGAATAAGATCTTTCTGGAAGATCATAAATATTTAAGCACAAACATACCGTAGAGTGGCAACCTGGACAATTCTTGATTCAATGTGGAATGTTCTCAACCTTTAGGTTGCTAACTACACAACCTGGCTTTACTCATTAATTGCCAAATATCCACTTTGCTTTGGAATGTGCAGATGTAAGCTAGAACTTAACTTTCAAGATACTTCACCTCCTAGACCCCAAGAAGACCCTGTGAAAGTAATGCATGAAAGGAAATAGTCCACAGTCGTCAATTTTTATGTTCTTGCTTCATCCAATTCAAATATCTCAGTCTTTGCCAAGTCTCTCCTACTCATTTTCTTTTTTTTGCAATCGCTATAACTTTACTATTTTGTTTTATTCGTCAATCGCGAGTATGGCTTAAATGGTTAGTTTCATCGAAAATATCCATTTTTCCCTTCTTCATCAAAAAGAGAGGTCCTGAGTCTTAGCTGGATGGCTGGCTTTCCAGAATAAAGGCTACACCTCTTAGCTTCCTTGCAGCCAGGTGAGACCTTGTGAGTTCTAGCCCGTGGGATGTAAATGGAGTAAGGAGTCGTGCAAACCACCTTTTTGTGTTTTCTTATAATGTCTGAAGCTTTGGCAGCCACCTTTGAACATTAAGTGGTCTTGGAACAGAGGCCTTACAAGGCCATCACCTAGAAGGAGATGGCCCCTGCCCCTGGGGAATGCTACTCCAACCAAGATCAATTGCCCTCAGACTTTTAAACATAAGAGAAGTATTTCCAGCTTGCTAATCCATGTTTTTGAAAAAAATTTGCAGCCAACCAATTGAGCTAAAAGAACATATAATTTACTATCACATTTGATCTTTGTTGCTTATACAATGCAGAGCAAGGAGTAACACAGGTCAGTTTTAGCGTTCCGGTAGCAGGCAGAAACAAACCACCTGGGCGATAAGAAAGTTGCTGAGTTTCCATTGCTTGTGAACTTGCTGGCTGGTTTGCCTTTTTCACGCACGTGGTACAAAGTGATTCTTCTTTGTTCTAATATCTGACAATATCCAGTTCAACAGATTTTGCGGTGAAAGGCTCTTGGAAATAGTTAAACCTATGTGTATGCTTATCTTCCAAAGTTTTCTGAAATGGTACTTGGGTGAACAACTTGGGAATTCATTTGCATGCAAAAGTCTAGTTCTGCATTCTCAGGAAAGGTAGGTGGGGCGGAGATGTTTACTTGGTCAATCTTAGAGCCACCAGATCTCGGCATCTGAGGTGCTAAGCAGCTGCTGAGCTTACCTTAAGGAAAACCGCTCAGTAGAGGCAAATCACTAAAGGCACAGAGGCAAATACTAAAGGGATAGTTTTGCCGGCTTTGCCACAGTCTCTAAGGGCATTTGAACAGAGGAGCTTGTGATGCTTTCTCTTGAGTCCATGACTGGTTATACAGATAAACCAGTGCAAATCAAACTCCACTCAAATGTTTAGGCAAGTTCCTCACTCTCAAAATAAATAAACATTAAAAAAGTTTTTTAAAAAAGGGGCGCCTGAGTGGCTCAGTTGGTTAAGACTCCAACCTTGGCTCAGGTCACGATCTCACAGTTTCTGAGTTCGAGCCCTGCGTTGGGCTGTGTGCTGACAGCCCAGAGCCTGGAGCCTGCTTCCGATTCTGGGTCTCCCTCTCTTTCTCTCCCTATCCCCCTCGTGCTCTGTCTCTGTCTCTCACAAAATAAATAAACACTTTAAAAAAATGTTTGGTCAAGTTCAATCCAACTGTAGCTCTATAAAACCAGTCCTGCTTTTAGGCCAGATTTGAATATAGCACACAACTTATTGAACTTTGTAAAATTCTAGATGAATTTTTCATCTAATTTCTCATATGATATAGCAAAAAGAATAATTGAGTGCTACCCGATTTTACATAAAATTTTAAGTACTTAAAAGTTTGAGTTTTGAGGTATTTATACTTAAAAGCCTTTGAAAAAAGTGGTTGAATAACTATTTCCTTCTTGGATGGAGAAACAAATTTTCCTTTAACTTAAAAAAAAAAAAAATCACATTTGGGAGGCAGCCACCAGGGACAGTTTCACTTGGAAAGAGACTTTTTGAGAAAGTTCCAAGTGACTGAGAAAAGAGAATTATAATGGAATTTGCTCCACAACTTTGATTCTGACAGAGGGGCTATTCATCCTATGGAATTCTTGTAAAATCACTGACCTGAACAATATGCTTCTGAGAATGTTTTCCTGCTTAGCTTATAAAGATATTATTATGTATCTATGATATAATCACTAGAAAATGCTCCCTCTGGGGCATTTGTTGTTGCTCTAATTATCATAGTTGATTGTGGAACTGATATCTCTGGTGTGCATAAAGGTATAACAGGAGAGCAGATACAATCTTTTACGCAAACTGCACTTTCTGTCTTCATATTAGCGTTATATACAAAAATTCTGTCCCGTAAAGGCCATCCTATAGACAGACTATCCTAACTTAAAGGAACAAAAACTATTGTAATGAGGTTACAATAATGACTCCTATAATTATTTGTGATTTTGATGTCAAGACAAATCTATTTCCAACTCTAAGCTCTGACAAAAGTTACTTCTCTGAGACTTTGTGCCCTTTCTGTTTGGCAGACCTAGAAATATCATCTCATAAGACTCTTTTAGGGATAAAGACAGATGATATATGGAAAGGATCTAACACGGTGCTTAACTCCCTGCTCTCTATTATTAGCATTATCTTCGAATCCGTGCAATTCGAAAGGCCAAAGTCACAAATAATAGAAATCCATGTTATTCTATACAGGTTTTCATTGTGAAACTGGAGAAAAGGAACTCAATAAAGTTAACCAGCTATGAAGAGACTGTACTCTTACTCTTTAACTGTCAGTTAGGTCTTCTCAATTATTCAAAGTATTCGGGGAGATCAGAGATTAGGTTAATGTGAAACAGCCATGAAACTAAAAATTCTTTACAATTGGCTTTGGAATGTGTTTGGTTCTTACATTTGAAAATTGGTGCGTCTGGTGGTCTAGATACTCACTTCAGAGAAAAAGAAGGAGGCCTACTGAGGAGACTTGGTTCAGGCACAGAGAAAGATGCCTGCTGTCCTGATCCCATTTCTCCATCCAGTTCTTCTCTCAACACGGGGACAGAAAATGTCTGCTTTCTCTTAACTGACAAAAAAAATCTTTGCTCTCGCAAAACCTCCTGAAAGTAGGGAGGTGGCTAAGTATTTGATCTTCAAAGGGCTTGTCTTCATGCAAACTAAGTAGAAGAAATTGAAATGTCTAAAAAGCTATAATTAAGCAGATTCCATACTAACTGCATTGAACTTGAAAGCAAGTTTATTATGGATAACCTAGAAGTCTGATAAACCACCCAAGGACACCACTAATTAACCTTAGTGTGCTTTGAATAATTATGAGGCATAGATCTGAATATGTCTTTTTTTTTTTTTAACATTTTATTATTTATTTTTGAGACAGAGAGAGACAGAGCATGAACGGGGGAGGGTCAGAGAGAGAGGGAGACACAGAATCCGAAGCAGGCTCCAGGCTCTGAGCCATCAGCCCAAAGCCCGACGCGGGGCTCGAACTCACAGACCGCGAGATCGTGACCTGAGTTGAAGTCGGACGCTTAACCGACTGAGCCACCCAGGTGCCCCCTGAATATGTCTTTAAAGCAAAACCTGCATCACTGATTTTATTATTTATTTAGAGGTATTAAGTTATTATTAAGTGAGCATCTCAAAACCTGATTAAATTGGGAGAAATTTGAGAAAAAAATCACTTCTATGAATTTCTCAAATTATTTTATTTTACATAAAATATTTAATACATGATTTGAACCTGACAGAAAATAAATAAGGCATTTAAAAATGCAATTCAATAATGGGGTACCTGGGTGGCTCAGTCGGTTGAGTGTCCAACGTCGGCTCAGGTCATGATCTCATGGTTTGTGAGTTTGAGCCCCGCATCAGGCTCTGTGTCTGACAGCTTGGAACCTGGAGCCTGCTTCAGATTCTGTGTCTCCCTCTCTCTCTGCCCCTCCCTCTCTCGTGCTCTGTCTCTCTCTGTCTCAAAAATAAATAAACATTAAAAAAATGTAAATGCAATTCAGTAATAAAACAGCAAAGTATTTAAAAAAAATTTTTTTTCAACGTTTATTTATTTTGGGACAGAGAGAGACAGAGCATGAACGGGGGAGGGGCAGAGAGAGAGGGAGACACAGAATCGGAAGCAGGCTCCAGGCTCTGAGCCATCAGCCCAGAGCCTGACGCGGGGCTCGAACTCACGGACCGCGAGATCGTGACCTGGCTGAAGTCGGATGCTTAACCGACTGCGCCACCCAGGCACCCCCCAAAAAAATGTAAATGCAATTCAGTAATAAAACAGCAAAGTATTTTTAAAGCCACACGTGAATCGATGGCTAATGGAAATGAAGTAATTTATTCTTACAAGGAAGAGAAGGTAGGATTTAGCAAAGCAAAGATGTTAAATCTGATCTTTAGAAAATTCAGAGATTACGGTATGATGGTTGGTTGGTTTGTTTCATTTTTAAATTTGTTTTCCTTTTTGAGAGAATGTGTGTGAGTGGGGGAGGGGCAGAAAGAGGGAGAGAGAGGATCCCAAGCAGGCTGCCCTTTGTGGGGTTCGAACCTGTGAGATCATGACCTGGGCCAAAATCAAGAGTTGGGTGCTCAACCAACTGAGCCACCCAGGTGCCCCTGTTTGTTTTTAAGAATTAGTTGTAGATCATAAGTAGAATTTAGGAAACCAAGCAAATGATCAAAGGAAAAAACAAGAGAGAGAGAGAGAGAGAGAGAGACAAACCAAAAAACAGACTCCTAACTGTAGAGAACAAACTGATGGTTACCAGAGGGAAGGTGGGGCGGGGGGTGGGGTGGGGGTGAACTAGGCAATGGGGTTTAAGGAGCGCACTTGTGATGGGCACCCGGTGATTATGGAAGTGTCGAATCACTATGTTGTACACCTAAGGCTCTTACAGCCTAACAGTATGGTAACTCTACTGGAATTAAAATTAAAAATGTAATTAAAAAAGGAATCAATTGCAGAGCAGTTTAAAAGGAAAAAGGTTGTTTCTAAAAGATTTAAAACAGAGCTTTGGAGGAAAGAAAATTGATCATGTGTACTTGTAGAGCGATTTTTAACATTCCAGCAAGAATTTGGGCTGGGTCAGACCCTGGATTATATAAAGGTAAACACGTTTCACTCTGCTATACATACATATACGTATATTGCTACATAGTAAACTGTTGCAAAAGTCAGCGGCTTCACTGGGTGATTCCGGCTCCAAATCTCTCCTAGGCTGCAGTCAACATGGCATCTAGGGCCGGAGTTGTCTGAAGGCTTGACGCGGGGTTGGAGGATCCGCATCCAAGAAGGCTGTTGGAGGGAGGCCTTAGTTCTTTGCTACTCGGGCTTCTTTGACACATCGCAGCGGGCTTTTCCCGGAGTGAGTGATCCCAGACAGTGCAGGGAAGCCGTAGTATCTTTTGTGACCTAGTCTTAAGGCGAGGAAGGCACACACCGGTCCTATTCATTAGAAGCCAGTCACTAGCACGCGTGCAGCTAGAGGGGGAATCAACTGCAGTTCTTGAAGGGAGAAGTATCCACCAGTGTGTGATTATATTAACAGCGCTACATATCACTGTAGAACTTCGTAGAGCCTTTACTACTCTAAAGCGAATCCAAAAGCGCATGTACCGTTTCTCAAGCTTAGCTGACCACTGAACTCATTTTTGTGGATTATTTTGTAGAACTGGTATTCCCCCGGAGACATTTCAGAAAACACTGGTGGTTTAGCACTGCTATCACACACACACACACACACACACACACACACACACACACACACCTATTCCTATAAGAAATATACAGTATTGTTAGCTTTCAGTGACGGCAATCCATTATTATCCTTGTGCTAGATAACAGATTTCTAAGCCTTAGAGAACGAACTTTAATTTATGTTGAATGTTTATTTACTTTTGAGAGAAAGACAGAGTGTGAGCGGGTGCGGGGGGGGGGAGGGGGGCGGGGGGGGGGGGCAGAGAGGTAGAGGGAGACACAGAATCAGAAGCAGGCTCCAGGCTCCGAGCTGTCGGCACAGAGTCCTGACGTGGGGCTTGAACTCACAAACTGTGAGATCATGACCCAAGTCGAAGTCAGACGCTTAACTGACTGAGCCACCCAGGCGTCCCTAGAGAGTCAACTTTAATCAGCAAGTGTTTATCGTTATCTTCTGTGCCAGCCACTGTGCTAAAGCTGGTTATTTAAGGGCGAATAAGAAACAGTCCTTGTCTCTGAGGAGCCGCTAAAGGAGATGCAATTTAGAATACTTACAGCAAAATAACAGCAAAGACATACAGCCTAAATTGTGCTTGCACAATTCTAAATGCTTTGTGCATATTAACTCACTGAATCCCCACAATAACGTTATGAGGCGGACCTCTCTTTTACAGATGAGAAAACTGAGACAGAAAGAGGTTGAATCACGTACTCAAGGTTACACAGCTACGAAATGTCAGAGCTAGGATTTAAATCAAGGTGAGTCTGGCTCCCAAGTTTAGCTATTAGCATTACAAACATGGCCTCCAAGTATTCTCCTACCAAATACAGGAAACAAAAGATTGCAAATAGCCCTGATCTAGGGGACTAGAGGAAAGTGTCACAGAGGAGGGGATATTAGAGCCAGGTTTTCGGGGCTAGCCAGGAGTGAGCCGGATGGAAAAGGGAGAAAGGCAATTTTGGCCTCAGGACCCAGTGTCCCCAAATGCACACGAGTGTGCGTGGACGGCACCATGAATGAACGATAGAGGGTTCTGGGAGCTGAAGCCGAAAAGCCAATAGCAATCACCTGGGAAGTAAAATCCAGAACTACAGTGTTATCTAGCTCACATCTGAAAATGTTTAATATTAATGTTCACCTTTGCAAAGAGAGATTCACAGAGCCAGGAATGTCTGTCTACGATAGCCTTGAATGTGGGGTGTGGTGGACACTGAGATGCACCACCCAGAACCCTTTCCAAGGATGAAAGACTTCCTCTCCCAGCTGCTGGGAGTGCTGCCAGCAGAGAGCCCTCAGCAGTCAGCCCCCTATGGGGACTGCATCCGCTGGAGAGAGCTGCCTCACGGAAGGCTATGACCCTTTCCTGGGACGCCGGCATCCCGCGACTGGTCAGTGTTGGGGTACAAAGGCCAGCCTCTCAGGCCAACTCGGGGCAGGATGCAGGGCCAGCCCAGCTTTGGACACCCCTGTAGAGTCAGCTGCAGGCCTGGGTGAGGCTGCGTCACAGCTTGACTTCTGCCTCTGCCCAACCCTGCCTGCCTCCTCTCTCCTCTTCCGTGGGGAGTGATGGCAAGGGACTCCATAATGAAACTCTTGAACTCTAACTCCATCTCGGAGTCTGCCTCCTGGAGAACCCAACCAGTGCCAGTTAGTACCAGGAATGGTTGGGAAGGCAGATGTGGGGGTACAGTTTTGGAGTTCTTGGCTGGCAATTTGAATTCCACCACTGGGTTAGGTGGTGCCCCGGGGTGACCCCTGGTACAATCAGCAGTGAAACTGTGAACGCCTTTGCCAGTGGTGAACTGCGGTGATAGAACGGTGACCAGTGGGATGGGAATCTCTAGCTGGTGCAGTGTGGTAGGAGTTTGCGAAATGTATGGGAAACAAGAACTAGGAGGATCGTGGGATTGGTTGGCGATACCTACGCTCAGTTGACACTCTGGAAAAAAAAAAATGATTATGATGAAGAACTAAGGGTGACTGACATTTAAAATTTAAGAGTGAAAGCCAGAGACGGCCTGCTTGGTAGCATAAAGAGCCTCTCATCTCCTGGAGGGAGGGCAGAGAAAGCTGAAGAACAGACCGGACTTAATCATAACAGTAGCAGAGCTCAAAAGGTTAAGCTCCCAAACAAGGCAGATCTGTTATGCCAATTTCAGGGCCCTGGATGCAAGGGGGGGGGGGGGGCGGCGTGGGGGGTAGTTCGACCCTGGCACATGGACAGGACATCTGGATTGATGTGCATGAGAATCATGAAATCTCAGATTCCCCTGAACCCACTGAGCCTGCACAAGGGGCCCACTCTTCCTGTTAAGGACTAGCATTTTCCCTGGCTTGCTATGAGGTCAATAGCTAGGATTCAGCCACAGTATAACCCAGCCAAGGACATACTGGGCCTGATAAGGGAGACAGGGTCTAGACCCCAAAGAGCAGGAGCAGCGATGATCCATTCTGGTCTGGATGTAGTGAATGCTTGATGAAGGGTGGTGGACTCTGTAAGGCTGGATAAAGGTTAGTCTATCCAGGATAGAGGATTTAACACCCTGGCAAGGACCCCGGGAGACAGCACAAACACAGGACTAAGAGGCCTCCTAGAAAAAGAATGGAGCACACTTAGTGAGGTAATTGTGCCAGAATTGCCATGACAGACGGCGAGAGAAGGTTTTCAGGCTCAGAGAAATGGGCATGTGGCAGCGGATATGCTACCCAAGGCCGGAAAACCAGCAGAGGCCCTCGTTCAGCAGAAACAGGGGAGGAGCACCATTTGCCAAGCAATTAGGGATATGCTGGTAAGAGGGGCACCAGTATCCTAGGGTCAGTGGCAGCTGTTCTGTGTAAGCCATTCCGGGTAGCAATGGGAGCGATAAGACCCCCTCAGGGAGACATAATTATGGTAATGAGAGGCAACGTCACAAAGGCAGACAGAGGGAGGTCTACGCTCTGAGTAACACGGCCATTGTCAGTAGAACAGTGTCCTTAAGGGCAAAATAGATGGGCGGCCAGGGAGTGTACTACTTAATCCACTAAATCAAAAGAGATCAAGGATGGATAATCAGGAGGCTGCAGCCACTCATCCCAATAAAACGTTTCTGAACCTGAGCCAGTTTGGGGACCTGTAACGCAGTGGCTAAAGAAGAGGCTAGGTGCCCAGAAAGAAGGACCCTGCAATACCACAGCAAGTGAACACAGTAATGATTCCACCGCCCTTCTCGAAAGAAGCTTATGGGCCACTTACTAGGGAAAAGGCACGATGCCAACCAGAGGCTCAAAGCATTGCTTTGCCTCCCTATAAGCATGTGATCACGTGGGAGTCAAATAATAAAAGAAATGGACTTCTGGCTTGTGTCTGGTTCCCAATGAGTCCACTGGGATTGCGGACAAACCCAGTGGTCATTTCCCTGGTCCCCAAATTGAAATAGAATTTGTAATTGAAATAGAGATACTTTGTAGCTGGCTGACCGCTCCATTGATCTCTGGGCCTAGGGGGGTCAGAGCTATCCCAGAGACCAGGAATAGTCAAATAGAAGTCTCTGAAACTGGCCCCTCCCTTCAACCCAAATAGCCAAAAACCATACTGCATGCCAGAGAAATGACCTAAGTTAGGGAGGGAAAGAATGTTTGGGCTTGCTCTATATTTCTTATTGAGATCAATATGCTTCCTAGCTGGGTCCCTTTAGGAACCGGACATCAAGTTTATTTCATCTCCAAGGCCTCCAAACTGAAAAAATAATTGCTAATGATGATTTCATTACAGTCATTATAATCCACTTCTATTAGGATGAAACTACTTGAAAAATCCACAAAAACTTTTAAAATCGGATTGTGCCTTTCTATAGTCTCAGGTGCTCTTAGAAACACATTGAACTAAAGAGTGCTAATACTGTTTGCTAGAAAAAGAGAGCTTTTCCTTAAAAAAAACAAAAACAAAAACAAAAACAAAAAAACAGAAAAGCAAACAAAACAACAAACAAGCCAAAAAACAAGCTACATGCTTTCATCCGGGACAGAGTGGGGGTAAGATGGCAGCACCCAGGGAGCTGGTCAGGGGGCTACGGTCAGTGGATCTGGACAGCCTGGCTGTGAGGACCTATGCCAGATTTACCGGTGCCCCACTCAAGGTGTGCAAGGTCACCAACTCCTGGTGAAGCCCTTCAGGAACTCTGCCTGCCCTTCGGACTCGTCAGGGAGAGGCCATCTTGAGACCACACAAGGTCACCACTCACCTTGGAAAAGAGAAGTACAAAGCCAATAAATGAGATCTCACCCTGGCAGGGAGCAGACCCCTTGGCCTTCATGTCTCCGCTGGAAGGGAAGCTGCGCCCCGCACGCTTGAGTAGACACCAAGAACTATGGGGACGTGCCCCGGAAGTGGTATGCGGCGGCCATGCCCTTTCCCCTCAACTTCTTCCTTCCTGGCTGCGGGCAGTGGCAGTTCCCCGTGGCTGCGGCTGCTGCGGGGGGAGCTCAGGCTTGAGAACGGGGAAGAGCTCGAGCAGGAGCTGGAGCAAGAGACGCGGGGACGCCCGACCCTGCTGTCTCAGCACCTAGGCTCTCAGACATTCTTTTTTGGAGATGCCTCCACCGCCCTGGACACCTTGGTCTTTGGCTTCTTGACCTGCTGCTGCAGGCAAAGCTGCCCAGTGGGAAGGCGCAGGCTCACCTTCCTGACTGCGCGACCTCTGTGCCTACTGCACCCACATCCTCAACCTCTGCTTCCCCTGGGATGGAGCTGGGGTGCCACCTCCATGCCAGACGGTGACTGCGGAGGAACCACAGCTGGCGGGACCGGCAGCCATGATGGTCTACGCCTCGCTCGGTAGCGTTGTTTCTATCCAGCAACGTCTGCTCCGACCCCAGGCACGCACTCCCTGGGCACAGTTGGGGACGATGAAGAGGAATAATTAATTCGTCCTCTTGCGCCCAGGACTGATTTTTCTACTGGCATGCATTCCAGAAGCCCCTGTGTTTCCCCGTTGTTGGTAGCCTGGAAATGGGGTGCCCACTCCCAGAGAAGAAAGCTGTCCACACTGAGAAGAGAAACCAAAAAGCTATTTTCATTAAGTGTGTGTATGTGTATAAGGTATGTGTCACCATTGGAGGAAGATTTTTGATATTTCGGTCAAGCGGCCTTCATAGATCGTTTCTAAAAGAGTGGGCTTAGGGCGCCTGGGTAGCTCCCCCGGTTAAGCCTTCGACTTTTGATGTCAACTCAGGTCATGATTTCACGGTTCGTTAAGATAGAGCTCTAGGTCAGGCTCCGTGCTAACCGTGCAGAGCCTGCTTGGGATTCTCTCTCTCCGCCTCCCTCTCCCTCTGCCTCTCCCTCGCTCTTTCTTGCTCTCAAAATAAATACATGAACATTTAAAAGGGTAAACGTGGTTCGTTAGAGGTTTCGCTTCGGTCAACAAGACGGCAAGAGTACACTGAAAGGATTCTCAGAAATTACAGATTGTATCTTTCTCATATCCCTGCATACTTCCCACAACTAATGCATTGTTTGGCAGGAGGCAATGAAAATCTCAGGGCTCCGGCAGCTCACAAATAGTTCTAATTTCCGAAGTATTTCCATAAACGTTCAGGAGGTCTCCATATTCACCTTATCAGGGTAGACAAGGCCCTGCCCTGTTTGACCTCTTTTCCATTCTGGGTGCCTTCTCAAATGGTTAAAAATATAACAGGACCCGAGAACATTTATTTAGAATTATTTGCACGTCAACCATTTTTGCTCTTAAAACACAAAAACCTAGGGGCGCCTGGGTGGCGCAGTTGGTTGGGCGTCCGACTTCAGCCAGGTCACGATCTCGCGGTCTGTGAGTTCGAGCCCCGCGTCAGGCTCTGGGCTGATGGCTCAGAGCCTGGAGCCTGTTTCCGATTCTGTGTCTCCCTCTCTCTCTGCCCCTCCCCCATTCATGCTCTGTCTCTCTCTGTCCCAAAAATAAATAAACGTTGGAAAAAAAAAATTTTTTTTAAAAAAAACACAAAAACCGAAAGCCATGGAATTTACATTCGACCCTTTTTTGTGATTAATGTGGTGTTCTGTGTAACTGTGAATGAAAACAGTTAATATGTGTGAATCACTTAATTCCAGGCAGTAGCAAAGACCTCTAAAATACTCTGAACAATGCTGAATTATTCTTATTATCATCGTTATTATTATCTAAGAGATTTCGACCACATACTCCCGGTCATAGAGCACCTACGTTTTATTTTGGACAAGACAGTGATTTTGACTCCCACCTCCCCCCACCCCCCCACCCCCGGCCCCGCCCCAGTGTTTTCAACTTTTAAAATTAGTTGGTAACATTGAAAAACTCAGGGCCTTACAAATCTCGGATGTTTTAGCTGCTGGATCCACCTTCTCCAGTGGCACGGTCATCAGGCACCGACTCGGGCTAGTCTCCAGTTCACCGCACTCCTCCCCACACCCTATAATAGTCCCTCACACTGAAACAGGGCACCGGTAGCCATTTATTGTACCATTTCCTGTAGTCTGTTTTCATAACTGTTTTTTTTCTTTTTCTTTTTCTTCCTCAATGTTTCTAGTCCCCGTGGGCATTTCAGTTTCCATGCCTATCAAAGGGTGCAATGTTTGCAAATTGAGGGACCTCATAGTGCTGTTTTATCACTTTTCCCCCTTCTCCTTTTTGCTTCTGTCACTGCATGATCGCTACTACCAACCAGCCCGTGTCCCGTGAAGCCTTTACCTTGGTCACATATACCCTCCTGGGAAGAGAGCGTGTGGCCTCTGTGCCCAGTAAACTGACACAATTTTCTGGGCATAGTCATTGTTGCAAATGTAACTTCTCCTAGTGAGTGGATCCAACACAAGGCTGTTTCATAGAACCTGGGACTTTTATACTTGTTCCCAGCCCATTCCCCCAAAATAACGCCCCCACTCTATAATTACATTTACACTCATGACATGGAGAAGGTAAAAGGTAAAAAATTCCTTTTAGCAAGAATTCTATGGCTGTGTATTAGGTACAGTTCCAAACAAAAAATAACTTAGGCAATCCGGAAGGAATCGATTGTTTAGTGTTCTGTAATTGAAAAGTTATAAAGTATTTTAACTTGCACTTTTTAACTCCTTACTGCGTTAGCATTTATTTTATTTTTTTTTTTCAACGTTTATTTATTTTTGGGACAGAGAGAGACAGAGCCTGAACGGGGGAGGGGCAGAGAGAGAGGGAGACACAGAATCGGAAACAGGCTCCAGGCTCTGAGCCATCAGCCCAGAGCCTGACGCGGGGCTCGAACTCACGGACCGCGAGATCGTGACCTGGCTGAAGTCGGACGCTTAACCGACTGCGCCACCCAGGCGCCCCACTGCGTTAGCATTTAGACAGCCTATGTTAATTATATCCACTCTAACTTTTATAAGTCAGCTTGTCTTTTCAGGACTAAGAGTTACCAGTTAGAATTGAGGATCACAAGCTTGGCATTCAAGTCTGTATGGAATACTTCCATATTTAATTCCCAAAGTCACTCTAAGTTTTGGTTGTTGTTGTTTGTCCTCAGAAAGGCCCCGTACCAACGAATGTGACTTCATTCTGTTAAGTAGCAATTCGCTGGAATATTGCAGATCTGAATGTATTCAGAAAATCTTCAAAATATACATTTGTAATTGGCTGACTGACAGATTCTACGTCAATGGGTTATAAGGAGAAACCATACTTCTAGCTTTGTTCTTCCAGTGCTCTTCAAATTTGACTTCTGGATCCCTTCCCTCCTCCACCCTCCCCAAGATGAAATATCGCTTCGCTTTTCCATTGCTCTTGGATAGTAAACGAATAGTCCTTCATTCTGGCATTTAAAATGACCCAGTCTATACGCTCATGACTGCTAGTGCAGTGCACTGTAAAAACTATCGTAATCCAAATTAAAGCATTCTCTGTAGACTGGAGTTGGGCGTGGGCACTGCTGTGTTTACCCCCTTTTCCTCACTTACCTTCTTCCCTCTAGCTGCTGTTCCTGACCCTTGTACGGTAAGATGGGATCAAGGAGCAGAAAAGATTAAAGAGCTGTGACAAGGCATTAACCGGTCTGGGGAGGCAGATGCTCCCGACTGATTTCTTTCTCAGTCAAGGCTATTGTCAGCTCGTCAGTGAGGCTTCACCAGGGACCTCTGACTGCTACCACCTTGACATAGTGAGCTGTCTGATTAACACTGCCCCCTTGAAGGGCTTTTGGGCACTACTCTGTTAGGGTCACATCATCCCTCCAGGTAATCACTTGCTTACTGAGCAAGATCCCCTCTAAGGCAACCCCAGCCTGGCTCCCTTTTATATAGTCCACATCTGAACTCCAAGAAACATTCACCTTTCCCTACCATCAGTGGAAGTAAACTTTATTCTTTTTTGTTTTTAATTTTTTTAAATGTTTATTTATTTTTGAGACAGAGAGAGACAGAGCATGAGCAGGGGAGGGGCAGAGAGTGAGGGAGACACAGAATCCGAAGCAGGTTCCAGGCTCCGAGCTGTCCGCACAGAGCCCGACGCGGGGCTCGAACTCATGAACCGTGAGATCATGACCTGAGCCGAAGTTGGACGCTCAACCGACTGAGCCACCCAGGCGCCCCTAAACTTTATTCTATTATAGTCTTCTTTACTCTGTAATCAGACACAGTGGTGTGGCAACAGCCATAGTCTTTATACTTCCTGTTCTTTGTGGACGTCAGATACCAGTCCTTATGATGTTTCCAAACTCCAGGAGGTGTGTATAAGTCCCCTGAGACATCCCCTTGAAGTCCCTGTTGTGTGTGTTGAGGTACACTCCAACAATTTTTTTTTCCAAGGAAATTCTCTCCCCGCCTCTTCCAGCCCAACTGGAAGGTGATGCTGGCCAACTTGGGTTCACCCCCTTTGCAAGTGCCACATGGGTGGTCTAGCACCTCATATTTTAACACAGGGTACTTGCAGCCAATTGCTTTATTCTTGGATTTTGGTGCCTCTGCCAAAACTGGAGCAGAATGACCCCAATTTTATCATCTAGTTACATAGTCAATCTTCTTGACTTCGGCTCAGTGGTGTGCTGGTGAACCGTGGCCATTATTAATATTTAAATGATGTAAATCTACAATTACATAGATTATATATATATATTTTTTTTAACATTTATTTTTATTTTTGAGACAGAGAGAGACAGAGCATGAACGGGGGAGGGTCAGAGAGAGAGGGAGACACAGAATCTGAAACAGGCTCCAGCCATTGAGCTGTCAGCACAGAGCCCGACGCGGGGCTCGAACTCACGGACCGCGAGATCGTGACCTGAGCCGAAGTCGGCCGCTTAACCCACTGAGCCACCCAGGCGCCCCAGATTATATATTTTTTTAAAAAAAGGTAACAAGGACTCAAAGGCATCGCTTTCTAATTATTTCACTTCATTTTGTTGTTATCTCCGCTTTTGAGATTATTGGTCTCTCGTCTCTGTATGGTAAAATTAACATATGATGGTGTACCACTTTACATTTCTTCCCAACTCAGCATTCCGTGACTCATTGTGGCAGGTAGAAATTCGCTATGGAGAGAGTATTTACACCAAGGAAATCGGCAAATGTAACAAATCAGGTGCTCCCCACCCCCCCCCCCATCTTGTGGTTAAACATTTGCCAATTCACCACTGCTTAGTACACACTCCTCAGAGATGCGGAAAAACTAGCAAGATAGCAGGTGCAGTCCACTCCCAGGCAGCTCATCTCAGTATAAAAGGGCTACTTTGTAAGTGCTAACCTTTCCCAAGATCAATAGATTCAGCACGTCTCTCTCTCCCATGCTTGCGGTTCTTGGGAGATCAAATTGGTTCCTCCTCACAGGTATCCACCCTTAACACATTTTCAAGTAAAAGTCTGAGATTAGACAAAGAAGCTCCCGCAGCTGCACATTCCTTGGCAGCCCACATCATAAATGCTTTTGCAAAAATGCCTCACCCAATTTTTTAAACTGTTCTGGGCTACAGTTAATAGATGATGAAAATAATGACTTTTAAATATGCCACTGCGCAATTAGGCCACTAAAGCAACGGAGACACTTCGAGGAGCTCGAGCCTAGGCAATAAGACAAAGATACCTGCAGGAGGAGAGCAAAATATCTACAGGAAAAAGGTAGAGCTTGCAGGTCAAAATTTGCATCCACACAAATGGAATCAATGTGAATGACACTGTAAAAGAAACAACCTCTCACTTCTTACTCAGTAGTATACATTTGAGCATTAAAGAATCTTTTCATGTTGATTTGCTCCACACTTGGGGGGGGGGGGGAGAGCGAACGACACCATTGTTTCTCAGAGGTCGGGAGAGGGTAGGGAATGCTCATTCTCTAAAAGTGGAATCTTTTTCACAAATTTTAGAAGGAACTTGTTGACATGATAGTTATTCACTTTAAAGAAAATAATGTGAAAGCGAAGCAAAATTACGAGGCATACAGAACGGGATTGTTGCTGAATGGGAGGACCTCTTTTATGAACTTGACCCCCTGCTTGACTCTGTCCTGAGCTCTCGCATGTTGATACGTAAAGCTAGAAATAACCTTGTCCATCTGCCCTATGAGGAATATTTCCCAGCGTGGACCAGTGTGACCGGATTGCTTATGGCCACCCTCCCTCTGATTGGTGGCCCCCTTGCACTGAGCTGGGAGTAAAATATCCCCTCTCAAAAATCACCTTTGGGTAGCACTTTATATCCTACAGAGGACATCCATGCACACCATTTCAGATAAGCTTCATAGCCACTCTGTCAAGTAGGAAAGACAAGTATTATTGGCTCTTCTTTAATTATTTAATTTAATTTAATTTAATTTATTTAAATTTTATTTATTTCATTGTATTTTTTCATCATGGTAAGTGTACTCTTTAATTTCCATCCCCCCCCCCCACCTGGTAACCATCAGTTTGCTCTCTATGGTTAAGGGTCTGTCTTTTGTTTTGTTTCTCTCCCTCTCTCTCTCTCTCTCTCTCTCTCTCTCTCGTTTTTTTTTCTTTTGCTCATTTGTTTTGTTTCTTAAATTCCACATATGAGTGAGATCATGTGGTATTTGTCTTTCTCTGAGTTATTTCGCTTAGCATTATGCTCTCTAGCTCCCTCTATGTTGTCGCAAATAGCAAGGTTTCTTTCTGATTTCTTCCAAGTCAGCGGGTGAATCTTCCTGACTTCGGCCAAATGGAGTCCTCACTACCAGAACGTGATTATGGGAACGACGACCCGATCCCATTCCCGTGTCCCCTTCACACTTGAGGAAGGGATTATACAGAATGTGAAACACCAGAGGAGTGGGAGTCTTGGGGGCCATCTTGGAATTCTGCCTCCCATGGGGCCTGAACCTGACACACAGAGAGAACGTCCACTCCCAACTGCACCTGCCAGCTTGGGGACTTAACTTCTTCGAGCCTCACGTTCCTCAAAATTGGAGCAATCCTACTCAGAGAATTATTGGGAGAAAAAGAAGTGCTAGCATCTGGACAGTGTTAAACATATGAAACACGTTCAGTAAATACTTTCTCCTGCCCTTGCCACTGCAAGCCAATGGCTTGTACTGTTGCATGCAGGTACCCCAGGTTAGCTCAGTTGTTTTTTTGTTTGTTTGTTTTTTGTTTTTTGTTTTTGTTGTTTTTTTTTTAATTTTTTTTTTCAACGTTTATTTATTTTTGGGACAGAGAGAGACAGAGCATGAACGGGGGAGGGGCAGAGAGAGAGGGAGACACAGAATCGGAAACAGGCTTCAGGCTCTGAGCCATCAGCCCAGAGCCCGACGCGGGGCTCGAACTCACGGACCGCGAGATCGTGACCTGGCTGAAGTCGGACGCTTAACTGACTGCGCCACCCAGGCGCCCCTGTTTTTTTTTTTTTTTTTTTTTATGACTATATCAATAGTTACAAAGCAGCATGTTGCAAACTATATTTAACCTTGGGCACCGACAGTGGAACACAGCAAGTAAAAAAGGATACTAGTTCATCTTACTTATCCCATCCCGATAAGAATGCTTCTTGTGTTACCTCACTGAACCCTAATAACACTGTGCAGTAGGTATCCGTATCCCCATTTAACAGGCCAGGAGACTGAGTTCCAGTGCACAACATGAGTAAGTGGCAGAGTTCATGACTATGGATCCCGGCTTGCAGCAGGGTATCCCACGAAAGAGCCACTGAGAAACCAAGACTTTGAGGCGCTGGCGTGTGTGTGTGTGTGTGTGTGTGTGTGTGTGTGTGTGCCTGATTCATCAGGAAGGAATGCGAAGAATTTCCCCTCCCCTCAGGGAGAAGGCTGGGCCCCTTTACCCTCAACAGAGAGTGCACAGATTTTAAAATGTTGCAAAGGGCCATCAATTTCTCTTGTGAGAAAAGAGGAACTAAAAGAATATTTTGTGAATAAGGACTCAAGAGAGAGGGACTGGTGAATTACTTTACTGATCCTGATCTGTTTCTGCCACTATTCAGCGCTATGTTTAAGGCTCAAAATTATCCTTTCCTGGTTGTGGAGGCAAAGTCATTACTTCCATGTCTTTTAAAACCTTGGAACATGAAACAAGATCGGTAACACAGTTATTTAACTCTACTAAAAGAAAGCAAGAAAACAAAACTTGCTGAACAAATTTTCCTACCCCAAGGATGATTATTTCTAATTGAAGAGAAGATATACTCATTTAGGAAGACTCCTCCAAAGCCCTCAAAAAGGACAGGAGACTTGATAACTGACAAGGCAAAATTTATGCTGCAAAAGAATTCTTACTTTAGTTTAAAGATCTTCGGAAAAAGGGAGAACACGAATATAGCAGTATTAACATGGATGCGGGGAACCCCCCAATGACATGGCCATTTATACTTTAGAAAATGACAGAAGGGGAACATGAACTAGAAACATTTTCTTTGAAATAAGAACTACATCTTTCTAGGAATGAAAGGTCTCTGTAGAAAGGAAAAGCAAAGCGTTCAAAAAGATGTCAAAGTTATGGAATAAGAGATGGAAATCTTTGAAGCTGAAGGCATCAAAGTATTTGGAGAGAGATGATTCCCAGTTCTTCATCATTTCACCAACTGGTACAAAGTCAGAGAGAGCTTTTCAGCAGCTGGCTCACTTAGATTTTATTTACAGAGGATTTAGCTCTAAAGAATAAGGAATACGTTGGATCTAAAAAGATTTTCAAAAAAATTTTTAAAAAGATTTTCATTGGCTGAAAATGAGCATTTTCTAATAAGATAAAGGTCACAGACCTTTGCTTGGGTACAAATATCTAACTGCAAGTAAGAGTTCAGACACTTGAATCAGCAATAATATGCTGTGGGCAGAGATTGTGTTGCCTACCCATTTCCATTTTCCCTTCTTTGTTTAATTAAAAAAAAAAATTTACCGAGGCATGCCTGGGTGGCTCAGTCAGTTAAGCTTCTGACTTTGGCTTAGGTCATGATCTCATGATTTGTGGGTTCAAGCCCCACATCCAGCTCTGTGCTGACAGCTCAGAGCCTGGAGCCTGCTTCAGATTCTGTCTCCCTCTCTCTCTGCCCCTCCCCCGCTCACACTCTGTGTCTCTCTCTCAAAAACAAACATAAAAAATTTTTTTATTTAATTTATCAATGAACATACAATATTATATTGGTTTCACTTCCCTTCTTCCTTAATAAAATTTGGATTTTATTTGGAACAGCAATATGTCTAGCTGGGATTATATTTGCTAGCCTCCTGCAAAGAAAGGTTTGGCCAATGAGATATAAATAGAACTGTTTGCAAATAGTTTTTTAAGATATTTATTTAAAGGGTATTGATTCCTGCAGGATGGGTATCTTTGTACATCTTGCCCTTCCCCTTCTCCTGCCTGGAACATAGATGTAATGGCTGGAGCTCTAGCCACCATGTTGTGTCATTAATGATGGACATGAGTAAGGGTAGCAGAGAAGAAAATTAAGGGAACACTGTATCCCGATGACATCATGGAGCTGTTATACCAGCTCTAACCTGTACTATCTCAGGACTTCTTTCATGTGAGAGAATAGACTCTTAATTGGTTATCCCTCTAGTCAGGTATCTGTTACGAGCAGAGGAACTCAAATCCTGATACTGGCCAGCAATACAGTGTGATTATGAAAATGGTCCAAGTTATCTGAGACCGCATTCACAAACATTTTGTATCTGGGTAAGAGCACACAAAACAAGACAACACCAACCGAGCAACAGCAATGAAAATGGACTGATGCCAGAATTTCCTTCTACCACAAGCTCACACAAAGAGGCAAAAATTAATTTCCTCACGGGCCTGAGGGAGTATGATACTGGCCTGATGCAGACTTCAGAAAATCAAAAGATATGCTTAAAGGGTAAAGGCAAAAATGGCTGGCCCTGGGGAGGGTAAGTTCTGCTAGCCTGAGAAGAGACTGGAGGAGACTTTGCAGCACTCCGGGGAGTTCACAGTCATAGAAAAAAATGGTCGCACAGTGCATTGAGGAAAGCTGGGCACCAGCCATCAGAGCTTTCGTTCTAGTTTTGGCAAAGACTAATGCCCAAGAGTGGCGTGAAAGGAAAAGAACCTCCTGTCTTTACAGGGACCGCCACGGACTTGGATAATGAAACTCTCATGGGGGCCCATGATGGCCTGAAGATAAGAGGCACATTCGTCAATGTCCAGGACCCAAATAACACCTCCTCAACCTGAACCCTACCCTTCTGTGACCCCACAGAGGTAATAATGAATAAAGGATAGTGAATTTTTCATCAGTATAATGAAGGAAGACTCAAAGTTTTCCGTTTGATTTAGAAAAGCACTTTCTTGCATCATATTTTTACGGCGTGTTATTAAAAAGGAAAAAAAAAAAAAAAAGGCAGTGATGGGTCTGCTCAGCTTTGCCCACAGCACTTCATGAGTAACCAAAGAGAACAATGGGATAATGTACTAAATACAGCTGGTTGCCCCCGGCATTCATTGCTCCGTCTTCTTTCCTTCTTCTTCTTTCTTCTTCTTCTTTTTATTTATTTATTTATTTTTTTTCAACGTTTATTTATTTTTGGGACAGAGAGAGACAGAGCATGAATGGGGGAGGGGCAGAGAGAGAGGGAGAGACACAGAATCGGAAACAGGCTCCAGGCTCTGAGCCATCAGCCCAGAGCCTGACGCGGGGCTCGAACTCACGGACCGCGAGATCGTGACCTGGCTGAAGTCGGACGCTTAACCAACTGCGCCACCCAGGCGCCCCTTCTTCTTCTTTTTAATGTTATTTATTTTTGAAAGAGAGGGAGAGAGGGAGAGAAAGAGAGACAGAGCGTGAGCAGGGGAGGGGCAGAGAGAGAGGGAGACCGAATCTAAGCGGGCCCCAGGCTTTGAGCTGTCAGCACAGAGCCCGATGCCCCGGGTTCACACTCACGAACCGCGAGATCATGACCTGAGCCGAAGCCAGGCACCTAACCAACTGAACCATCCAGGCGCCTCTTTTGGCCCGTCTTCTAAAGCAACAGTACCTCCAGCTTGTAGCAGGGCGTATGGCTCCCCAGAATCCTTGCTTTCCTCCATCTCGCTTCCCTACAGTTGCAGGCATGTAACTACGTTTGAGTCATGGGACAGGAGCAGAAGCGGCAGTTTCTGGGCACCTCTCCGAAGGGATGGCCCGCGTGCACAGCTAAGTCCTGCTGCTCAGAACTTGGTGTTGCCCTAAGGATCTGGACACGGAAGCCGTGGAGAGAGAGCAACAAGCTAGATGGGGCCCAGCTCTGTGGAGTTGTGGAAGACCTTCCTTGCGGAAGACCAGGGAGACCGCTCAGCTGCAGCTTTAGACACGGAAATCTACGAACGCCTTGTTTAAACCCGGTTTTCAGCCACTTTGTAGCAAAACCTGTTACAGAGGCTTGGGGAATCCCAGGCACCTCAGTGTTGAAAGAGCTGGGTCTACCTACCCTGGAAGAGAGATCACTCAGAGAGACAAGGTGGCTGTCTTAAAAACCTGAAGCTTGGGGTGCCTGGGTGGCTCAGTCGATTAAGCACCCGAGTTCGGCTCAGGTCGTGATCTCGCAGTTTGTGGGTTCGAGCCCCACATCAGGCTCTGTGCTGACAGCTCGGAGCCTGGAGCCTGCTTCGGATTCTGTGTCTCCCTCTCTCTCTGCCCTTTCCCCGTTCACACTCTCACTCTCTCTCTCAAAAATAAATAAACATTAAAAAAAATTTTTTTAAACCTGAAATGTATTGCAGAAGAGAGATAAGGCTTATTACATGTGGTTCTAAGGAAGAAAATTCTAGAAAGACAAATATGGACAAAATGTAGGACAAACTGTGAGTATCACCTTTAATTGAAGTTAGTATATGACCTGGACAGGGTCACTGGCTCCGTGATCTGATGTGACTTATTAATTTAATCAAACTGTTCTTCAGACTATAAGCTCGGTGAGGGCAGGGACACCTCCCTCCCACCTTAGACAGTACTGGCCTCTAGCAGGTACTGGATAAAAGTTTGGTATGTGGGTAGAAGGACAAAGCAGGGCTAGAGTGGGGAGTGAGCGGCCTTTGCAGGTTCAGAGGAGTGAACTCTGAGGACAGTCCTGCCCCCAGTAGCAAGCAGAATTTCATTGCTTTTAAAATTCAGCCCCTTTTCTTGTTTGCTTAAGTCAAAGCACAATCTGCTTTCAACAGTGAATGCTGGCAAAAGTGGCCATTATCACATAACAGAAGAATGTATGGGACAGTAATGATTCTAGGGAAGAGACAGGGAAATTCTCCATTTGCTTTCTCCAATGTGTGTGCACATGTGTGGAAATATTTAAGGAGGAATACACCAGGAAATACGGCATCGGACCTTCCTCACTGCTGCTTTCAGATATGTGGACCTTTACCATATTTCTCTTATTCCCTTCAGCCACATTTCAAGCCATGCCATCTTGATCCCATTCAGAAAATTCGAACTTTCCAAGTAAAACTATATCAGATGTTTTGCTCGCAATTTTCTTTGTATTCCTTTCATCCCCCAAACTAATTCAGGTGTGCCCTGCTTTAAAAAGTCAAGTACAGTGTACTAGAACCCAGACTTGCAACATCTAAATTAGAGGGTGAGAATTTACATTACGAGAAGATTCTAAATGCATCGTCTTGGGAGAAAGACAAACACTGAAGCTAAACAACTTCATTAGAATGACATCAAAACATCTCTGAAATGATGAAGCTAATCAGTAATAAATACTATTTTACAGACATAAAAATCACTTGAGACATCATTGTGATTAGGGCACTCATTGCAAATAGAAGTGATTAGATATCTCTGGAGTTTGGCAATAAGCAAAAATCTATGACTGACAGAACTATTGTACAAAGAGAGCTCACCCTACATTGAATCGGAGGGAAATTATTATTTTAAATAAAATGGACTTACAGAAAATAATTGCAGTAACAACACAGTGTTTTCCATCATGCTTTTTATGAAAAAGCCCTTTGAATCAGTCATTGGGTACTAGATCGCTCATTCATTCATTTCATCAACATCACTTAAAAGCCCACTGCCCATGCCCCTAGGCTAGCTGCTGAGCATTCAAAGAGGAAGTCATGGAGGGACTTACAAGTTGTTCATGCAAAGGCAAGAAATCAGAATAGTTTATGGTGAGTGTAAAAAACTATTGCCAATCTGGAAATAGGCTTTCCAAAGAGCAGCTGTGGTTTAAGCCACCTCCTGTTCCTGGAGAATATAGTGACTTGATGTATGGTCCTCTCCATCACTTGTCACCAGGTTACCTCAGGGTGGGCAGATGGCCCTCACAAGAACAATCACAGTCTCTAAGGGTTTTCATTGTATTAACACAGCCGCCATGTTAATTGTTGACTCTGGGAGAGTTTTGCCTTTAGATTATGTTTTGCTTCAGCAGAAGATCTGGAAAGGAATAAGAAGGAGCAGCTTTGCTTTTTTTTTTTTTTTTTAACTTAAGATGCATGATTTCCATAGAAGAAAATGGTCTTATCTAAAAACTGGAAGGACCTAAGGACCAAAAATGGCTACCATGGTTTCTCTGAGAGAAACTTTCCTTACTTTTCTTCTACTGGATTAGTGGCAGAAACCAATGTTTTTTGATTACCTCCTATGTGTTGGGTATTGTCCTGGGAAAACTTACAAAAAAAGGTTCTGCAAGGTAGCCATGATATGAATACCACGGCATTCTTATAGATAAAGAAAGTAAATCTTCGCTTAACCCATGTGTCAAAGTCTCAGAATAAGAAAATGGCAGAACCAGATTGGGAACTCTGGTGTTCTCCTGAAACGGAAGATAAGCTTTCTATGTCCCAAACTGTAGGAAAAGACTCCTTTCTTCTCCATAATTCTGGCAGTTGGAGCTGGCCGGAGGGACAGCACATGTCTTTTCATATGTTCCTAATCCAGGGAGTATTTCTCTAGAGTAAGATCTTCAGACTGAGACCCAAACGATACAAAGGATGTATAGATGAGTGGGTACAACCGAAGGAGATTAAACCTTTGTCCAGGGAAGAGTGGGAAAGAGACTTGGAGAGTCTGACACCCTAACAAAAGGCCGCTCTGAAGTGAGCTTCTTACAGAGAGCAGGAGCTGGGCATGTTGGGGGGGGGGGTGTCTGGCCATGAAGTAGGGTAAGCCAGGGAGACCAACCTTAGTGGGTGGAGTATGAACAGGAAGTAGAGTACCTCAGTCTGACTGATAAGTTTGGAAGGAGAAGCTGGCATGCATTTACCAGCCTTTCCTCTTCCTTGTGTCTTTAGGGTCTACCAGTCTGTGAGAAGATAGCATATTGCTTTTACACGTTACAAGGTTTACAGTTGCAAGTTCCCTCTTGAGGCAGGAGTTATGGTTGCCAGATGCCAACCATAACTGGGTTGGTAAATCTGTCTCATTCCGGAAGCCAACTTGCTGATAGAGGAAACACTCACCAATATCTGCTTTATCGGT